>NC_086172.1:114385680-115023846 GCF_023053635.1 Elgaria multicarinata webbii
CTGAAATTCAAAAAAATATCTGGCTCAGAATATTCATTCACCTAGAATGTGATACACAAATGTAAGCTTCTATGTCCTTGTAAATCATGTTCTACTCACAATTTAAAACAAGAATATTTTACGTGCCAATTTTGTACTTGCATGACCTGCATTCATCAGAGTAGGTGCTCAAAAAAACCAGTTGGTATGCTGTGGCATTATCACTAGGGTGAAGGGCTGTAGCTCAGGGTGGAAGGGCCATAGCTCAGTCATAGAGCACAGTCTTTGCATGCAAAAGTTCCCAGGTTTAATCATGGCATCTCCAAGAAGGGCTGGAGAAACTCCTTTCTGAACCCTTGGCGAGTCAATGTCAGTCACTATGGATTAAACAACCCATCATTAGTCAGGGCAATCCTGAAGCAAGCAAGCAAGCACACTGCTTTCTACATGCTTGCCACTTCTGTTTTACATCCACTTTCATCAACAATCCAGTAACCCATCCCCATCTGAATCTTTAGCCAGTAACTGCAGAGAATGCCACAGGGGGCATCACTACTCCAAATCCCCACCCCGCAATCCTGGAATCCTCTCATTCTCAGTCAATAAATCAAGGATGTGTCACGAAGCCTTGTTTTACAGATCTGAATTTACATCCCCCATTATCATGTAATCACTCACAGGGTCGGCTACACCAGGTTCCCAGGCCTTGAGGTTCCCACTACAATACCTTAGGCCCAATCATCCTTCTCTGGCCTTTGCTAGACCGGGGTTATCCTGGGCTGATACCCGGGACGCCCCTGTGTGTCCAGATGACGCACAGGGGATCCCGGGTTCAGGGAGGGATCATCCTTCCCTGGCCCCAGGATAAAGCCCTACACTTTGGGCCCGCTTTTTGTTGCGGTCTCAGGCTGAGCCTGAGACCGCGAGCGTGTGGCCTGTTTCCATGGCTTTTCCTGGCTCTGCGCGATTACTTGTGTGGAGCCGGGAGGAGCACTGCGCCCATCGGGGTTAGGGTAGGGGGAGCGGGGAAAGTTGGTAAAATTAAAAAAAAAAACCCACTTACCTTGCGCAGGATCGATGGACTGCTCCTGCCTCTTTAAGAATAAAAAAAATGGTGGGCACAATGGCTCTCTTCTTGAGCTCGTTGTGCCTACCGTGTAAATGATGGTGAGATCTCGCATTACTCATAACATGAGGTCTCCTCTCCTCTCTCCCGGATTTTCACTTAGGTCTAGCAAAGGCCTCTGTTTCAGAATCAAACCCAGGCTCCTCAGCATTAATGTCGTCTATGATGCTTGGGCCAGTCCCAACATGGAAGAGTGAACTTTCTTCCTCCTCCTTTCCCCTCTGAAAGGTTAGGACTTTGAGGAAGAGTAGGAGCCTCACCGGAGACACTGTGGGCAGGCTTGTCTGGCTTGATGGGCCAAATTTGGCTGACGAGCCAATGATTCCCCATCTTTACCCTGCACTATCTCCTTATTAGCCATGAGACTTGAGACTGGACCATGTTTGGATACAGCTACAGGCTGTGAAAAGATTTATATTCATTTTTGTGTTGAAAGCATCTTCTATTTCCAGGGATTGTTAAACATTGACTGCAAACAGGTTTGCATTGTTTTGATACTAACAGGATAATGCACAGATTAAAACAAAACCAAAAGCCAAGATGTAGTCTCTGCAGCCAATTAGAAAAGAACAGTGAGGGTAAATCAGGAGGAAGACAGTGAGGGCAGGGAAGGATAGTGGTTGCAGGAAGGTGACAAAAGGGGCTTAAACAACATCTAAGCAATGTGAATATTCAGTGAGTGGTTTCTTCAGTAATTTATTCAGCTATATTGAATAGGCAAATTTCAGTCTGAATGCTGAAATTAGAGAATATTTACCATGGTTCTAAAATTTACTCAGTTTCTGCTTGACATTTGAGACACTATAAGAAGCAATGAAAGCATGTTTCTGAAGCTCTTCTGTCAGTGTCCTTATTCAGCATTTAAAGAAACAGATGAATTCAAAGTCAAGGGGAGGTAGGTGTGACCACTGATTTTTGAATTTTAGCAATATATTTGCAGCACTTTCGTATTTGCAAGATTTCCGTGATATGGCATAAGCCCTAGAACAGAAATAACACCTGGTATTATTTTTCTGAGTTTACTTTCTATGTATATTCCCCCTTTGTGTTGTCTCAATTTCATTTTTTTTATCATCTGTGTATTTCATAAAATTGTGATAACAATACTAAATGTTGTTTATTCCTTTCATTTGCCAGAATAATGGCAGGCGTATTGTAATCAAGGGTTTGTGATGCTAATATTATCCCAGCGTAGGTTCCAAAGGTCATTTTCAAGAGCATTTTCAAGGAGTGCATTTGTAATACGACAGCTGGTTCTTTAAAAGCACATTCATGCTCCCAGTTGGTATCTACTAGTTTAGCTAACTGATTATGTTTTTCCCTTAAATAATAGATGTCAGAGAACACATGAAAAGATTAAGATCCCATGCTTTGAAACTTTGAGAGCACTTTCCATGCTTGGATTTTCTCCATTCCAGATTTTATCATACGTTTTGGTTTCTATAGATCATACTATAACAGGTGGTAATCTTGTATGCCAAGGCTCCCTATCCCTCTCACACTTTATTTTAAATCACTGTGAAATAGGTTTCTATTGGTGCTGAAAACTGTGTGTTCAAAACAGTTGTTTAGCATGTTCAGGCTCAAACTTCACCTCCACCTTTTGGGTAGGTTACTTACTTGTCCTTTGCAATGCCTCCCATGTCAGCCATTTTTGTGGTGGTACCCATGGCAGTTCCTGAGATTGGCAAATGTGCCCAAACAAAGTGTATAACAGGTTGTAATCTGATATATTTACCTGGGATGAAGTCCCATTGAACTCAAGAGTAAACATTATAGCTTTGTACTGTTTATCTGTTTATCTTTGTACTGTTTATTGCTTCAATCAGCTCAAATGGGCAGGTGGAGCCCATATGGCACTGACATGAGCCACATTTCAGATCCATGTTAAGACCTGGCTGTTTAATCAAACTTTTGGGTCTTACTTATGGTAGATTAGTTTTGATTTGTTTGTTTAGGTTATTAATGCTGATTTTATACTGTAGATGAGTATAATTGGATTGAGGTTCTATGTTAAATTGTTTTGTTAATGTATCCCAACCTGAGATTTATTGATATAAGGTGGGTTAGAAATAGTTTAATAAAAATATAACTAAATAAATAATAACATAAAAGACTTTCCTAGGGCAGACTTTGACATGTAGAGGGAGTAAAGCTGGGTCAAGTCAGATGGTGAGTAAATAGTGGTTGAGATGGGCAGGTTTTTAACTTTCTTTCTTTTTTAATCTGTAGCAAACTTTCTCTGTCTTTTCTGTGTCCCTGACAGCCTTAACAAGTTGCTGCCATGTAAGCTCCAATAGTTAGATAAATCCAGTACCCACCCAGCTGGGATAGCTTTGACAGGAAAACGGTCATTGTGGGTGGGGAGGTGCAGAATAAGTTCACTTCGTGTGATTGCCACATGTATACCATGTGTGGCAAGGGCGGGGTGAGCCTATAAAGGCTGGTCCCGCCTAGCATTGGCCTCTGCTTCTTGTGGACTTTATGGCTCCCATGTCAGGATATGGTATGCCTTTGGAGATCCTCGGCCCTGAGTGGGGGTGACGCAGGGCAGTCTCCCCACACTTATAAAAGTGTCACATAAGAGAGGGGCTGGGTTTACCCAACTCCTGGCTTTGGAGAGTGGCTCGCCCATAATGCCAGGCAAGTAGCCTGAGGTAAGGACACATAGGGCTCATTACACCAAGCATGATATTCCACTATGAAAGTGGCATATAAAAGGCAGGAGCCACACCAAGCAGGATATTGCACTATGAAAGCGGTATATGGTATGTATGTGTCAATGTGCCCCAACAGTTGTCAGTGCACTTCAGTATTGTGGCTCCTGCCTTTTATATACTGCTTTCATAGTGCAATATCCTGCTTGGTGTAGATTAGGGCTAACTTTTGATCACTGGATCATGCCAGGTTGAAGGCAGATGTTGGTTCTCTTCAGTGGTCTTTTAATTGGACTTTGCCTAGCCAAAAGACTGACTTGTCAGTTCCTCATTATGAAATATTGAGAAATTGATTAAATCCAATTTCTTTTTATAACTGTACTTTTATTCTTATCCGTTTATATTAATTTTCTCATAAAACAAAACTAACAATACTGACACAGCAATTTTCATGTATTTATTTGACATCCATTCATATCATTACAAATATATGAATGAACTGAAATTACATGCCCTTATGTTTTCTATGTGATTTTATGCTAATAAATCCAACACATTTGAGTAAGAAAACAGTGACATTTTTGTTTGATGTATTTTTCCATACCCACCTTTTGGTTGCAGGATATATTTTTTCCAATGTTTGGGGCCCTGCTATAAACCTCAGTGAAGATGTTGGGGAAACAGGCCTGTGGTTCAATGAACATCATAACCCAAGGGATCAAATCACAAAATCTCCAAGTTGCTTTTAGATATGATAGAAGAAGGTAAACTTCTATTTAATTTCTCCACTGCATTGTGAAATGTGAGGTTGGAAAATTGTTAGGAAGAATTGAGCAGTGCAGCATGAACCCTAATGGAAAACACGAAGCTAGTGAACCTGAAAAGACTAAGGCCACAGCTAGACCTAAGGTTTATCCTGGGATCATCCAGGGTTTGCCTCTGCCTGAGCACTGGATCCCCTGTGTGTCACCTAGATGAACAGGTTTGACCCCTGGACGATCCAGGGATAAACCTTAGGTCTAGCTATGGCCTAAGAGTCTAAATGGTTTGTATTCAGGCTATGTCCTCCAATCAAGTCAGCTGTGTGTAAGTGATATGGCATTCTGTCTATATCATGGATATCTTAGAGCTGGGAGCATCATAGAAGAAGCAATGAAAGTCAATGATATATCTGAACAACATGTCATCTGGAGACCTTCCCAACCTTGTCTTAAATTTCACAGTATTGTCTGTTTTCTAGACCTGTACAGCCTGCACATAGGCAGAAGCACAGATTTTGGGGAGATCCCATAGGCGGAGATGGAGAGATGGCCCAAGGAATTTCTGTGTCTGAAGAAGAAACTTCCTGCCTTTAATGAAAACAACATAACTTCCACCTGAGACAAACCACCTAATTAAGCATATTAGCCCTCCTAATAGAGCATATGTTTTGCATACATAAGGCCCCAGGCATCTTCAGTTAAAGAATCTCTGGAAGAGGCTAGGAGAGGTCTTGGTGACCCACTGTCCATCAGAATAAACATCACTGGATGAGACGGACCAATGGTCCAAAAGTATACAGCACAGCAGGCTAATATATTCAAAGTTAGGATCAGGAAGAGCCTGTGTGGGTGTGGAGCTTAGCCTCTTTTCAAGAAGATATCTAATAAATTAAGCTGCAATATATTATTATGAAGTCCTCAAAGATCTAGATAGGTTTTATAAAATGAACAACAAACAGCAGGGAGTGTTGCAATGCAGTTTGAAGTGGAGGATCCTTTTTCTGAAGAATTGTACAAATAAGGCTTTCTACATAAGAAGTTTGTGAAACTATTTTGAAGTAACAAAGCTGTTTTATTGTAGTACATATTTACTTTTTAGAAATGCGTTCAGTTTGCCAGTTCTGAATGACCTCTCCCATCCTATTTCTGCCTATTTTTGTAGATGTGGGTGTTTCAAAATGGAGTTATACATAAGAAGGTACACGATACAAGCAGGTCTCCCGTTAAGGAAGTATGCGAACACATCTGGGTCTTTGATTTCAGTGGTGGCCCCCCCAATTATGGAATGATCTCACTGACAAGGCTCGCCTGGCACCAACATTGTTAACTTTTTGGCGCCAGGTTAAGAGCTTTCTCTTCTCCCAGGCATTTAACAACATGAGCTGAGTTTGTATTTAACGGACCCCAGAATAGCTGTTTTTATAGGGATACTGTTGTTATTATGCTTTTTATGTTTTTAAACTTTGTATATTTGCACCCATGTCCTGCTTGTGGCTTCCTGGTTGACAACTGTTTGGCTACTGTATGAATAGAGTGTTGCACTGGATAGACCCTTGATCTGATCCAGCACAGCTCTTCTTATGTTCTTAAGTTGAGTACAGAGAAAGGCTTTGAACTCCAAGCCAAGCCATTATATATGACCCCACAGAAACTAACAAAATACCCATTTAAGATTGCAATGCATGCTTTTATGAAACTCAGGCCTTTGCTAGACCATGGGTTAGCCTGAGGTGAACCCCAGGCTCGCCCCTGTGCATCCAGCTGACGCACAGGGGATCCCAGGCTCAGCCAGGGGTCAACTCTCCCTGGTCCCGGGATAACGGGCACCACTTTTGACCCAGTATTTCCTGTGGTCTCGGGCTCAAGTAGCCGGGAAAAGCGGTGGACGGGGCGCAGCACTCCACAGGAGTGCTGCGGCCATCGGGGCAGGGTGGGGAGATCGGGGAGAACGATTTTTATTTTTTAAAAAAATCACCTAAGCGCACGAGCATTCATGCGCATCCGGCCCTTTAATTGGAAAAAAAATTGTGGATGCGACAGGGCTTTCCTTTAGCCCGTCAGCCTGTGGAAGCTGCACCGCGGGCTCGCCCCTCCTCCTGCACGGATTACCAGGTAGGTCTAGCAAAGGCCTCAATGCCAATTACTTCTGAGTAGACCTACATAGGAATGCTCTGCTCATCCTATAGACAAACACACCTTTCCTCTGCCTTATATTGCTCCAACCTCAATTTCCCTGCACTCCCTAGCATCTCATCTCATGTTGCTATAGAGGATTCTCAAAACCTCCAGAACAGATTTCACGAGACAGTGGGGACTGTAGAGGGTGCAAGGAATTGACAAAGTTTGCCTCCTCCCCTATTCTGCCAGCAAAAATGCTCTTCTGGATCAGAAACCTTCTGTTGGTGCTAAGAGCTCTTTCATCTGCCAGAGGCATGTTCCGGATCTAGGTCTCTGTGTGTGGCCTCAAATATACATCAATAAAATAAAATAAAAATTCTAATGGGGTTGTGGATCAAGTGAATAGTTATCCTAGATCTAGTTCTCAATGGGCTGAACTATTTCAGGCTGCAAGTGGGATTCACATAGTTAAATGCTTTGGGCTGTATTTTGGATACTGACCTTCGTGTATATCTGGGTAATTTCTGAGGGCATTGCCCCATGTTGTCCAGTAGACAACAAATAACTCTAGGGAGGGAGAATCAGTAATTATTGAATGCATATTCTACAAACTCTGGGAAAATTGCACAGTTTTTTTGGAACCAGATTTTGTATTAGGAAACCTTGTTCTGCTCTTGTGACATATTCCAGATTTGAACACTGCATTGAAGACCATTTGGAAACTTCAGCTGATTCAAAATATAGCTGCAAGGTTTTTGACTGGGACCAGCCGATGGCAAGATATCTCCCTGGTTCCTAAGAATCTTCTGTGGTTGCTGATTCACTTCTGAGAACAATTTGAAAATGCTTATGTGAAGTAATGTGCTGTATATAATTGCTGTGGTTATGTAGTGTGAGAGGCAATAATGTATCTGAATAAGCCCGAGGCCTTGTTTTGTACCAGAGAGACAATCACTTTGAATATTTTTAGTTGGGACCTGAATCGGGTAAAATCAATTCTGATTGCCTGGGGAATCTAGCTAGGTGGAAAAGACAGTTATGGTATGACAGTTGAGTTAGTCAGACACAACCAGTAAATGCACAGCAGCTTGGTGAACAGGGTCTGGGAGGTCTACAGACTCCCACGACATCCCTAATCGCTAAGCAGCCTTTTGAAAACTCTCAAATAAATATTAGTGATCCCATATGTACAAAATATCCTTTTAATAAATTAATTATTCAATAGTTCATCTTGTCTCTAGTGTTGGTATCCATTGTACACCTAAGACTCTTTTACCAGTTACTAGGAGGTTTTAAACTGGTGGCAGTGAAAATGAGGAACTCTGACTTACAGTGGTAGAACGTTCCTTTTGCTCAGAAATATAGGTCTTTGCTATAAATGAGAAAGTCCTTAGGTGGGATTGCCTGCCCAGTGCAGGAGCAGTTCTCCCTTAGGTGAACAGTGCTGGCAAGAGGAAATTCCCCATAGTTGGCAACTACCTTGAACACCTGCCCAGCATGGGATAAGGTTACCTGAAAGTATACCTGCCTCCACACTGGGGATGGACAGACTATCCTAATCCCACCCCACACACTGCTTGCTGACCCCCAGCCAAGTACAACCCAGTGTGTGGTGTGGGGGTGAACTGCTGGGCAAACTGCAGGCACCCACTCCCTTAGTGAGTTCCCATTTTCTGTAGAAATGGAAGCTCATTTTGGGTAAATGACCCATTTGTGCAAATGACAGTCTTAAAGGAGCAATATATGCAACAGTACAGGTGCTCATGCCTGTAATGTTGCATACATTGCCCCTTTAAAGCAATGTATGCAATGTACACAAATGGGCCGTTTATGGGCAAGAACGAGCTGGGCAAGTGCTGTGGTCTATGGACTGGCATCCGAGAGGCTAACCAGATGCCCACACCATCCTTACTCCACATCATTCTGCTCATGCAGGGCAGTCAGAATAGGAGACCTAGGTTATTCCCCCCTTCTGAGATGAGGTGCATAGCAACCAGGAAGATGGCCTTTTCACTTCTAAGGAAGTGTCTCCTAAGGTGCCCCTACTTTAAAAAAAATTCTTATTGGCATCAGGCAAAGACTATTTTATTTTTCCAATCTTTTAATTCTTAAACTGATGCCTTAGGATTCACTAGCAAATGGACTCTGCTTCACATGGGTTGGAATAGCCCTTAGTTCAATCCAGCAAACCCTTGAAGAAGGAGCACAGCAGGGTTCTATCCCCCTGTAGGTCCCCAAATACCACCCCTCACCTGCTATGCCCTTATCAGTACTCTTACAGCAACCTGGTGCTTTCCCAAACTCAGTGCTCTCCAGATGTTTTTGGACAATAGCTCCCAGCATTCCTGACCATTGGCCATGCTGACTGCTGCTGATTGGAGTTGAGGTCCTAACAATCTTGAGAGCACCAAGTTAAGGAAGGGTGATTTTCATCATTAGCAACAGCAGAGGAGAGTGTGACCTGAAGGACTGAGAGCCCCATCCTCGTGCTTGGATCATTAATGACCCAGATGCCAGGTCCAGGGAAATTTTCTTATGGTGACTGAATGTTATTAATTTTCCAGGCATCAAGGAGTAATGGGGACAGGGAGGGGCTCCTCGGGTGTCCAGAACTTCCTATCACTATTGCTGCAGTCATCACTAGGTCCTGTAAGCATGATGGGAGTGGGGAGGAAGGCCTAGTCAACAAGGTTTGTCGTTAGGCTGGCTTATTATCTAAACTGTTGAAAGACTCTCAGTTGGTGGTGCTTGCCCACACAATCCAGGCAATGATCACAAGCCACTGATGTTCATTTCCAAGCCAGGGAAGTATGATCTTCAATAGCATCACTCAGGAGAACTGCTTGTGTGGCCAGGGTTATTTCTTTGAAAAAAAACATTGCGGATGAATACCAATAGATAGAACCATGTTTCATTTGGAAACCAGTCCCCCTGCAGAAATTGTTTTACTCTGTTTTTAGAAAATATATTATTAACCACGCCTGAGACCTTGGATCCAGACCTCTCCAGCTCCTCCTGAGACCAGATCCAAAAAGACTTGGGCGAAAAGCTCTGCCAGACCAATAAGCTACAGAAGGGTAGAGTATAAAGATGTGCAGGAGTGTAGGAGTTCCTTTAAGAATTGTGGTGTATTTGTTATGCTTTCAAACAATAAGAATAATTTAGGAGACTGATCTTGTAATTATTTAAATATATGAGAAGCAATTGCCATCTAAGCAAGGTGGGGTGGGGGGAGAGACAGTGCTGTTATAGCCTTACAAATCTTCACTTATGAAAGGAAGACAAACAAATTTATTATCTAAGTCAAGGTTTTATAAAATATTGAACAGGATTATGTGTTCTTTTGAAGCAATATTATTTTAATCTGTCATTAGAGATTCAAGCCCTATTTATATGAGAAGATCAGTCAAGTAATACTATTGACTGACAGCTGGAAATAAGTCCAAAATGGGAACGCTTTTCTTTACTATCTACGAAGTGTTTACTCCTAGATTATTTATTTTATATATGTGCTGTCACCACCAACACACTAGGTATGTAGGGGCTGACGTACACAATCTTGATGTGCTAATGCGATCCCTTTCAAGTGTTAGCACAGGCAGCTGAACAATCCAAATCGCAGGAATATTTGGAAGTGAATACTGCGTAGTCCTACAGCCTTGGATTGGCCACATTGCTGTGGCTAGTAAGACCAGCTGTAACAGTTCTTGGTCAAGGGTAGCAAGTCTGATGAACTCTATTCATTCCACAGTTGGGTGCAGACCTACCCAAGAGCTGCAGCAATTGCATTAGTGGTTGTTGGACAGATACTGGGGTATTGTGACTATCTAGATGGTTAGACATTGTTAGGCCCATTTGCCTGGGCTAATGCTGGAGCTGGGAAGCAGTAGCACAACAGATCCTGCCTTCAGAACAGCAAGACTTGACCAAAGGGTGGAACATGGGTCATGGAAGCAGACATCTGCTTGCACAACAGGACTTTCTCCTTCCCTAGTTCCTGAAAATCTTCTCCAGAGAGTCCTCCAACCCTCTCAAATCCCACCCCCCACAAGTCTGATGATGGAAGCAGCTCTGTCATTAGACAAACTGAATTGGATTTCATCCAATATCTCCACTGAATGGAAGATGTGTATTCTTTCAAAATCCTTAGCATTCATTCAGACAAGAATGTACCTTAATTCATGACCAGAGAAGAGGAGTAGGCAATTGGATCAGAGGGATCCCAAGTCCATCAGTGTGAGTCTCTCCAACAGGCATTTTGTTAGGAGAGTAGTTCAGCCATCCAAAAGTTTATGCCAGTAGAAGCAGATAGGAGGGGAAAAGACACTTCCAGGCCTTTCTAAGTTAAAATGGATATTCTTCAGATATGGTACAATACCAAAACAAGATGTGTGCAGAAACCTACGCCTCAAGGGATATCTTGACTGCCTTCCCAGTTGGCTTCAAAATATGAGAGTTCTGTAGAGCCTGTGGATCCTGAACCTCTGCTAGATGTTTCTGTTTCTCTCTCTCTCTCTCTCTCTCTCTCTCTCTCTCTCTCTCTCTCTCTCTCTCTGCAACTCCACCATCACACATTTCAAGCCCAAAATTTCTTCAGAAGAACACCATAATTTATATTTCTTTTCTGTCATGTCTCTCAGCACTCCACCTATGATCTGTAAATTGCAACAGAGTAACTTGTTTCTTTTTCCTGAGGGAAAGTTTCACCTGTATATGTTCACATTACAATAACCTAGCTGCCCTGTCAGGGGCAGGATCTACACTGCTGCTTTAAAATGGTTTATAACAGTAGTGACAACTGTTGGGGCCCAGGACACACTCTAAATACAGTATTCAAACCATTTCCAAACTGTCATATCCTGCTTGGTGTAGATCTGGCCAGGGTCAGTCCTGGGGCAGTCTATGGGAATCCATCTCAAAGGTCAAAAGGCAGGTAGAGGTCAGAGGTACAGTGTAACTGGTGACGCAAAGAGCAGATGAAAAGCAGGGTCTGAGAAAAAGACAAGATCAAGGACAGGCAAGCTTTACAAATCAAGCACTACCCAAGAAACAGACTCTTATCAGGAGTCCAGGGGTCAGTAGCAAAAAAAGATCAGTCCAAAGAGCCAATGTCAGGGAAGCTAGGTTGCAAGATACTAGGAGCTGAAATAAACGTGGTCACTGTTGCCCCCCCCCGCTTAGAATGGAGGCTTATAAACTGGAGCTTACAAAGCCCCACCCAAACCTCTGATAAGAGGCTTCTTGAAGAATTCCTTCTCATGAGGAGGGTCCTACTCACAAAGATTCCTTTGATGTTGAAGAGCCTTGCTTTGCAAATGGTCACTCTTTCTTAGGCCGTTTCTACACCTGCCATTTTTCCAGGGATTGTCCCAGGATCATCCCTGTGCGTGCAAATGACACAGAGGGGATCCCGGGAGCAGGCAGGGATGATCCCTCCATTTTCCTGGGATAACCCTTAGGTGTAGAAAGGGCCTTAGAGTGGCTCTTATGCCACATCTCTTGAGACACTGCCATTATCAGCCCGTATCTCAAAAACGGAGTTCCCCTCCCCTTCCAGGGATGTACTCATCTTCCAGTCTTCTTGCATGGGCTACTCCACAATGCCATCTGTCTCTGGGAGCTCTAGCTCTTCCTCTGAAGAGGAATCATCCAGTGGGGGCGTAACATTCGCTTCTAAGGTAGAAATATTTTGCTGTCTGTTATTATATAATTAATCCAAGAAAACTGCTGTCAACAAAAAAACAAAAACAAAAACCATCTCATTGAATTAATCGGTCTTAATATCAGGCTTATAGATCTTAGAAGTGCCTGTCAAAGAAAGAAGTTATTAGTGTTTCACAAAATGTATCCACATGAAGCTGGGGTCTATGCATTGGAACAAATGATACTGGGTTACTCTTATTAGCCAGGAGTCCTCTCTTGAATTTTCACATAGCCTTAAGCAAGTCACTTTTGTTTTTTGAGCTATCTCAGTTTTTCCATGTGGGGAAAAAAATACCAGTATAAACATTTACCAAGCTCCTGTGAGATTTAATTAAGTGATGTTTTCTGCAGAGCCTTAAAACTTTAATGCACAATGTAAGTGCCAAATCCTATTATTATTGTGCCACTAACAATATCATCTATCAGCAAATGGTCTAATCTATATAACTAAAAATATCAGAAAAGCTTCCGGGAGATTCAAAAGAAGGAGACACCAAAGCATACTCTGTAACGAAAGCTGCTTGGCAGCATACCTGAAGAATTTACGAAAGGATCTTCACCCCTTTCCCAGCACAAATGGCCTCACGTAGGCTATTCATTAGGTTTTCTTTTGAAGAAACAGAAGATCTTTTGAAAATTCCTGTATAAAATAAAGCTAAGGGAATTTTTCTATACAAAGAACACACAAAAGCTTTTCATCTTACTGCCATTCATACTTTGATCCCTTTGCATGGGCAACCGGTGGTTTACCATACCTTTTTCATGGATCCTGTATGTAATTATTTCACTTTTTCATGCATTCATCTCTTATGAAAGTGTTCAGTTGAAACGATATATATATATATATATATATATATATATATATATATATATGTTGACAATTGCGAAAAAGGGAGAAATGAAATGTGTGAGCATGAACAGTACATATGAGACTTCTGGTATGAGAGTATCGAGAAGCTTTCACAGTTCGCCATCTTAGTGTGTTGGTGCTTTGATATGTCATATTGGTCTGTTCTTTTTAAACAATTTATGGTTCTTGAACGCCTCCTGTTCAGCACTTGCCCACTTGGGTTAGAAGTGCAGGTGAGAACAAGTTCTGTCTGTAGGCCTGATGGAGAAGTCCTGAGAGAGCTACAGGATTTATTAAAGATGAGATTGCAGTCTTTTAAGGTTACCCCCTCAGAATAGGTACATTGACATGACTTCCCAAACGTATGGTATGAGTATCAGTTTATGTTATCTGCCTTTGCAGGTAAAGTTGATCAGCACACATGTCCAGTTCTTATACAGAACACCACAAAATGGGGTCAGACTTCAGATTTTGCAGATGACCTCTCTCTGGTGGCTCTCATTGAATTAGTGATCTCAGTACATCCTAGTATTTATTATTGAGAGCTGGTGTGGGCAGAGTCGAAGACAGTCTTCCCTAACCTGGTGCCCTCCAGATTTATTGGACCACAACTCCCACCATTTGTGCCCAGCAGGCAGAGAACGATGGGAGTTGCAGTCCAACACATCTGGAGGGCACCATGTTGGGGAAGGTGGTCTAAGGTGAGCATGAGGTAACATATTGCCAGTCCAAAAGTTTAAGCAACCTTAAAAACAATATGAAGTCCCATGGTTACCCGAAGACTAAGGACACAATCCATCCAAATATTAAGCAGTTTGAAGTCTGACTAATTTCAATGAATGATTTAAGAATGCGTTCTGTAGTGCTTCATTTTGAAGGATTCACACCTTACCAGATTTCTTCTGGCATGGTTTTTCATGGGCTAGAATCACCTGTGGAAATTAGGCTAAGTAGGGGTTGGAATCTCATTCTGTCTGCTTTAGAACCGATCCACATGTCAAAACAGAAACAAACCACCACTGACTGTTTAAAAGTTATTTGTTTTAGCAATGGATTAATTCCAACTAGGCTAGCCCTCTAGGCCCTGTTATGCTCTTGATGGCATCAACTGGATGTGTGATGAAGCCAGAGCTCTATCTGTGTCTCTTGCCTATCATAAATTCATGACTGACGAATTGATTGACTGATTAGGAAAAATAAAAATTCTTCAGGCTAAAAATCTCAGAGCAGCTAATGTGGTTAAATCACTAAAACAAATCTACATAGAACATAGCAGAAAACAGCAGGAAAAAAATCTGCATATAATTCATAAAAACTCACTGGCCCCACTTAGAAGACACCTTAAACCATGGCTTTAATAATTGTGAATAAAGCAAAAAGCCTTATTCACCATGGTTAAAGCCATGGTTTAAGGTGTCTTCTGAACATGGCCTGGCTTTTTGGCTTAACCACCATGGTTAAAGCCATGGTTTAAGGTGTCTTCTGAATGGACCCAATATCTAAAAGGTCTATGCAAAAGAAAAAAAGGGCTTCACCTGGCATTGAAAAAACTAGAGCTGTGCGCAAGTGACCTCTCAAAATTCTCCACCCTATTTGTGGGTAGAGAAACTTGTGGTGTGGGTGGACAATTTCAACAAAATTCTCCAACAATTTCTCACAGGTATGCATCACCATGGGAAAGGGTGGTAGAACAGATTTCTTTCCATTCTTTCCCAAAGGGTTTTTGTTTTTTCTGCACTTCCAAAGCAAGTGGCAACACATCAACTGTGTTGGCAGCCTGGCCCCCACTTTGCATTCCCCACAATACCACATATACCTAGCATCACTCCAGGGCATTGAGGGTGGGGGAGATGCAGCCACCACAAAAAGTGATAGTGAAGAAAATATGGATAAAATTCTGAAAAGGGTCCTTTTGTTTCTAGATGGTAAGAAAAGAAAAATCTCAGGAATTTCCAGAAAGTTATCTTTCTCCATGAAAAGGGATTCAATTTTTTTTTCTTCATTCTCATGGCAGTTTATAATTTAATTTGAATGTGTGTGGGTGGTGTTTCTGATCTTAACTACTCACTGTGAGGTGGCTGATGGTACTGTCTATATTTTTCTTTCTATTTTACATCTCACCACTGCTCCCAGGCTGCTTGCACTGCCTGATCTGAAAAAAAGCCCTATAGGAGGAATAAAATTCATGATGTCCTCCTCTGGGCAGGAAGTGTAGCCAAGGAGGCTACAGACGGTAAGAGAGATAAATGTATAATGAAAGACAAAACATACACACACATACACTCCTCAGTCATCTGATAAGTAAGGTAAGCAGAAGAACTCTGAACAATCTTATTAGATTGTAAGCCTATGCGGCAGGGTCTTGCTATTTACTGTTTTACTCTGTACAGCACCATGTACATTGATGGTGCTATATAAATAAATAAATAAATAAATAAATAAATAAATAAATAAATAAATAAATAATAATAATAATAATAATAATAATAACCAAACCCATGAGATTTTCTCCAAAATTTCTTCTCCTTTGAATTTCTTTTTGAAAGCAGTTCCTTTTCTATGAAATTGAATGAGAATGATCAAAATTTTCATAGAGAAATCAGGGTCAGTGCCAAGGCAGCCTCCTTCCAAGATGATTTCAAAGGCAGGACACTACAACAGAGAAGGTCCTATAATAAGTCAACCACCTCAGGGAAGAGGTGAAGCAAGGCTTCTGTGTAATCTAAGAAGCATACCAAGCACTATCTCCAAGCACCAGGTGGGTACTCATCTGGTCCAGTTCTATTCTATGACAACTTAGGTCCCTGTTCTGCTATGGCATGCTCAGGCTCAGTGTTAAATTAAACTAAGGGACAATCCGAAAGGAAGTCAATAAAAAGGCAATGATCAAAGGTGAAGTTTACCAGGCGAGTGAGAGAGTCCCCAAAGAGAGATTCGAAGAGCAGGCTCTGTAACAACACAGATAAGCAGTCAGATAAAGAACACAGTCCAACAAGCAGAGTCAAGCAGGAGTCAAAAGCATAACGGTTCAATCACAGAACAAGGACAGTGGTACAAGGCACTGGAGCTGATACAAGACAATGTTTCCAGCAATGGCTAGACTGATATTGCCGGCTAATATTGCCAGAGCTTCCTGAGCTCCACCCAGGGTTCAGCTGCAGTACTCCCATCCTCCTGTGGGGACAGAACAATGGTCATCTGTCCTGAGGGCCCAGGGTTTCCTGCCATGGAGGGGTCCTTGGTGTTGGTCATCTCTGGATTCCTCCAGCGGGGGCATGACAGTCCCCATTGATAAAATGAGATATTCATCTACTTGGGAAAAGGCACATCACCTGGTAAAGTCCTTGTATTAAGCTGCTAGCTGTTTTGTTGTAATTTGGCTAGCATTTGAACAATTGCATTTTAGACGTTTTAAAATTCTTTGAAGATGAAGATTTTTTTTGGGGGGGGGAACACTTTAATCTTGTTGAAGAATTTTAAGATAAAATATTTGATTCTGACTTGACAAATGCCATAGGTTTGCACCCATTAAATCTCACAATTTAAGAAAATCCATAGTTGAGAATGTTGCCTGGGTGGTGGAGGACAGGGGAAATCAAATTAGATTATGAATGTCATATTTCACAGTAGCATGAGAGGTGAAACATGAAAATAATAATAATAATAATAATAATAATAATAATAATAATAATATTTCTTGCCCGCCTCTCCATTTTGATATATGAAACTACTATCAGAAAAACAGAAATCTGATTCATTTGAAGATGCACTGATTCATGATATATTCAGAAATGGGAGTGGGTCAACCGATATAATAATTTCTTTGTCCCAAGAATGCTTGATGCAACTCTGTTTTGTACCTGGCAGAGGATGGTCTAATTAGGTCTGCACAACTCCTCCAGGATGTTGTCCTAGCTTAAATTGCAGGCTTCACACATTACTCCAGCTTTCTGTCCCCTCATCCCTTGTATTTCAACCAGCCAGACGAAAAGTTTTGGAGAACTTGTTCACTATTTTGTGACATATTGATTGGTCCTATTAAAGATATTGCCCTCCATGAGAAAATGTTTTGAATTTTTTTTGTTTACCTGTTCAGGCAACCCAGCTTGATTTTTATACAAACTATTTTGGATATTTTAATGAATAGGAAGCGTGAATCAAAAAATAATGAATCAAAGGGTAGGTAGCCATGCATTGTACAGTAAACAATATGACCTTTTAAAAATACATTAGAGTCAATATATGATGGATAATTCTTCTATGTCTCCAAGCAGAAAAGGGAATGGTGCTCAAGGTGGATTGTTAAACTGACAGCACTGTAGCTGAGAAGTTGCTGTGAAACTTTTTATGTCAACTTCAATGTAGAAAGCCAATGGGGAGATTCAGTTTCCAAGGACACTTTTTAATGGAAATCAGTGTGTGGCCTTGACAAAAGATTGAAAAGTCTGAGAAAGCTCTTGTGGAGCAGACCAGCATCTGGGAAAGTATTGTACCCTTCTGAGAATGGAGAAAGTCTTCTGAGGAGTATATGCAATTTGTCTTCAAAGAAAGACTTTTTCCTCAAGATGGGAGAAAAAAAAATCTCACACATGGTTCCTCTTATTCACACTGGAGCCAGGGGACATTTGGAGAATTACAGTTTGGCGAGCATCAACTCTGCTCTAGTCCAACTCACAGGGAGTCTAATTAAGAAAGAAAGTAAGCACAGCCTGATATGGAAAAGCTAACCTGACTTCTGGAGAGAGAGGGAACATCTGCGACTCAAAATGTACTCAAAGCTATGCAAAATGGTTATTAATAAGGTAGATAAAACTAACCAGGTGGAGAAAGGTTTCGACTACTCATTACAATAATGTCTGGAAGGATAATATGGCATAAATATAAAGTGTGTTTAACCCTTTCCTGATTAAGAGAGCAATCATATGGCCCCTAGGCAACATCTGGGGGCCCATAGGATAGTTTAGGTTCGTGAATCCAAGGTCAGAGTCAGTGCTCTGATCTCAACTCCAGGAGTCTCTGACCCCTCCCCCTCACAGCCAACACAGATCAAACCATACCGGTTGCCTCTCTGAGGTCGCAAAGGCGACCTTGGAGGGGAGGGAAGGGGGTGTTGCTGTAGGTGGGGAGGGAAGGAGACTGCGGAGGCTGGCTGACAAGGAATCCTCTGACCCCTCCAGTTTCCTTCCCTCCCTCTCCCAGACAGCTCAGCGAGGGTGCATCTTGACAAGGGGTTTGCCCTGGGGGTGGATCTGGAGTGATGGCAGGTCATCTATATGATGCAGCTGCCATCGCGAAGCCATCCAGGGGCAAACCCCCGAAGCAAGGGTGTAAAAAAGCCAGGTACTTAAGTTGACTCTTTTATATCTGTGAGGCAATGGTGGCATCTGCCATCTGTCACCTTGCTTCAGAGCTGCGGCAGAGGCATGCCCCAGCCAATGGCAACCTCAGATTGGTCGTCATTGGCTGGAAAAGGGCCAGGGGGCGGGTCAACAAGCCAAATAGCCACTAGACCACCTCCACAGAGCAGCAGCCAAAGAAAATGTAGATTTTTTTTTTTTTTTAAAAAGCAATGGAAGGAAGCTTTTAAACCTACCACCCCTTTCCTGTCTTCCCTGCATTTACAGATAAACATGAAAAAAAAAAAAAAAAAAAAAAAAAAACCAGAAGAAGCTGCCCACGCCCAACACCCTTGAAATCCCAGGAAGTTTAGAGGAGAAAACTGAGAACAAACTCGCTTAAGTTTGGTAGGCTTACTTTCGAGTAGAATAGCTTGAAAGCACATTTCTGCTTTTCAGTTATTATCTTTAAATACAGCGCTTCACATTTAAAGATAAACATTAAAACAAAAAACGGAGGGGGAGGAACAGGGCGCTAGGTTTCAAAGCATGCATTTGCACTCCTTGCTGTGCAGATAAAGGGAAGGAGTGCCAGTGCGGGACGTTGAGGCCTCACAGCGCAGACATGCCACCATGAAGACACAGTCCTAGATGGATGAAAAAACATGTCTAGATGAAATACAGAGTGAGAGAAGCACAGAAGATCACCTCTGCCATGCCTCCTGGTCTGCATTGGATGGCCGTAAGCCTCTGAATTTGGAGTCTTAGGGCAATCCCCATAGGATTATGCCCTAAATCAATAGAACTTAAAGGTACTTACCATTTGCTGTCTTTTGCTCCAACATTTTTGCTCCACTTCTTAAGTACTTTGAACATTCAATAAAATAGGCGAATCTGGCTTTCATGCCATGCATGGCACTAAGCATTTAGGTCTAACATGCAAGATAAAAGTGGATAGTTCTTCTGTGTTCTCCTAGGCTGCATGATCCCAATGACTACAATCACACTGTATTACAGTTGCTCTGGGCATAATTGAAGACTGCCACCTTTCAGCTTGTCAATATCAGCAAAGGACAGTTCAGAGAAATAAATACCTTGGGAGCACAGCAGAGGAAGGCATTTCTCCTAAATCCAGCAGCATTAATAGTTGTTATTGGGATGTGAAGGAATGCTTCTACAGTAAATTTGAATGAGTGGGTAGACTAGTATGAGAGGAGATGGACCTTGAGATATCCTGGTCCTAAGTTATTTACAAATTTAAAATTAATGAATAAACAAAAACCAGACAGCCACACAATAGATGTGGCTCCCTCTATATTTCGAGGAAGCTCTTTATCAAGGAAATGCTTAATGCTCCTTGATAAAAACTACTTGAGACAACATTTCACTTCAGCTTACTTAAGCAGACATCAGTTATTGATCCTCTCTATTTGTGTGTCTTTAATAGTAATTAATTACTGGTCCATTGAATTTGGCCTGGAAATGTACTAGAAGGAGGAATGTTAGCGAAATTTGCAACAAATTCAAATGAGCTCCGATTTCTATGAATCTGACTTGCTTGATATAGTGAAACTACTTTTTCTGAGCTACATGGATTCCACAAAATTGCAGACAGTTTGGTGTTTTTTTAAAAAACAATTCGGTGTGTGTGTGTGTGTGTGTGTGTGTGCACGCCAATGTGCAAGTGTTCATTGGTGCACATGCACATTGGCAAAAAGGAATGGAATTCTCATACATCCCTAAAAATAAATTTTAAAAATCTGATTCTGTCAATGAGTGGAAGATGGAATGAAAACGTTTTCCAATCCATGAAATGTTGATGGAACAAATTTAACTTAACTCACACATCCCTAACTGGAAGCCAGTAAAACTGTTGCAAATGTGTTCTATCCTGCCAATTATTGGCTTCTCAAATCTTAGGCTGTTGTATTCTGGACCAGACAAAGCTTCTGGACACTTTTGAAAGGGAGTACAATGGAAAAAGGAAGACTTCCTCTAAATGAATGCAGGAAGTTCTGGCCTTGGGTCCAGGGGTGGTTCTACACTACTGCTTTTAATGTGCTTTAAAGCGCTTTAAAGCACTTTGAAAACGTTTTGAAACCTGTATATGCAGTGTGTCCTGGGCCCCAACAGTCGTCAAAACTGTTATAAAGCGCTTTAAAGCAGTAGTGCAGATCCCCCCCCGGGAAGCCACACACTGTCTATATCCTATTCAACTTGCAATTTTTCTAACTTGCTTTGTTTAAAAATGAAAGTGTAAATAATTAGTATTAGAGATGATAATGTACCTGAGTCAGTATTATTATTGTATTAATTAGTGACTGAGTGAAGAGTGCCTGTCTGTAGTGGATTTTTATGTTTGGGTTGTAAATATTTCATGGCAGTATTTTTTTTTTATTTTAGCTATAAATCATCTCCCAAAATTGTCTCCCTGATAGACTGCATTGCACTCATCTAATGTTTATATCTATTTGACATATCTCCCTTCTCTAGAAATATCTGCAACAGCCCAAATTGACAAAAGTCTGCCTGCCCCCCTGCCACCTCTGACGTGTCTAGGGACAAAGCTAGATCTAGAAGCTTATCCAGAATAAGGTCTTGAATTTTAAGGGTGTGTGTGTGTGTTACTCTACAAAGACATGCAGCGCTTGTATTCTTTGAAACTGGTAGCTCTACTAACCAAGAGCACATCTGTCATGATGGGATTAAGATTCAATTTTGCTCTAGCATCAAGCTGAAACTTTTATGTGAGTTGTAGAGCCTAATAATAAGCCAAATCTTCTTGGGAGTGGGATTCTTTTTTTTCTTTTCTTTTTTGGGAGTGGGATTCTAAAATAAAATTGAAGACAGCTGTTTATTCCTTGTAAGGAATATTCCTGATTTCTTCCATTGCTTGTGGCCCTCCAGATGCTTTGGCCTACGTCAGCCCTTGCTGGCACATTCAAAGGTGAGGTATCATGGAGTTGTAGGCCAAAACATCTGGCTGGCCATAAATCCGCAGTATGTGCAACCAGCAGCTCGTCAGACAGCCATATTGCCCCACAGTGCCTGTTTAAACAATGATATGCTCTGACACACTCTATTTGAAACAGGCTGCTGGGGCTCAAACTGGCTAACTTTCAGTGTACGTGTGTGTGTGGGGGGGGGGCGCTCATGTGGTGAGCAAGTAGATTGCATGTTGCAGCATCTTCTTATGCAGCATAGGATCCTCAGTCCTGGACTGACCTCACCCATACAGGCTAGATCAGTCCGGGCAGGTAAACTACAGGAGAGCTTTCTGTTCCACTTCATCCTTCCACAGGCAACACGGTCTTCCTGAGCTTTGGCATGTTTTCCTTGCTAATATTGACTAGCCGACAGGTCATAAAGTTCTACCTGATCTTATCTGATCTTAACATTTTCAAAACATGACTTGTATTGCATGATCTGCATGCATGAGCCTCCAGATGGTTAGAGATGTGAATGTGAAAAGTTGCTGAATAATACATTTGTCCAATAGAAGCAATTTTGTGATATAATTTTCTGTTCAGCTGTCTGTCCCAAACCTGTCACCTTGCTGCTCCACATGATTATCTATTTTATCTCCAACCCACACATCTGATATATTACCCAACATGGGGCTACCTTTGGGGGGGGCAGGGTTTTTAATTTCAGCTTATTAAAAGTCTATGCATTCCAATGATGAAACATCCTTACAAATTATTTAGCATGCATGGTACAGTCTAAAAAATAGCCTATTTTGTCTCTGGCAATGCCCTCTGTAGTAGAACTCAGTTGGGATAGTACTTTGAAGGGCTTTCCTCTATTTGAATGTTGGACATTTTGGAACTCATAGATTTGGTTAATATCATTGTTGTTGGCTTTCTGTGCCATACTTTCAGCATGACTGATGAGAGCTGTAGACCTGAACCTTAACAACCAACTGAACTGCATCTCAAATGAAACAATTGACCTCTGACAAATTCTGAAGTATTCAAAAAACCATGGGACTTGCACCCACTCACATTTGAAGAGGGGATATAGCAAAAGCTTCAAACAGGATCGTTGTAATAATAAGAAATGATTGCTATACTAAAGACTGTGCCTGGGGTCTCCAGCATGGTGGCCATGAGCACCAGTGTGGTAGTGGGTACCTATCTTGGCAGCAGCAGACTCCCTCCCCCTTCTGGTTTTTATTTTATTTCTGAAGATTTTTAAAAAAGTTAAAATGTTTTTTTAAAAAAACAGAGACTGGCATGCTGCAAAATGAAGTGCCACCTGCCAGTGCCATTTATTTGGGTTGAAAAGAGTGGCTTTGGGATTTAGAGCTCCGAGCCCACCTCTCGTATTAGGTTCATGGGCCAACTACTTTTCTTTTAACCTCACCAGTTTGCCTTCTGTGGGATTAGTGTGTTAGAGGTGGATATGCCCACAAGGCAGCCATTTTGTGACAAGGGCCATGACACTCCCTCAAAATTCCAAATATGCCCACTATCCCAAAACAGTTGGGGACTTCTCCAATACACTGAGGCCTTAGCTAGACCTAAGGTTTATCCTGGGATGGACCCGGGGTCACCCCTGTTCATGTAAATGACACACAGGATATCCTGGGAGCAGACAGGTATGACCCCGGGATAAACTTTAGGTCTAGCAAAGACCTGAGAGGCTGAAGAAAAGTATATAGGATGAGACCCTGATCCAGGGACAGTGATTTTCCAGAGTAGCACTTCTTTGGAAGCATGTTTCATTGAATGCTGTGGGACTTGTTTTCAAGTAAACATGCATGGAATCAAATTTGAAGTAAGAGTAATTCTCTTACCAAATCACTTGATTTCTAAGAGTGTATTAAATCAAATCCTAATGCAAGGGAGCTAATGAAGTTTTCAAGTTTAGGCAAATCTTTTATCAAGGATATATTATTAAGGTTGTATGAACATTTTTTTTTTGTTCTTGTTACAGAATGTGCAAGCTGTCAGACCTTGCTGGCTGGCGGAGAGTGGTATGAAGTGGCTGCGATAAATCACTTGTAGATAAGCTGGGTAATAAACCCGTCAATGCTAGAGAAGGAGGGAGGGCGAGGCGAAACTATAAGCAGGGATGGGAATTTTACTGGTTCAACGATGTCAAGTCAGCAAGGCCAAGAAAGGTCCTATCTCAGATGTCCTCATATACAATATATACTGTCTGATACTGATTTTCAACCTTAGCATGTTGAGAATGAAACTGTTGAGCACGAGCTGTGATTCGTGGATAATATACTGGATGGCAATTTATGAATCACTACACTGACTCATTTTGGCTTTCCAGTAGAATTTTTGAAGGGGGTTAGAATTCTATATTCATTAAACAAAAAACCTACAGTTTACAAAATAACGTTAAGGCTCTACAGTTTTCAACCAAGCACCAAAAAGCAGGGAAATTGGGAGTTAAGGCTCACAAGCCTTAACGCCACATCCTCCCTAAGGAGGCAGAAAGTGCCAGTGAAATTCTCATTCTCCCAAAGCAGATAAACCATGAGGACAGGATGGAAAATAAGGTATGCAGAGGTGACTGTGGGGCTGTGGAAAACTGATGACGAACAACTTAGGCCCACTTACTTCTCTCTTTTTTGTTTTGTTTAGAACAGCCCTTCCCTAACCTGGTGCCCTCCCAAGGCTAGCTGCTAGCTGCTGATTGCCAGAGAAGGGTAGATTAGCTTTCCCTTTGCTTTCAGCACTGGGGTGGGTGGGGTGGGGATCTCCCTTAACTACAAACAACCCCAGGCAGTCAAAAAACAAGTGGCTACCTCCTATATCTTGACAAAACTACATGTGCTAGCCATGGCAAAATAGAAGAGCACTGTTTGGGGCTCAAGTGCTTTCCCAACATTTAAAGTTTTTTTTAAAAAAAGTTGGTAATGCTTTTCTTTCGTGATAAGGCTACCCAGCCCAAACCTCCACTACATCTTCCTCCTAAGTTATCAACATTAAAATTCATCATAGCTAATAAGAGCTGAGCTTCTGCTACAATGATGGCGCCTAATGATGGTAAGCCTTTATGAGTTTCTAGGTGCCTGCCATGTGGCAGAAACCCAGGAAAGCTGGGTGAAAGGCCAACCTGGAGTCCAAACCTTCCCCACTGGGACTTACCTTGCCATGTGTCCTCTTCCCTTAGAGCTGAGATTTAAAGGTAAGATCATGGGGGATCTCTCTTTTTAATAGATATAACTTTGCAAACTAGGATAAATGTCCCTTTAAAGCCACCATAATTTTCAGCCATAGATCTATTAAAAAGAGAGAGATTCCATGATCTTACCTTTAAATCGCGCCTCTAAAGGAAGAGGACACACAGTAAGGTAAGTCTAGGTGGTGGCGGGAGGGAAGGGGGAGGAGGAGGGAGGTGGGTCTGATGAGTCCAGGGGACTGCTGACCCAACACCACCTTGTATTTGGGCCAAGGCAAGCTGAATCTGTCCGCCTTGACTCGGGTTTGGGGCTTTGGCCTGAGACGGTGTGCAGCGCTAGAAAATAACCCTCATGCTTGAAAACTTTGGAAAGGCTTATTTGTTATTGGAAAGAGTTTGTATTTGTTTCAGCTGTAGCATATCCCCTTCCTTACTTTCTGGAGAAGTTGTTATACCTGGTTTCCCAAGTTATGAAATGATAAAAACAAGGCGTGTGTAAATCTGTTGAAAGAATTGTGCCTCTTATCTTGACGTTGAAAGCACCTTCCTATGCCACTTTACTATCACCAGTGACTGATATTGGAAGTTATAGAGAATGCTTTCAATCACAGCTAAACCGTTTAATAGGCTTCCAATGATAAGAAATGCAGCACCTTGTTTACAAAGAATATTTAGGTCACACAATGCATTCCACCTAATCTCACAGAACAGCTAATGCCTGATGTGATTCCTGCCTCTCCCTCCAGTGTTTTAGAAGATTTTTGCAGAAGTGAGTGAGTGATGGAAATGCATGCAAACAAAGGAAAGTTTAATATAATCTTTCCATACAGGTGAACTGGAGGAAAACAGAGTGTCCTTGGTTGTCTCTCCTCAAGAGTGGTGTGTGTGTGTGTGTGTGTGTGTGTGTGTGTACACACACACACACACACACACACACACACTGTCTCACTTAGGAATGATATATATTTTAAAAGTTTAGCCTTAAAGTGGTTTGACAAGCATATAATTTAATCATATGTGCTTCCTTCCATAATCACATCACTTTCTTCAAGTGTAATGGGTGTGGGGAGAGACATTTTCTATTTCAGGCCTGAACATCTGCTGCAGGGTTACATATTTTGACAAATTGACACATTTTGATTTGCAATATTTTATGGAAAGAAAAATAAAACCTCCAGGGTATTAAATATTTCATGCCATGTTGAAAAACAAAGCAATATTTTGGATCTAAGTAGTAACCTTATTTTCAATTCAGAACCAGTTGCTGAGAGGTGTACAGTTTGACAGCATGGTTTGGATGAGATAATTATTCTTATTGGAAATATATTTTAAAAGAAACCAATCACAGCTGACACAGAAGCCTACTTCTAGATGTCTATGGAAGGGTGCCCAGACCTCTGTCTATTAACCAAGAGAATGTAACCAAGGGATCTCTACTAAAATGTGACTGTTGGCAACAACAGTCCATACAAAATGTTACTTCCTTCTTGGTACAACAGTAATTCATTTTCCAACCCTTTGTACTGTGATTTGATAGGGTGACCATATGAAAAGGAGGACAGGGCTCCTGTATCAATAACAGTTGCATAGAAAAGGGAATTTCAGCAGGTGTCATTTGTAAATGTGGAGAACCTAGTGAAATTCCCTCTTCATCACAACAGTTAAAACTGCAGGAGCTATACTAGAGTGACCAGATTTAAAAGAGGGCAGGGCACCTGCAGCTTTAACTGTTGTAATGAAGAGAGAATTTCCCCAGGTTCTCCATATATACAAATGACACCTGCTGAAATTCCCTTTTCAATACAACTGTTAAAGATACAGGAGCCCTGTCCTCCTTTTCATATGGCCACCCTACATTTGAACATTCAAAACTATCTGATGGGCCTTCCTCCCGTACTTCATAACCATACCTGAAGAGAGAAGATGTCCATTTCCTGAGGAAGAAGTGCTTGTTCTCCAAAGACAGGGTCCACATCTTCCCATGGGGGCATGTAAGGTACATTTTTTCACTTGCTGCTGCTTTGGAATGCCCGAAGTGCTTATGCGGCTTACACACACACACACACACACACACACACACACACACACACACACACAGAGAGAGTTTTCACATTGTATACTGTGCATTTCCATGCATATTTATATTAAATAGTCAAGGAGATTCTGGAGCTCAGATTTACCTGGGCCAGATCTACATCAAGTAGGATATAACACTTTTGAAACGGTTTGAAACAGGTATATGGAGTGGACTGTGTCCTGGGCCCAAACAGTTGTCAATACCATTATAAACCATTTTAAAGCAGTACTGTAGATCCTGCCCTGGTCTTGGGGTGTATACAATGGAATATATCCATTGTAATTAATGAGACTTAAGTTAAACTAACATTGGCTTCAACTCCTTACTTCCAAACAATTCCATTATGAATCCTCCATCGTTCCATTGGTTACAGTTGACTTTTGTGTACACACTGTTTGCTGTAACTTTCAGTATTTGCACCTCCTGCAATACTGATGCACACATAAGCATTGATAAGCACCTCTAAAACACAATCTTTATATAATTTTAATTTTATTTATTTATTACATTTATATCCCACCTTTTTTCCTGTGAGGAACCCAAGGCGGTGTATATAATCCTCCTCCTCTCCATGGTATCCTCACAACAACAACCCTTTGAGGTAGGTTGGGCTGAGAGTCTGTGACTGGCCCAAAGTCACCCAATGGGTTTCTATGGCAGAATGGGGACTAGAATCCGGATCTCCTGACTCCCAGTCCGATACGTTAGCCACTACACCACACTGGCAATTGTGTGGTGAACAGTCAGTTGCATGAATGGTTGTATCAAAAACATTTCTTGTATGGTCTCTTACCAATGTACATGAAAGTATGTGTGCGTTGGTAAATCACTGCACAAAAAGAATCTTGATGCATATGTACAGTTACATCCAGGTTACTTTTTTGCAGTTAGCACATGCACTCACATCAGTGAACCCATGTGCATCGAAAACATACTGAGGAAAAATATGCAACTGAACTGAAAGCAGCCCCAAAGTATGCACGCTCCAATTCTATAATTAAGTTTAGAACGTCTCTTAATTGAACCTGAATTCAGGAAAAGGGAACCCATGGAATGTTAAATAAGATAGGGGAAATCTACTCAATGTAGAGATAACTAGTTCAGATGTATTGGTCCCTTTAGACATTGCACTCCATGGGGAAGTGATCATATGTACGTAAGTCAAATGTCTTTCCAAAGGAAAGCAGGGAAGTATTCATCAGGGAAGCATAGACGTTTTTACTGTCTCTGTCCATGGAACTGTTGCCTTTCTTTTAAAGGTGCAAAGAACAATTTCTTTTGGAATATGGTCATCCTTATTATGAGTGCTGTATCATTCCTTACTTAGGTAGTTAATAGCTTTTCATTTTTGTCTTCCAATGGGAAGTCATCTTGCACCTAGTTCTGAGGATATCATGTTCTGTCCACTTGGGGATTGAAGAGAAGAATTAATGTGGCTTTGGGGAAGATTGGGGCCTTAGCTAGACCTACCTTTTAATCCAGGGCGGAGGAGGGAAGATCTCGCATTGTGTTTAACGCGAGATCCCTTCACCATTTACACGTGAGGCACGATGACCTCAGGAGGAGAGGCGTTGCGCCCGCCATTTTTTTCTTAAAGAGGAAGGAGCACATGAACACTCGTGCGCTAAAGGTACATTTTTTAAATTTTAATTACTTTTCCTGCTCTCCGCACCCTAACCCTGATGGGCAAAGTTCCCAGCTCTACGCGAGGAATCATGCGGAGCCGGGTCAAAATGTGGCAATGGGCCACACGTTCCACAGTCTCGGGCTCAGCCTGGGACCGTGGAAAAAGCGGGCCCAAAGGAAAGGGCTCTATCCCAGGGCAAGGGAGGGATCATCCTTCCCTGATCACTACTTGATAAAGCCCGGTCTAGCTAAGGCCTGGGACTCTAACCACTTCACCATGTCAGGGAAAGGATAAAAAACTGGAAGGATTGTCTGCTTGTGATGAAAAATGGTGCAAGTAGAGGTTGCAACACATTACCAGGAAATGAAATGAAATGTGATGAAGAAATATGGATATAGGGTGGTGGTGAAATAAGAGAAGTGTTATAGCTCGAAGTCAACAACTTGGGATATCTGAGGAGCTGGAATACTGTTGGATGTATCTCTATTATTATTATTATTATTATTATTATTATTATTATTATTATTATTTTACATTTATATACTGCCCCACAGCTGAAGCTCTCTGGGTGGTTTACAAAAATATAATCTGGTTTAGAGTGAAATCCTATACATGTCAACTCAGAGAGAAGCTCCTTGGGTTCCCTTACTCCCAGATAAGTGTGTATAGGGTTACAGCCTTAGCTATTATGAATTTATTTATTTATTTATTTACTTATTTATTGCATTTTTATACTGCCTAATAGCTGATGCTGTCCGGGCAGTTTACAAAAATTAAAACCATAGAAACCATTCAAAATATAAAACAAACAGTATAAAAGCATAATATAAAATAAAATATAAACACAGCCAGGATAAAATCAAGCAGCTAAGAAACTCAGGGAACTGGAGTTCTGTGATGGAAGGAGGGATTTGTAGGAAAATATAACAGAGAATTCTCAACACACTCATAAAACTACAGTTACTTTGGCTTTTTGCCTGCACATTCCTTTCTTGTGCAGTACTACTGTATTTCTTCAATTCTAAGAAAAACTTTCCCCCCCACATAAACATCTCTAAAAATGGGGTGCGTCTTAGAATCGCAGGTGTGTCTTAGGGTTTTTTTTTTTCTGTTGGTGGTACTGTTGGTGGTCTTACAATCGATGGCATCTTACAATTGAAGAAATACAGTATTATTCCATACAGCCGGTGTGTTGTGGTTAGTTTTTTAACCACAGAAGGAAAAGGACTCTAAAGAGTTAAAAAGATGTCCTTGGCCAGATTGTCTCTGCCAGGAGAAGTCCAGTATGAAGCAGATTCTTCCCTGGCCTACGTGCGGTACGAGATGTACAAGATGAAGAGACTATTGGTTAATTGGGCCAAGGAGAAAAGTGTATTTAAGAAGTCCATGTTGTATGGCTTCTTACTGCTGGAACTTACTGCTGGAACTTACTGCTGGAACTTACTGCTGGAACTTACTGCTGGAACTTACTGCTGATGTTATACTGCTACGTTGTTGCTGTACTGTGAAAGGACTGTATATATGACCATTTATTCTGTAAGTAATTTATTTAGTGTCAGTAAAGCTTCTTACTGACCAAAGACCGTGAGTGCTTCTTTTTGTTCCTAAATTCAAGCTGAAACCATTTCCAGACTCTACGCTGCTGCTATTTCGCACTCTGCTATATTTTTGGGTAAGCAATTACCCCGATAGGTTATGGGCCCAGAGAAAGTCTGGAAGGCATAATTTTTGGTTGCTGGAAAGCTTGAGAGCAAAGGAACGCTGGAGGGAAAGACGGAGTCGAGCTCAGGCAGTTCATCGAGCTCAGACGGGTCTGTATCCAGTGTGAGTCGCGCTCCAGCCCAGCCGGTGAGGATGGCCCAGGTTCAGATGGCATCCAGTATTCCGGTGGAACGGCTGAATGAGAGAAATTACTTAACGTGGTCATTCAAGATGGAAATGTTTTTGAAGCGGGACAGATGTTGGAACGTCGTGAGTGTCCCGAGGCCGGTTGGTCAGACTGCTCAAGAAGCACAAGTGTGGGAAGAGCAGAATGAAAGGGCCAAAGCAAACATTGTCTTGAGTATGGAGGACTCGCAAATTGTCCATATCAACAGAGATGAGACGGCAAGAGACAGCTGGAATGCGCTGAGACAGATTTATGTGCGTGCGTCGGCAAGCACACGGCTGAGCCTCACCAGAGAGCTGTATCGGTTAAAGTTGGAGGAGGCTGGAAGTTTGGCAAATCATCTCCAACAGGTGAGATCTCTATTTGTCCAGTTGCAGGAGGTCGGAATCGTTTTTACGGAAGAGCATAAGTGCTACCTGATTTTGGGGTCGTTGCCTCAAAGCTGGGACATTCTGACAACCAGTCTGGAAAGTATGAAGACTGATGAACTCACTCTTCATTATTTGACGGGTCGTTTGCTCCAAGAAGAGAAACGGCGTCTTTCCAGGAAGGAGGAAAACTGCCAGGAAAGGGTTAAGCAGTCAGCCCTTGGCAGCAGAGAAAGAATGCAGAGAGATAAGTGTTTCCAAGACAACAGTGTGGAGAGAACCGCAGTTGCAGTAAGAAAGTGTTATTTTTGCAAACAGCCGGGTCATATCAAACGCTTCTGTAAAAAGAGGAAGAAGGGAGTTACACAGGCTGGAGAGGAGAAGGAATGCTCGAATGCATTTGTTTCAGCCACAGTGAGGTGTAACGAGGCCCAAGAAGTTTGGCTGATTGATTCTGCGTCGTCCAGAACAATTTCTAATAATCCAGAGGCGTTTCGGAAGTTGGAACCAAGCAAGGTGAAGTCAATCACGCTTGCAGATGGACGAACGTCGAGGGTGGAAGGAATTGGCTGTTGCTACGTTCCATGTCTGCAAAAGGAGTGTGAACAGGTTCTGTATGTTCCAGATTTAGATTTTTGTCTCCTTTCTGTTAGTGCTCTAACGTCTGAAGGATACCTTGTTACGTTTCAGAAGGATGAGTGCCAAGTGATTAAGGATGGACAAAATGTGGCACTGGGACATGTTAAAAATGGACTGTTTTACATGGGTGCAGGTAAAGAAAGGGTGGCACAAACTGGTAACGTGCCAGACCATAAAAATTGTGTTCATGAGTTGCACAGGCGTTTAGGTCATGCAAGTTTTAAAGTGTTAAGTCACATGCCTCAAGTGTGTACAGGGTTAAGCTTGCGAAACTGTAAAAATTTCTTGGATTGTTCAATCTGTCATCAGACCAAATCCCGGGTGCAGAACATCTGCAGGAAAAGTGACAGGGTGTCACAAAAGCCTTTTGAACTGGTGTTTATTGACTTGGTAGGGCCATTCACGCCTACACAAGGGGGATCCAGTTACGTGCTTGTAATTCTGGATGATTACACACGCTTTAGTTGGTGTTATTTACTGAAGCGAAAATCAGAAGCTTTTGAAACTTTTAGGGATTGGAAAACTTGGGCGGAAAAGTTCTTTAACAAGCCCATTATTTCTGTGCAGTCGGACCGTGGGGGTGAGTTTGTTTCTGGAAGGTTCTGTGAGTGGTTTAGGAAAACAGGAATCACACACAGGTTAATAGATCCCCAAACTCCTTTTCAAAATGGGTCAATTGAGAGAAGAATTGGAGTACTTCAAATGAAGAAAGATTCTCTCATGGCTGATGCAAACGCTGAGCAAGATTTGTGGGGAGAAGCATTTTTAACCGCAAACTATCTGTGTAATAGAACCTGGAGCAGGGTTACAGGCAGTTCGCCTTACTGTTTACTTTTTGGTTCAAAGCCAGATTTGTCTCACTTGAGAACATGGGGGTCTTGGGCATACGTGCATATCCCAAAGTCCAAAAGGTCTAAAGGTGAAACCAAGTCTGTGAAATTACGTTTTGTGGGTTATTCTGGCATGCAATCCAAATCTTGGCGATTTTCCCTAAGTCATGGGAAGGTGGTTGTTTCTAGGTCTGCTACTTTTCAGGAGGCAGGTTGGGACAGGATTCAAGGTTCCCAAGTTCTGTTAGAAACTGTGAACAACCAGGAGAAAACAGTAACTCAGGGGTTAACTTCTCAGAGCCCTCACATCTCTGAGAAGAGTGTTTCCACTCCCAAAAGTGGAAGGGAGGAGGGAAATGAAAGGGAGGAAGAAATTGCCAGTGTACCTCGTCGTTCACAAAGAAAAAACAAAGGAATTCCACCTTTAAAGTATTCAGATGAATTCAGTGTGTGTTATGTGAAGTCTGAACCTGAATGTTACAGTGACGTGTTGAAATTGTCTGAACAAGAGCAAGAAAAGTGTTTTCAGGCAGCGAAAACTGAAAGGGGGTGTTTTCAAACACACGTGTCTGTATGCAAAGGGGCAAGCAAAAGAGTACATGATTGTGGAGCTAGTGGTTCGTCTACTGGTGGCAGGGAGTTCCCAAGACCACATTCAAGAAAACTCAGCCCAAAGCTGCAGGAAGGGTTGAAACTGAAGTCTCTGGGGAAAGTTAGGTGTTACCTTGGTGTAGAGGTAGAAAAGTTTCCAAAGGAAATTACCTAAAAAGCCAGAAGCAGAAAGTTTTTAAAATTGCTGAAAGTTTGCAAGTTGGAAGATTGCAAAGTAGTTCAACGCCCCAAAGCACAAAGTTTTTCAACAGTGCTTGGAAGAAGAAGAAAAGAAAAACTTACATATAAATAAGTCTCTGGGAAATGTAACACACAGAGAAATGTACACAATGTTGAGATTGTTGTAAACATGTAAAGTTGATTTCTTACAGGTGAAATGTAATGAAATGTAAATTGTATTTTTTCTGTAGTTAAAAATGAAAGGGTGTTGTGGTTAGTTTTTTAACCACAGAAGGAAAAGGACTCTAAAGAGTTAAAAAGATGTCCTTGGCCAGATTGTCTCTGCCAGGAGAAGTCCAGTATGAAGCAGATTCTTCCCTGGCCTACGTGCGGTACGAGATGTACAAGATGAAGAGACTATTGGTTAATTGGGCCAAGGAGAAAAGTGTATTTAAGAAGTCCATGTTGTATGGCTTCTTACTGCTGGAACTTACTGCTGGAACTTACTGCTGGAACTTACTGCTGGAACTTACTGCTGATGTTATACTGCTACGTTGTTGCTGTACTGTGAAAGGACTGTATATATGACCATTTATTCTGTAAGTAATTTATTTAGTGTCAGTAAAGCTTCTTACTGACCAAAGACCGTGAGTGCTTCTTTTTGTTCCTAAATTCAAGCTGAAACCATTTCCAGACTCTACGCTGCTGCTATTTCGCACTCTGCTATATTTTTGGGTAAGCAATTACCCCGATACGGTGTGGGCAACCTCCATCCTTAGAGCTGCACAGAACCCTTAGCCCTCTTGTAAACAGCCAGTTCACAAATTTGGCAAGAGCAATCTGTCTCTTCCCTAGGGTGTATGAGGGAGGGAGAGAGAAAGGGCTGTCAGAAAAAGAGAGTGGTAGAAAAGGAGGTGTCAGAAAGAAGGAGACAGACAGACAGACAGGGTGGCCTTTGGCTCTGTCCCTACTCACCATTTGCTTTAGTGCCACCCATTGGCAGGATGCTGCTTCTGACAGATTAACCATGAAAGAAAATAGCCCTTGATAGGAGAAAGGTTCCCACCCTTTCATATAAAAATACTCATAGGAAGTTTAATGTCATGACATAGTAAGAGCTGATCTGCAGGTTACATTTGTCATGTACACACCTCTTCAAGTGGCCCCCATATAGACTTACATCTTTATGCTTTAGGGGGGATTCTTGCATTGAGCAGGGGGTTGGACTCGATGGCCTTGTAAGTCCCTTCCAACTCTGCCATTCTATGATTCTATGATCTTCATCACCTATCTATTTTACCACAGTACATAGATAAACTCCACACCACTACCAATTGCTATCAAGAACAGAGAGCACTAGCATGACGGTATTCCCATGATGTAGAAGAACTCTCCATTATATAGTGGTAGCAGAAATAAGCCATCATGCTGAAGCAATTTCATGTGGACTCTATGTGATAAAGATAAATTATAGCTCAGCCCCAAATCACATATTTAATTGCCCCACAGATTTAATTACACATCACTCAGTATTGAATGACATAGCAAAACATTTTATGGGAGTCATTCCAAGATAGCACATACTTCTTTCTTTCCTGATATCATAACCCATTCAAAAGGTTAGACATAGATCTGTAGCAAAATAATTGAATGGTATTATTTAGCCCCTTTATTACTCAAGTAAAATGTTTTTGACCTCCGGGTTACTGCATATTCATTGGATTAGTGGAACAAGTAAGATTTGTTTCCATTTAAAGTTTGTTCCAGGTGCAGGTCCTCACACACAGGCACATTATAAACCTTTATCAGCAGTGACACTAATTGATGCCCTTTTCACTGCCTGAAGCCTAAAGACGGATTGTCACAGAGACTGAACTTTCCTTCTCTTTCCCCAAGATGAATGTCGCAGGAGTGCAGCTGAAGACTCTTGAGCTGTTATTGTCTGTGCTGCCTCTGTGCGTATAATAGGCAGATGGTGCTTTCCAGGGCCAATCATGAACACATATGTAGTCCTTTGCTGATTGATGCCTGCAGCATGAATTCTATTCCTAGGTCATTCTTACTGAGATTGCAGGATCCATCTATCCGTCTTCTCCATCTCTCTGAAATACATGGAGGGTCATAACACTCCTCCTTAATTTATACCAACTATGATATGAGATGGACTCAATGAAAAGCAGAGAACAGGGATGGGTGGCAAATTTGCTTTGTTGTGGTGTACATTTATGTATGTATGTATGTATGTATGTATGTATGTATGTATTTGCCTGATTCCTACCTCCTGGAGCCAAGTGCACTTTGCTGATGGAAATCCATACATTCCCATGTTTGTGATGAGCTTGGGGCAGCAGGGGGATTTGACATGCAACATATTTGAGAAGTGCATAAAGAAACCCGAAAACATTTCTAAAATGCACATAAATCCATTTTAGTCAATGTGTGCATGCTTACAAAAATGCATGCATTTGAAAAATGCATATCAAAATGTGTACATTTAGAAAATACGCACAAAATGACATACACATTTCTGTGCCAAAACAAACAAAAAGAAGAGAGAGCTTGTAAGGAACCAGGACAGAATGAGCTTGGGAGTGGAAAATTGAGAACCTCAATGAACTTGAGCTTGACTGATTTGCTCATCTCTACTAGAGAGGTAGGTTGGATTATGGGAGCCCCCTGGAAGAGGACAACAGTTACATGAGGTAAGTCTACAGGAGGCTGTAGGCCAGTCCTTAGCCTAGAATCCCCTCTTGGGTAGTGAGAAGGCCCCTTTTCTGGCTGAGACAGCATCCATTAGGCAGTGTGTGGTACTTAAATGTATCAGGTCCTGCATCATTTTCCTGTGGACCTCCAAGTTTAACTTCTATCTGACTATTTGAAACATCACCTAACAAGAATGTGGGGGCTTCCTATGTGAAATGTCTCCTTATGAAAACATCAACAACAACAACAACAACAACTGTTGGGCTACTGAGAATGAAAGAGATGTAGATGTGGGATGGATCCATTCTCAAAGTGTAGTGCTGTGTTTAGAGTGGCCGACTAGGCCCAGGACTGAATGTTCTGAGCTGAAAAAGTTCTTCAACAACAACAACAACAACGTCAACGACAAAAAGTTCAACTCAGCTTTATCTTCAGGTCTACTTCCCCCACACCATCCCCAATCTGTCTATTTTGTCATTGTTGTGGTTCTCAAATTCTTGCTGTCTGTTTTATTTTCCTGGGATTTGTTGTGAATTCTCTTCCCAAAGGATTAATGGAGATTGGGTGGTAGTCAATGGAATACTGTACTGGAGTGCTGCTGAGGTATACATTCTATGTATCTATGAAGGTGGAGCTGGCTGTACCTTGACATTTTATTGAGAATGGCAAATCCAATCCAAACTGTCAATCACTGTTGTTCATACTGTTTTGTCTTTCTTTACCCAACTTTTCCTTCACAAGATGGAGGGTCTAGTGTCCGTATCTATCCCTAGTGCAAAGAATTGAGGTAATGAGTTGAACACTTTGAGCATTTGAAATTCACTATAGAGATGATGATGATTTGCCATTGTTTAGTGTTACTGTTGGTGGGTCAGTTACCAACATAGCAACAGAGCAAATGTTCGCTAACGTGAAGCACATTCATGGTTTAGTTCTGTTCTTTTCCTGGAATGTTGTCAAGTCATGTATTTCTCTTAATGAATGTCACAGGGAAAGAAGGAAGAAGTGGACATAAGCTTTCTGTTTTGGGTGGCAATGCCCTGATCAACAGTGATGGGCAAAGTGACCCCAACAGAAATATTTTTTTTTTTATTTATTTACAATATTTATATACCGCTCCCCATTCAGAATTTCGGAGTGGTGGACAAAATAAAATAGAATATAAACAGGGGGTGGAATCATAATTTGCTCTTCAGTTTCCAAATTGCTTTATATAATCTCAGATGAAAATTCTCCATTATTCTGAGTTCTCATTTTGTACAAACTGTTAAAAATCATACATCTCTGCCTTGCCCAACAGCCAGCCACTGCAACCTGCATCACTTCCCTCCCAACCTTCTCTTCCTTGAAATACTGTGTGTGTATGCTCCTAGTAAGTGTCGCTGACTTCAGAGAGAGTGTTTCAGTCTGACAGCATTTCCTGGAATGCCCATGTGACTACCCCATGTGACACACCCTGGCATGTTCACATGACCATTCAAGGAGGTAGCTTTTATGTGGGTAAGAAAACAGAGCTTGGCAAAATTAACAGAGGAATATCTTGGCATAATTCTAAATTTTGAGCTTAGAAATGGTACATCTTTCTACACAGCAATAAATGTAAAATTGACTGCATTGGCTGAAAAGTGGAGAGGGATTTAACATTGTTTTGACTTAAAAAACACATTCATGGAATGTGGTTTTTGTTTTGTTTTTGCTTGTAAACCTCACCTTGGGGGAAATAGGCTGGCCTTGAATTCTTTCCACTCTTTTGATTTTCACTTGCCTCAATGGCAGTTATATTGCAATACACACGTGGTAGAGTCCAGTGGGCTGCATATTACCAGAAGTTATTGAGAACTATCTGTTCTTCGAACATAAAATGAAAATAGCACCAGTTCCTCTCTTGCTGTATTGCTTACATGACTGTATCCCTGAGGGTTGTAATTAGTGAAATGTCAATAGAGATAGTTTTATGTTTTGTGGTTAAACTTGCAGCTCTACTTCCCTATATAGAGATTTTAAAAGAAGAAGATAGAAATCCCCAAAGTTCTACGAACAGTATGTTGTAAGACTAGTTTTCATTCTCTGAAAATTCAAAACAAACTCTGCAAATGGAAAACAAATATAGATATTAAATAACTTAAGAGAGCCATTTAAGATTTCTAAATATTTAACTGATACAAGAATAAGTATTGGATGATTGAATGATTTTTAAAAACAACCTGCTGGTTTAAAACTAGAGTTAAGGCAATATAATGTTGACTCAAATTCCAGAAAGCCAGGATACCATAACAGGCATGTCCTCTGATCAGTGATGATGTTGTGCAGTGTAACAAATTGTGCTTGCTTTCAACTTACCATCCATGCATCCACACCTTTCCTTGGTCTATCAGGCCCAGATCCAGATGGGGTGAGGGATGGAGTGCCTGGGACTATGGTCCATATTGTCCTGTTCCTCTATTGCCTTATGAAGCACCCAAGCTTTAAGTTATTGCATGAAGAATCCTCCCGTGAGTAGGCATGACTGAAAAAATTCACTCATTGAAGGTTTTTTTCTCTCTCCCCCACCCCCCGGCTTTTAAAGAATTCACATGGGGCCAAAATCCAAAGAGGCCGAGAATCACATGGGGCCAGCCTTTATAGGTTCGGCCCCACTCAGGCCTAATGCTGCATGTGTGAAAGACCAATGTGCAACATCTTTTTGGCTCCTTCCCACCCGCAAAGTCGAGCCCCGCCCAAGCCATGCCGGCTGGACAGGAATCGGACTTCCAAAATCTGTATTTTTGCTTTCTTTCTGATGCAGTAGTCTCAAAAACATTTTAGGGGAAAGTGCACAAAAATGCATATATTTTAGAAAATGTGTATGCAAAACAGCATTTGAGCAATATAAAGTATTTGAAGAGGTGGTGGAATCCATACACATGTGCCTTGCGAATATACATTAGGTGGGTTTTTAGGGAATCAATCTATATTGCCCATGAGGTTATTGAGCACGTCAACAAGTTCTTCTTGATATGTGGAGGTGGGAGTAGCTAGATTTAATGAAATTTCTTTTTCCACCTAACTATTAAAGACAAAGGAGTTCCGTTCTCCTTTGCATTGGGCGCTTGTTCTGTCTGATTTTGTCTTGTGATTTAATCCTGCTCTCTCTTTTTCTACTTTTTGTTCTATAGAGAAAATAAACTAAACTAAACAGGTGATGATGGCTCTGAAACAACCCACCTCAGGCCAGGTCAGGTTGTGATCTTCTTGTAGGTCCTGAGCCTCCAGTTGAAGTTCAGTGACACAGCCAATTGAACTGATCCACATGACAATATCCCTGAGTGAAGTGGGGGAGTTAATTCAAAATGTGGGAAATGTCTATTGAGGAAGGATTGGGGGAAGCGGTTTAAAATGGGGATGCTGCAGCCAGCCTGGCCTGTGAAGATGTTTGCTATGAAGTACTGCTGCAGGCACCCTACCTGAATACTGGCAAAACCTGAATATGAGGAAAGAGAACAACCACATGGTTATTGTGCTGTGAACAATGTAAAGGTAGCCTGAAGGGAGCTGGCAGCCTGCCCCTTCATCTGCTCTGCCACGACTTTCCCAGAGGTTCACTGGCACCCAAAACCTCTACGAAAGGAAACCAGAATCTTGGCCCAGTATCCCTGGATTTTGCACTGACCCATGCAGCAAGAACACAGCAGCATGCATAAATGAGGTAGAAGGACTTTATTCGTAAGTAAGGGTAAGGGGAAAAAGAACAAGTAAAACACCCATATAGGTACGCAGAGCATAAAAACCCAATGACCTTAAAAATATTTTTTATTATTATTCATTTATTCAAAACCTTTGTATCCCACCCTATATCATTAAGATCTCAGGGCGGCATACAAATAATAAAACCTAGGTAGACTACTTACTCCAAAGTAGGGCCTTGCTGTCGCCACCACCACGAATACCTCCACAAGCACCACGAAGAAGGGCAAGGGAAAGACAAGGAGCTTCATCCCACGTACATGTTTCCCTCGAATTACCCCCTACAGCGTTAAGCTGCCACCGTTGTTGTTGTTGCTACCGGGCAGCTAGAGCCTTTGCATACCAGGAAATGGGTTTAAGGGGGGAAATGTAAAAAAAAATCATAAAAAAATCAACGGATGACCCAATTCAATTCAAATTTGGTATGCTTAAAGCTCTCCTTAATATCTATTACTGTGCCAATTTTAATGTCTTTCAAGCTGACGCAGATGTAAGCATTTCTTTAATTTTTCTTCAAATCCTGCTCCTGCGCCCCGTGCCCGCTCAGAAAACAACAAATGATACGTTCGAAAACTAGCAGCAAAATATTGCATTTCTTTTGGTTAAGAAGCGCAATTAAAGCAGGATGCAAGGGAGTACTTCACAATAAAAGCAGATTTTTAGCTGGAAAACTTCGGAGTCCTTTACACGCAATTCGCAGTGATTGCACAGTATAACGCTGGTGTGCTAAAGCTCAAGGGAGAAGCCCCTTAACTTTAAACCCTGAAGCTGCCCAGTCCATCCCAGGCTCCCTCCTCCCACTTGGCACAGCCCGGAGGCCTGGTTTCACACCTCCCCAGCTGCAACATCTTCCTTCCTTCCAGCCTTGATGGTTTATGGCCTTGGGACTGATAAGGGCGCTTTTCCTGACACCAAGATCTTTCTCTGTGTCCGCTCCCAACTCCAGGTGTTCAGCTGTAAATCTACACGCCAGCGGCCTTCTAACTTTAAAATAACATGCATTAAAAGTGTCATGCTAAAACTACTTCAAACCACTTAACCCATAACATATCCTTACGCGCAGTCTATCTGACCTTCTCCTTCACAAACAAGACTTCAGCTGTGATTCTTGTTAGAATAAGGACATGGAATGAAAATATTTTTTAATACTAACCCCTTCCCAATTATTACAATCCCACAGTGAATCTTTCATTCTTTATCAACCAATTCCTTTTCAACAAACAAACAATATGAGTCTTTCTCTTCAGAGACCTTAAAGCAAAATATCTATGGTTTCCAAGCAGCCTTCTGTCAACTTAAAACCCAGCTCTGTTTAGCTTCAGCAAGATTTCCACATCATATAGCCCATCCAGTGCAGCAAATCCTCCTAGAACATATAAGAAAAGAAAGAAAAATGACTTTCTCGACTTAAGGAGAACATTATCCTAAGTGTTCTTTCAGTAACTGAAAGTATTCTTTAGGTAACTGTATTAAGGAGTAAGAAATTATTCAATGCTTAATGTTTTCTTCAGATGTTATATTTCTTAAAATGTAGAATGATGGGCATCCCAGGTTACATTTCCAAGAAGGAAAGAATCCAGTCATGACATGGAATATTAGCAGGACATAATACTTTCTCAGCTGTCGATGACCTTTAAAGAGAATTGTAGTTATTACCTTACAATATCCTCTCATTTATTACTCATGCCTTCGTTGAATTACAATGCCTTTATGTAACAGAAATATAGATGCTTGCCTTCAAAATAGAGAAATATGATTTGACTATTATAATGGCTCCAGGCACTCAAATCTAATTCAATTTTTTTCTCATTATGAGGAATTTTTTTTTAAGATGATGGTGGTTACTAGACCAAGCAGTTCACTGGAGACAGTCATACAAGCTCATATCTTGCGGCAAAATTGTCATAAAGGAGTATTTTCTCAGATCTGGCAGAAGTTCATTAAAGTGATTATGTGAGCTTCTGGGATAGTGATCTGAGTAATTATTTTTAGTAAAGCCCTTTATATTCTAAGTAAAAGCATAGCCATTGAGATGCATGCAATCTGGAAGATTTTTAACCTCTTAAGTCATAGGTACAAAAACCTTTCTTAAGGGTAGCTTAATGATATTACTGATATTAGAGGTCCCCCTTTTCTATGTACCCTTTATTTCACCTTATTGGTTTCTTTTCTTTTGTAGTAGGTCCTAGGAAATACTTGGCACACTTTACACTTCAGCTCCAACTATTTCATTATCACTTGCTTCATTCTCATACATTATTTCTTCCATGTGGCAGTCTTTTAGATAAGGTAAAGGTTGTATCTCTTGTTCTTTTCCCTGGGAATTTCTTCCTAAATGTCCTTATATCATACTTTATAAATCTGCATACATATATGCTACATTTTTGTTAGATGTGGCAATGTACCCTAATCACTGCAAGTAAAATGTATATTATACTGTCCATGCTGAAAACATAAGGAACCAGTAGACGATCTACACTAGTCTTATAACGTTGCTACTAGTGTCTGTTTCTAACGTGGTTCTCTGTATCGGTTCTCTGTATCACGGGGCACACTAGCATTACTTACGTTTAGCTGTAACGGTACTTCAGAGCACACTGTTCAATCCTTTCCATTCTTCCTCTTCTCTGAGAGTAAGCAGAGCTGCTCGGTTTGCTCCGCCCACTTCCTGCCTCGTTCCTAGCTAGCAGTGCAGGCCAATAGTCATAAGTACACACAAACTCCCTCCCAAAACATCTTAACACAAGTCCCAGGGAATAGCCTGAATGCATAGGAGCTGGCCACTTTGCTGAAGCTAAGAAGGTCTGGTTCTGGTCAGTGTTTGGATGGGTGACCAAACTGAAAGGTTTTAGCAGCGCAGAAGGGGAGGCCTGTTTTTGGAAGCCACAGCTGTTGGGATTATTTCAAACACACCATTTAAACCCCGCTGGTTAGAGTTTTGGACTGGTAGCAGAGACCAGTGTTAATTTTCCTGCACGGAGCTACAGCGATCCTTTGCTTACCACGAAGTGATTTGAGCGCTCTTCAGCTCCTTTGCAAAGAGTGGGGAAATGTTTGCAAAGAGTGGGGAAAAAAATCATAAAAAATCAACGGGTGACCTAATTCGATTCAAATTTGGTATGCTTAAAGCTCTCCCTAATATCTATTACTGTGCCGATTTTGGTGTCTTTATCTTTAAAGCTAACACAGATGTAAGCATTTGTTTAAAATCCTGCTCCTGCGCCCACAGCAGTGGCTCGGAATTAGCGCGAATCTTTTGCAAAATGAGCACAATTAAGGCAGGATGCATGGGAGTATTTCACAATAAAAGCAGATTTTAAGGTGGAAAACTTCTGAGTCCTTTGCATGCAATTGTCAGTGATTGCACAGTATAACGCTGGTGTGATAAAGCTCCAATTGCTGTAGCAGATAAGATAGCAAATGGGCAAAGTGAAGGAAGGAGAACAGGAAGTGGGCAGAGCAAACCCAGCAACTCTGCTACTCTCAGAGAAGAGGAAGAGGAAAATTACCAGTAGAACGAGGCACATGGATCAGTAGCAGCGCTACAACTAAGCAACAAGAAAGGGGACAACAAAATAGAACCAGTAAATACAACTCATTTACAACGTTAGAGATACAGGGTCACGTGATGCTGTGCATCACAGTAACCCATTCAAAACGTTAGAATAACATCAGTGTAGATTCCCACCAGGTAATTCTATAAAATGAACAATTGGTTTGACGGCAATATGCACAATACAAAAATAAGAACACATTTAAATTATCATAAAATAGGAGAGACCACAATAAAGACAAATAGGCAGCCATCCAACACTGATAGCACACCTCTGCTGATTGTGTTGCATCAAGGGGACTCACTGCTGGTGCAGCAAAAAGCTAGAACTTCCCAGAAAAATGATGGAAATGAGCCGAAATCCACATTTCCAAAATGGGACAGGTCCCTTCTGTGAGTTCCACTGACCTGGCCATTCCAGAAACAAAATTTTGGGTTCATTTCTGGATGGTTTATGAAACATTAGCTTTCCGTTGCCTCGGCAGTGAGTCTCATTGCCCCATAGGGAGAACTGGATACTGCCCAATTGGTTTTGATCATAATTTATTTAAGTTGCTCTGTTTCAGAATATATAAGAGAGGAGGACTTTTCTACAAAATAAGCACTTTTTAATGAGGAGCGTTTCTAAACACCAAGATAATTTTGAGAGTATGCTAGAGGGCTCATTACAACTTCTAAAGGAACCAGGCAACGCTAGGAATGATCAAGCTTTGGTTTTCTTTTCTTACGAGTATTGTTTTAGTTACATATTTATTTATTCATCACATTCTTCCATAATGAAACTCAAGATGGAGTATATGGGACTCTCAGATGGTCTCCCATCCAGGTGTGAACCAGATTCAGACCTGCTTAGCTTCAGCACAGTCAGTGATTCATTAACTTTTAAATGATTTGTGAGCTTTCTTGATGACTTCATACATTATTATTATTATTATTATTTATTTATATAGCACCATCAATGTACATGGTGCTGTACAGAGTAAAACAGTAAATAGCGAGACCCTGCCGCATAGGCTTACATTCTAATACAACCATAATAAAACAGTAAGGAGGGGAAGAGAAAGCAAACAGGCACAGGGTAGGGTAAACAGGCACTGGGTAGGGTAAAACTAACAGTATAAAGTCAGAACAAAATCAAGTTTTAAAAGCTTTAGGAAAAAGAAAAGTTTTTAGCTGAGCTTTAAAAGCTGCGGTTGAACTTGTAGTTCTCAAATGTTCTGGAAGAGCGTTCCAGGCGTAAGGGGCAGCAGAACAAAATGGACGAAGCCGTGTCCTAGTAAGTGAATAAATTTGAAAGTTTGGTCCCGCCTATACTTAAACTATTATAATCTTCAGTGTTTTGAACACATGCAGTACGATACAAATGCATACATAAAGGCATTTTTAATGGTTATCTACCAATTGCAACTGTGTTACGATTTTGATCAGTTATTACAAATACAGCACAGCCTTTGGAATATGATGAGGCTAATTTCATTCAGACCATACAGCCACCCCAAAAGTGTACAGCTGCATATTTCTCAACATATCTTCAGCTAAAATGTAATGTTAAAATTCAAATCAAAACGATTTTCCAGAGGCTGGCCAAGCTGATTTAAACTGCAGTTTGATGGCTCAACATATCAGCACTATTCAAAGTTAAAATGCAATCGTTAATCTCCCCCAATTCAAATCACATTACAACCTCACACCTAATGAGCCTTGTTTTGATTCTGATGAGGATTTTCCTTCTGAGCCCAGTTGAAGTTTAACAAATCATGTTCAAATTGATACAGAATAACACAGTTCTAGGTCTTTTCCCTGCCATCTTTTTACTTGAGAGGTGCAGGCAGAAAAAACAGTTCTGAATGATCAACATTGTCATTTGAATTATTGTTTTGGACCATAATCTTTTTCATTTCAGTCTAATAATAGCAGACTAGCCTTCAAAACATGCAAGTGTTTCTCAAGAATTTGTATAGACAAGGTCAAACTATCACCATAGGTCAATGGTTTTCAAATTTTCTACTTTCAAAGAAACCTTTCCAGATTGGCATGTATGCTGAGGAACAAAATGTGCAGGGGATAGGATAGCCATTTATGAAATAAAACTCCATCACAACGGGTTAACATACTCCCTACCTTTGCTTCTCCACCCGTGTTTTCCTTCCTCAGTTACTTCCTGTTTTCAAAAGAGGAAGTACACAATAAGCATGAGGCCCACTGAGTCTGCTGTTCTAATGGCGCTGCTTCTCCTGCACACAGCATGTGGGGCATGTTCTAGGGTGCATACTCCATTTATTTATTAAAACATTTGTATCACTGGGATCTCAGAGTGGCGTACAGATAAAATCATACAAACAATACAAAACAATAAATATAAACAGCTAAAAACAAATTAAACCATTAATCAAGCTATAATAGTATAGAATTTAAAAGCAATAAAAACCTATTATTATTATTATTATTATTATTATTATTATTATTATTATTATTATTATTATTTCTCACCTTTTTTCCAGTACTGGGACTCAAGGAGGTTTACAAGATTAAAACATGTACAATTAAAACATATAAATATAAATTACAAAAGTTAAAATAGAATTAAACCTACAGTAAAATTAAAAACATATTAATTTTTTAAAAAAACTGTAACAGGTTAAAAGGGGGGAGGGAATCCAATACATTAACACAGGTCCAGTATAGTTCCCAAAAGCCTGCTGAAACAAAAAAGTTTTTGTCTGCCTCCGAAACTGTAGCACAGAGGGAGCCAGCCTAGCCTCCCTGGGAAGGGAGTTCCAGAGCCTTGGTGCAGCCACTGAGAAGGCCCTCTCCCGCATACCCCTCAGGCGTGCCTGGGATGTTGCTGGGACTGAGAGAAAGGCCTCCCCAGAAGATCTCAGAGCACAGGCAGGCTCATATGGGAGAATATGGTCTTTCAGATAACCTGGACCTGAGCCGTAGAGGGCTTTATAGGTGATAACCAACACTTTGAATTGTGCCTAGAAACAGACCAGAAGCCAGCGGAGCTGTTTTAACAGGGGAGTTGTATGCTCCCTGTAACCAGCCCCAGTCAACAATCTGGCTGCAGCTCTTTGAACCAGCTGAAGTTTCTGAACAGTCTTCAAAGGCAGCCTCACGTACAGTGTGTTACAGTAATCCAAATGGGATTTAACTAAGGCATGTGTCACTGTGGCCAAGTCCAACATCTCAAGGAATGGGTGCAGTTGGCGCACTAACTTTAACTGTGCAAATGCAATCTTGGCTACTGCCGAAACCTGGGCATCCAGGCTCAGGGCTGAATCCAGGAGTACACCCAAGCTGCAAACTTGTGTCTTCAGGGGGAATGTAACCCCATCTAGCACAAGCTGAATCCCTATTCCCTGCTTTGCTTTTCAACTGACCAGGAGCACCTCTGTCTTGTCTGGATTAGGCTTCAATTAAAACAATTGAAACTAGAATCATAGAAAAGTGGAGTTGGAAGAGGCCTATAAGGCCATCGAGTCCAACCCCCTGCTCAATGCAGGAATCCACCTTAAAGCATCCCTGACAGATGGTTGTCTAGCTGCCTCTTGAATGCCTCTAGTGTGGGAGAGCCCACGACCTCCCTAGGTAATTGGTTCCATTTTCCATTGTCATGCAAGCTTGGTGAATTTAGCCATCAAAGGCTTTGTTAAATTCACATAGAGCATTGGTCAAGCCTGCTGGATCTCACTGTTGCCCTGTGTAAATTGGGAGTCTGCTCTAGGATATACTAACACTCTCGTGTAGTTGCACATTTTGCAGAAAGTTGGTCTGCCATTATTGACCTTAACAATGAAGAAGCCTTGTTAATTCCAAAGAACCTGAGGGTTCTTCAGAAAACAGTTTGAAGAACACTGTCGTCATCATCGTCATCGTCGTCATCGTCATCATCATCATCATCATCATCATCACATAGAGACTTGCTACACAAAGTTGAAGTTGAAGTTCAATGTCCTGTTTGGGGTTCCAGACTGCCAGCCATACTCTCATTCAGGATACAGTGGATCAAAATGGGGCTGAAGCAAGCTAATTCACACCTTTAGTCCATTTCATGCTTTGCTTTCCCAAGTGACACTCAACATCTGTCATGACCACTAGAGGCCACTGAGAAAAATGCTGGACCAATGGAACTACCAAGTGTGGTGTGGACTAATGCTATGTTATCAATAACTTAAAACCTTCTTTGTTACACTAACACTTCATTTAACGTTTCTGATGTACACAATTTTCATAGATGCTACTTATGTAAATGCCAATAGATCATAAAGATCCAATGCAAGAAAAGATATATTAGGTTTAGAAAAACAAATGAATTTGGAGTCTAATGCAAGGCATTTACTTTCTAAAGTGCACCTGTTACATATATTTCTAAAATGTTGATTGCCTCTGGATATTTTTTCTATAGCAGAACTGAATTTACATCAAAGTTTATATCACAGAGGCAGTGAAATACAGTTAGATATGGCAAGTTTTGTAGATTTGCCTCTTCTTCATCTGGGCATTTTTAATGTCTCCTGGAGATATGCAGCATTTATTTTCACGGACTAGATGTATCAATTTTTAAAAGGTTTTTATTTGAAGTATGGGAACGAAAAACCAATTGAACTTAATACATTACTTTTAGACATAAAACAAAGTAAAAATAAATCTCAATAACACTGCACTGATATGGTATAGTACCTTCACCTTGACTGAACCTCTGCAATTTTCACATGAGGAGGTTGTTACTTAAATTAGTAAAGTAATCTTATGTCAATAATTCGTTTATTCATGGTTTAGTTTGTTTTTAGCTGTGTATATTTATTGTTTTATACTGTATGCTTTTATTTGTGTGCCACCCTGAGATCTTAGTAATATAGGGCAGGATACAAATGTTTTAAATAAATAAATAAACAAATAAATTTCAGTTAAAATATTTGATATGCATCATTCTAATATGGTAAGTTTTGTCCATAAGGGATAATTTCAAGTGCTTGTTTCACCATCTGAAGTCTGAACCTGTATTACATTTGATGGGATTTTGCCACATCAGCTAATGCATATTTGAATGAATCCATGTAATGTTAGTAAATGATTGGCTTTCTCCCTTCCCCAAGAATTTTATGAGTTTAAAATATAAATCTAAGTAAATTAAATAAATTTAATTTAATATTAATAAATTATAGCATGGTTCAGGGCTTGTGGGAGGTTTCCCCTTAGCCATGGAAGCTCACTGGGTGACTTTGGGCCAGTCACAGAATCTCAGCTCAACCTACCTCACAGGGTGGTTGTTGTGTGGATAAATGGAGAGAAGGAGGATTATTTACGCTACCTTGGGTTTGTTGGAGGAAAAAAAGATGGGATATAAATGTAATAAAAATTAAAAATAATAAAGTTAAAAGGGTATTCACTGTTTTCATGCTTATGTTTTAAAATATATTTTCAACAGGCCTAGTAATGTCAAGAGTCACAGAGTTGGGGGGAAATCCTCATTTGTAATCAGAGGCACTTAATAAGGGATCCATGGAGATATTTTAAACTGACCCCAACCACATAACACTTTTCCCCCTTCTGAAGAGGTCTGGATCCTAGACTACTAAAGACTAACACACTGGCAGACCATAATAACAGTTTTCATGTGCCCATTTGCTTTATGATGCAGGCAGTCCTGTAGGCTACCAAACAGAAGGTCTAACAGGCCATAGAGTTGCCTGGATGGGTCCGCCAGAAACCTGGCCTCACCACTCTTGGTAGGTCCATGTTCTACAGCACCCACTCTCAGCTGAACTTGATGGAACCCCACCTCTACCCCAAGGAAATTCAATTATCAAAAAACCTGCCAGCTTAAAAGATCAGAAGATAATGGTTTTTTGTTTGTTTGTTTGTTTGTTTTAGTCTCATTCATGATGAGAAATGTAAATCATCATCATCATCATCATCATCATCATCATCGAGCAATTCAAAATCCAGAATACAAAACATGAATTCCAATGTAATTAAGTCTTACCTTTTAGTGACATTGTTCCTAGGCATTCCGTCCTTCCGTTCTGGATTTGGGTTTGGAAGACCCACTAAAAGTGCAGGTGCATGGAGGGTAAGCAAGCACAATTTTTTATGTTGTACAACATCATGACTAATCACAGGGCATGTCAGATAAGGCATCAGCTTAGCTTTCAATTTCCTGGCTTTGTGGAGTTTGGACCGAGATGAGAAACACTTATCTTCTGGTCTTTAAACCAGCAGGGTTTTTAATGATTGACTTAAAGGTGTATCTGGAATCTTTCCATATATTTTGGATTATTCTTGGGAAACTGGAGCCCTTTCTACACCTAAGGGTTATCCCAGGCAAATGGAGGGATCATCCGTGCCTGCTCCTGGGATCCCCTGTGTGTCATTTGGATGCACAGGAATGATCCAGGGGAAAAAGGCAGGTGTAGAAACGGTCCAAGCTTCCCTAAGAATGCTTGTTTTGCTGTCTTTTCTCTTTCAAGTCTGTGTTTCCATCCCTTATTCCATTTCCTTTCTAATTAGCATATTTTGCGATGACTTCAGTAATTTTCCATTTATCAAAGCTCATAGAATCTATTTGTGTGGTTGCTCAATCATCAGAAGCATAAACAAGTTGGCAATTTCCTTTTGAATCAGGATCAATAGACAACGGCCACAGGGAGAATTGATGGGGGGGGGGGGAGCAGATCAAATGGTGCTCCAGGCACAGAGAGGCTTAGCACCTCCTGTCATTTGTTTCAATTTTTTAAAAATCAATTTGTATCCTATTTGACAATGTTGGTCCACAATTTGCAGCGATGATTTATCCCTTCTATATAAAGAAATACATTTGTACACATGAATCTGATCATAATCAGTCACACACACAAACACACACACACACACACACAGAGAATGGGCAGCAAATTTGTCCATTTTCCTGTGAATAATAATATATTTTTATAATTATGTTGATAGAACATTGGCCCAAGAGGTGAGTGTTCTCAGTTTTACAAGGCAAGATTAACCGGTTTTACTATTTGTTTCAATAGTTCACTGGATTGGTGAGTTGATCGGCCACCAAGCTAGGCCAGTTGCCTAAATCTCACCCATCTCTAAATTTGGTCCTGGGATGGAGATGTGTGTGACTGATGCTCATCTCTTGTACGGGGAATTCAGTCCCTCGATCATACACAGAGCAAGAATCTGAAAATAATAAGTTGGTTGTAAGACATCTTAGCTGAAGAATCTGCACATAGGAAATCTACTTAGGAAATTATGAACCTTCAACTTGCTTTCAATTATAATTTAAGCAGCAGCAGTTACTGCCTCATATTATGCAGCATGTGTCTTGAACATTGTTTCACCTGAGGGCCGAATTCAATTTCGGAGAAACTCTTGGGTGTTAAGAACGTAAGAAGTGCCCTGATGCTGGATCACACCAAGGGTCCATCTAGTCCAGCACCTTGTTCACACAGTGGCCAACCAGCTGTTGACCAGGGGCCAACAAAGCAGGACATAGTGCTACAGCAACCTCCCACCCATGTTCCCCAGCAACTGATGCACACAGACTTCTGCATCGAATACTGGAGATAGCACATAGCCATCAGGACTGGTAGCCATTGATAATTGATAGCCTTCTCCTCCAGGAATTTATGCAAGCCCCTTTTGAAGCCATCCAAATTGGTGGCTGTCACTACACCTTGTGGTAGTGAGTTCCCTAAGTTAGCTATGGGCTGTGTGAAGAAGTACTTCCTTTTATTTATCCTGAATCTCTCACCAATCAGGTTCAAGGGATGACCCCATTAGGTGCTTGTATTTTAAGAAAGGGAGGAAAAAAGTCTCCCTATCCACCTTTTCCACACCATGCATCATTTTGTACACCTCTATCATGTTGCATTCCAGTGACAGGCAGTGCTAATGGCAAAAGGGGTGTGTCCATAAATACCAAACACACACACACACAAACCTAATCATAGAATCATAGAATAGCAGAGTTGGAAAGGGCCTACAAGGCCATCAAGTCCAACCCCCTGCTCAATGCAGGAATCCACCCTAAATACCCACCCTAAATAATATACCAGCATGTTTTCTCCTGAAGCTCTTGCTGCCAGTAACTTAGGAGAGGCATTTTTAGCCTTTTGGGGTTGAAGAGACACATGCAAAGCTGGAAAACCACCAGACCACTGGCAGTCGGTGGAAAGAAGGTAGGGCCAGAGAACAGTGGCATGGCCTTCCCAAGAACTCCAAAGAGCAAGGCTGGAGTCTCAGGGGGATGTAGCCTGTGGGGTTGAGGTTCAATAACCTTGTTATACAGAAATCTGTATAAGAAGATGTATTAGTGCATACGCAAGAAACCTAGTGCCATGAATTAAGTACGACTGGCAAAAATGCTGCTCCTAAAAACCCAAATACTTTTTTCCCTTTTCATATACAGCTCCTTTAACTGCAAAGATTCCAAAGTGCTCTCTGAGATATATAAATATAAGACTGACTGTTATTAAGTGATCTGGGGCAGTGTTGCTATGGAAGAAAATAATTAATATCTTTGTTAATTGAAGCTGCAGGGGGAACCTTGGGGAGGCAAAATATAATTAAGCAACTTGGAACCTGGCCAGCAAATGTATGGATAGTACCTCTTCAATGTTAAGGCAAGTCCCATGAAATTGTTAATAGCCTCAGCTTATACGTTTTAGAGTTGCCACCTGGCTGGTTTGAAACGACTCTAACAAGTATTTAGTAATTCTTGCTGTTGTAGTAATTGAACAAATTTCACTAGAAGGCTGTCTTGTGTCTTGTGCACATCGTACTAAAAAGAATAACAGCTGTGCATGACAGCAGAATGTTAGCATTGCTTAGGAAAATTTCCCACAGATAGTTCTCCTCGTATTTTCTCCTCTTCCAAGCTAACTTCTTTTCTAACTCTAAGGTTATCAATGGAACCAGCTCTATGGGAAAGTTATGGAATGTTCTTCTGTGAAATTGTCAATGGGAGAGTAGAAATAGATAACCAGGAATGCTGGGTGAATCCCACCTTTTGGCAGGCAGTTGACTAGATGGACTTCTTACAATTCTACGAATGAGCGGTTTTCAATCTGCACATGTTAGGTGAGATTAATTTTGGGGACGAATGCTCAGCAATTTCATCACTTTCAGGAAGTGGGGGTAGAGTGGAGGGAAAATATTCCCCAAAGATTTCGTTACCTTTGGGGGTAGGGAGAAATTCTAATATATATTTTTTCATTGGCAGTGGCTGGCCTCCCATGTTGGATGATGCATCAGAGGGTTTCATGGAGGGTTTGTTTTTTTTTACTTTAAAAACACACAGCAAAAACCTTTGCCACCACAACTGGAGGAGGAGTTGTAATCATCTGCAGCACAGCTGTATTTCTTATTGCCAACAGAATGGCCAGTGGGAACAATGCTATGTCACAATACGACATCACTCCAAGTGACATTCGACCATTCTGAATGTCACTGGGGTGCAGGTTATTGCAGCTGTGCCTCTGTTTGAATCAAAGGCAAGGGTGGTGGTTGTTTTGAAGTAAAGGACTGAAAATCTTTGCCACTTTGTCTAACATGTTAAGCTACACACCTCTCTGAATATTGTCAGCATTTCTACCAACCCTTCTGAAAGTCTCTGTAAATGCTTCCCTTTCACATGAGAAAAATGGCCCTATGAGGGTGGGGCTCATTTTCAGCCTGGCACTACACTAGGTGGATGCATCTTAAACTGCTGGAAAATGGCTCTTTAAACTTGAAATGTTGTGAGTAATTGAATAGGGGCACTCATAAAAACTTGTGCCCTCTTCTGAGGATAGCAATGATCAAGAACAGAGCTGGTGTCAAAAGGAGGCATGGTGGGGCACCTTCTAAGGGCCAACACATCTGCAGGAACCTACTAACAAGAAGCTCCTGGACTTGCTCCTCCTCTTCACCATTGCAACATGTATGTTCACCTGCCTCATGCTTTGGCCCAGGCAATGGTGGTGGTGAGAAGATTCTGTATTCTTCAGTAGATTCTGTATTCCTCACTGACTTTCCATCTATTATGCAAGCAAGTGCGAGCAATGAGAAGGGCCCTCCAAAACCTGGAACTAGCACTGATCAAGAATTAGGAAGAATGCTAGGAGAATTAAATACTAGTGACAATGGAAGGCAAAAAAAAGAAAAGAAAAATGGTTATGCCTAAAGTGGGTCTTTGGATCTTAGCCATGTATCTAGTGTACTTTCTCATTTCTCATTTCTCATTTCTTCATAATTAGGAAGATTCCCCATTATGGGTCGATATAGCGACCTGGGCCAGATCTACACCAAGCAGGATATATCACTATAAAAGCAGTATGAAAGCAGTATATGGTATGTGTCAAAGGGCCCCAACAGTTGTCAGTCCACATCAATACTGTTATAAAGCAGTAGTGTGGCTCCTGCCTCTTATATACTGCTTTCATGCCACTTTCATAGTGCAATATCCTGCTTGGTGTAGATCTGGCCATGGTTTGCATGACAGAATTAGCCACTATGGATTAATTCACTTGTGGGAGTTTTGTGCCATGCATTGGCCTCCATTTTGTAAGCCACATTGGGGAAGCTGTGGCATATCATGTCATGTGAATCCAGTGAGGATGGGTTGTTGCTATGGTTAACAAGCACCCACAATGCATGGCTGTTTTAGGGTTGTGGGTAGTCTGTTACCCATTCCAACAACCCACCTTTGCTGAGTTTGCATGACACAACAATCTGCCGTTCATTCCCTGCCATGGCTTTCATGTGCAACATGGTGGCTGCCCTGTATCATGCAGCCCCATGAGTGAATTAAACCATGGCAGCTTGTCGTGGTGTATGAACAGGCCCAGTGAGCAACTGAGATGGTATCTAAGGACAAATAGTGTTTTGAAGTCACTATCTATACATGAGGCTGTTTGGGTACAATAACTCCAAGGTCACATTCAGAATATACAATGCAGGGATATGGGTGTGTATGCGTCATTTTTTAGAGAGGCAACAGAGCTGGTCAGAGCAAATGTGAGATAAATTTGTAGATAAAGATTTGTCTGATAATGCATCCCTTTCTTTCCTGTTCCTGTGAAAAGCCGAGTTGGGCTTACATTTTTACAGTTCAAGAAAAACTCATCAGTATCCATGGAAATGAGGACAGTTTATAATAAGTTCAACACCATCAAACAGAGTAGAAGCAGCAAAGTGACTGGAAAGAAACTAGCCTGGTGCGCTCTTCCTCACGCTTGTATAGACATTTGCTTGAGCATCTCTCAACAGCATTCATCTGGTCTCAAAAATCTAGTTCAAAGCAGCAGGTCTTTACAGTTTCCTGCATTGTCTCAATGCACAATGGGATTCTTTTCAGGGTGAAAAAAAAATCGTATCAAATTTCATCCACCCTCTTTTGCTTCACTAGTTTCTCCCCCCACCCCTTCCACTTCAAAGCTTTTGGTTATTTTTACTACAGTAGATATCTCTTGATATCAGGCTCCATGTCGTTTGCCTGCCAGTAGATTTTCTTTTCCACATAATGATCTAAAAACAGAATTGTACTACTTTTAAGAAGACCAAAAGAAAAAAAAGAAAGAAAGAAGGGTTTGGCTGGCTGTGAAAGGCGCAGCTTTCCCAAACTGGCGAGGCAGATGTTTTCACAAGTTGTCACTCTTTTCCTCCTTTTCCCTCGCCTGTCAGTAATGTTATGATCTCTGATCCTATCCATATGGATGGTAGCTCAGCCAGTTCCAAATGCCTCAAGCAGATTTCATGTTTGTCATCACAATTAGGAAGAAGAGCAAATCTCCAAATCCTTTCACGAAGGAATATATTAAGAAATAGGAGTGAGCCAAAAAAGGGGAAGGTTTTCCCCCCCATGATCTTTCAATGATCCTTTGGCAGCAGAAAGTTTTTGTGCCTTGTGCTTGGGCTCTCAACAGGGGCAGGTGTCTCCCAATCTGCTTGTTGAAATGGCATCATTGTTTCACTATGATGAAACATAGGCCTTAGCTAGGGTGACCATATGAAAAGGAGGACGGGGCTCCTGTATGTTTAACAGTAATGTAGGAAAGGGAATTTCAGCAGGTGTCAATTGAAGAGGGTGAAATTCCCTCTTCATCACAACAGTTGAAGCTGCAGAAGCCCTGCCCTCTTCTGTATCTGGCCACTCTACTATAGCTAGTGTAGCTTTAACTGTTGTGATGAAGAGGGAATTTCACCCTCTTCAATTGACACCTGCTGCAATTCCCTTTCCTACATTACTGTTAAAGATACAGGAGCCCCGTCCTCCTTTTCATATGGTCACCCTAGCCTTAGCTAGACCAGGCTATATCCAGGGGCGATACCCAGGATTGTACCTGTGTGTCCAGATGACACACAGGGGATCCCGGAATCAGGGAGGGAGCAACCCTGCCTGGCCCAGGGATATAGCCTACCCCTCGGGCCTGATATTTTCCGCAGTTTCGGGCTGAGCCCGAGACTGTGGAGTGTGTGGCCCATTTTCGCAGCTTGACCCTTGCTACACGTGATTACTTGCGCATAGCCAGGAGCTGCACCCATCGGGGGCAGAGTGGGGGGGAGCGGGGAAAATGTTTTTTTAAAAACACACAACAACCCTTACCTGGGCACATGACGTTCGTGTGCATCCGTCCCTTTAAGAAAAAAAAATGGCAGGCACAAAGGCTCTCTTCATGAGCTCGTCGTGCCTCATATGTAAACGAGGGCGAGATCCCACGATAGTTGCATCGCAGGCTCTCCCCTCCTCTCGCCCGGATTTTAAGGTAGGTCTAGAAAAGGCCATAGTGTGTTTTATTGCACACTCGTTATTGGGCACTCACAGATTTTTGCAGGACCCTCTCATGACATTGTCTGTATCCCATGCACCTCCCGCCCCTTCTAGCCTCCTTCATGTGACAAAATAACACCCTAGTAAGTTCAACTTATTTTTAAAGACAGAAGTTGCTGCTATCTCCTGCTGTGTGCAGGAGAAACAGTGGGATCAAAACGGCCCACAAGTGCACGTTGTTTACTTCCTCTTTCAAAAGAGGAAGTAATGAGGGACAAATGCATGGGTGGAGGGATGCAGGGATTTTCCCCTGTGTGATGACACTCTATGTGATCCCTGATTGGTTAGGTTCACCTCAAGAAGGAAAAGTAAGGGCTATAAATAGTGTTGAAGGAACTATAGGTCAGGGTTGTGAACAGGTGCAAACCCTACAAAAATTATTCTCATGGAAGGGTTTTTTTTTGGGGGGGGGCATCCCTTATAATTCCTACTTTGCACTCCAAAACCTTTGCAGGGAAAAGTTTGTGGGCAGCCCTTTTAAGCAATATGTGAATGCAAGGTGTATATATAAGCACATAGAATTAAATAACCCCTTAGGGTGATTCGAATGAAAGGTGTTTCTCCAGCAATATATTTAACACCAAGTGTAATGGAAGATGTACCAGTTTGCTCAATGAGTTTAAATAGATTTGGCAGGAAATGACCACTTTACTAAAGAACATGTATTTCTCCCCCACGGTATTTCACTTTCTATTCATTCACAGCCTAATTTCCTTGTTAGCTCCAGGAGGTCTTGAGCACGTTTGCATAATTCTCACTGTGAGCATGTGTCCAGTTAATTTAAATCACATTAAAACTCATTATTGTTTTCTTCCGGTCTTATTGAAATTATGTTCTAAGGTTTTAGCTTTTAAATGGTGACAACGCAACTCCAATCCACTTGCCTTTCAGCTGGCTCCCTGCTCAGCACTACAGCCGGTAGAGGACTTGAAAGTATCAGCTAGTCACATCATTTAGTGGGAAATGAGAATGCCGCTTTCTAATGATGATTTCATTTGAATTGCAAAACTTTGCCTCCGTCTCACTCTACAGAGTTGGAATGAAGTCCTAGAGCCCAGTCGTGATCTATTTTTAAAACAGGCATCTGGGGTGAGGGTGTGGTTAGGGAGCTCTACGAACAGCAGTCTCGCACCATACATAAAACCCCTCCACATTTTATAAGAGCTTCATCCCACTTACCTGCTTCCCTCGGATTATCCCCTACAGTGCTAAGCTTTCGCCATTGTTGTTGTTTTTGCTACCGGGCGACAGCGATCCTTTGCATACCAGGAAGTGAGTTTAAGGGGGGAAATGTAAAAAAATCATTAAAAAAATCAACGGATGACCTAATTCGATTCAAATTTGGTATGCTTAAAGCTCTCCCTAATATCTATTACTGTGCCAATTTTGGTGTCTTTATCTTTAAAGCTGATGCGGATGTAAGCATTTTTTAAAAATCCTGCTCCTTCGCCCCAGTGGCGGCTCGGAAGATACCCTCAAAAAGTAGGGGCTAAATACGGTGAATCTTTTGGCTTTATTGCACAATTAAGGCAGGATGCATGGGAGTACTTCACAATCAAAGCAGATTATAAGGTGGAAAACTTCTGAGTCCTTTGCATGCAATTTGCAGTGATTGCACTGTATAATGCTGGTGTGATGAAGCTTTAAGACTCTATTTTATATGAAAAAAATTATATATCTCCTCTTTACTACTTCTTTGAATATGATAAATAAGGTTTATATAGTTATTAAGTGGATTGACAAATGAAGCAGCTCTTGAAGAGCACACACATCTGGCACCAAATCTATATCTCACCTGTGGTTTGAAAGCTGAGTGAAGAGTTCTTCTGCGTCTTCATCTTCTTCATGGTAAAAGGACTTTTAACAATAACAGAAAAAACAACAACAAAACCACGAACCACTCAGCTTTCAGGCACTCTGCAGGCTGCAGCACTGGGAACCCCAAAGAGGAAGTCCTTGTTAAGTCCTGGGCGTGTGCGCTCAGAAACCTCAAACAGCTGGAGAAGCTGCAAGGACAGAACAGGATAAAACTGTTAAAACAAAGAGCACACACGAACCCCTCAGACACTTCTTACAGTAAGGTAAGCATGGAAGCCCTGCACAATGAGACATTTTGTCCAAAATTTTCAAAATCCCTGAGAAAGTATGCTGGAAAAGGCACAGCATTTTTTTAAAAAAAAAACTTTCCCCCACTAGAAGTTCTTGCTTTTACTTGGCAGCCAGCTGGATACCCTCAAACTAACTGGTCCTACTGACCCTACTAAGATCCTAACAATTAGTCTGGGAAATTAGAAACCAGGGAGCCTATGTAATTTGAGGGTTTGAGCCAAAGGTTTTCTGTCTGGTTGGCATTTGCAGACTCTTCTGCTTTAGATGAGGATTAAAAGTGGAATAACATGTGGTGGTGGGTCAGTAGGACAGGACCTCGGGGGCAAGTACTTCTCCTCCCTTGTGGGCTCCTGAGCTCTGGCTTCTCGCCGTCATTTCCTCGCCACTGCCATCTGGTGTGCAGCTCAAGTACTGCCTGCATAATCAGTGCATGCAACTGCTATAATATCACTGTTCTCCTTCCAAGCTACTGTGACCCATTTCTAACAACTCCGCCACAGCCAGTATTGCTCAAGCTTCCCATTTTCCCCAGAACAGTTAGCAACTCTTCAGGGCTGCTGACCCCATCTCCAAATGCAGAACCACTTTTCTTCTTCTTCTTTTATTCAGGCCTTTAAAACAACACTTTAGATCTCAATAGAGACTTGTAATAGGCTCTTGGTGTCATCGTTCTTCCTGGGCTCCATCAGTTGTAGGAACTGACAGCACAGCCCTCTCCTTTAGAGAGGGAGGGGTTGTAGCTCAGTGGCAGAGCACCTGCTTTGCATGCAGAAAGTCCCATGTTCGATCCGCAGCAACTCCATGTAGGGCTAGGAAAGAATCCTGCCTGAAACCCTGGAGAGCCTCTGACAGTCAAGGTTGTTGAGAATACTGGGCCAACTGGACCAAAGGACTGACTCGGTATAAGGCAGCTTCCTATGTTCCTATTGTTGACCACAATATAAATTGCAGCTCATTTACCTGCCTTCCCAGGTCTGAGCAGAAAGTAGATCTCCAGATGTTTTGAATGGCAGTTCCCAGGATTCCTGACTATTGGTAGGGGTTTGGGGGAACTGAAGTCCAAAACATCTAGAGTTCTATTTTCTGCCCATCCCTGATGTATAGACAGTATTAGATACCCTGTTTAATGTACAAAACAAGGAGCTACATGCATCTCTGAGTGATAGATTGTAGAAAGCAAATCCAGTTTAGGGCTAGATCTACACTAGTGCTTTTTACAACTACTGAAGTGCACTGATAACTAACTATTGGGGCACAGTATACATGCCCTATACCACTTTTGTAGCATTATTTCCCACTTGCAATTAAGCTTTTAAAACTTGATTTTGTTCTGACTTTTATACTGCCTGTTTGGTGCATTCTCTTCCCCTCATTGTTTTATTATGATTTTATTAGAATGTAAGCTTATGCGGCAGGGTCTTGCTATTTACTGTTTTACTCTGTACAGCACCATGTACATTGATGGTGCTATATAAATAAATAAATAAATAAATAAATAAATAAATAAATAAATCTGAATTATCCAAAATACCACAGCAGTTCACATAGGTATAAATGTGCAAGAGGGACATTGCATGATCATGATGGAATTGTATCAGTATGACACATGGTGTAGATCCAGCCTCAGTGAGATATAAAAGCAGGTGAAGATTTCAAGTTCTACTTCAGATTATATTCCATGGTGAGGGGGTGAGGGTGAATCAGATCTGAGTGAGAAGAGCAGTATGATATGAGAATTATATATAGCATTATAGTAACTGGGTGCGATTCTTTTTATTTCATTTTATGTCTAATAACTGACTGTTGCCAGGGGGAGGGGGAAAAGGGAAGCAAAGACTTATTTTCTCTAACCTAATTGTTATCCCTTAGGCATAGAAAAAGAGATTGGATACTTGGGAGTGGGATGAGCACCCCTTATATCATGTTTTGACAATATATTACAGGCGGAAGGGGGGAGGAGAGAGCATAAACTTCTTCATCATGTACAAACAACAAATCCTCCCCATTAACACAGTCCTGAAAAAAGTGTTAAATGGCTTGTCACCAGAGGTATTTGAAATTCTATGCACGATGCTTTCCTCTTTTCTTTCTTGATTGTATCATTTTAACAAATAAATGGCTTGTGTTGTATGTTTTATGAGAAATGATGGTCTAATCTTAGAGGGCAAAGAAGCTCCTTGCAGGTATTCTTGCTTTAAATGGTAGGTGAGGGGAGAAGGGCTCATCATGGGGTGGGGGTGGGGAAACAAGCATTTTGATCGTCTTCACTCACTCATTATTTGGTGTGTGTGTGTGTGTGTGTGTGTGTGAGAGAGAGAGAGAGAGAGAGAGAGAGAGAACGAATATGACTTTGGTTTAGATAGTTTGCATAATGTCAATAAGAAGGCAAAGTGATGTTTTTCTTTCTTTCTTTTCTCAGTTCTAAGTATCTGGAAGAAATAACATTCGTAAAACCCCTTTTGATATAACCTTATTATTAGGACTAACCCAAAATATGAATATTTTTGTAAACACTTTCACCTCCCGTGTGTGTGTGTGTGTGTGTGTGTGTGTGTGTGTGTGTGTGACTACAAACAGGGATGGAACCATTCACCAACTCAGTGTGAGCAATGCTTCCTACTGTCATTCTGAATTAGATGTGTGAAATCATCGTACAGCCAAATGTGATTGGCTACATTGTGTCACAGAGCTAATTCAAGGTGAGGCCACAGAGTCTTGCTCTCATTTGGAATGAGCCTTATAACCTCACATAGGCAAATTGAATGGTTTCCTGCTTTCATGGGAATGATATGGTGATGATATCACACTGGCTATACAGTTCCTAATGAGCTAGGATCACATAATTTGTAATTGTATGGTTTTTCAATTATAATTGTACAGTTTTTGGTGTGTGTGTGTGTGTTACATTGTGTACACTGTCCTGGGATACCTTATGAATGAAGGATGGTTTATAAATTTTTATAAATAAATGAATAATGAGGAAGGAGACTGTTGTTTTTTAATTAAGCACCTGCCAAGAGGAGCTGTGATCAAAAGTGTACAAGTGTATAAAAAGAGTATTGGGTTTCTTTGAGGAATGTTTCAGATCGGGATGAACCACTCTTTTATTATTCCATAGCACTGTTATACCTTTGGTTATGCTCTGGATCTATTCTGGCACAAAAGGATAATTTTGCAATCCTGATAATGGATTTTGCACATGAAAACATATTTATTTCATTGAGATTTAACAAGAGAAAAATAGAATAAAATCAGCTTTCTAAAACAAAAATGAAAGTGTTTGCTTTTCTACAAGAGTATGCCAGTGTTCCAATGCAATATACAAACAATAAATAAAACAGCAAACCCTAAAATGGAAATTTAATTTTAAAATATTTTCCTCTCTGCAGGAGCAATCTGCTACAGCTATGCAAAGTAGAGATGGCATTAAAAAAATACCTTTCAAAATGTTGTCTCCCTCCCTCCACAAACCTTTCCTTCCCATAGGAGCGCACACAACATAGAAATATCACGTACATCATCATCTCATCAACAACAAAATACATTTCTTTAAAGATAACGTGTTCTTTATTTTTACATCTTTTTTTAATATGACCATTCTGGATGTCCAACTCTGAATCCTTTTCAATAATTATCTCTTAGTAAGAGTTCTGTTGATCTGCCTGCTTGCTTGCCTTTTTCTGTTCTAGAACCATGAATTCAACCTAATCAATAAACCTGCATTTCCCTGTTATTAAAAGCTAATCGGTGTTCATTTAAAAGGAAACAATGTTTTCCTCCCAGCACCTTGCTGTAAACCAAAAGATTAGCAATTGGATTCAGTGAGTCACAAGAGGGGGATCTTGTCCTTTGCTTCTTTGTCAATAGATAAAGCCAGTTTACAGATTCATTTATACACTCTGAATATAACAGTTCCCTGCCATTCACACGCTGAAGTAAATAATGTGGCAACTTTTGACGTCTAAGATGAAAACTCATTTTGTCCTAATGTGAGCACTTCATTTCTGAAAACAGGGAGTGAGTCTCAAAAAGTCTGACTTTTTCCAAGTGTTACTCTATTTCTTACTGCTTATATACAGAAGTGGCTTGCCTTTTATGAGCAAAAAGAGAGCATGGATGAAAAAGGAGTGAATGTGCAGGGGAGGAGAGATCCTTCAACAATAAACAAATTGCTGAGGATGCTTAGAAGAAAAGCATGATGGGGAGAAAAGTGTGCGTTCGACATCTAGCTAATGCCTTCAAATTATTTACATTGAGAACTCCATAAAACTGCTCTATAAACTGATAGAATAGCTTTTTTATATATAACAAGGGGCACTTTTTGCTTAGTTTCCAGTCAAGGGGCTTTCTATATGGCTTATTTGTCCTGAGGTAGCTGAGGGGTGGTGCTGTGTCAGTTATAGGATGCAGCCACTAATTCGTAGCCACCACAGAGCTTTTCCCGAAGCTCCACATTTAAAAAGTTGGGGACTCACTCTGACTTTTTATTTGAAGCAAACTTACCTTGGTCCTTCTGCCATGCGACCTCATATCAATATCAATCCGGGGTTGATCCAGGGCAGATGGTGACCACAGATAGGTCCTCAGAAGCTGGGAAGAGTGCAGGGGCGGGCCTGATGAGCTGAATGGCTGCCAGAAAGCTAGCATTCCCTCCTAATGTGGGGATTTCCTGCCCCCCCCACCACACAGCAGCAATACCGTGGAGTTTTAGTGGGAAGGAGCAGCAAAGCGGTGTTGTGAAGACATCCCCCCAAGACATACGCTCACAGATTCCCATTGAAAGAGGATAAGCCTAGATAGTGCTCAGGTGCAAAAAGGTCAATACCCAACTCATGTTGTAATGTTTTTCTTAGCTGCTTGAAACAGGGTGGGATATATAGCCGGCTAAATCAATACACAATACAAATAATGAATACCTTGTAATAGCCCCAGGAAAGAGCATAAGTGTAAGAAGTTGGATTTTATTGCTGTTGTCTCATTTTAAGTTGAGTTCCAGCTAGAGCCAAAACAAATCAATCACACAGACATTTGAAATAAGAGTGCAAAATTGGACAGACCTCACCCCCCCCCCACATGCACACTCTTACCGATCATCAGTGTGGGGACCTGCAACAGTTGCTGGTTGAGTTTGAGCCCATGTTTTCCAGCCTTCCTGGCAGAACCTCCTTAGCCCAGCACTCTATTCTGATGGGAGATCACTCTCCCATCCACTCCCTATCCTACAGAGCCATGGGCTGATATTGAGCAGGAACTACAAGCCATACTGGATTTGGGGGTGATCCGGCTTTCACATAGCCCCTGGTCCTCCCGTGGTACTGGTGGATAAGTGGGATGGAGGGCATTAGGTTCTGTTTGGACTATAGAAAGATCAGTGCCCTCACCCAGTTAGATCCGAATCCGATGTTACACTCCAGTACCCTTATTGAACAGATGGGTGGTGGTGGTGGTAAATACATCACTACATTGGACTTGACTAAGGGATATTGGCAGGTGCCTCTGGATGTTGCTGCTGCTGCCTGGAAGTCAGCCTTTGTGACTCACAAGGGCTAGTTTGAATTCACAGTTCTGCCATTTGGGGTCAAGAATGGCCTGGGGACCTTTATGAGGTTAATGGATGAGCTCCTAGATGGGCTGGGGGACTTTGCCTGTGCTTAGCTGGATGATTTGGCCATCTATTCACAAACCTGGAAGTCGCACCTGGATCATGTGCGGCTGGTGTTCGCCCGCATCCAGGCCACGGGGCTTATGGTTAAGGCTCAGAAATGCCAGTTCAGCCTGGGGGAAGCCATCTACCTGGGCCATCGGGTGGGCGGGGGTAACATAAAACCCCTTGAGGCCAAAATTGAGTCCATTCAAAACTGGCCTGTCCCCAAGATGAAAAAGTAGGTCCAGTCATTTTTAGGGTTGGCCAGGTACTATCGTTGGTTTGTTCACCATTTCAGTGCAGCAGCAGCCCCCATCACAGACTTTTGCCAAAAACAGTGGCCTGTCTGGATACAATGCACTGACATGTGCCAGCAAGCCTTTGACCTCTTGAAAACGTGGTTGATGGCTGCACCCATTTTGAGAGCCTCTGACTTTGAACTTCCATTTGTACTACAGACCAATACATCTGGGACTGGACTGGCTGCGGTGTTGTTACAAGAGGGAATGGACCAGCAGCTTCACCCTGTTGCTTATCTGAGCAAGAAACTGTTACCCTAAGAAAAGGCCCTGTCCACCATTGAAAAGAAGTGCCTGGCTATTGTGTGGGTTTTGGGGAACCTACAGCCCTATTTATGGGCCTGATGATTTCAACTCCAGACTGATCACTCACCTCTGTGCTGGCTGGCCCAAATGAAGGGCACAAATGGGAAGTTGTTATGCTGGAGCCTGGCCCTGCAAGACTATGACTTTGTGGTAACCCATATTTGGGGCAGAGACAATGTGCTGGCCGATGGGGTGAGAAGGACAATTTCAATCTTTTTGTGTAAATGTGTTGATTCTGTTTCTGTCTGACATACTGGGTACAAAGAAGGTGAAGGACTTGGGGAAAACCCCAAGTCTCATCTCTCCAAAAGGGGAGGTGTGAAGACCGGCCAAGATGGCTGCGGTCTTGTTCAGGCCTCCTGACATGGAGGGAGGGTGGAGTTCATGAGAACAGCTCTCAAGGACCATTTTAGAAAAAAAAGCAGTTTGCTGAGCTGAGAATTCTTCTCTGAAAACAACAGAAGGACCCCCATTCGAAAGGGAGGGGGGAGCCGGAGGCCTGAGGGGGCTTGGGATTGGCTGGTATGGGTCATGGTACAGCCAGGTCCGAAAAGCGATAAAGGAGTGGGCAACCAGGGGCTGGCCATTTTCCCTGGAACTACATACATGTGGAGTGGGAGATCCCCGGCGAGCTGGGTCACTGCTCAATTTTAGAAAGTTTTTTGTGTGTTTTAGTCCCTGGATGCTCTGGGGCTGACCAGTCACCTTTGAGGCGTGATTTATGGTGGGCTAATGCTTTTACTTGCTACTAAAATTTCCTCAAACCTCTTTCCTTAATCCCCTTCCCTTCCCGCGCATTCTCTAAGTGTGATTGATTGGAGGCTTACATGTTACGTTTAGTGTCTTGTAATAAAACTGCTTCAATCCCTAGCTGGTTGTGTGTGGTTATTCTCTGGGAGGCTGGCTAATACTGTCTTGGTATGGGGTTAGGGAGGTGGGAGCCTGGGTAATTGGATGATTGGTCCAGAGCCTACCTTGCAGGGAGGTTGGGTGGACCCCAACTTCCCTTCACAAAACTGTTCTTTAAGCTTCATCTCCTGCATTCCTTGACTACTCTGACTTTTTCTCTTGATCACGGTTTCCTCCCCTTCTTAGCTGTCAGCTGAGATTTAAAAAGTACTGCAAGTAGGTCCATAGGGCTAATAGAAAGTAAATGAAACATGTCTCCTGTACTTTAGTACTGGAGTCTTAGAAGTTTGAGTGCCTAATCAGACCTAGGGATGAATGATGCTGGGAATTCCATTCCGTTTAAGCCCGAAGAGATTCTGCAGTGTTTTCATTCCAAAAAGTGGTGGCGGAGTGTAGCGTCTCCCCCACCCTCGATTCTAGAAAGATTTTGTCAGCTGCTTTCCGCGTTTTTCTTCAGACCATAAACAGACTGGCCGCCTTCAATTGGAGAGGTTTTCTCCCCCACAAGAAAGTTTTTTGAGGATGAATGTCCTATAATTGACGGTTTAACCTGATATGGTGTTTGTTCCGAGGAAGCTTGAGCAGCGAAAACGGGAAGTTTATTGCAAAATCCTGTCAACAACATACAACGCTGGAAAGAATAAAATATAATAAGAACAAACCTTAGTTATAATATATCCGTGAACATATGTTTATGTACTGATGTGTTTAATATCAAATGTGTTTAATAGACTAAAGTGTGTTAGTGTGTCTTTGTTGGGCTATATTATAGACTTGTATTGTCTTATAGTAGGAATAGCATTCCAATTATTGGTTTATTGTATTATAGTACCCAACACCACTATTGTCTAACAACTATGGGATACATCAGCTTTCTTGTAATTTTTGTATAATAATAAATGGGCTTCTTGTTAATCATCCTTCTCCACTAGTGGTTCGAGTAGTTGTGTGCATTCTGGCACCTTAAATATATTAGTCCACCTATGTTGCCATGCAGAGGCACATTCACCTCTTGTAAATATCCTTGTCAGTTTCATCCTCTTTACACACTGCTTCATTTAGCCCAGCAGAGCCATATTTCAGACTTGTCAAGGAACTTCTCAATTTCATTCTCTGTTTTGGTGCCTCCTGAACAAAGTTTTGGGGTGGGTGGGGGAGATTGGGCAAATTTCAAGATTCCCCTCCCCCAAAAAGGTTCAATTTGCACAATTTTCTGTCATTAAATGAAAATGAAATCTGCCATTGGAACTGAGGAATGGAATGAAATCCATATGGGCCAAACTGGAAAAAATCTGTTGTGATTTCACCCTCAAAACAGAATTCTATGCAGAACTTTCCATACAGAAATCATGCTATCTGGCATTGAGGACAAAACTAGGAATCATCCCTGGACAGAATCATTGATTTAAAACCTTGAGCTCTAAAATCAGGGACAAAAGTTTAGGAACTTACTGCATTTGAACAAGGAACCAAAAGTGCTTTTTTGAACTGCTCTGAGGAAGGACCCAGTTTTTGGAGTCCGAAATGCGTAGGCTTATCTGAATAAACATTCTTCAAGAACTCCTTCTTTTTGTTCCACCCCTTGCCGTTTGGCTTTTCCCCGCATACTGACTGTAAAATATATCATATTGACTGTACCAGGCTCAAAACATTCAGAATCAAACCAGTTTCCCTCTACTGATGAAGGGCTTGTCTCAGTAATAAAGTGACCACTTATGAATTCCCCTTCCCCCAAAAGGAAATGGATCACCAGGAATTAGAACAAAGGAAGGGCAGTCATTCGCATAAAAATGCATATGCTAATTCATATGTATAGACAAAAATTTAGAAGTAATAATTATAATTTAAATAGGGACACAGCAAATCTCACCATAGTGCAAGAGACTGTGACCCGCTGACCTGTGGGCCTGCCTGTAGTACAGGTTCTTACTTGTGATGGTTCTTTTACTTTAAAATACTGTATTTCTTCGATTCTAAGACACACTTTCCCCCTCAAATAAACAGCTCTAAAAATGGAGTGCATCTTAGAATCGATGGCATCTTAGAATCGAAGAAATACGGTAAGAGGAAAAGAGGAAGCTCCTGCAGCAGCTGCGAACCATGAGAGTGAGGAGGAGCTGGGAGGGTAAGCGCCTGTTTTTTTGTTAGTCCTGAAGGTGCTTCGGAAATCCTAAATTTATTCAGAAGTCCCATCAATTTCCATGGGACTTACTCGCATGTCGTTGTCCCCTGGTGCACCGACAAGTAAAGAGCCGGATCCCATGGAGAATTTGGAGCGCCTTAAATGGAACTGATCGAACAGATGCGGGACTGGAGAGAGAAGCGTTTTAGCTCCTTAATCGCATCTTTTCCTCTCTCTCCCTGCCCGAAAATATGATTTACTCTTTGTTTCTACGGCCCCCCCTTCTTCCCGCGCAAACGGCAGTTTCTTCTCGCACAGAGGGAAAAAAGAAAAGGACACAACCATTAGAAGAAAGCGCGGAGGGTGGGGAGGAGGTTGGCTGGGCGGTGAGGGAAGTAGTATTTCTTTGATTCTAAGATGCCCTTTTTTCCCAAATAAACATCTCTAAAAATGGGGTGCGTCTTAGAATCGATGGTGTCTTAGAATCAAAGAAATACAGTAGAATTCCAGAGGACAGCCTTTCAAATAGACAGGGCAGCCCATGTGTCCTCTTTTACAATGGACTGGTGAGGGGTGCATGTTTCAGAGATTCACCCACTTCAAACCCCGAAATCTGCTCCAGACAGTCACCCAACCCTCTGGAGCAGATTTAGAAGATGTCATGGGGGCTGCTTTCAGGAGGAAGAATATATGAATGTTATGCCCCTCCCCTTCTACTGACAGAAACCTCCCATTGGCAGATGGGGACTCATTGGATTCCATCCCTATGTTTAGCCCCATGAGTAAAACATGACCACTCCATTTAGTGACTGTAATGGTCTTTAACAGATGGCAGTTCCAGTTCAGGCAAATCCTGCTGAATATAAGCAGATTCAGGATATGCTAAGAAAAGGATAGTCCAAGAATAAAAAGCAGAGGGACAACGTACAGGTTTAAATGAAGAATATGACTGAAAATCAGGAATATGTGAGATATTTGCTTGGAAATATAATAATAATAATAATAATAATAATAATAATAATAATAATAATAATAATAATACCCGCCTCTCCCTCTGGGTTGAGGCGGGGAACAACGTTAAATACAATATAATACATAAAACTAGTTAAAAGAATGCATAAAACCAATACAATATTCAAATTACAATAATAACATATTAAATTTCTTATTACATTTATTAAATTTAACATATTAATTTTTAAATTTTAAATTCATAGGGGTAGGCCTGCTGGAAGGAATCAATCAGTCTTTATGGCTGTCTTAAACTCAGAGAGAGCATTAAGCTGACGAATCTCCTCTGACAGGCCATTCCACAGTCTGGGAGCGGCAGAAGAGAAGGTCCTCTGGGTAACAGTTGCTAGCCTAGTTGTGGCTTACTGGAGTAAACCATTCTCACAGGACCTGAATGTGCGGGGTGGATTGTATGGGAGAAGGCGATCCCTCAGGTAACCTGGACCCAAATAATAACCAACACTTTATATTTCGCCTGGAAACTAATTGGCAGCCAGTGAAGTGATTTTAAAGTTGGTATAATATGGTCACCCCTTCGTGTACCACGGTGTTGAGATTGGTCTGGCCCCCTATTCCTCATTGTTTTTATTCCACATAACTAGCTGAGGCTGAGGGTCTTTGCTTCTTTCATACACTTCATATCCTTAGCTTGTAATTTGGGTTGTGGGGGATTACCCCTCCTGCTAATGTGTTTGTACACTGTTTGGTATTACTTGGGGAAAAATAAACATATTGACCAATATTGACTGCACTATGAACAACATCATGGCCCTGGCTTTGATTCTTTCAACTCCCCACAATGCCTACTCACACAAAAACATGTGTACAAATCATCTACCCCAGCTCTAATATAATGGTGTTATGATATGAGAGATGGTGCACAGTTACTGAAATGATGTGATGTGCTGCTAAATGGGGCATACTACAATGAACCCTGCAAGAATGTAACGCAAGATCAAAATTTATTACGTGGAAAGAGTAGATATTAAGAGAGATTGTTCCATCCAGCCATAGATAGCCCCAACATATTTCTGTGGATGTATTACTTTATGTTAAAAATGGGAATATGAAAAGTAGAGTAAACTGGAAACAAACAAACAAGGTGAAATGCAGCTAGATGAAAGAATGATGGATATTTTGTTATGGCCTTCCATAGCTGTGTCCTTTTTATTGCTTGCTGAATGTAAGTTTAACTCTGTGGTAGATGTTAGTTAAACCCAGTGGTAGAGCCAGAATTTTTTTTGGGGGGGGCAGGCGGGGGGGGGGAGAGGTACACAGAAGGGACAGAGTTAAATGGGAGAGGGAGCTTTGTTTAAAAGAAATAATGGTATAGTTCATATTGATCTAAAATAACAACAACACATCTTTGAAGTTTGTGATATTGATTTTGAGTTAAATTGCAAGTAAGCATATTTAGGATTACAGACTTAATTTCATTCACAGTTAATTATTGAGTTATAATTTGTATGTCAAAAGTGTCCTTTCAACTAACCAGACCGAGGATTCCAGCAATGGAGAGGTTGGAGAAGTGGGGATTGAGATGCTTCTCTGGAGCTGTTGCTCTTGCGCCAGCTATGGCTAAAGCTGATAAACACATTTTGAAAAGTAGGACATTCTATACTGAAAGATGTTATCACACACACACACATACATACACACACACACATAGGGCAGTATCTGATGGTGATCAGTGCCCATGAGCATCCAGCCCCACTTATTCTGTTGTGTAAGTGGCACCCACTGCTTTTGCACAGGAGATGTAGTACTTCCAAGGGCAACCTGAGATGAGCAGAAACATTCATTTCTGGAATGGAACAGATTGATGGAGCTTATATATAGGAGTTCTGCTGAATTGCCCCATTCCAGAAATGAGAGTTTCCACTCGTTTCAAGAGTCACCCGTGGTAGCACTAGATCTCCATAGTAGTGCTAGCATTGAATGCTGCTCACAGATTCGTGTCCCTGGATACTGCTCAAAGATGACCACACTTACATACCGAGTCAGATAGATAGATAGATAGATTAGCATATTTGTTTATATTCTTTCATATAATAATAATAATAATAATAATAATAATAATAATAATAATAATTTATTTCTTACCCGCCTCTCCAACTGGATTGAGGCGGGGAACAACAAGCATAAAATACAAAAAATACTGATTAAAAAAATGGCATACACTGTTTAAAAACATCCTGAAAGCATCCTAAAAACATACTAAAAATATATGGAGTATATTTGGGATTATTTTTCTTTCCTGAAGTTTCTTTGTGCCAAAATGTAAGAGGTTTTTTTTTTTTTCCAGAGTTCTGAACAACAAAATCAAATCACACTCTAATACCTCCTTCAGCATTAAAGTGCCATCAGCTACTTCCCTTGGCAAATTTTGCTGGGTTGTTTTCCTCTCCAAATTTCCTGAGTGATGTGAAGGCTCATGAAGTGTCATATTAAGATGTTTCATCATGCATTCAAATCTCTATACCTAATGTGACCCACAGAACTTGAAATGCGGCATCTTTCGTATCATAAGGCATCAAGGAGTAAACTCAACACAGTGGGGTTCTTTGACAGAGAAACACATTAAGAAATGCTTTTTTTGGTAGATTTCAAAACCGCCATGGGATATTCCATGAAAACAGTTTTGTGTGCCCTTATAGAAGATGAGACTGCCATGTCAAGCAAAATAAATAAATTAAATAAAATGGGGGAAAAAACCACTATGCTGTTTGTGGAGCTTACGATGGATCTTTTCAATCCTTACCATTTCCTTTTCTATATCTGATATCCTTTTTTTCTCTAAAGCTTATAGAACTTGAGTTTGACCTTACTTTTATATTGTTAGTTTTACTCTCCCTTGTGCCTGTTTGCTGCATTCCCTTCCCTTTCCAATTGTTTTATTATGATTTTATTAGAATGTAAGCCTATGTGGCAGGGTCTTACTATTTTATTGTTTTACATATAAAATAGTGGTGTACAACATGGTGTTGTACAACACCATGTACACTGATGGTGCTATAAATAATAATAGTGATAATAATGATAATAGTAATAGCAACAACTTCAACCCCACGTACTAAATTCTTCCTTTTCTCCCTCTGCCTTCTCTTTCTTAGAGGAATGTCCTGACACTAACTGGCTCTGTCCTGATTGTTAGAGGGACGCATGCACACTATAGTGTGCATAAGAGAAGAGCTGATCTGTCCCTACATTTCAAAGGGACAGGCCTTTTAGACACAAGTGTCCTTTATTGCTAGATAACAAGTCTAGAAATAAATTATTCTGATAAGCAACTGCACCACGCAAACTACAAGAGCTGAAGAGGTTCAAAAAGCAATAACATTGTATCACAGAGCTCCCAGCATACATATCACCAGTAAAAAGAGCATTGATAATAAATTAAGGATGCATTTCTATGGCCTACATCCTTGCTGCTTGGAAGCCCCCAGATTCAGAAGCTTCCGAAACTCCTATGCCTGGCTGGGCTGAAACCGGCAGGGTGAGAAAAGCAACGGAGGCAATCTTTGCTGTTTCATCCTCTGGCTCTGAGCTCCTTTATTTTTTGCCAGGAATGCTTCTCAGCCCATCTAGCAAAGGTGCTTCGGAGAGGGAGGGAAGGAGGCTAGAGAAGGCTTAGAATAAATCATATCTTAGCCATCTTTTCCTTCTCTCTGAGGTAGATTTATGACCTTGGAGAGGCAGCTGGCATGCTTCTCTCTGCCCCAGCTTCAAGGGGGAGGAGGCGGATCTCCAAGTTCCCCCTCCAAGGTCAGAGTCAAAAGGGATTTTGTGAACTATCCTATGGTCCCTGGGATGCTTGCCCAGGAGCCATAGGATTGCTCTCCAAATAAATAGTAAATTGCTCTCTTTTCCAAAATCTAAGATGGTCACTGACACATCCCCCCACCGCAAAAAAGGAAATACATTTCCAGAACAGAAGACAAAAGAGGATACCAATTTGTATAACATTTGAATGTGCAAATACATATGTGTATGGAGTTTTTTTTTAGAAAGAATAACTATTATTTAAATAAAAATATAAGACATCTCATCATAGTGGGATGTCTTGACTGAGTGATCTGTAAACTTGCTCACAGGTCTGTTGTCCAGGTGCTAACTGTTGAAGTGTGGGTTCAAGTCCCCTACTCACCCTTCTTATGGATTCTTCATCTTTAAACTGGACCTGAATTTGACAGCCCTTCAAATAGAGGACACTTTGAAATAGAGGACTGTCTTCTGCTACCTCTGCAAAAGAGAGGGCTTTCCTCTGTAAAGTAGACCACCTGGCCACCGTATATCTTCTTCCGGAAATGGCCACCTCAGTCTGACTAATTTTATACTTTTTATACTGTTTTTAGATTGTTGGTTGTTTTATTATGTTCTTCATGGTTTTAATTTTTGTGAACCGCCCAGAGAGCTTTGGCTATTGGGCGGTATAAAAATGTAATAAATAAATAAATAAATAAATAAATAAATTAAAATAAAATAATGGTAGGGTGGCTGGAACCTGCTTAGCACAGACAAAGGGGTCAGAAGACAAAAAAGAAGAGGACTGGCAGGATTAACAAGGAAATATGTTAATAAAAAAAGGAAAAAGAAAGAAAGCAAAATCAAATTTATGTTGCTCCTTTTTTTTAAAAGGCTCTGCTGTTGCCCTAAAGAAAGATAATGTAGCTCAAGGTATCCTGGACAAAGCTAAAGACAAAATGGAAGAGTGCAGGAAGTATGTCATGGGTAGGAAACAATGCAGACGGCACACAGCTTAAAGAAATTAGAAATGCCAACTAATTTAGAAAGTACAGAAATCAGATTGGGGTAAAAAATGCTTAATTCAGGGGTTGGGAGGGCAATTTAGTTACAAAAGAGGAGATTTTACTAGGAATCTTGTTAGCTTTGGACACCCAAAGTGAACCTCTCTACTCTCTGATGAAATATCTGACTTGTGTGAGCTTAATAGGAAACTTGCTTTCTCTGCACTCCTGCTAGCTGAGTTGAAAAAAGTTAGATTTTGTCTAACAGATGAAAAAAAAGTCCTCATTTCTATTTTATTACATTTATCGCAACTTTTTCTTTTATTCTTTTGTTGAAAACTATTGTTATGACATACATCTATCTCCATGTTATCTATTATTTTTCAATTTGCATTCCTATTATTACTTCAGAAACTATTGTCACTGTAACTTACGAATTTTCATTTTCAATTTATTGTATTCTAGTTCCTAATGTTAATTTAATACTTGTTAAAAAGCTATTTCAGGTTTCTGTCTTTTAGCTAAAACATCTATTTCAAAATTAAAGAGATGAGGAAACTAGTAAAGGCCTCTATCTTAAATAAAAGATTCCATATTACCTGATGCCCTATTATGCCCTGGCCTTTTAAACAAATGCAGACTTACAAAATTTTACAATGGGGGTCCTCAACGTTTTGGACCCATAGGTATGTCTGGGAATTTGAGGTACTGTGGGCACCACCACAAAATGCCTAATCAGTGGATCCGAACTTTAATGTCTACCTATTGTGTCTATGGAGGCTGTGTCTTATTCAGCAAAAACTTTTGCTTCATGTCTATGGGACACCACAATGCCTCTTTAATAAGGTATTGTCTAAACCAGCTAATTCCTGGCAATGAAATACAGCTGATGCTTCTTTTAAGCACTCACCTGTTATAATGCAATGGACTGAGAACCTTACAACACTTTCAATATTTTTGGCATATAGACACTAGGGGTGTGCACGGACCCCCCGCTCCGCTTCACTTGCAGATCCGCCATTTTCCGGATCGGGCCGCTCCGCCCCGCCCCTGCTCCGCCCACTTCCGCTCCGCTCCGCCCGGAGCTCCGGATCCGGATCCGGAGCTCCGTTTCCCCCCCCCATAGGCTTGCATTGAAAGCTAAAAAATTATACAACTTTTTTTCTGTTCAAGTTAGAAACCTCATGTTTGGCACCATGACACCTCATGGGGATATACACACGCACGCCAAGTTTCAAAGCAATCCCATCATCCCCTGATTTTTGGGGAATTTTTGAAAATCGGGCACCCCACACACAACATCCCTGCGAGGTGGGCAGGGGAGGAGGGAGGGAAGGCAGGCAGGCATGCAGCTGGCATTTCTGGGGGCATAAGGAAGTGAGCCAAGGATAAGCCAGTAATGCATATAAAATGGAATAAATCAATAAATAAACAAAGGAGGGGTGGAATTAAAAGCAGCAGTGTTGCTCAATAAACAGCAAGAAGAATTTTTTTAAAAAGGCTATATCTGTCTTTTACCAGCAATAGGGGGACGTGCCCGGGGGAGGGGGAAGTAGCTGCCAGTTCAAGACAGCCACCAACAGCTCTGAGAAAAAGTAAAACGCTCACTTCAACTCATAACAGGCATTGCTCCACCACTGAGAAGTAAACGCTCACTTCAACTCATAATAGGCATCGCTCCACCACTGAGAAGTAAACGCTCACCGACTCATGATAGGCATTGCTCCACCGTTTTACTCTCTTTGGAAGGCTCTAATGGCCTTCCAGTGCAGGAGAGAGTGGGGGCACGTCCACGATGAGATGCCCTAGGGGAGCTCATCCCCTTGCACCACATCTATTCAGTTGTTCACCAAGGTTAGGGTGGGGAGCAGTGCTGTGTTTCTATCTCTTATTCTTGGCTTAGTATATGATTTCAGGTTGTGTTTGTGCATTTGGTAGGGCTACTGTTTTAAAAAACACTGGGAAAAGCCCGTTCAGATGAAGAAAGAGAAGTTTCCCAGAATCCCAAGTTACCCGTTTTGCCTATCCCCTCCTCTAACTTTGGGATCATGTGATCATGACCGGGAGCTGACTCTGCCCCTCAGCCCTTTGAAAAAGGTATTTTTCCCGCCGATTTTTAAAAAACTTCTAGCGCACGACCCGGACAACGCAGAAAGTTGAGAGTAGTCTCAAAATGACCCGCATCCACGACTCTCTGTGCACAAGAATTTTCAGAACGATAGCTTAAAAACCAACCCAGTTATGCCCGAGTCTTTCCCTCAATGCAATCCTATGGGCGAAAAGCCGAAAACGCCGTTTGAGCCGCGCGGTTGACCCGATTTTCACAAAAATATAGCACGCGACCCAGACAACGCAGAGAGGTGAGAGTGGTCTCAAAATGACCCCCATCCACGACTCTCTGAGCACAAGAATTTCTAGAACGATAGCTTCAAAAAGAACGTAGTTATGCGCGATTATTTGCCGCAATGCAATCCTATGGCGAAATGTTTTCAAGATGGCGACCGGAGCGCTCCGCCTGAACTAGGAGCTCCGAAAAATGGCCGCTTCTCTTCGTCTTGCTTCTAGGGGGTCCGCAGTCCGCTCCTACTCCGCCTCTGGGTAAGGCGGAGCAGGCCAATCCGCTACTGCTTCTACGCTCCTAATCGGAGCGGATCACACCCCTAATAGACACCACCTTCAAATGGATACTTATTGGGATATTTGGTCCATTTTTGTTGAAACCCATAAATAACTGCTAGAGAGTTGTATGCAATATATATATATATATATATATATATATATATATATATATGGAAAATATGTTCAGTTGCACATTGGGGACCCATTCTCTGTCCTATAGCATTTGTTATGATTCATTTTAAACTGTAGGAATGTTTTTTTTCCATATCTTTTTCCCTGGATCAAGGCCATGTGGCTCGTCTTCTAAAAATAAATGGCACCCGCGATGTCCCTCTTTCCCTTCCAGGATGTTGCACGGCCATACAGATGCTGGGGAAGGATCACAGAAGCAGGTAAGTCTACAATCCTCCCCCTCCCTCCTGCTACACCCTTAGGTGTAGATGAGCCCAGGGAGTAAATCTCCATAACAATTCTACCATAGAACCTAAGTAAACATGTAATGAAAGCCATGCAAATGGACATAACGAAGCCATTTCAGGTGAATACTATGTATATACTAGAGAATGATGGGGTGCTTTGGATTCTTAAACTTTTCCTCATCCATGACATTACTTCTCCACTCAAAAGGTTACCACAAGCCATTCCCCCAGGAGATACAAATTTGCAGATGTGTAGGATGAGAAATAACTAGACAAGACACATGAAATGGGATTAAATATGAGCCACATTTATTAGTGATCTGCAAAAGGGGTGAAGGCCTAAGTGAGCATCATTCCTTGGCTAATCCACATGCCATTGTTAGGATCGGGTGAACCATTTACAGCTCATGAAGTGGCGCCTGGCACTTTGCTACCACACATGCTTGCCCCTCTTGGAGTAGGGAGGCTTTCCTCTGTCACCCATCCCCCTCGGGCTGCAGGGCTCCAAGTGGGTGAGGAGGGTTGGCCTCAAAGGTAACCCTTATCCCACCAGCTGGTGCCACAAGGCTCTCAGTTGTGGGCCTCAGGCATTACCCATCACCACAATGGTGCCTGTGAATGTTCACCAATAGCAAACCTCACTCCAGATGCCCGCACCTACCTCCCAACCACAAATGTGACAAAATTAAATTGAACCAAATTGACCTACTTAATACTCCCCTACTGTCTTACAGTGTGAAGTACATGGAAAAACTCATAACCAAGTTATGAACAAAAAAATCCTTCTAGGCCTCCTAAAAGGATGACTGGCAAACCCACATTGTTGACATGGAGGGGAGGGAGGGAGACATGCAGCAAAAGAGGGAGCTGGGAGGGGCAAGAAGGGCTATGAAGCCTCTCAGTCTCCTCCCTGTCCTGGTGGCACCATATAGAGGTTGCCAATTGTGAGCCTCCATGTCCTGTCTCTGGCCGCCCCCACCCACAATTTGCCTCCCCTGCTCAGGCAAACCAGCCGTGGGCTTGAGGCATTTGTGAAAGTGAACACATGTTGAACCCCATAGGTGGAAAAGCAGGTGAGGAGGATTTGTTGCTTTATACTTTGAATGTTTTTAATTTTTGTGATCCGCCCAGAGAGGTCCGGCTATTGGGCGGTATAGAAATGTAATAAATAAATAAATAAATAAATAAATAAATTTGGAGCCGAGAAGCAGCATCCAAAGGAAGTTTTAAGCACTAGTACTTTTTCTCCATTTTAAAATGGGTTTCACTCTCCCTAAACACAAAAGGGGGCTTTTATTTATTTATTTATTTATCATTATAGTCCTATATTATCCCATAGCTGAAGCTCTCTGGGTGGTTCACAACAATTAAAACCATAAAATACAACATGATAAAATACAATATAAGAGTTCAAACATTTAAAAGTGAAGTATAAAATACCACATGTATTTTGGTACGTATATTTTCATTTAGGCCTTTAGACAAAAGTGTAGAAACTGCAGATGCCCTCCAGTGAAACTGGGGTGGAAATGTATGACTCTCATAATGAAATCTTGTTCCATTTTTGTTCTGTTTTTGTTAACTTTCTAAGTGGAACATCAGTTTTCATCAAGGCAAGAAACTAACTGGAGCAAATGTAGTCTTGAATCAAAATAGCAAGCAACACCATATCGTCTTGCCAAGGAGATGTTATCACAAATTTCAATTCAATAAGACAAGATGCAATAAGGCGTATTCATTTTTCTATTCGAGGAGAAATTGCTACTGTAGTCTTAATTACCATTAATGGAAACAGAACAGCTCTGTTGGAAGTGTTTTTGAGCTCAATGACAACCCCAATGGGAAGTGCAAGAATTCACCACCAACGTTCAGATGTTTATGATACTAGTGGAAATAAAATAAAATATACCCACAGACGCTGTGAAGAATAGAATTCTAACTTAACATCTGAGCCAGAATGGCACACCACTAGGAGTCCATGGCCAAGCCAAGGAAGCCTGATCTAAGAACAATATAAGGAGCTCCTGCATATCTCCCCCACCATTCCCCGGTATAAGCAGTAAAAAAATAAACCCCAGAAAACTCTACTCTTTTTAGATTTATCAGTATTTGTTAGGTTTTTCTGCTGTGTACAGGTGAGGTTGCACTATAAAACACCCACTAGAGGGCATTGTCCCATTGAAATGTATGAGCCATGTGGTCACTGCTCTCTTTCTTGTGTAAGTACAGCTCGTTGCAAAAGTGGAAGAGAAGCATGAAGCAGAGCCAAGGTAAGAGAATGTGATCCCCCCCCCCCGAAGGACCTCAGGGTTATATCATTCTTTCTTCATGTCCATAGAACTCAGAGAGCACATAAGTGGTGGAAAGGCACATTGGTGAAAGTACACTTTATGTTCAAACAGGTAAGGCTCACACAAAGTTTGGAGGGCATATTGGCCACAACATTCTTCTCAGAAAATTTACGGTAAGGGTGGGCAATTTGTGGCCCTCCAGATTCTTGACCAACAACTCTCATAATCTCTGCCCAGCATAGCTAATGGTGAGGGATGATGGGATTTTGGGGCCAAAACAGCTGGAGGGCCATAAATTGCCTACCTCTGCTTCATAGCTACTCTTCCTCAAGGCTCTAGCCAGTCACACTCATTTTATTTTAGACAACTTTTCCATATTTATTTATTCATTTATTTATTACATTTTTATACCGCCCAATAGCCGAAGCTCTCTGGGCAGTTCACATCATATAGATTACACTCAGAGGAATTCACACACACACACACTTTTCTGCTTCCAGCTGCCAGGAACCAGGAGCCTAAAGATCAATGGAAGGTTTAGCATCTTTAATATCATCTGGCGTCTGGGTCCATCTGCAGCCTTCTCTGTCTCATCTTTCTAGAACTGGAGGGAAGAGCTAAGGACCTGGACTATGTCGCTAACTGCCAGGAATGAGAAGCGACTCCTGCATATGCACATACCCCAACAGATCCCTAATTATATTGCTTACTTGTATAGATTTTAATATAAGCCATATTGGGAGCTAATCTTGGCTGAAGCGGGAGTATGATAACTAGGGGTGTGCACGGACCCCCCGCTCCGCTTCACTTGCAGATCCGCCATTTTTCGGAGCGGGTCGCTCCGCCCCGCCCCCGCTCCGCCCACTTCCGCTCCGCTCCGCCCGGAGCTCCGGATCGGATCCGGAGCTCCGTTTTTGCCCCCCCATAGGCTTGCATTGAAAGCTAAAAAAGTAAACAACTTTTTTTCCGTTGAAGTTAGAAACCTCACGTTTGGCACCATGACACCTCATGGGCGTATACACACACACGCCAAGTTTCAAGGCAATCCCATCATCCCCTGATTTTTGGCGAATTTTTGAAAATCGGGCACCCCATTCACACCCCTTGGGATAGCTCCGTCAATTTGCATGTTACAAACCTCAAACTCGGCACCAGGGCAGCTTATCCATGTGTCCACATGCACGCCAAGTTGCAAGCAAATCCCATCATCCCCTGATTTTTGGCGCGGCTCTACCCTCTAACGCACCTCCCATAACCCTAATTCACACCCCTTTAGATAGCTCCGTCAATTTGCACGTTAGAAACCTCAAACTCAGCACCATGATAGCTTATCCACGTGTCCACATGCACGCCAAGTTTCAAGGCAATCCCATCATCCCCTGATTTTTGGGGAATTTATGAAAATCGGGCACCCCATTCACACCCCTTGGGATAGCTCCGTCAATTTGCATGTTAGAAACCTCAAACTCGGCACCAGGAGAGCTTATCCATGTGTCCACATGCACGCCAAGTTGCAAGCAAATCCCATCATCCCCTGATTTTTGGCATGGCTTAACTCACCCCAAATTGTCCCATTCTACAACTACGTCAATTTGCACGTTAGAAACCTCAAACTCAGCACCATGATAGCTTATCCACGTGTCCACATGCACGCCAAGTTTCAAGGCAATCCCATCATCCCCTGATTTTTGGGGAATTTATGAAAATCGGGCACCCCATTCACACCCCTTGGGATAGCTCCGTCAATTTGCATGTTAGAAACCTCAAACTCGGCACCAGGAGAGCTTATCCATGTGTCCACATGCACGCCAAGTTGCAAGCAAATCCCATCATCCCCTGATTTTTGGCGCGGCTTAAACTTTTTAACTCACCCCAAATCAAGTCCCATTCTACAACTACGTCAATTTGCACGTTAGAAACCTATCCTTTGGTCCCATGACAGCTTACCCATGTGTCCCCATGGACACCAAGTTTCAAGGCAATCCCATCATCCCCTGATGTTAGGGGAACTTTTGAAATTTGAACACTCCAGTATGTCAGGGATTTAAAGTTGCAATTGCAGACAGCTCAATGGGGCCAGTTCCAAGGCAATCCCAACATGCCACGAGATAACCCTAAATCTTCTGGCACATTTGAAAAAGGGATTATTGAATTTGATAAAGTCTAAGTGAGCGCAGGAAGGACTTCTCCCCTTAGTCAAAGCAAGACACATACACCATCGCTGCAAGGCGGGAAGGGGAGAATTATTATTATTATTATTATTTATTTATATAGCACCATCAATGGAAAGCAGGCAGGCAGCATGCATTGTAGTGCCGCAAGGATGGCTTGAGCACTAACGCATAGCAAACCAACCCATAAGTGGGCGCAAAGTGAGGCAAAGATGGCTGGTTGTTTCTTTCTAAGCCAGCAGTTACGCCTTGAGGGGCACAGAGGAGGACGATTGGGAGCAAACCAGGCACCAGGCGGGCAGAGAGGCAGGCAGAGTAGGCGAGGAGTCAGTCCTGGCAGATGCCCCACCACAGCAGCACCCCGGGGGAGGCGGGCAGGCAGGCAGGCAGGCTGCGGGCATTTCTGGGGGCACAAGGAAGTGATGGCTGGTTTCTAAGCCAGCATTGCAGTTAGTCACGCATTGCAAACGCAAACCATCCCAGCGAGTCGGTCACCGAGGAGGACAGGCTAGCAGAGGGGCAGGCAGAGTGACATGTCATAGATCTAGTATTGGGGAGGAGTCAGTCCCGGCAGATGCCCCAACACAGTAGCACCCTGGGTGGGCATTGGAAAACGCCATCTTGTGGGTCAATACTTCCCCCACCCCATGTCCTGCAGGGTTGCCTGCCTAACCCTTGTGGGGATGGGAGATGGAGAGCTTAGAGTGGCAGTGCCAGCAGCAGCCTTCGGCTTTCCCCTGGAACCAGTCGCCTTGCCCGCCTCTTTCCCCAGCAAGATCGCCTGGTGCTGCCTATGAAGATGCATCTTCATGCTGCTGGTTCCATAATGCCCTGTCGATGAACCCCTGCTTAGGCTGAGTTTGCAGTGGCGACAGACAGCAAAGCGGGGATCCGCTCCCAACTCAAAGTGGTCCCACACGATGCTTGTCTTTCGTTTCTGTGGTGACACCACCAATTGCCCGCCTGAGCTCTCTGGTGTTGCCACAGAAACAGGGGTGTGGGATGAGACTGGGGAGAGAGCCTCGGCCTGCTGCTGCTCCTCCTCAGCCCCCACATCCTGGAGGCCCACCGCCTCCTCCTCCTCCCCCCCCTCCACTGTGCTGAGGACCTCGTCTAGGTCCATCAGCGGGCTCGTGGGCTGAAAGGAGAATGAAGGAGTTGGGGATACTCCTCCTCCTCTAATGGCACTGCTGCCACGTGCCTCTTGCAAACGGGCACTTTTCCCATTCCCACCCTCAAAAAGAGAACGCCGGGCACAAGTTGCAGAAGAGAGTGGCTCTGCCTGCTGCTTGTCCTGCTTCTGTTTTGGAGCAGTCAGCCAAGGAGTTGCCCGTTTGAGTTTCACAGGAGGAGAGGAAGCCCTGCTGGCAGACTGAGCCTTGCTGCTTTCAGCACGCCTGCTTTCTCTTTTCATGATGACTAACAAAATATTAATACTACTAATACTATGTATAAGGTACTACTAAGAATATGTATAAGAAGAATATAATATGTTTAAATGTAGGGAAATGGGACAAGAACAATAAAATATACTACTACTAATATGTATGAGAATATACTACTAAGAATATCTACAAGAATATAATAATATGTTTTAGAATATTACTAATAAATGTAGGGAAATGGGACAAGAAATGGGACAACCACTACTATAAGAAGAACAAAATATGAATACTACTACTAATATGTATGAGAATGTATACTAATAGACTACTAAGACTATGTCAAAGAATATAATAATAATATGTTTAAGAATAGGGAAATGGTGTGCGTATGCTTTCCCCAAAATGCTCAATCTGTGGCTGCCTGTTGAACTTGACAAAAGCAGCCCACTCCGTCGAAGTTACACAGAGAAGAAAAAGAGAATCCAATTTTTTTGGTATATTTGGTATATAGAAGATAGAAGGAAACACAATCAGGATTTAAGAGAGGGGAGGGGGAAAAAGAACCAACCACTACTATAAGAAGAACAAAATATGAATACTAATATAATATGTATGAGAATATATACTAATGGACTATGTGAAAGAATATAATAAAATATGTTTAAGAATATAAATGTAGGGAAATGGGACAAAAAGTGTGTGTATGCTTTCAAAAGAAAGCTTTCACAAAAGCAGAACAGTCAGGCTTTAATACAGGGAAGGGGGGGGGCAACCAACCCAACCACACACTCCAAAATTCAAAAATAAAGTTTATATTAAATCAAAGTAAGGGGAAAACACAGGGCAAACTAAGCTACAAGTCAGAAAGAAGCAAACAAACACACACACGCGCCAAACTAAACCTATATTAAATTAATCTATCTCCAAAGCAGGAGCACTAGCTAAGTAAGTGTTCCCTCCACGAACGCCAACCCACAAAGAGACACAAAACAGAAAGTTCTCAGGGTGGGTCTGCCTTAGTCCCCCCTCCAACGCTGGGATTGGAGGAGGATGCTTTCTGAGGAGATGAATTCTCATCAGGATTGGGAGTTGAATGTGCCTGTCATCGCTTCCAAAAAAATAATAATAATAAAAAAAAAAAACCCAAACCCCGATTTTTAAAAAAATATTGCACGTGAACCACAGCACGCAGAAAGTTGAGAGTGGTCTCAAAATGACCCCCATCCACGACTCTCTGTGCACAAGAATTTTCAGAACGATAGCTTAAACCCCCCCCCAGTTATCCCCGATTCTTTCCCTCAATGCAATCCTATGGGCGAAAAGCCGAAACGGAGCCCCGCGGTTGACCCTATTTTTAAAAAACTTCTAGCCCGCGACCCGTACGATGCAGAAAGTTGAGAGTGGTCTCAAAATGACCCCCATCCACGACTCTCTGTGCACAAGAATTTTCAGAACGATAGCTTAAACCCCCCCCCAGTTATCCCCGATTCTTTCCCTCAATGCAATCCTATGGGCGAAAAGCCGAAACGGAGCCCCGCGGTTGACCCTATTTTTAAAAAACTTCTAGCCCGCGACCCGTACGATGCAGAAAGTTGAGAGTGGTCTCAAAATGACCCCCATCCACGACTCTCTGTGCACAAGAATTTTCAGAACGATAGCTTAAACCCCCCCCCAGTTATCCCCGATTCTTTCCCTCAATGCAATCCTATGGGCGAAAAGCCGAAACGCAGTTTGAGCCCCGCGGTTGACCCGATTTTTAAAAAAATATTGCACGTGAACCACAGCACGCAGAGAGGTGAGAGTGGTCTCAAAATGACCCCCATCCACGACTCTCTGTGCACAAGAATTTCCAGAACGATAGCTTCAAAAACAACGTAGTTATGCGCGATTATTTGCCGCAATGCAATCCTATGGCGAAATGTTTTCAAGATGGCGACCGGAGCGCTCCGACTGAACTCGGAGCTCCGAAAAATGGTCGCTTCTCTTCGCCTTGCTTCTAGGGGGTCCGCGGTCCGCTCCTACTCCGCCTCTGGGTAAGGCGGAGCAGGCCAATCCGCTACTGCTTCTACGCTCCTAATCGGAGCGGAGCACATCCCTAATGATAACAAACAAAAAATCACTAGGAATACAACTCAACTGGTGTAAGTCTGAAAGGACAAACCATCCTGCCTGGATAAATCAGGAAAAAAGAGACACATCCCAAAGTGGAACCATCAAGCTATCCTAGAGTGACCAGATACAGAAGAGGGCAGGGCTCCTGCAGCTTTAACTGTTGTGATGTTTCTACAGCTATTGTATGATGTTGCCTGTTATGCAGCTAAGCATAGAATTGTGAGTGGCTGGACCAAATCATTTTTAGCCCTGGTGCATAATCCTGGTGTATTTTATTTATTTATTTCATTTTTATACCGCCCAATAGCTAAAACTCTCTGGGCTGTTCACAAACTCTCTGGGTGTAGCAGCTTCCCATTATAGGGGCACTATACTATAGGATCAACTGCCCTTCATAAAATGCAACTTGTACTGTCAATCCATACCCATCAAAGACAACCGTATATAAATTAGAATCTTGTAAGTTTCAAAATAAAAGCTGGGGTTTTACTTTCACTCACTCTAGTTTATTCCAAACAAAGCAGAGCTACAACCCAAAATGACCTCTCAAGTTTGCCAAAGAGTAATCTACAGAAATTGGCTGAGGCACCTAGGAATTTAAAAGAAATTAAATGAAATAGGGGTTTAAAATGTAGATAATTGCCTCTGGAGCTGTTGTGAAGGAGAAAAAAATGGACTCTTAAGTGAGCATGTGGAAAATCTAATTCATATTAGAGACCCAATCACCATTCTCTATGCACAGTGCTGGTAGGGGCTGATGTATTAACAGAACCACAGTGCAGCCTGCATTTAACACACTCCATAATTGAGTCTTTATTCATTTCTTTGTAGGATTACTTATAATTGGAATGGGGCTCTCGGTCATTTGGTTGTGGCCCACTATGGGAGAGAACATGCATCCAATTGAATTAAGGCAAATGTGCAACAGTGAGGGAATTAAATCACAGTAACTTAACAGAAAATGAATAGAACATTATATTAATTTGGGAGATGAACTGTTTTTGCTATAGGTCAGACCTATATTGAATAGCAAAACATACGTTCAATGGGGATAAATAAGTGCTTGCAGTGATCCAAACAATGCAGGGAAAACAGAGAATGCACAGCTCTTTCTAAAGTAATATGAAGATCAAACAAAGGTTAAATAGGGAATGATTAGGATGAATACAAATTTGACTTTAGGGCTGCTTCATTTTGTTAAATCTCTGTAGTTCTAAGACGTGAAAATAATCTCTATGTAGGTTTCCTGCAACTTCCTATGCACAAGTACCTCCTTAACTCAGTTCTGGAAAAGACAAAGCATTGACAACTCCCTCACCCCTAAGATAACAGGTAAAGACAAGGCTTGGCAATATCATTCAGATAAAATGGCTGCCTCAGTCATAATCCCAGATAAATTGTTCAGCTCTTGAATAGGTGTTTTGCCATTAATTTTTGACTTTATTTATCAGTCTTTAGTTGCAAATCCAGCTTTCTCTCTCTCTCTCTCTCTCTCTCTCTCTCTCTCTCTCTCTCTCTCTCTCTCAAATAAATAAATAAATTGACAACAGGAGATGCAGCATAAACTAAATGAATCTTTGCTCTGTAATTGTCTCAACTTACTAATAACACACAATTGAAACTATATCTCAACACATTTCTCAAACCAATTGCTTAAAAACAAAAAAATACTAATAAGCATTTTCATGTACCAGGCAGCCAGCTATTTAAGCCACACTGTAACTCTTCCAGATATTTTATTCTTCTTCCATTCAGCAGCAAATGCATTTGAATACATTAGAACAGCATCTAGTTGCATGAGACTTTAATTTTAATGGGTGTTGGGCACATGTAATTAGAAGCAGGATTACAGGCCAAGTAATTATCTTGCCCTCAACTCAACATTGTTTGAATAAGAAAGTGTATAGTGTATGTTTTTAGAGACATCTTACATTAAATTAAAAATATAAATCAGGCATTATACTGTCACAAGCTGAACATTTCTAATCTAGTCAGCAGATGGAGTCCATCACCATATGGATAAATTAAGCTGAGGAGGACCAGGATTTATTTATTTATTTTTTGCTGATTTTTCTTGGAACATTGATACTGTATTGAACAAGAGATGCTACAGCTGTGAATTATTGTACTTAGGTAAGGTGTAAGCATCAGAAGAGGCTGATGCTAGGGAAAGTGGAAGGCAAAAGGAAGAGGGGCCGACCAAGGGCAAGATGGATGGATGATATTCTGGAGGTGACAGACTTGACCTTGGGGGAGCTGGGGGTGGAGACAGCCGACAGAAAGCTCTGGCGTGGGCTGGTCCATGAAGTCATGAAGAGTCGGAAACGACTGAACGAATAAACAACAACAACAAGGTGTAAATATATTATGACAGTCAACCAATGTTGTCATCATCATAGCGGGGGACGGCAATTAGGCCAATGAACTGGAGACTGGGTTGTCTGCTATATTGCCTCTTGTACAGTGACCCAAAATGCTAGTGGAAAATGTATGGGGAGTGTACATATGGTTATGAAACAGTTGGTGCCTAGTGGAACCTATGATGCATTTCTCACTTTGGCAAATGAGGTCCCCAGCTTACCTTGACATAAAAGACTGTGAAATAGAAGTTTGGGTCCTCTGTGATTGCTTGATTATGAGACCTGTTTGAAGAGCACATTTAAATCTTGCAGGACTAGAAGAGAGGTGTGCAAGCTTTTTTACTCCAAGGGCCACATCTGGCAGTGCTAGTGGGCTAAGGGAACACACATACATATACATATGCCCATACAAAGAGGTTTGTATACACAGGCCTGGTTCAGACAACACGCTAAACCATGCTGCTTAACCACAAAATGCATTCCCTTAACCATTTTGTGGTACAGCAGCATGGTTTAGCATGTTGTCTGAACTAGGCCACAGAGTTCTCTCATCTGAAATTGGAGAGAAGGGAAGAGTTCCTCCTAGTAACAATAAGAAGGGAATCCCTTCCTTATCACTGACCTGCCATTAGAGACTTGAGATAACAAAGGGATTCCTGCACCATGGCAGTAGATACAGGGAAGTCTGGTGTGCCCTGAGAAATGGATTGGTGGGCTATATGTGGCTCAAGGGCCACACTTTTTACACCCCTGAGCCACAAGGTAGGATGAGAGCAGGACCTACTGAAAAGAATCCCAAGAAAAAAATCCAAATAGAAATTGAAATTGGTGTGTGTGTGTGTGTGTGTGAGAGAGAGAGAGAGAGAGAGAGAGAGAGAGAGAGGCCTTTGCTAGACCTACGGGAAAGTCCGCGACGGAGGAGGGAAGAGCCCGCAATGCAAGTATTGCGGGCTGTTGCCCTAGTCTACACATCAGGCACGACGAGCTCAAGGAGAGACCCGTCGCGTCTGCCATTTTTTTTAAAGGAACGAAGCACACGAACACTCGTGTGCCAAGGTAAGTTTTTTTTTAAAAAAAATGGGTTTCCCCACTCCACCCATCTTGCCCCCGATGGGCGCAGCTCCCGGATTCACGCGAGTAATTGTGCGGAGCCAGGAAAAGCCAGGAAAACGGGCCACACACTCGCGACTGCAGGAAAAAGTGGGTTCAAAGGGGTAGGCTATATCCTGGGGCCAGGCAGGGTTGCCTGAGCTCGGGATCTCCTGTGCATCATCTGGACGCACAGGGGCGATCCCGGGTATCAGCCCGGGATATAGGCTGGTCTAGCAAAGGCCAGAGAGAGAGAACCAAACAACGAGAGGAATAGATTTCTGAATAAATCCAAAGCCATGTATTTATAGCAGTTCCTGGGAAAATGTTGTAAACAGTAGTACTGCTTAAAATAAATTCCTGTAGGCGGGTGAGATTACCTATGCATTAAGTGTTTCAAAGCTGGTGGACTGCACCCCACAGACTGTACATTCCAATTAGAAATATAATTCAAACAAAGCCTTCTCACTTGGCATTCTCAGGCTGTGGCCTCTCTCTCCCCAGGCCAGAACCAATGGGTGCTGCCCTCAACTACTTCCTGGTTACTCCCAGGAATTACAACCCATTCATGCTGAATCCAGCAGTTCTTCCATATTGTTATGTAAAATGTCTTGGAAGCTATGTTGCTCTTCTGTTCATGCGAGGGAGGGGGGTGATTTCAGCCAACTTCTATACCCCCCCCCGAATATTCTACACTTTTTCCAAATGTCTGCAAATGCCCAGGAGCAAATTTTCAGGTGGGGCACGAGGGAAAAGGAGGGGAAGCCCTATTATGAACATGAACACTGTTCCAGCCACCCTACCATTAGCTATTCACAGAAGGAAACTTAATACCCAAGCCCACATGTTAGGTTTACCTTGTGGTTTTCTAAATAAAACCCTCCAAATCATCTTGTTACATTGCAGTTTATTTTTAATTTTTAAAGCCCACCACAACCCAAAGTTTTGAAGGAAGGGTAACACTAAAATAAAACACATCCCAAATTTAGCCAAATAGGATAATATTTCATCAAATTAAATGTTCTTCATCCTTTGCCCATGTAGCTAATCTCCAGAAGTCTTATCTTACAATGTTTTCAAATGGTTCTCAGCCTACGGTGAGTCTCTTAAGCAAAAAGCTCAATAATTGTACTGCTTGTTACAACATCAGCGCCAATGAAACCACAAGCAAGCATGTAAGAAAGAACTAGCCTGCTCCAGCATGGAAATAAAGTCTGTAGAAGGTCCAAATTACTGCAATGGCTGCTTTTTCCCTTTCTATTTTTTGACTGAAAGACCTAAACCTCCCATGGTCATCACTGAAAGCAGAGGAGGAAATGGAAAAATAGCTGAATGCAAATATTGGCTATAATTTCTTCTGTTCTCCCTTTTCTGTATCTCTGAGTAAATATACCAGAGAATAATTAAACCTGCTTCACATAACTGGAGACACTGTGACTGCTAATTCAGCCAGATTAATGTACATTTGAAAAGAAAGCAAGGTTTATTTCTGGTTTGCATAACTGGCAAGGCAGAAAGATCATCTTGAGATGTCCTTCTGCAATACTTCCATCAATAAGGGCTCAAAAGAGAAAACAATTATTTTTGTCTACAGTATGAACAAATAACAGAACAATTTTCTCAAAGTAGCATTGTATCGGATTTGGTTTCATAGGAATGGTGGGCAGTCAGGTGTGAGTTTACCCAGAGTCATATGCATCATATAGTGGCAAAAGGACATTATTTGCTAGAGCAGTTGGCAATTTGTATGACTTTAGAGTTGGTTCTCATAGCTGTATTCATGAACAGCGAAGGCTGTGCTTTTTGCCACTAACAAGCTAAAACAATGCACAGTAATCACTCTTCATAATATGTAACTTCTAGCATACCTTCTAGCTGATATGGATGCTTCTTTCTTTACTATGAGAAAACTGTTTCCTGCCAAGATGAACCCCACTCTTTCTCTTTCTGGGTGAAGGGAAGGTGGGTGTGCATCTTCTGACAGTTTGGTCTAGATGAGACTAGCTCTATAAAATCCTGAGCAGATTGGCCTGCTACCTGTCCTCATCTGAGAAGGGGAAGGCATGCCACCTGCTCAGATAATCAGCCTTGCGGGATGGCACCCATCAGCTCTTTGGGAAATAGGTGAGCTTTCTTTACTTTTATCCTCTGCCTTCATTTTCCATCAATAAATTCTATCATTCTTTCCCACTAGTGAACTTGAGTCATATTGGTATTCTCAAACCTGATTGGTGTGGGTCCTGGCTGGACCAGGCTCCAGATTTAATACATGGAGGTAGAGAAATTGTGATCCTCCAGATGCTATTAGATTCCAAGCACCAGCCAGTATGGCCAACAACATCTGGAAATAACTATTAAAGTAAAAATCCCTATTAAAGACAACACATCAGGTTTTCCATAACCCCACAGTCACCTCTGCATATCCTATTCTCCATCCTGTCCTCATGGTTTATCTGCGTTGGGAGAATGAGAATTTCACTGGCACTTTCTGCCTCCTTAGGGAGGATGTGGCGTTAAAGGCTTGTGAGCCTTAACACCTAATTTCCCTGCTTTTTGGTGCTTGGTTGAAAGCTCTAGAGCCCTAACATTGTTTTGTAAATCGTAGTTTTTTGTTTAATGGTAAGCATTCACAACAAGCATGAGAAGAATTCCTCACATTTTCACATAGAATGTGTTGAATTCTATGTGAAATGTGTTCTACCATAAATAAATGAAAAGTAGCTGTGTAATTAAAGACACCCAGCTTGAGCTCAAGGCGTCCTTCAGGATGGCCATCTCCAAACATTTGCAGCTAGCCTGGCAAAATAAGCAATGGGACATAGGCTTGTCTCAATCCATTACTTTATTCACTTTCTGTCACTGCTCTGCAGTGTCAATAGAAATATTCATTCTACAAAACAAGATGGTGATTCCATACACTTATTAGTGACCTGGCAATTCTAGGATCTTAACCTGCTGAAATTCTATTTGAAAATATGCTGTTTAACAATGTGGGCTTTATTTTTAACACCTACATGGTTCTCTAGGCATTGGTTGCTAAAGAACCTTGCAATGGTTTTGAAAAAATTACAAAGGAAATCAGTATGGCATAATTGTTATGGTAGAAAGATAAAGGAATGAAAGTTAAAACAATGGATTATTCATCATCATTATCATCAACAACAACAATTTTATTCATAGCCATTGGCCAAATAACCTGCAGATAATTTTTTCAAATAAAATTTTTGTTACACAACATTCAATAAAATAAAATAATAGAAGTTAAAATAAAGAAAAATATTTTGTGCAGTACAATAAAATCCTAACTTAGATGCTCTTTTTAGTTATGTCATGGAGACCCCTGCATCACCTATGCTGATCCATTCCATTTCTTTCTCCCAGAGTTTCCTTGCAACTAAAGTAAACAATGCTCTTCTATAAGTCACAGAAGTATGTCAGTGTTCCAGTAAAAAAAAAAAAATCTTGATCATAATAGGTTATTAATTTAAACAAAATGTTTTCCAAGAAGCCCTTTCTTCCTTGGCCAACCATATATGGGGCATTTTAGTACATAATGAATTATATTCTCCATCTGAATCAAATTACAGATCCATTAGGACAGAGGAACCTATTTATAACTTGCTGTCCAACATGACAGAAGGCATAATATGTAGGCATAGTAAGAAAGGTAATACACAAGGAAAGACTGTCAAATCATCAAGCTATCTAGGCCTCCAATGGTCCATTGAGAAAATTTAGATTGTTGCAACATTTTCATATCGTCTCCAGCTGAACTTGCATAACCTCTGTTCCTTACTTCTTTTTTGCCTAGATGATCTCAAAATACTTTTGGCAAATTATGTGCTTGTCAAAGGTTACAAATAATGCCACCTTGACTTTTGATTCTGCTTGAAGAAAAATGTGTCTTTTATCAATCGTAAGGATCATTCATTGAACTCAGAAGAGGATTAAAGAGTTCTGCTTGCTCTAGAGAAAATGTTAACTTTCAAGATATTTACACACATATAAGTATGTGTGCACAAGGCTGCAGCCTTAGAGACCAGAATTGCTTAATATGTTCATACAAAGTTCACTCTTGGTAGCAACTAGAGATGGAGAAATTTGTCACTTTCACATTCTCCCACATTTTGAATTTTTGAAATCTCAATTTCCTTCCGATCCATGCCTGAAAAAATGTGCACATTTTGGTAAATTCTTATAAAAATGAAATGAAACCATGGTCTCATCTATCCCGAGTACCGACTGTTTCACATTTTGTGGCTGAATACATCAGTACATCGATATCAAAGCCACCTTGTACAAGTCTATATAGAAGTGACTTACTTATTTTTGTTTTCTCCATGAACAACTGCTAGCATTGCAATAGCAGCATTTTAATGAAGGCCAATAAGGCCAAAGAGGGTCATTTCCAGGCTCAGGTCATTCAGAACAAATGTATTCTTTGTTTTCACCTATGACTTCTTACATATAATAAGAACCATAAATAAATACCAACAAGATTCATGTTAAAATGTTGAATGCTAACCTAATCCTGCATAAAAATTCAACTGTGACAGAGCAAAAAGCCACTGCTAAAGAAGTCAGCAGCCCCTTTCTATGACACATCTTTAGATATTGCTGAGGATGCAGTTTCACAGAATAGGCATTATCTAAATTAACATTGTTTCACACTCAATTTGTTGTGCATAGTTTACCCTGCCTTTCATGCCAATTAAATTTCAAAAATGCTTGGTGTGCAGGATCGAGGGAGATCTAAATGAATTAAATTGGAGCCTAATTGTACTATACGGTAATTGTAGCTCTACAGGTTTACATAGGGGTATCCATTAATGCATGTGTGTTTTAATAACTCACAACTCTAATGTTGCTATTGCAGAGGGCCAGTTGATGAAGACTAATTCGGTGGTTGTTCTTGAGTGACAGCTCATGTCATCAGAGAATAGAAATAAATAACGCAATGAAGGGATCAAAAGCAAGCACTTTCACTTTTATAGATTAGCAAAGACGTTGAATTTAAACTTCTTCCTACATCACTATTGAATATTTTAGAGGAATTCAAAAGACGATCAAGAAAGAACATTCTCACAGCAGCTGCTATGCAATCCTCCCTCTCTCCCTGCTGGTGCCAACACTGGATGGGAGGGTGGGATGGTTGCATGGTGGCAGTGGTGTGGCAGCATGGTGGTGCAGCAGTGGTGTGGTGGGTAGAAAGGTGAAAAAAATCTGCCAGCCGGTCTAACTCACTTGCAGACCAAGTTGGGCCAGTTGGAGGATTTCGGGTTCGGGTTTCGGGAGTGGCTGAGCTGGCAAAAGCTCCCCTTTCCAAATGGATTCCTCCAGTGTCCCCAATGCATACAATTATAGCCTTAAGGTCATGTCAAGAAAAGCTCCCCAACCCCACTCTGCCTTGAAATATAAGGGAATGGTTTTAGCATTGGGACGGCTAATAGATTCCCTACTTTGGAAGAAAGGCAGGTGAAGGGTGGCCCTGTTGATTCGTTTTGATTCCCCATGTTATTTAACAACTACTTGAAATTGCAGAGTGAGGTCATCCAGAGGTTTGGGCTGAAGTTATGCCATCGATATGCAGTTGACACCCAACTGTTTTTCTCCATTTCATCAAATTGAGGTGAAGTGATGGAAGTGCTAACTCATTGCCTAACCTGAGTCAGGGACTGGCTGAGGGCCAATAAACTGACAAGATGAAGATACCCTGGGGATTTGGTTCATCTGACCAAGGGAGAGGTGTCTATCTTGTGCTAGATAGAACTGCATGCCCCTTGGAAAAACAGATTCAAAGGGTATTTGCTTCTGTGAAATGGAGTGCCTTTTACCAGCTTAAGCTGGTCTGCCAGCTGCAACCCAACTAGATAGGGATAGTATATAAACATTCTGGTGGTTCACCTAGTGCCAGTGGAGGCTGGTGGCTCCAAATTTGGTGGGGCTGTGGTCCATTCTGGGTTTCAGTTGAAATCAGCCAGAAGCCTAAAGGAGGTATCCAAGGTGCAGAACCCTTAAGGTTCAGCACTTTGGATAGCTCCTTTAGGGTTTTGGCTGGTTCTGAATGAAACCTAGAAGGGAATCACAGTCCCACCAACCTGCACTACCCCGTGCCTACCTTATTGTCTTTTTCTCACCAGCAAAACCATTTCCATTTTACTGAAATGCAATTTAAATTCTGATATTTTATGTTGCTTTTATGATTTTGTGGCTTTTAGATTCACACACACACACACACACACACACACTTTAATCACTTTACTCTTTTGGCAAACCCCCTTTTGGGAACCTGGGAATATATATCCTGGGAATATAATTGAAGGGTGGTATAAAGTATGGATGAATAAACAAACAAACAAACCCAAGGCCACAAGCTTCCATCTGTTCTTTGGCTCTAATCTCCCAGAAGCTGTTATGAAAAGGAAGCACAAAGTGCCTGCTGGCAAGTTGATCAGGAGCTCTTACTTAAACATGCCTTGGCTGGGTTTTGAAAAAGATTTCTGACACTTCTGTTTTCTCTGCCTCTTCTGCCTAAACCATTCCAAGTCTCTTTGCTTGCTCCTTTTTGTTTGCATGCCCGATGTCAGCACACAACATAGGTCATGTCTAGACCTAGGGAGGGGAGGGGGAGGATCTTGCGATATGGTGATCACAAGTTCCTCCCCCTCAGTCCACACACTGTGTGCAATGTCCTGGGAGGAAGAGGACATGGCGCCCGCCATTTTTTAAAATTTTGTTGTTGTTGAAGATGGGTGAACACTCCATCAAAAAGGTAAGGTTGGTTTTTTAAAAAAAGATTTTGCTCCCACCCCTCCCACCTCCAATGGGCACGGAGCTCCTGAAGAGCTCCGTGCCCCATGCCTGGTTCCCGGCTCATCACGTTTACTCCCGAGGAGCTGGGAGGAAACTGGGATGGCTGCCAACATGTCCCGGGGTCTCTGGACTGTGGGAAAAGTTAGGATTAAAGCCATCCCGGTTATCCTGGGGAAAGGAAGGGATCATCCCTCCCTGCCCCAGGATCCCCTGTGTGTCATGTGGATGCACAGGGATGATCCTGGGATGATCACCAGGATAACCTCTCATCTAGACATGTCCATAGTCACTCATGTTTAAAGATACATAGCTGATGCTGGTATTTTTTTCATTTTAAGAATTTCAAAATTCAGCTGGCCAAGAATTCTGAGCTTAACACTGCCTTGGGGTCCAGAAGCATTCTGGGGAAATGAAAATGGTGCTGGCTTTCTCACCCAGCATTCTCTTCCCATCGCCAAGATAGAAAAAGTTCAAGTCTACTGGAGAACATAAGAACATAAGAGAAGCCATGCTGGATCAGACCAAGGGCAGCCCTGGATTAACCTTTAAGCAATATCAGCACATGCTTAGGGCATCAAGGGAAGGGGGCACCACAGAGTGCCATTACCATAGCTGTAGCCATCTAATTTTAAGAATTCCAGATTAAAAATGGTTTGCAATAAATTTTTGCATTTGCATTTCCCCCTTATAACAGTTTTATTTTTTAAAAATGTATAAAACAGTGATGAAAATTTGATTCCCCCCCCCCCGTTGCCCTAGTTATAAGTAATTGGCTTATATTGCTTGCTGCTATTTAGTGTTAAATAAATATAATAAAAAACAGTTTATATTTAATATAGTTGTGTGTTCTGACTTGGGGGATGTCCTTCAAGAAAACTGTGTTTTTAATGTCTTATTTCACCTTCAGCACTTATTGAGCCTTAATGTTTTGCCAGCTAAGCAATGGAAGGGCCAAGGGGGCACCATTATTGGGCTGTACTTAGGGCATCAACTGGCCTTAATCTGGCCCTGACCAAGGGTCCATCTAGTGCAGCACTCTGTTCCCACAGCAGCCAACCAGCTGTCAACTGGGGACCAACAAAGCAGGACATGGCGATGTGACATTGTCCATCCCTACCACCACCCACATTACTCTACCTCTAATGGGTTTACTTTAGGAAAGAGCACCATAGTGGCACTTGGTGGGGCCATCAGTGTTCTGCTGGGGGATGGAGGATGACTATCAGCCCCACATCTTTGACTTTTGCTTTTACTCAATCCAGTTGTCTAACTGATGGCATTAGCTTTACCCTGAAGCTTGAGGAAGCACTCATATCTCCCATCTTCAGTCACCATTCAGACTATATGAAGCTTCATTATACCAAGCCAGACACTTGCTTCCTATAGGTCAGTATTGTCTACACTAACTGACAATGGCTCTCTCAGATTTCAAACCTGGGTCTTTCTCCCCGACCCCACTTGAAGTGCCATGGATTGAGCCTGAGATGTTTTCCATGCAAAGCCTATGCTCTGCAGTTGAACTATGGCACTGATGGACATTGACTGATAGATGGACATTGAAAGTGCATGGTCAAGGAAAGTTGACTGATATAACCAACATAGAATTAATCCCTGCATTAAAAATCATCATATATCATCATCATCATCATCATCATCATCATCTGTACCTTCCTTGAGTACATATTCAAAAATAATTCTGGGTGTGTGCACATTATATCTGACCTGTTAAACGTATTTAAGACAAAAATTCAAATGTCACTAACAAAATAAAGAAAAGAAATTTCATAATTTCCCAGGTAAAAATCAATATAGGTAAACAACAACAACCCACCCTTTTGTTATTAAATTGTTAAATGAAAGCCAGTAGTGAAATTGGTGAGTCATGGGCAGTAGTTAAATGAAAGCCGGTAGTGAAATGGGTGAGCCTTTATAGCAGTATTGAAGTGCACTGACAACTGTTGGGGGCCCTTCACACATACCATATACTGTTTTCATACTGCTTTCATAGTGCTATATCCTGCTTGGTGTAGATCTAACCATAGTCTACCCTACCCTACCTGGCTATTTTAAAATTAAAATGGAGGATGGCCACACTATGAACACAGTATTGAGTGCTTTGGAATTTGAATGTGAGAAGACTATACTTGAGGGGATCTTTTTTTTGGGGGGGGGGTCGATTTTTAAGGAAATGGACTAACATGTGTGAATGTCTTTAGAAAACATAACAAATCATTATCTTCTTAATGAAATTCAGAGGAACCAAATAAGCATGCTGTATGTGAAGGCCGAACTTGAAGAATGAGGGAGTGGAGATTTTTCCACTCAAATACATTGTGAAGAATCGTTGATTGAGTTCAATATGTTTGCCTGGAGACATGACCCACATCAGTACTAATTTTGTAGACTGGGTAATCCAGGAGTAATTAGAGGAGCAGCGTGTCATTAGAGATTGGCGCTTTTTCTTTTGTTCTCATCTCATGCATTTCAGAATGAACACAACCTTCTGTTTATTTTAAAGAGCAAAGTCAGTGCTTACTACAGTATCAGAATTATGATTTCAGTCTGCCACTAAAGGAAGGGGGGCGGAGGAGGAAAACCGGAAAACCAATCCCCATATACTCACACCTTTTTGTCTTGGCAGAGTGTTTGGCTGTGCTCCTTTAAGAATTTAGTGAATACAAAAGTACATCTCTAGCAAAAGAACAGTAATCAGCTTACCTTTAATCTTTTGTTTTCTTTATTAATGACAAAGATTGATTCCTCCTAAGCTCTCTAAAACCAAAGTCTAAAGATCATCTTGAAGTATTAATCTCTCTCCATAACCTAATTTTTGAAAACTGGGGGCACTGCATTGCGAAATTTTCAAATACAGACAAAAGAAATAGAACAGGTTGAGGGAGGCATCCTAACCCCACCAATGCAATAGGCACAGCTACTCCCAGCACAGAGAGGATCATATTGTACCTGTCTGCCATATTGTTGTTATGATGGCTACCTTTTTTTCTCTGACAGGCTTTCTATCTTTAATTCAGCACCAGAAATACAGCAGATTAGGAATGTAGAGAAATAGATATGGGGGATAGATTGGGACAGGCTAGCTCACACACACACACACACACACACACACACACACACACACACACACACACACTCTGCCGTAAAAAGACATTTGTGCAAATTGTGACTGCAATTTGAGCAAATGTCTTTTTATAACGACACCCCCCTCACACACACACACATGAAAAGTTCCCAGATTCTGGAAGAAAATCTGCGCAGCTCAGCTCAAGATTGTAAGCTGAGTCAGATGGGCAGCAGGGAACCCCCGAAAGGGCAGATTTTTTGAATGGCAAACATCCGTAACAGGGATTCAAACCCTGACATTTAGGAGCTGATCACTCAAAACGATATGCCTGTTGGGACAAATTTGTTAGTTATGAAAAAAAATCTGTGAATTTTTGTAAAAAAAAAAAAAAAGCAAGCAAAACGAATCATGCAAAACAAAATCCTTACCCATACCTAATCACAACCCTGTGGAGTAGATTTTTGGGGGTGCAAGAAGCTGCAAAGGGAAGGGGAAATTTCTTTCTTCTACTGACAGGAGTGTCCCATGAGTAGAACTCTTCCACACCTTTTTCGACCATTCTCAATCAATTTGATAGAAATTGTTTTCGAAAGGAAATTTTAAGGGGAAGGAATTTGTGAGAAATTGTCATGGGTTTGGTTCAGAGTTCTTGCACTTACCTTACTTATGAGGTGGTTGAGGAGTGTGTGTGAGTGTCCTGTCTTTCATTGTACAATAATCTCCCTCTGGGAGCTTGTAGCCCCATCAACTTTCTGCACTTCAATTAAAGCCCAGGAGAAGATACAGGAGGTAATTTTGTCCATTGAGCTTTTTCAGATCAGAAAGTGCAGACGGCTTGGGAAACTGCAGGCAAATGGAGAGATGTGTAATAGAAACAAACAAAGTATTCCCCTCCCTCTTACAGTGATTATATAAGGTCAAAAACATGCCCTGAAAATAAGGCAGTAAAATGGAAGTCCCTTCCATGAGGGGAAACTTTCAAGAAATTAGAAGGAAGGTTTTTTCCACAGCACTTGCTACACCTCTTCCTCACAATTACGCTCCCACACAAAGCATTCAGGAAAGTAGGGGTTTTATAAGTATCTGCATTAGAGACAACATGTAGCTACAAATCATCCCTCAGAAATTTGGAAGACCCTGGGAAGGCGCTGAAACCTGGCAAATGACAACTAGAGCTGAACCAAGATTTCTGAGAAGACATTTTTTTCAGGGAAGTCCTGTGATTTTTCTTTTCTTACCTCCTATAAATAAAATTGCAGGATTTTCTCCAAATCTTCTCCACTGCTATTTTTTGTGATGGCCGCATCCCCACCCCCCACCCCAATAATGCCCAGAATGATGCTAAGTATGGGGTATTGTGGAGAATGTAAAATGGGCCAGGCTGCCAACACAGTTGTTATATCTACTTGCAGTCGCAGTGGGAAAACACACCCCAAAAACAACAGCAGCAACAACAACAACAAAACACAACATTAGGAAAAGAAGAAGAAGAAAGAAACTGTGCTACAACCCTTGGCGATGGTGAGTTCTACCTGTGAGAAATGTTAGGGAACTTCTCCCCCACCCATGGAGAAATTTGGTGAAATTGCCCCCCTCTCCACCTGATGTCTCTGCCCACAAATAGGGTGAAGAAATTTGAGGGGCCATTTGCACAAAGCTGTAATAAAAACGTCTGTTCCAGAACAAAATACAAACCACATATTATTTGTCCGCAGAGTACTTGTTTAATGCTGGGTTGGCAACACACATGGAATATTAGAGATGTCAACAGCCACAGGTCAATCTTTCATTCTTCTACTGACAAAAAGTACATGTGTATTCTGTGGCCTTTCAAAAACTTTAGGTGTCGCTGACTTTCCCTCTCCAAGTTTGTGTATACTAGGGATGGGAGATGAGGAGATTCTATCATTTAATACCATAAAGTGAACTGCAGTGCTTATTTTAACAACTATAGGAATTATCTTGGGGAATGGAAGCCTACAGTTCCCCTTTCATACCAGGATTGGTAGAGTGAGCTGGCTTCTATTGCACTGATGGAGGAAATGCAAGGGAGAAAAAGAAAAAAAGTTCGATGAAAATGTATAAAATGGACTAGTCACACATGAAGCTGTAAGCCAACTTTTATTGCTTTACTCCTTGAACAGTTCGTTATCTATTCAGATAACACTCTGGCTTGGTTGGGTGGGATAAAGGCTTAAGTTTTTGATCCTGGTTTGCAACTAGCAGCATGCAAATCCCATTAAGCCAGGGCTGCAGAATCTCTTTCAGCCTGGGGGCAAAATCCCATTTTGGAGAAGCTCTCAAAAGCTGCCTTCTAGAGGTAGTCAGGGCTGAAGGCGAAAGGGGGCCAGGCCAAAGTACAATTGGTGGGTGGGAGAAAGGAGTGATGCCAGGGAGGGGCAGATTGCGACCCCGAGAGAGCGAAATTTGGTGCTTGGGCCTGAGGATCTGTGCCCTGCATTAAACCAACGGGCCTGAATTCTGAGCAGTGCTTGTATTATAGGACTCTTTAAAAAATAAAAATGAAGGCCCAGCTTGGAATTTTACAAAAGACAGATCTCCGTCTTCCAACCAAAGGCTCTGGAGGGGGATATCTTTTGCAGATGAGCCTAGATGGCAACATTGTGTATGCTGATGCTTAGGGGGCAGGCCTTCACTTTATTTAACACCTTATTGCCCTCTACACCAGCCTGTCTCCTTCCAACGGCTCCCCAACTGCCTGCCCTGGCCCCCACTGTTTTAATTATAATGTTTGAATTTATCTGTATTTTATCATTGCTAGCCACCTTAAATGCCATTTTTAGTGGAAAGCCAGGAGTTAAATTTAAGCAATAAATCACTTCCTTTCATCCCAAACTCTGCAGTGGATTTTGGAATTCATAATAGATTTCACAATACATTCCAGACATATATAGAATGGACCAGCACTGCCTATACTTCAAGGCCTCCACTGCAATGTGGTGGTAGTGAAATACCAGAATCCTCCAGGTAGGCAGAGCATAGGTATAGTGCAACCATGTTAGGCCTTGCCTCACGTGATCCAAGGCTGTTTCAAGATAAGGAAGCAAGGTGCTCACTGAATCTGAGACCTCTGGGCAAGTGAGGCATGGATGGTGCAGGTTAGTGATATCTAAAAGTTGCATGTATGCCTCTCATTTCTCAAACAGCATAAATACCTGTCAGAATATGATGGATTTGGAACTGGACTGAAAATGTTTCAAATCCTTTGGGAATCCAAGATTTGCTTTGTATATGTAACTGAAATAAAACTATAAGATTTAGATTTTATTAGAATGTAAGCCTATGCGGCAGGGTCTTGCTATTTACTGTTTTACTCTGTACAGCACCATGTACATTGATGGTGCTATATAAATAAATAATAATAATAATAATAATAATAATAATAATAATTTATTCTGGGAGAGAAGCTGTTGGACCATATGGCAACCATCCATGGGGCTCTGTCTGGCCTGTGTGCCAGACGTTCCCCGTTGCTGGTGCAAAATGTATGCGGTCATATGAAATGACTGTTTTTAATTAATCTTAGCTTCTTTTATACTGCTCTTCATTGTCAGCACACACTGTTAAACAACAAATCTGCTCATTTCCTGTAGTGTCTGCAGTTTGATGAAGAGACAAGTAGTGCAAACACAACATATATAACCTCAAACATTATTAAAAGCTTGATGCACTTGCTTTGAGAAGATACATATTTCAGTAACTATAATATTAAGCAGAGGGAAACACTATTGCAAACTCCCCTACAAAAGACAATTTTTTGGATACGAAGGGTTCAATCCTAGGCATATTTAGACAGAAAAAAATTCCTATGATTCCTGCTGGCTGGGGAATGCTGGAAGTTGTAGGTCTTCCCCTCCCCCCGGTCTAAACATGCCTAGGATCGCACCTTAGGAGTGCTTTGCATTCCTCATGGCAGCTGGACTGTGGCATGCCACAGGTCACCATCTTGTCCCCAATGTTATTCAATGTCTATATGAAGCTGTTGGGAGTGGTCATTTCAAGATTTGGGGCAAGGTGTCACCAGTATGCTGATGAGACCCAGCTCTATTTCTCTGTAACATTTGAATCGGGAGAGACTGTGCACATTCTGAACTGGATACAGTTATGATTTGGTTGAGGGCTAATAAACTGAGGCTGAATCTCGACAAGTCAGAGGCCCTGTGGGTGGAGGGTTCCCAGGTATGGGAACAGGGGTATTTGCCTGTTCTTGATGGGGTTTCACTGCCTCTGAAGGAGCAGTTCATATAGTTTGGGGGTGCTTTTGGATCCATCTTTGCCACTGGAGACCCAAGTAGCCCAGAGTGCCTATTATCAACTTTGGTTGGAATGCCAGCTATGCCCATTCCTGGATAAAAGTTAGCCCAGACAAGGTCACTCATGCACTGGTAACATCATGACTAGGCTACTGTAATGCACTCTATGTGGGGCTAAATCCTGTCATTTTTCCCTGTATAATATTGCCAGGATTCGATCATTTTTGTCTGTCTCTTCTGCCAAGACTCTTGTTCATGCATTGGTTATTTCTCGGTTGGACTACTGCAACCTTCTTCTCTCTGGCCTTCCTTCTTCTCACATCAGTCCATTGGTTTCTGTTCACCACTCTGCTGCTAAGATCATCTTCTTGGCTCGCCGCTCTGATCATGTTACTCCACTTCTGAAATCTCTTCATTGGCTTCCAATTCACTTCAGAATCCAATATAAACTTCTCCTGTTGACCTACAAAGCTTTTCACGGTCTAGCTCCTTCCTATCTCTCCTCTCTCATCTCACACTATTGCCCCGCTCGTGCTCTTCACTCCTCTGATGCCATGTTTCTCGCCTGCCCAAGGGTCTCTACTTCCCTTGCTCAGCTTCGTCCATTTTCTTCTGCTGCCCCTTATGCCTGGAACGCTCTTCCAGAACATTTGAGAACTACAAGTTCAATCGCAGCTTTTAAAGCTCAGCTAAAAACTTTTCTTTTTCCTAAAGCTTTTAAAACTTGATTTTGTTCTGACTTTATACTGTTAGTTTTACCCTACCCTGTGCCTGTTTACCCTACCCTGTGCCTGTTTGCATTCTCTTCCCCTCCTTATTGTTTTATTATGATTTTATTAGAATGTAAGCCTATGCGGCAGGGTCTCGCTATTTACTCTGTACAGCACCATGTACATTGATGGTGCTATATAAATAATAATAATAATAATAATAATAATAATAATAATAATAATAATAATAATCCATGTGTGTGTTTTGGAAGCTGCAGCTTGTGGATAATGCAGCAGCTAGGGTGCTCACTGGGACATGAAGCTCTGCCCACATAAAACCAGTGTTAAAAGAACTGCACTGGCTGCCTGTTAGCTACTGAGCCATGTACAAGATTATCCTATAAAGTCCTGAACAACTTGGGACCAGGATACCTAGCAGACCACCTTCCCTTATAAATGCCCAGATGACATTTACGATAGTCAGAGAAGGTCCACAAAGAACCTCAATGATGGGCCTTCTCTGTAGCGGCACCCGCCCTCTGGAAAATCCTCCCTCCTGTGGTTCAGGAGGCAGAAAACATCACATTTTTTAAATGCCTCCTGAAAACATATCTTTTTAGACAGGCTTTCCCTGGACTATAACCTATTCTGGGTTTATATGATATTTTTAATATATATATTTTAAAAAGTTTTAAATCTTGACTTGTATGTTTTGGTTTTTAATTGTAAACTGCCCAGAGAGCCTCAGCTACCGGGCAGTATAAAAAAGATGTAATAATAATAATAATAATAATAATAATAATAATAATAATAATATGCTGTAAAATAAGATGCAGTTTGGGATAATTTTTCTTTGAGATTATAGTTGCTAAAATGTTTCATCACTTAACTTCATTAGGGGCTAATAACTTGTCTTTTCCCTCCACTTAATGTACATATAAAATAATCTATAAAAATACCTTTTAAAATTCTATGGCATTACAAATAATGTTAATCCCACCCCCACTAAAAAAAAAAAGGTTTCTTTTTGAAGCTGGCATTTTAGCTCCCTACTGCTCTTGCTGTGTGTCCAATCTGGCTAAGCTATGAGATGAAGATGAGGGTAGCATCAGTGGATCCCTCAGTGAGTTGACTCTAAGCCAGCAGCAGATTCTGATAGAACAGTGTCCATAAATCCCTTCAGTGAAGGGATTTAGGATAGAATTTCTAATGAATACTCAGCTGCACTGGTGTTAACACATCACTCTCATAATGTAGAATAATTAGAGTAATCAAGATGCAGTCCCTGACTTAATTAAGCTTCAGAGCACTGTGTGAGGAGTAATAAATTTATACAAAAATAAAAGTGGAAAGGATTTAGCACTGGACTGAATTACGTATTGATTCAGAGGATAGTAAAAATTATGTATATGGACAAACCTGTAATTAATGGACAAACCAGTTGTAAATTATCTTTGAAGAGGCCTTATTTCAAATGTGTTTAGCTGCATGTGTGTGCTTTACATGCATGCCAATGAGAACATGGTCCATATCTGCATTGTCACAGTATGTGACAATGAATGTCCAAAATTTGGTGAATGACAACATTTACCTGTGAATGTTGGGTATTTCAGATGAGTTACATGAATGTCTATGGCTTGGACCTTAAGTTGCTCCTTGATTCCCATATGAGGGATAATTTCTGCCAATTCCCTCTCCATCATCAATTCCCAGTTCATATCCCACACCATTCCCAGGAGTACCCAATGTAAGCAATTGCAGAGCTGTGCAGTTGCCTTCAGAGTGAAAGGGCAACAAAAGAAAGCACTGTTTCATGAACGTAAACTCATTTTCATTCACGAAAGAAATGCTAGGATCCAAGCTATGTATCTATGACTCATATGCCACAATTTTGTGTTCCACTGGGCCTGTTCAGACAACATGTGTAGCCACGGTAGGCTGCTAACCCTTTCACAGCAAATGGTTATTGAGCATGTTTAAACCATGGTTACATAGCCACCATGGTTTGGAATGGTTCACACAACACACAAAGCCATAATGCTTAGCTGAAATAATTAACCACAGTGGCTTAGTGTGTCATCTGAATATGGTCAATGTCATCATCATTTCTAATGATTGGTACAGTCCTTAAGGGACACAAAAGCAAAACTAGCTGTGTTGGCCCATAGGAAAAAGCTCCCAAATTCATGTTAGGGCATTACTTTTGTTAGGTCAACCAACATTTCATAAACTTGTGAGTAAAGTTGTGAGCTCTCCAAAACTCTTCAACACTCTTGATGGTAAATAAAATAGGGGTGGGGAAAGAGGGAAAAATGCTGGGTGCTGTTGAAGCCATGGAATCTGTAGGAACACAGTCTTAAGACAGAATGTTGGCAAAGATAGCAGAGAGATTAGGATCTCTTAGCTGCTGCACCTAAAACCACTCTTAAGGACCACTGGGATGAAGAAACAGAAAATGGTTGATTCCTCTATTTTGGAAATTATAAACACCACCTATTACCTGGATCAGTCTCCATACTTAGGCAAAACTATGGCCACAGCTAGACCTAAGGTTTATCCTGGGATCATCCAGGATTTGCCCCTGCCTGAGCACTGGATCCCCTGTGTGTCACCTAGATGAACAGGTTTGACCCCTGCATGATCCAGGGATAAACCATAGGTCTAGCTATGGCCACAGTCTCCATACTTTGGTAGGTGGAAAATAGAAGGAGTTTTTATATTAACAAAACTAGAGATTAGTGTTAGGCAGTGTAAAAACAATCAATCAAGCACTCCAGTTCAATAGGGGTGAAATTAGGTAGCTTTACCTAGTAGATGGGAATGTGCCCACAGAGAAAAAAGTCCCATCTTCAGATGGTATAAAATCCTCTTCTTCCAGTTTAGGTTCCCTTAAAAAATCAAAGAAGTATTTGTTGTCTGTGATGCAAGATTGTTGGTGTGTTCTAGTTCTGTCTGATCTCCTTAGCTGTTTTGGTGCCACTACTTTCACATCAATCCAATTTCTCTGAGACTCTTCTTCACCTCTGAGGCATACTGGTAGATGGCTGTGCATCAATATGTTTGCCCGCACAAACTATTCCAAAGCTGCTTGGTCCAAGGCACACTTCTGAGTTTTGCCAATGACATACCTCAGGATTAGAGTTATAGTGAATTTCACAAGCACACATTCTGTTACATGGCCTGCACATATTGAATCACGTTGCCTTTTAATGGCCAACATTAATCTGGGAAATCAAGATGTCATGGCATGGAAGAAATGTGAATTCATATCCTGGAGACACTGAGTGCTTTCTGGCTATCATCTACATGGCCTGGCTGGGCTGTTGTTCTGTTAAACGGTGCATGAAGTTGGCTAGACATCTGAACAAGGTCATCTCCAGAGAGGGCTCTCATTTGGTAGCCAGTCACAAGCATTTAGCTCACTTTCTATCATGTAACCTCTTACAATGACTTCCCCAGAGCTCAGCACTTTTAAGCTGCTAGGTTTTGGCATTTTGGAGTTGCTTTTTTAAAAAAATGCAAGAATTGAAGTGAATCAAACAAATGGATTTCCTTTTCTGTATTTGACAGGCTGCACCCATCCTGTCAAAAGCAGAGGAGAAGATCCATTTGTTTGCATCCTTGTTTCGAGACATTGCGGCAGCTGATTTTATGATCCCAAAGAGGCAGTGGAAATGATAAATCTGTGCAAGTACACAGTTCTGAAGGGAATGGGGGGCAGGGCGTAAATTCAAGCTGAAATGTGACCCTGACAAGTTGGAATTATTGGTGGTCATGAATACTGTTGGTGAAGTGGGCAGAGTGATTCAGCTGAATCTGGATGGAGTTGGAACAATTTTGCAGTTTGGGGATACTACTGGATCTGCCATTTTCCTTGGATGCCCAGAAGGTGGTGAATCTAACCCCCAGTCAATGCTGCCTTGCTGAGTTTTCTGTGTTACTCCCATGTGGAGGAAAAATCAGCTCAACAAATGTTTTGCATGCAGGAAGTCCCAGGTTTAATCTCTAGCATCTTTAGCCAAAAAGGCCTTAAGTAGCAGAACTAGGAAATTAAAAGGATCTTAGGTAACAGAGCTAGGAAAGATTTGGCGAGCTGGTGCTAGATAGTGAGCTTGAATGAGATTTAGACAGACCATTGAAATCAATGGAATTTAGCTAAATCCAATCCCAGTGATCTCAGTGGGTCTACTCTAAGTATAACTCAGGCCTTAGCTAGACCTAAGGTTCATCCTGGGGTTGTCCCTGCCTGCTCCCGGAATATCCTGTGTGTCATTTACATGAACAGGGATGACCATGGGATGATCCCGGGATAAACTTTAAATCTAGCTAAGGCCTAAGTCTCAATGCAACCCAGAGTAAACAGGACTTGGTTTGATGAGCCAATGATGTTGGTATAAAGCAGTTTCAGAGAAACATTGGATTGATTCTCTAGAATCTGACAATGTGCTGGCCGTTAAATATCACTTCCATTTTCCACTTTATTTCAGGACAGATAACTTCTTGCACTAGAATGAATTAGCTCATTTGCCATGCTGCTTTTGTACCTGATAGATAGAGACTGACAATAACTTACAAAAATGCCCTACAGTACAGGCAACTCTCTGGTTACAACTTCATCAACCTTGGTTCTGGATAACTGTATTTCAACTTATTAGTTAAAATAATTCCCACTATATTGCTTGAGTTCTTCTTTCCTTACCAAAATTATGTCATGCATCAGTTGTTTTGTTAAATAAATATGTTGTGAGTCAATGGAGGTGAGTTGTCTCTAGAGTAGAACAAAAGCATACTTCTGACTTCAGGACTGTTCTTGTGCTGCTCTGAGCCTCTGCATCTTATTAAAACAATGCCCTTCGTACTTCTATTGTTATTTCATAGCTGAACCTCTTGTTTGCCCTTGCATCTTAACTTATCCCAGTTTTATAGCATCCCTTGGGTTCCTTACAGTGGACTTTTGTACCTTCTCATCAGGCTGTAATTATAACGATTGGTATCAAGCCATTTTCATGAATGCCATTATAATAAACAGACAGTGTGTCACATGCTTTAAAATCCAATAAGCTGATTATTACTGTGTTATTTTAACCTTCTATTAATTAGAGGGAGCTCCAGTTGAGGGGAGGGAGACATAAACTCAGCATTGTTGTTATTGTTTTCTTGCAGGAGATGGGACACAGGTTATGATGAAAGAGAGAAGTTCCATGTCATTTACTTGAAGCTTAATTACTATCCAATCTGTTAGTTGAGCTTTCCAAGGTATCCTTAGCCCACTATTGCAACATAAATTAAGAAGTGCATAATCCAGAATAAATGGATCCCCCTGTTTCCCCCTCGGTTATGAAACATATTCATCTAGTTTTCTGATCAATATGAGGGAGGGAGAGATCACTCTATCTAGGTGTAAGGGGATCTATTTAAGGTAAACTATAGCAAATAAATATTTCAGGTAATTTTAACCTGCTTTTATATTATCTTGGGGAAATGTTGCATCAATTTTGGTTGTGCTTTACTTAACTGTTGATACTGACATTGCCTTAGGGAGGAGGGGCAGGGCAGAAATTAGAGATGGGAATCCTTCTCTCCTCCCACTCCCAACTCTCTGCAGACTGGCCAGAAATGAATCAATTTCTCCCCACCCACATCCCTCAAATCAGAAGCAAATCACTTTCTCCCCCAAACCAATCTGAGGGGCTCCAAAAATGAAAAGTCTTTTCTCCCGACAGCCTTCTCCAAACCCCCCCCCCCCAAATAACCTTCCCACCACCTCCCAGTTGCCAGGCTAAATTTGCTCTGTGGGTGGTATTAGAATCATAGAATCATAGAATAGCAGAGTTGGAAGGGGCCTACAAGGCCATCGAGTCCAACCCCCTGCTCAATGCAGGTATCCACCCTAAAGCATCCCTGACAAATGGTTGTCCAGCTGCCTCTTGAATTATTATTATTATTATTATTATTATTATTATTATTATTATTATTATTTACATTTATATACTGCTCCATAGCCGAAGCTCTCTGGGCAGTTTACAAAAGTTTAAAACAGTGAACATTAAAAAAGAAATATACAAAATTTAAAACCATAAAAAGCATAAAATACAAACAAAAACAGACAATATCCATTTAAAAACAGGGCTAAAGATACAATACTACCATTTGGGCAGAAGTGATCAGGTGGATCTTCCCTGTGGAGTTGGGCTATGTCTGCAGAGTAGATATGCTGAATTTATGATAAGCCTTCAGATATAATCATACAGGGCCAGCTCAAGACATTTTGCAAACCCTTTCCCCACTGTCTGCCAAGTCAAATTGCATAATACCTCAAAACATGTGCCGAATTGGCTTTAAAAGGACATTCTGTTTCAGATCAGTTTATTAATTGATCAAACATGGTCAATTTTGCTATGCCTCTGACCTCTTCTTTCCATAGGGCTAAAGATATGGGCTCCCCTAACCCAAAGACCTTTGGTACGGATAGTGTGTGTGCGTGTGTGTGCGTGTGTGTGTATGAGAGGGAGAGCTGAACCAATTATTATATCTCATCTTGAATTTGCCAGATGCACCTCCAAAGTCAATGATAGGTCAAGAGATGAGGGCTAGGCTTGTCAGGGCAGTGGGGAGCACATTAACAGCTTGCCTGTTGCATATCTTTGGAATATCTGAATCAAAGAAAGCAAGATATGTAAATTGGCATAACCATCCTTACATTGTCTGTGTCAGCCTCCGGAACAGTTTAGCTGCATAAAAGAGCGTGATGTCCTCAGCAGGGGGCTTTTCGAAAACAATGTCAGAGCAGAAAACAATATTATGCACATTTTTGGATACATTAAATATTGTTCCCTTTAATATTCTACTTTTAGTAAAACTGGGTCTGATATTTCAAGTGCAATATTTCTATTCTTAACCGATACTGATTTCTACATATTTTCAAATATTTTATATTTTATCACTATTTGTTTTCCCCCTCTTTGTTGATTATTATACAAATGTATTCCTCAAATAATTTATGCAAACAAATGTCAATTAACAGGATGTTGGCAAACTCTTCACTCTGCTTATTTGCATGTACTTATTCATCACATGATTGATTACTTAAAAATCATATGGTGTTTTTAATCCTTTATTGGCTGTCTGAAGTCTCTTAAAAAAGGAGAACTTTGAGTGGCAGTTTGAAAATACACTTCAGGATACTACCTCTTGATTATTTGCACATTTTGCAATCTGATGATGTATTTAGATCAACCTAAAGAATGAGATTCCTGCTTTCCATAAAAATGTGAGAGATTAATGGTACTTTTTACCAGAGATGCCATGGAAATAGCTTTTTGACATGCATTGGGGTTGAGGAGTACCTTATTTGAAGCTTACCAACATGCTGGGTTAAATCACAGGGTGTTGTTCCACTGACAGAAGCAATTTTGTTAGCAGAGCTGGGAGGGGACTTCCCTCCATGCACCCTGCACACCCTCAAAATCCTCTCAGGAGGACAGGGAAACCCTCTAAAGAAGATTTTGACGTCGTATAGAGGGCTACAGTGGGGGAGGACAGAGGCAGAATGTCTTCTTATGCTAGTGGATTTCTGCTAGCACAATGCTAGATTTAAGTCATTGTCTTCCACAGGACCCATCTTCTCTCTACTAGATTCGCCACTCCCCTACCACACACACACAACCGGGGTAGCCAGAGTTATTATAACATTGTATCTCCAGGGCTTCTCCCAGCGGCTTAGTGGATCATATGTGGGGTCATGTCTGTGGATTGGAGTCTATCCTGGCTTGAGCCCTCAGTCTGTAATTGAAACAGGGCTACAGTTCAGTGGTAGAATGCATGATCAGCCCAGTTCACGGTATTTCCAGTTACATAGTGATAGTATAGCTGGGAAATACTTTTGCCTGAGATCTTAAAGAACTTTAGGTGTGGAAAGGAGAAGGGGTAGCAATGGTGTAGGAGCTTCTCTGGTTTTGGGTATCTCCAAGCTTTGGGGGATTTTTCAGATAAAGCCAGGACTATATCTGAGAATTCTCCACAAAGGGCTTAGAAATTGATTCCAAATTGATATAGATTAATTTAACCTATCTCTTCTTAGGATGCATATTGAAATCTTGATTAAATCAGCTAGACCAGGCAGAGACTGTCGTCATGAACAGATTCCATTTTGTGTGTCCAGTCCAGGGGAGGCATCCAAGGAGGCAGAAAGTGTGGTAAGCAGTTTGGAGCAGATTAAGGAGTATCTAACTAGCAGGCAGAATGCAATTTGTGGTGAAAGACTCCAGAGGCAATGGTGGTGGAACGAGTAGGATGCACAAGTCAACTAGGCTGCCATGATATAGTCTGAAATCCAGAGCCTGAAGAATAAGGATGATCAAGTGAAGGGTTTTCAGGACCTTGGACAGGTCACAGGGAGACAACTACTTATTTAGTTGTTACTTGAGCCTTTCCCCAGCTTGATGCCCTCCAGATGTTTGAACTACAACTCCTAGCGAACCTGACCATTGGCCTTGCTGGCGGGGGCAGATGGGAACTGAAATCCAAAACTTCTGAATGGGACCATGTTTCAGAAGGCTCCAGCAAGAGAGACTGGAGCAGGCAGAGAACATCAGGGCCTGCTTCCGTTGGACCCCCTCACAGGGATAATGGTCATCTTGACCCTGTGGTGAAGAAGAAGGAGCTGTTGGTCTGCCCTCCATTGTGAGATGAGAGGGGGGAGCAGGGCCTTCCTATTAGTCCTGCTAAACAGTCTCCTTAATTTCTTTTTCATTTTCCCCCTCTTCCATTTTCCTCATGTGTCATGTCTTTATTCTAGAATGTAAACCTGAGGGCAGGGACTGTCTTCCTTACTGATTTATTGTAAGCCACTTCGGAAGCCTTTTTGGCTGAGGTGTGGGATAAAAATACTCTAAATAAATAAATATTAGCCCATCCCTGACTACTCTTCTCAAAATCCTTCTCCTTTTTGACAAGCTTGGAGCTGAGCATTCTATTGTCTCTCCGCCAATTTTCAGTTAAATCTGTGCTTAGGCTGGCAAGATGCCCTGGGAAATGCAAGACTTCTGGTGAGGGGTGCTTACTCTGAGCATTCTAGTTTGAGGGTAATCCATTGGATGATCCTAACTATGATCAGAGTTAGTGTCAGGGTCTGAATGTGGCAACTCTGCAGTTGGCACTGGTTCTCCTGATCTGGCTGGCTGTTTCACTTCTATGTCTGTGTCCTGGCTGCTGCTCAAGGTTCAAATCAGAACTCTTCTAAATCAAATGATGTTGTATGAGCATGGCAATAGATAGTACGGATAAGGTGGAGTATCCCTCCTCACAGATTTTTGCTACTTCTGTTCCTGCCTTCCTGTTCTAAACATTGGCTGAGAAGCTACATCTACAGAGGTCACACAAATCTATGTAGACCAGATTTGAGTCCTCATATGTTATTGACCACTAATGTTTCAAGTGGCACTAGGTCAAGAACATTTGTCCCATATCCTCCTAGAGTAAATCTTCTTGTGGCCAACCAAAAGTGAATGCTGGAGAGACGCCAACTAAAAATGAAAGCAAATGACAGCAGCTTCATCCAACAAGATTCTGCCACAGCAGAATGCAAGTTCTGTGGCAGTTTGAATGCTTCCAGAAGAAGAAGAAGAAGAAGAAGAAGAAGAAGAAGAAGAAGAAGAAGAAGAAGAAGAAGAAGAAGAATCTCTTCTCATATTAAACTAGCATGTCAGAGATAAGGTTTTACTATTTAGTTTTATTGTTGCTTACTATTATTATAATAATTAGGACTTGGAGCTCTAAAATATATCTCTTAGTATTTCATCCACACTTCAACAGCATTAGCAAATTTAGTTACAGCTATTAATGTTTTTTAAACAAGCCATATATGTCTATTATTTTGGAGAGTCTGTTAAGGACCCATATCTCTCCTTGCATCACTGAATCTCATTGAATAGTTGGAATATCAGGTAGTGCAGCCCAGACCAGCTGTGAATGAGTTACAAGTGGCATTTCACTGATCAAATGTAATATAGTTGCCTTCCAGAAGGAGAGTGGAGGAGTACAACTGCATACTTTAGCATAATTTGAAAGGCTTAAGAAGGCCCTCCTAACCACGGTGTCCTTAAGTACTGAATAATTTGCAGTTCAGTGAACCTTACAGTAGGGGTACTATTGTAGCAGAAAACTCATGTGCGGCGAGAGAACTCACCAAATAATACCTGGGTTGGAATATCTTATTCAGCCATCAACCATAGGTCTGATATTTGAATGCAGAAAGTAGCTGAACAAAATCACAAAGCTTAGACATAATGACAGATAACCTGCCTTTCACCTGACATTTTGTTCGTGCTTAGCATTGAATGCTATTTGTGAATATCCAACATGCAGTCGCACTGCACTTTTACATTTATTTGCTGAACTGCCCATTTATTAATGCAACCAGTGTCCTCCATGACACTGCCATCATAGCACAGAAATATCATAAGACTAGACTTCCGAAGGAAAGTGAAGAAAAAGTCTGCTTTGATTAGGGAATGTGCTGTTGGAGTGCATAAGGAAAATAGAATTTTAATTCTTTCTTACCATGAAAATGCAAAACGCTCTTCAGAGAGGCAAAACACCTCCACCTAAAAGAAGAAAAGTTATGAGAAGGGATTTTATGAGATTTAGAGGAGTAGAAAAGAGTTTTGTTCGTTTGTTTGGCATTTCTGCAAAAAGTAGAAGAGACTTCTAAGATATACTCTTTTGGTAAGGATACAGGCTAACTGAACCCAGGAAAAAGAGTGAACGCTTCAGTTAGAAATAGACGTGGCAGCAACTATCAATTTGCATAGGTCCACTACAGACTTAAATCGGTTTAAACTCATTCCACTTTCTCAGGAAACAATGGCAGCTATGCTTCTGTGCGGGGAGGATAGGCATCTCTGACAGAACATTAACAGCCTCATCAAACTACAATTCCCAGGATTCCTTGGGAAAGCCCATGCCAGTTGAACAAGTGGACAAACAAAACAAAACTCACAATCAATATGGTCTGATCTGTTCTTAACTGGTCTGTGTCTTTCTGCATCCCTTTTGGAGATTGCCCATCATTAGAGGCAGGATCCTGATCCAGATGGCCCACTGATCTGGGACAGTAAGGTATCCCATCCATTCATACTGCCTTTTTGCATCTGCATCCAAACTTGTTGATGAAAAAAGTAGGAAATGTCCTTCTGAGGCAAATAATCAATATATGAATATATTGTATAATATTGTATAATATTGTATAATATTATACAGGATTATAATCCTGTATAATATTGCCAGGATTCGATCATTTTTGTCTGTCTCTTCTGCCAAGACGCTTGTCCATGCACTGGTTATTTCACGGTTGGACTACTGCAACCTTCTTCTCTCTGGCCTTCCTTCTTCTCACATCAGTCCATTGGTTTCTGTTCACCACTCTGCCGCAAAGATCATCTTCTTAGCTCGCCGCTCCGACCATGTTACTCCGCTTCTGAAATCTCTTCATTGGCTTCCAATTCACTTCAGAATCCAATATAAACTTCTCCTGTTAACCTTCAAAGCTTTTCACGGTCTAGCTCCTTCCTATCTCTCCTCTCTCATCTCACACTATTGCCCCGCTCGTGCTCTTCGCTCCTCTGATGCCATGTTTCTCGCCTGCCCAAGGGCCTCTACTTCCCTTGCTCGGCTTCGTCCATTTTCGTCTGCTGCCCCTTACGCCTGGAACACTCTTCCAGAACATTTGAGAACTACAAGTTCAACCACAGCTTTTAAAGCTCAACTAAAAACTTTTCTTTTTCCTAAAGCCTTTAAAACTTGATGTTGTGCAGACTTCTACTGTTACTTTCTACTGTTAGTTTTTCCCTACCCTGTGCCTGCTTACCCTACCCTGTACCTGTTTGCATTCTCTTCCCCTCCTTATTGTTTTGCTATGATTTTATTAGATTGTAAGCCTATGCGGCAGGGTCTTGCTATTTACTGTTTTACTCTGTACAGCACCATGTACATTGATGGTGCTATATAAATAAATAATAATAATAATAATAATAATAATAATAATAATAATAATAATAATAATGAACTGCTGCATTGCTTGGTAGAGAGGAAGGCTGAGGCAGTAGTATCACCACGAAGCAGAGTAATGAGGACACCTTCATGATAAGCCCCCATTGTCAGCAAGAACAAAGCTGATCCCAAATAACCAATAATTATGTGTGTGTGTGGAGGTTCAAACAATCTTGAACTTGAATGCACTGCTACACTTGGGATAGATGAGACATCCTTTTTTGGTTGGAGACACTGAAAGAGATGAGACCTGAATTTTCTAACCTGGATGGATATTAAAATGCAATGGAGAAGCACAAAAGGAAAAGCTTAAAACACATCCCATTTCCATGCCCCCTTCTAAGGACTTGGACCAAGCAATAATTGTTGCCATTTATTTAAAGCACAAATGGTATGTCTGAGAAACATGAAATAATTTGGCTACTTTCTCTTATTATGGGAGAGGTAGGAGAAAGAAGTAACTTAGGCCGTAGCTAGACCTCAGGTTTATCCCAGGATCATCCCGGGTTCGTCCCTGCCTGAATACTGGATGCCCTGTGTGGCACTTAGATGAACAGGTTTGACCCCAGGACAATCCTGGGATAAACCTTAGGTCTAGCTATGGCCTTAGCTGAGCCTTGGTCCTGCAAAGCAATTCTAGCATTCTTATGTCTACATTTGCAGGCTGCTGGAGAGATGGGGATTTGACAATTGCAAAGTGAGTTTGGGCAGGATGTGGAAATTTAGCAGAGATATCTAAGAGTCAGAGAGGGAGAAGGAGACGGCTAGTAGTCCTGATGGCTATGTGCTGCCTCCAATATAAGAAGCAGTAAGCCTGTGTACACCAGTTGCTAGGGAACATGGGCTGAAGGGTGCTATTACACCCATGTCTTACTTGTGGGTCCCTGGTCAACAGCTGGTTGGCCACTGTTTATATTTACATATACTATATTACTAGAAACATATATATGAAATTATTGGGCTAAAGAAATCAATATATGAAATAGAATATACACTTAGTATCATAAGAGTAGTGTGTTTTGAATTTTTATTGTGGTTGGAGGGTGGATACCCTCATTTATTTGTCATTTATCCAACCATTGCCTCGTTCTAGTTTGTATGGCCACTGTGTGAACAGAGTGCTGGACTAGATGGACCCTTGATTTGATCCAGCATGGCTCTTCTGATGTACTTCTGTTCTTTGGAACAAAGCAACATATGGAGAATGTGTTTGTAAGTTTCATCAACCAATCTATGTTCATCTCTCCCCCTGTGGGTGGGGAGGGGGAAACTTCCTTTACCTGGGCAGAGACACATGTTGAAAGCTTGCATCCTGTGGTGTAGCGGTCAGTATTTTTAAGTGCAGGCCCTCATCATATCAGTCCCCATAGCCACCCCCCCAAACATTCCAGGCAACTGTGTTGTTCCATGTCAACAAACCAGTTTTAGCACTTGTCGGCTCCACCAGGAGGTCTTTTGTAAAGCTAAATACTTTGTATTAGAACAGGGAATAATATATTATCATGCAAAAATCCATCCCCCACCCAGCTCCTGAGACGATTACAGCTAAACTCAGAGGGAACAGGGAATTCTGAGGGATGTAGCAGATGATGACACCACCACCACCACCACCACAATAATAATAATAATAATAATAATAATAATAATAATGACACTCCATCACTGAAAGAATTGGCTGTACTACTCCACTGCAATGATCCAGTGGGAGCTATTTATTTATTTATTTATTTATTTATTTATTTATTTATTTATTACATTTATATACCGCTCCCATAGCCAGGGCTCTCTGGGTGGTTTACAGCTATGCATTCAAAGCTCTTTCTCTCTCTCTCTTATCAGGTAGAGAGGGAGCTGTTCCCTCTCTGTTCAGACAGGGAAGCCACAGGTGGATGCTGCCTTGCATATGTGGATTGCATGTTGGTTACCAAGTCCTGCTGTACATGAAGTCACACATGAATTGTGCTTACTAAGGACCATCTAATATTTAACCTAAATATACCCTTCCGGTAATTTTAAACTATCTTGTGGATCCTTTCTGAGCTCATTTAAACTACCTGAAAGCTGCAAGCATTTGATTTTTTTTTCTAATTAGGTCCCTCTACACCTGTGAAGAATGGAATTTTATTTACATACAACAAAAGCCAACATTCTAAATGAGCTCTTTGCATTTTTAATGCATGTTCTGCACATAAATGCTTTGCATATTTTCAGCATCGGCAGATGGATCCTAAAATGCATTGGGGGGGGGGGGGAAAGTAAGGAAAGGAGATCTGAAATTCTCAGGAACAAATATGAAACAATTTCTTTTCTTTTTTTTGCAGACCATGCGATATATTCATCATCATAGACTGAAAATTAGCTAACCTGTGAGCTAGAGTGTCCATGGAGGCCATGAGATGGAAACTACAATCAAAAATAACTACACAGCAGACACTAACAAGTTCAGTGTATTCTCAGTTGTGTTTTTAACAAGAAGCAAAAGGAAAATGAGAAAAATCCTTCAATAGCTGATAAAGGCAATTTCTGCATAAATTCCAGTCCCACAAAGAAACAAAACCTAAGTCTGCAATTTGATGCCCCCTTTTGTAAGCCCCATGCTCCATTGACAGGCACCCACAGAGGTGTGGGAACTATCTCTGTGGTGAGAACCTTTATTACTGCGGAGGATGTATGAACGAAGCATGGATGAAATCAATGACATGGATCTTTCTGTCCTACCATCACCTTGGATCACACTGTGGCTTCCATGCTGCTCTAGACCTTTGTGAAGGAAGCCTAAATTTCATTGATTTCAGTGGGACTTAAATCCAAGCTTCAAGATCTATTCAGTATACAGATAACAGTGAAAACGCACCTGATGCTTTGAGTTCCATCCCTACCACTGTTTGATTGCTACTGGAAGGTTTGTACAGCAAGGCTTTTGCATGCTACTGCAACTGTAATTGGCAGAAGCATACCGTACATTATCCACCCACCCCACCCCAATTCATCTTGGACCCCATTTTGGCAATTTGGCTCAGATTAATTCAGCTCAGACCAATTTGGAGGCCATCCACTTCAAATCAGGTACTGTGGCCAAGCTGAGGTTAGGAAATTGGAGGCTTCTGTCCTGCCATCGACTATCATGGGAAATCATACAAAGGCAATATAGAAAGCAGCAGTAGCAGAGATCACCAATGAGAACAACCATGGAATGTGAACGCACAACATTACCTACGTAGATGGTGCCAGCAGGTGCAGGCAGTCAGGTAGGCAGGCAGAGGCTGGGATTAGAGGAAGCTGGCATTCACAGAGGAAGATTGTCAGCTATGCAGAACTAAGCACCACCCTTGCTAGACAGGCAGTTTGATCCAAATATCAAGAATATTGTGAACATTGATAATTCCTATCCAAAGTGATCTGAAACTAAACTCTCACCCATCCCTACTGATGTTGTGGGAAGCAGGGTTCCATCTTGTGTTGCCACCTGCCTTTTTTCCTTGGTCTCCCTCACCTTCACCACCAACGTAATCGGCCACCTCATGCTGCTGTTGGTGCTGCCAAAGGTGCCCTTCACCCTAGGGTTGCACATGGTAGCAACCATGTATGCCCTCACAGTGATTCTAAATTATCTGTTATGACATTCTCCTGTCAATGGATCACACCACACTGCTCTACTTTTGAAACATTGGTTGCTTATCCTGGGATCCCTAGCATCTAGAAATTTGCCCATCTGTTGACTAAGAAGCCTGGCCATGGGGATCACCTGACTGAGCTGAGCAACAGTAGAGCTGAGTATTCTGGTGGCATCCAGAAAGGACTTCAGGAATGCCACCAGTTGTGAGGTGTCATCAGAGGAATGCCTCAACAGTGGACCTTCCACTCAAGTCTTATCAACTCATGCTCTGCCATGTGCTCCAGCATGAGAAAGGATGAGGTCGACTTCATCCCCACATCCTGAACCATATGGTGCTGAAGGAACCATGAGTCAGAGTGTCCTTGATGCTGCAGTGGAAGGAACCTGGAGTTTTCTTACATGCATAAATTAGGGTGTAATAAAGTAATGTACACTCACAGGACACAGGACAGATAGAACACTGATAAAATAAATGAAAATTTAGTGAAAATGGAATTTTACTAGGAAGGAGAAACTGAAAATACAATTAGAAGAACTAATTGAAAATTTAGATTGGAAAACAAATTACAGGGTAACAATTGATAATAAATAAATAAATACTAATACTAATCACAACTAATTAAAAGTACACACACAAACACTAAAGAAAAAGAACTGAAGGGCAAGGAACAAACTGAATTAAAAAATCCAGTTTATTTTTGGTGCAATAGGGGAATAGGCGATAAACTAACCAAAGTCTTAAGAGAAACACACAGCTTGCTAAAGAAAGATTAAAAAGAAATAGCAGCAAGGATCAAGTAAGAAAATGACAGAATAAACTAAATTGCAGTGCAGGAAAAGGAGTTGGGAGAAGGAACGAATTGGAAAGGAGAAAGACTCAAAGGAGAAATCAGAACCAAGAGGAGGATAAAAGAAGCCACGAGGGAAAACAACAACACACTACTGCCTGTCAACACACCTAAGCTTTTCACATGTTGAAAACCAACTCACAAAGAATGGAGAAAGCATAGAAGCACACTTTTAAAAATTCACATGATTAGGCATAAATCAATCCCTCCCGCAAAGCATAGTGACTGAAGCCTCTAGTAAAACATGTGCTAGGATCAGAAGGTGGACCTTTCAGTCACTCAAACACACTTCCTTCCCCGCCTCATCAGCATTTTGGAGAAACAAAACCAAAAGATGCTATTTGGATAGGAGAATGTCTTCATCTCCAAGCATGTACAGTAACAATGCCTTGCTGGCCCAGCTTTGGTTCTGGTGGCTTCAGAGGGAAGACAACTTTGACATGGAAAGCACCAGAAGTAGTTCAAAGGTTCAGAGGAGTTGGGTTTCATCCAAGTCCAACGCACAGTCCTAGCAATTGGGCCTTTGTGTTGAAATATGACATTTCAGTCCATGGAGAGTTCAGTGCATACTGGTGGTCGTCACATGATTCTTTATTTTTCATGCATGGGACTGCTCTCTAAAATGCATGTAATTGCAGTCACACAGGTAATGTCATACGATTTTTATTTTTATTTTATTTTAAGGCAGCCTGTTTGAGGTCATCTGGGTCAAGTACTACAGAATAACCAAATACTTCTACTTGCTGAAGCTGCATGTAGACTGTTTCACATGTTACATTTTTGCTACATGAAGTGGCCAGTACACGTCTGTAAGGGCTGAACATTTTACATAGGATTGGAGCCCTTCCGCATGGGCTTGCTGTGGCCAAACAGACACTTGCATTCTTTTTCACACATGAAAGTTTAATTTATTTAACCAGACTTTGCTCATGTTCTCTGATTGTGCTATTACAGCAGTAAATTAACAGGGCAATGTTTTCCTATTCTCTGATGATTGCTAATTTTCTAAAAACATGTACACCTCTAAGCCTGTTTTAATGTTACCAGATTAGCTTTGCTTGTGTTAATTGCTGGATTTATTCTTTTTTTCTTCCTATTTATTATTTTTGTCCCAACCTGCTTTCACAATCTGCCTTTTATCAGAAAATTGATGCGGCGTTGTCAGTCTGTTCTTGCATCCTTAATGTCTTCTGGTAGAGCACAATGAGTCCTATTAAATTGGGAATCATCAGGCGATAGCAACACATCTCTTAATGTTGTAAAGCAAAGCAGCTTTTCTTTGCTGTTTTGCAAAGGAAGAGCAGCGGGAGACAACCATATGCAGTGTCAATTCAAGTAAATGACATCTGCTGCAAAATTTCATCTTTGCTCCAGATATCCATTAATTGATGCCAGCGCACCTCGGCTGCAGACGTCTGGAACTTTATAACACAGCACGACTGGCAGGCAACAACATAATCAATAATGTTGGCTATTAATTAAATACATATTAATTAAAATGGCAACCTGTGGAAAATCCGAACTGCAACTTAGATGACAAAAGATGAGAGTGAAGCCAAAACGACTCATTTCGTTTTGTTTGTGTGATGTGAATGCCACGAATGTATTAGTCACATGCTCTTCCTCAACATTCGGGATGAACCAAATTTAAGCCACCACAAAAGCAATGCTGTCCATGTCGTAATTTGCATTTACTTAGGTGGCTCTATAGATAATTGAAAAAGGGCATGGCTGTTGTAGGCATTTTTATATACCTGCATTCCTTAATCATAAATCATATTTTATGTTTACATTCCCTTCTGACAAATGTGCATGCAAGAATGCCAATCAAGATGATCATTGGCGATAGAACTCTCGGTGTCGCATTACTGGAGTCATGTTTAGCTGCTTTGACATGTTTGTTACAGCAAATTGCAGCATTAGGAATGGAAACAAAACCTCTGAGAGTTGTAGGCTGTTACTCATGGAGAGTAGAGTTAAAGTATGTTCCTGGGGTTGGCATTAGTCAGAGATGTTTGCAACGAGTGACTTCTGCCTTAATGCGCCATCATCATTAAGCATCTGAAAGTTCCAGACAGTATAATTGGGCACCCTGCTAATGCAGGTAGAATTTTCCACTTTTGTGCTATCTTAACTTAGGGTTTTGTCCACCAAAAAAGAAAAGAAAAAATCAGCCAGTGGTGGGGGTGGAGAGAACTACCTGCAAATGCCTAAATCCTTGTACTTAAGGGAAATGTTCATATGAACAAGAAGGGGTCAGAGGGAGAGAGAGCATATGGCTAAAATAGAATAATTAGCTCACATAAAGTAACCTGAAATCCGAGGTCTACATGTTTCAGATTAGACAGCATCATAGAATATTTGCATTAAAGATGAGTTGGCTTTCTGCAGAAAATACATTATATCACTTTAAGCTCATCCAGATTTTCACTGTCCAAATGTGAGTGGATTATGTGTGTGTGTGTTTTTAAAACAACAAAAAAAGATGCATTTACAAATCATAAATTAAACAGTGTAGCCATCAGCATAATGTAGAGATTGATGCATTGGCATGCCATATAGGTACCATCAGATCTGGTAGGGTGATACAGAAGGGCACCATATTTATGGCATCCTATTTGCCTAACTCTGAAGAGGCTCTGTCCCTACCAAGTTGAATACAGCTAGGGATGGACTCAAGTTACAGGAATCCAGATTCTGGCTAGACATCACAAAAAACTTCCTGACTGTTGGAGCAGTACGACAATGGAACCAGTTACCTAGGGAGGTTGTGGGCTCTCCCACACTAGAGGAATTCAAGAGGCAGCTGGACAGCCATCTGTCAGGTATGCTTTAAGGTAGATTCCTGCATGGGGCAGGGGGATGGACTTGATGGCTTTATAGGCCCCTTCCAATTCTACTATTCTATAGGGTAGTGTTCCATCTCCAGTGGAATCCAGGCTAGAACTCCTGGTTGTAATGGGGCTGAACAGGGCCTGCCTTAGGGGTGGGTGAGCTGAGCGGTTGCCTGGGGCACTGAGCTGAGGTGGGCATTTAATGTACTGTGTGCAGTGAGCTAGGGTGGCAAAAAGCAAATGTCTGTAACCGCCCCACCACCACCACAACCACCAAAGTTCTACATGTTATTTGGATCTTAACAACAAAATGATCTTCCTCCAATTCTCTTTAAAGCATGTTTCTTTTTCAATGTCCACTTTGCTGTCATCTGGTATACACAAGCAACACAACTTGGTAACACTGCCAAGCTGCAGGGCTGCCCAGAGGGGCGGAAGGGAGGGGGCAACTGGACCAATTTGCCGCAAGTCCTCACAAGGCCAGGGCCACCCGCCTCAGTTCCTGTGTGTACCATTCATTGGCCCCTGCCCTGACCCTGCCACATTGCTTACCAGAATTCCTGGTATTTTATTTTGGACGTTTTCATAAAAAGAGGAAATGGTATATTAGACTGTAAGATGACCCTGATTCTCAACATATAATTGTGACATAAGGGGACTGCTCCCCAGCCGTGATGAAGTAAATATTTTACATAGTTGCATATGAAACAGAATAGATGCTAAGTTGAGCCTTAAGCTGGGTATGAAATGTATTCTTGGGAGGCTGGAAGGAGTCGAAACCCATGACAGTATGGTAAAATCTTGCTTTATGTCTTGGTACCTTGCTTGTCTAGGGGCCTCTGGGCTGGCACAGTGAGGAAAAGGTATTGTCACATCCTCCACACTGGATGCAATGAAGCTCATGAGGCAAGATCTGAAGGCATCCCTGACCCTCTCCAAAAATCCTCTGGGGCATCTGGTATAGGCTGGTGCAGGGCGCCCTATTATAAGCACTGGCTGCAATTAGAATGAGTGTTTGGTTAGAACTATTAAATGCTGGCCAACTGTTACTGTCTTGAAATTGGCCTGCATCCCAGTCCTAAAAATAAATAATTTGTTCAGAAATAAGTCCCACTTCCAGGTAAGTGTGCTTAGAGGAACTGTAGCTTTTTTTTTAAAAAAAGGTGATTTTCCAATACTTGGTTAAATTAAATCATTAAAAGCTCATTCAAAACGTTAAAATTACTTTCAAATGTCTGAGACCCTATGCAGCAAAAGCACTGAACCAACAAAGCATGCAAACAAACAATCTGATGTGAAGTTCAGGAAAGTTCACAGATGCCTAAGGTTGGCCAAGGTAAAGCAATGCTTGAGTAATTCCTGGAATTTAGTTTTAATTGGAACTCTTATGCAAGACTTAAAAGCAAGCAAACAAAAATCATGCTGTGGAAACTTTCTAAACTGATTTATTTAACTATTCATTCAGATAAGGTAAAGTCCTAGCCTTATTAAATGCAAGGAATGTACGGCTAGGGATGGACGGAGTTACCTGCATCTGGCTCCATCAGAGGCCCACAAAGTCGCCACCTGCCCCTGCTTGCAGTGCTGCGTGAGCTTCCTTGAGCTCCGGGAACACCCAACAAAGCTGCGATGCCATTTGCCATTTGTACACAATGGAGGCTCCACAAATTGTGTATTTCCTACATTGTGTACATGGACCCTTCATGGACATTTATACAATGTAGGAAATACATAATTTCTGGAGCCTCCACTGTGCACAGTAATGGAGGCTCTGGATGAGGGCCAATGGCTGCCAGATGGCCATCAAGTTGGGATGCTTGAAAAGGACCCCACAAATGTTCCATGGCCCAGTGAGCTGGGTCCGTGGAGGCTCACCTGGGGAGTCTGATGGACTTCTGCACCCAGTTGGGCACATGTGACATCCCTATGTACAGCTGATCCTCTGCTTTGTGTCACACTGGTTTTTCTACATACTATTTTATTCTGGACTTCTCCTAATATTATTGCTTTTGTTGCTGTTTTTATTTTTCATTTTATTGTTCTTTTATTATTGTTTTTATTGCTGCTTTTATTGTATTGTATTCTTAATGTTATTATTGTGTTTTCATTTTTATGAGCATACAAGTTTTATGTGTTTATTGTTGTACCCTGCCTTGGACACCTTCTGCCCTGAAAGGTGGTCAAGAAATATTTTAAATTAATCAATTAAAAATATAATAATCCCTCCCTCCTACTGGTCTCCCTAACATGAGGAAAGTAATGGGGGGAAATGTTTGATTAGGGACAGTGATAGGCCTGTGGTTTGGCCTTTCAAGTGCCCATAGGCCCAAGGCAACTGATCAGAATTGCAGAGTGCTGGAATTAGCCATTTCTTAAATTCAGTTTGGCCACACTGCCTGTAGAGCAGTCCTGGATGACCAGACTTGTGATCCAACAAGCCAAATGTCAACTATCATATATGTTGACCCAACAGAGGTTCCATAAACCTCTTTCCTTCTCTCTTTCTACCTGGCCAGCCATGCAAAGACAGGGCATGCGGAAGGCTGCAAAACATGACTGTTGGGATGTGTTTGGCTTGGTGGCTCATGGGCTGTATTTGTTAAACAAGCACAGTGGTATTATAGCAGATGTAATTTTAAAATTAAATCAGGGCAGACTTTAGTTCTGCATATATTCTCCTGCAGTCTTCTGTAAAAAGGAGAGTGCCATTAAAATGCCTCTATACTCTCTAGAGCTTGCAGAACACCTGGAGGAGAAATTCTTCAATTTGGAACCATGTTGAGTTACAAATGTTTGCTGCACCATGTCTCAGTCTTACTGAGATTGTTGCCAAGGCAAGGATTAACGCTGTGCCATTTTCACTACAGCAGTGTTGCTGTAATTTAGGAGATATGAACTACATTACACTTCAGATAACAACCTTTCACTAGTTAAGGAGAAAAAATTACAGAAAATTAATCTTTTCAAGAAAGTCTGGGTAAGATTTTCTACTGCTAAAAGAGTAGTGTCACTGATCATACCACTGGAAAGGAGAGCTAGCTTGGCGCATTCTGACATGAGCAAGTCTGATGAGAACAATGATCATGGAATGCTTAAAGCAATGCAGAGCAGAGTGTGAACACTGAAGAAAATATCAAGTCTTCATTCTCTGCTCCATTTGGTAATTTCACATAGGGTAGGAATGGGTGAGCAAGCAATGTTTGAGATTTCAGCTCGTTCCATGCCCAATTCCCATTTGCAATAGCTGCTCTCTCTGTACAAATAGGAAAATAGTGCAAATCAAGTGGCAATAAAACATAACGTTTGTACAAATATCCCCAAATTTGCATCTATTTCCTAATTTGTGCAACTTTCCTCCATAGAATTTGGACTTATTCATTCTATGGGGGAAATTGGCAGACATTGAACTGGGAAAATTGTGCAAATTGAGCATGAGCACATGTTTGGCAATATTTGGGGCGCACATGTGCCTGCACTCATAATCACACTTGGGACATCAAAGCAGGGCATGCTGAAGCATTTTCCAAGCAAAAATGAAATTCTCATATATCCTGAAGATAAAGCTACTGAAATTGGTTGAGTTAGGCCTTAGCTAGACCAGGCTATATCCCGGGCTGATACCCGGGATCGCCCCTGTGCATCCAGATGACGCAGAGGGGATCCCGGGCTCAGGAAGGGATCAACCCTCCCTGGCCCCGGGATATAGCCTACCCCTTTAAGCCCAATTTTTCCTACAGTCTCGAGCTGAGCCCAAGACTCATGTAGCTCATTCCGCTGCTTTTCCCAGCTCTGCGCAATTACTCGCGCATAGCTGGGAAAAGCTGAGCACGGGGCAGGGTGGGGGGAGCGGGGAAATCAAATTATTTTTTTTAAAAGAAACCTTACCTGAGTGCACGAGCGTTCGTGTGCATCGCCCCTTTAAAATTGAAAAAAATGGCGGACGTGACGGGTCTTTCCTCCAGCTCGTCGTGTCTGACATCTAGAATAGGGCGACAGCCCTTAATAGTTGCATCGTGGGCTCTCCCCTCCTCCATTGCGGATTTTAAGGTAGGTCTAGTAAAGGCCATCGAATGGAACAAATGTGGTCTAGCACAACAAAATGAGTGCTTAAACTCTAATTATTCACATTAATTTCCTTCCTCATACTAGGCATGTACGAGGATTTCATTTGCAGCCATCACAGAAATTGACAAGGAAACTTCTGACCTTGTCTTTTTCTGGCCTCAATTCTGGACATTCCCACATGCTTAACATGCTGGGGCTTGACCCTTGCTATTCCATGATCTTCACTTGGTGCATATCCATGTGAACTTGGACATAGGGATGTTCGTATTTTGATAAATCTGGTCCACCTGTCTTTTGCAAATTGTCAGGCACCTTTTGTTTCATTGACATAAACAGATTTTTTTTTTTTAGGGATGTAAGAGAATTTCATTCCACTTGCTCAAGTGTGTGCAAATCCCACCTGAAATTAAAACAAACAAACAAAACTGGCCTGCAAATCCATGGAATCCACATGGAAAAAGCTGGTCTGCTGTGGAATTCATAGAAATCCAAACTCATCTGTGTCTGCTGTAGATTTTTCTGACATTACTACCTGGGCATAGCAGTACCTTCAACTAGGCAAAGTTCTGTACAGAACAAGACCCTTGGCCTGAATTATACTCTTGCACAACATTCCTGAATTACAACAGACTGTACTGGATTCATTTCCCAATCCAATGATCTCCCACCGATCCACCATACACAGTTCCAAGGTAGTCTCCTTTCAAGGCAACAATGGAATTGATATATTGTGTGCCTCAGATTCACATGGATGAATGGGGGAGGGCATTCCTTTGATCATTGAAGACCTTAGCTCTTGTCCACTTTAAAGATGAAAACAAAGGTTTGATTTTAATTTTGAAGGAATTCAAAGCTCTTTGAAAACTGTGAAACATGACTAAACACAAGGCTGATGCAAAGACAGAGTCGGATGCTGTGATACTAAAAGAACCTGACAGGCCTCTAAAGAACAAAGATGGACTTGAAAGCTGATGGCAGTTAAAAACCAATATAACTCTTACAAGCCTTTCTACACTTTGCATTACTGATCAGTCCAAAAGAATAAAGAGACTGTGACCTAGAGCATCTAGCCCCACACTCTGTTCACAGAGTGGCCAACCATCTGCCTCTGGAGCTCACAAGTAGAACATGAGTGCAATAATATGGTCCCACCCATGTTTCACCACAACTGGTGTACATAGACATGTTTCCTGTGATAGTGAGGTAGCATATAGCCTTTATGACTAGTAGTCATTGTAAGCCTTATTTTCCATGATTTTTTCTAATCCCGTTTCCCTGTGATGTCCAAACAACTGTGGTTTAAGTGTTCCCTACAATTTAGGATTTGTAAGCAGGATGAAAGCATTGTTTGTTGGACTGGGGAGTTTCATCTGAACTGGGCCAGTGTGTGTGATTCTACTCATCTTTCAATTAGAGATGTATGAAAAAATGTTTCAGTTTGTTTTTGATCAGGATTTACCCAATTCACATCTTCTGAACTGAACACGGACTTAGATGCAATCTGCAGTTGAAGTTTATACATTTCCAAGCCTGCAAAGTCATTTGTGGACAAATGAACACCACCCCCACCCCCATTCAAGAGCATGTTGTAGGAGGAATAATCTTACAATGTGCACATTTGGAGAAAGCGAATGAAGAAAAATGCATACTTTTGAAAAATGCACACAAATATGCTTTAATCAATGAGGACAAAATGCATACATTTCAAAGATGCACACAAATGATGCATACATTTGGAAAAATATACATGAAAATACACACGGATTTTCATGCAAAACAAACAGACAAACAAAGCTCACAGTCTGATATGAACTTGAGTCAGAATGAGCTTCAAGAGAGCCATGACAGCATAGCCTTTGCATTTAATTTTTAACTAATACTAATACTAATACTAATCACTGCCATTCTGCTGTATGTTATGTTCCTCCTGTAAAGCTCAAAATAATTGTGATTATTCTGTAAACCTAAAACAAAACAAAACATAAAATAGCAGGCAAGTAATTGCACAATGATAATTGCCACTTAACTACAGATGATGCAGCAGTCAAGAGAAATTAGAACGTGGTAATTTATCAAGCTTGGTGGAGGCAATGATGACATTGTTAGGTGACAGTGAAATAACATAATATTTCACTATGTAGCTCCGCAGCAACCAGTAATATGGGTTTTTTCCCCTTAGTGGTAATTTTAACCTCTGTTATTCCCTGCAATGTGAAGGATGGGCTTTTAAAAATCTAATGCTTACAACGTAGGGCCTTGTTAGACAAACCGGATAATCCGGCCAGGAGTCGGGGCGATGGCGCGCTACAGCTAGCACTCGCAGTCGCCCTTTTCCATACGTAAGACGTGACGGGGCAAGGGGAAGCCCCGTTGCATCTGCCATTTTTTTTCAAGTTAAAGGGCCATGTGCGCAGGAGCGCACCGCCGCACCAGGTAAGATTTTTTTTTAAAAAAGGACCCCCTGCTCCCCCTGCCCCCTGCCCCTGATTCCCCCCACACAATGCCTGATGCCCCCCTGCCCGCTCGCTCGCCCGTCCTCCCCCCGTCCGCAAGGCCTGTACCCAATCTTCTCCCCCCCACTTGCCAGGCCCGTGCCCGTTCTTCTTCCCCCAGCTTGCCAGGCCCATGCCCATGCCCGCTCTTCTCCCCCCCACCCCACCCCGCCCCATGCCCATGCCTGCTCTTCTCCCTCCCTCTCCTGCCAGGTTGGTCTTTTCCCCAGCCCCCATCTCCCCCCCATGATTCCCCCCCCGGCCCGATGGGCACAGCGTTCCTATGGAGCACTGTGCCCAGTCCGTGGCTTCTCCCGGCTACTTGCGAGTAAGCGAGTAGCCGGGAAAAGCCACGGAAGTCGCTAGGCCAGGACTGCGGAAAAGCTGGGCCATAAGCGAATCTGCTTACCCCGGCTTAAGGGAGGCCTTAGCCCGGCCTGACTATGGAATCCCCTGTGCGTCATCTGGATACACAGGAGGGAGACTGGGCCTCACACCATGCTAAGGCCTCATCTAGCAACGGCCCTAATCCCATATGATAATCATAAAGCAGAATGGATTGAGCAAAAAATGTCTGCTTATTTGTGAGTGTGTATTTTGTTGATAGTCTAGTGAATGGCTTTATCTTCGATATAAGATGAAGATGACATATGGAGAAGCTCAACCTTGTATGGAAAAAAAAAAGTATTGGAAACATTGGATTCACAATGCCTGAACTTCCGAGTTCCCACAAATCAAAGGTTAAGGAAAAGTTAAGTAGGGTCAAAATATTCAGAAAGATTTATTTATTTATTATTTATTTCATTTTAACAAGCCCTTCATCCAAGAATATTAAGGCAGTATACAAAAGGCATGAACCCCCAAACATGCCACCATATAAATTATACAATAAACAACAACAGCAACAACACACACATACACAAAATCAAAATTCTGCGCCTGAATCTGCCAACTGTGTATTCCAGGGCAAAGTAGAAGTAGTCATTATCAGAAGGTCCTGCAGTCTTTTACATGGGAAGTGGTACCTTTATAGCACATGACTGGGAAATGAATAGACCCTATCTTGAAATAAAAAAACCTGGTAAGTTGCTGGGGCCTTGGAGAACCAAGCATTCTTCACACTCCAATTTCCGAGCAGACTCAAGCCCAGCCCAGCCTGCCAAATAGCCTGCCAAACTGAACTTAATAACAGCTGGGAGGATGCATTGAGTTCTACTGAAGTAGGTAAGATACAGTGGTTAGAGCAACCACTGCAGGCCTTGAGTCCTGGGGAGTGATAAGAAGGGGGGGGGAGGACACATCAGTTTCCTCCAGGAAATGCAGTCAGAAAATCAACTGCAAAAGGTGGTAGTCCCATTTCTGTATAAGATGTTTGGGGTGAGGCAGATGAATATCTGCCTGCATTGATTGGAGCTAGGAGGATTCCTTGAGTTCTACTGAAGGGAGTAAGGTGCAGTGGTTAGAGTCACACATGTTTACTTAAAAGGAAAACCTGCTGTGTTCTGTGAAAACCAGGTAACTTTGGTTTTGGAATAATGGAACAGTAAAAAGGAACTTGGTGGGTCTGATTTCCTTTATCTGATTTGCTTCATCAGAACTTTTGAATGTTATCTTAGTTGGTGAAAAGTGAAATCAGAGGATAAAATCAAAGACTGTTTCCTACTCTTTCTGTTATTTTGTGAGAAACTCTCTCTCTCTGTGTGTGTGTGTGTGTGTGTGTGTGTGTGTGTGTGTGGTGGTAGGTTCATCACATACTGAACTTCTCAGTTATATCTCTAAGGGCACTCAAGAAAACATCTATGCTGGAACCAGTGAGAGCTGAGAAAGGTGTGAACAGCAAGTCATTTGTTGCCATAGCAACTAAAAGAATTTCATTCAGTTTTTCTCTTCCCACCAGTCTCCTAGTTGACAAAAACGGAAGAGGAGTTAAAAGTAAAGACAAGTCACTGTGTTGATTGGTGAAAAAAAGTAACCACCCCTATCTTCAAACCTAAGACTTCAAAGTCTTAAGACTTTTGCAGCCCCCAGGAGACCAACCAGTTCAGAAACTATCCGTCCTTCCTTTGATCTGATGTAGAAGGGCACTAGTAACAAGATGTTTTGGCTGCCTTTATTGGAAAGGAAAGATACAGCCTTGGTCCCCCCCCCCTTTTCCTTCTTCACAGTGCACCAATGAATGTGAAGTGTGGGAAAAACATGGTGGCACTAAGCACAGTGTAAGCTAGTGATGGCAATCTTGGCGGAGCTATGAATTCATTCTGAGTTTCAGTCAGAACTTTAAAGGAGCTGTTCAAGGTGCTGAACCCATTTTAGGGATAGGGTTAAACACCTTGCATAGCTCCTTTAGCATTCTGTCAGTTTCTGACTGAAACCCAGAATGGATTCGCACGGCCCCACCAAAATAGGAGAAACCAGCCTCCACTTCATAGAATCATAGAATAGCAGAGTTGGAAGGGGCCTACAAGGCCATCGAGTCCAACCCCCTGCTCAATGCAGGAATCCACCCTAAAGCATCCCTGACAGATGCTTGTCCAGCTGCCTCTTGAAGGCCTCTAGTGTGGGAGAGCCCACAACCTCCCTAGGTAGCTGATTCCACTGTCGCACTGCTCTAACAGTCAGGAAGTTTTTCCTGATGTCCAGCCGGAATCTGGCTTCCTTTAACTTGAGCCCGTTATTCTGTGTCCTGCACTCTGGGAGGATCGAGAAGAGATCCTGGCCCTCCTCTGTGTGACAACCTTTTAAGTATTTGAAGAGTGCTATCATGTCTCCCCTCAATCTTCTCTTCTCCAGGCTAAACATGCCCAGTTCTTTCAGTCTCTCTTCATAGGGCTTTGTTTCTAGACCTCTGATCATCCTGGTTGCCCTCTTCTGAACACGCTCCAGCTTGTCTGCGTCCTTCTTGAATTGTGGAGCCCAGAACTGGACACAATACTCTAGATTAGGCCTAACCAGGGCCGAATAGAGAGGAACCAGTACCTCACGTGATTTGGAAGCTATACTTCTATTAATGCAGCCCAAAATAGCATTTGCCTTTCTTGCAGCCATATCGCACTGTTGGCTCATATTCAGCTTGTGATCTACAACAATTCCAAGATCTTTCTCGTGTGTAGTATTGCTGAGCCAAGTGTCCCCCATCTTGTAACTGTGCATTTGGTTTCTATTCCCTAAATGTAGAACTTGGCATTTATCCCTATTAAATTTCATTCTGTTGTTTTCAGCCCAGCACTCCAGCCTATCAAGATCACTTTGAAGTTTGTTTCTGTCTTCCAGGGTATTAGCTATCCCACCCAATTTTGTGTCATCTGCAAATTTGATCAGCGTTCCCTGCACCTCCTCGTCCAAATCATTAATAAAAATGTTGAAGAGCACTTATTAAGCACGACTGAGCATCAAGGTCACTGCAGGTTTCTCAACTCTATCGGGCCCCAGTTTTGCATTCCTGAGAAGTTGGATGAGAAAATGAAAGGCACTCTTTGCCATGCCCTTGCGGCTTCCCAGAAGATTCAACCCTCCAACCCTATCAAGCAACCATTTGGCAGGCAGCAGAGAGGGAGGGAATTCTGTTGGGAAACTGGCCCACAAGGTAGACTTTCCTTGCACACTTCTGCCCAACCACACAGCTGTTTGGTAGGCTGGTGGGGGTGGGTGATTGTGATATGAGATTAACCAAGCATCATACATATGTCTACTAGAAGTAAGTGCCACTGAGTTCAATGGGACTCATGCTCAGTTAAGTATGTATAGAATTGCAGCCTAAATGGGGGAAAAAAGGGTTCAAGACAACTAGCAGTTTTGGAAAGCAGTGATACCTGAAGCATAGATGCAGACTATCCCCATGAGGAGATAAAATGGAATGATTATATTATTAATAAAGTTTTTAAATACTTTATTAATTAATGATTAATTAATAATGAATTAATAATTAGTATTTTATGTTATTGTTATACATACCAGTACAAATGCAATTTTAAAGGGCCATTGATTATAATTGATTTTCCTTTCATGTACAAGGCAAAGTAACTTCATTGAGTGCAATGGGGTATACTTCTGAGTAAGTGGATATAGGATTTCAGCCTTGGTTTGTTATCACAGAGACCATAACGTCTGAGCCCCACATTAATTTAACTATGGGATAATTTAACTCATAACCTTCACTTTGTTTTTATATTAGATGTTGACATGGCGTAAAGTCCAGGCTGCAAGTGGCTTGGTTGCCAACTTTTATTGGATGAGTTTCAGTTATTGAGGCCCGAGGATGTGGACAAGGTGCTTGGCCAAGTCCGGTCGACCACCTGTGTTCTTGATCCTTGCCCCTCGTGGCTCATTACATCAAATAAGGAGGGGATCGCCGGCTGGGTCCAGGAGGTTGTAAATGCCTCCTTGAGAGAGGGAGTGGTGCCGGCCTCTTTAAAAGAGGCGATAATTAGACCACTCCTGAAGAAGCCTAATCTGGACCCGGAGGATGTTAACAACTACAGGCCGGTGGCTAATATCCCTTTCCTGGGCAAGGTGCTTGAGCGGGTGGTTGCAGGACAACTCCAGGCACTCCAGGCAACTCCAGGATTATCTAGATCCATTTCAATCGGGTTTCAGGACTGGTTTTGGAACGGAAACTGCCTTGGTCGCCCTGTGGGATGACCTCTGTTGGGAGAGAGACAGGGGGAGTCCGACCCTGTTGATTCTCCTGGACCTCTCAGCGGCCTTCGATACCATCGACCATGGTATCCTTCTGGATAGGTTGTCTGAGCTGGGAGTTGGAGGTACTGTGTTGCAGTGGTTCCGCTCCTACTTGGATGGCCGATTCCAGAAGGTGGTGCTGGGGGATTATTGCTCTGTGCCGTGGCTCCTAAGCCATGGGGTTCCACAGGGCTCTATCTTATCCCCTATGCTGTTTAACATATACATGAAGCCGCTGGGGGAGGTTATCCGGAGATGTGAACTGAGGTGTCATCAATATGCGGATGATACCCAGCTCTACCTTTCCTTTTCATCAAACCCAGGTGAGGCAGTGACTGTTCTGAACCAGTGCCTGAGCACGGTAATGGACTGGATGAGGGCTAACAAACTGAGACTCAATCCAGACAAGACGGAGATACTGTTAGCGGGTGGTTCATCTGTCCGGCGAGGTGATGTTTGCCCTGTCCTGGACGGGGTTGCACTCTCCCTAAAGGATCGGGTCCATAGTTTGGGGGTGCTCTTGGATCCAGAACTGTCACTTGAGGCACAGGTGAACTCAGTGGCAAAGAGCACCTTTTATCAGCTTAGGTTGATATACCAACTACGCCCTTATCTGGACAGAGATAGCCTAGCTACAGTTAACCATGCTCTGATAACCTCTCGCTTGGATTACTGCAATGCGTTATATGTGGGGCTGCCTTTGAAAACGGTCCGGAAGCTTCAGCTGGTACAAAATAGGGCAGCCCGTTTACTAACAGGGACTGGCTGACGAGACCACATTACGCCAGTCCTTTTCCAGCTTCATTGGCTGCCAGTCCAGGTCCGGGCCCAATTTAAAGTGCTGGTATTGACATTTAAAGCCCTAAATGGTTTGGGGCCAGGTTATCTGAAGGAACGCCTCCTCCCATATGTACCTACCCGGACTTTAAGATCATCTACAGGGGCCCTTCTCCGTGAGCCCCTGCCAAAGGAAGTGAGGCAGGTGGCTACTAGGAGGAGGGCTTTCTCCGCTGTGGCACCCCGGTTGTGGAACGAGCTCCCCAGAGAGGTCCGCTTGGCGCCTACACTGTACTGCTTTCGTCGCCAGCTGAAGACCTTTTTATTCACCAGTATTTTAACACTTAATTTTAACTTAAATTTAAATTTTACTGTTTTAACTCTGTATTTTAATCTTATAATCAACTTTGCTGTGTGGTTTTATCCTGGTTGCACTTTTTATACTGTATTTCGTAATTGTGTTTTTAACCTGTTGGATGTTTTTTGTGGTTTTAATTTTTGTGAACTGCCAAAGAGCTTCGGCTATTGGGCGGTATAAAAATGTAATAAATAAATAAATAAATAAACTGGAAAAAAACAAAAAACATTTGCAATTCAGTTCCTTCATTAACTCCCTGCCATGAAATGCAATAAAAACACACACACGCCAAAAAACCCCCCTCTGTTTACAAATATAAAGTTAAATCTATACTAGGATTTGTAAAATCCATTCCATCTGTGCTTTGTAGATTGTTAAATGCTTTTTGTTCTATCGTTCACAAATTGTCAGAATTGGATTTTTCCCGATTTCCCAAATTTGTGTAAATTTGTGCTTCTGACAATGCATAACCCTAAAAAAAAACAACCCCATAGCACTCCCAAATATGCAAACCCCATGCATATTTTCATGCTTTAGCATATGAGGGAAAAGATATTTTCATTTTATTTTTGTTTGTTTTTAACGTATTTTTCTATGATGAAATTTGTGTAAAATTTCTGAAAGTAAAAAACAAAACACACTCCACAAGTCTGTAGAATCCATGTGACTTGGGAAAACTGGTCTGCTGTGGAATCTATGGCCATGGCTAGACCAGGCCTATATCCTGGGATTGTCCTGGGGTCATTCCTGTTCATGTAAAAGACACACAGGGGATCCAGGGATGACCCCAGGATGATCTCAGGATATAGGCCTGGTCTAGCCATAGCCTGAGTGTCAGATCTGTAGAAATCCAAACTCATTTGATTCCTTTGGGAAATTCTCTGACATTCCTAAGCTACACAGCTTTCAACCAAGTACTAAAAAGTAGGGATGTGCACCGCTTCTAATCGGACCGGAGAAGCAGTAGCGGAGCGGGGGGCTTCGCCTGCCCTTAAGGCGGAGGTGAAGAGGATTGGGTGCCCGGCGGAGCGTGGCGAAGAGGATCGAGGTGAAGGCGGATCCTTCGCCTCGATCCGGAGCTCCGCCGGAAAGGTAAGTGAGGTTTACCGGGCCCTGCTGCTGTCGCTGTCGCCGCATGCGGCGACAGCAGCAGGGCCCAGTAACGCCCCCCGCCCTCCTCTCCCTTACCTGCCTCCGTCCGCGGTCCGTCAGCGTCTCCAATTGAGCCCGTGGTTCCAGCAGGAAGTCTGGGGGGGAACCGGAGCTCTGATCCGGATCCGGAGCTCCGAGCGGAGCGGAGTGGGCACAGGCGGAGTGGGGGCGGGGCGGAGCGGGCCGATCCGAAAATGGCGGATCTTAAAGTGAAGCGGAGTGGGGGGTCCGTGCACACCCCTACTAAAAAGCAGGGAAATAAGGAGGCAGAAAGTGCTTGTGAAATTCTTATTCTCCCAAAGCAGATAAACCATGTGGGCAGGATGGAGAATATGATATGTAGAGGTGACCGTGGGGTTGTGGAAAACTGATGACGAACAACTTAGGGCCACCTAAATCTCTTTTTTTGTTTAGAGCAGCCCTTCCCCAACCTGGTGCCCTCCAAAGGTGTTGGACTACAACTCCCATCATTGCAAGTCAGTATGTCCCATGGTTAGGAATGCTGGGACTTGTAACCTTAAACATCTGGAAGGCAGCAGGTTATGGTATGCATTATGATATGCAGAGGTGACTGAGAGGTTGTGGAAAACTGATGATGTACAACTTAGGACCACCAGCTTCTCTTTCTTTTAGAGCAGCCTTCCCCAAGCTATGTGTATTTTCAGGATATCTAAAAACGGGTCTTTCCAGCACCTGTGAATTTCAAAATGATAGTTGAAATGATTCCAAGGTTATGAACGTTAGAACAACTCTCCTTGCCCTTGGCCCCAATCACCATTTAACATGATAAATCTCCCCCGCTCTCCCCCTCCCTCTCTTTTATTACTGATGGGCCTTAACAGAGACACTAGCGTGTCTCCTGTCATTCTTCTATTTCTATGAAACATTTCACCTTCCACCTTCGTTAGTGACAGTATAAGAGATGGCACTAAAACACCCTGGGTGACAGTTATAGAAAGTTAGTGTTGTGGATGGAATTCCCAGGTTGTAAGATGAAAAATAATAATGCTGTCCTATCTTATCTTTTTGTTAGATTGGTGAAATAAATATATGAAACACTTTGAACACTATTTTTTTTTAAAAAAAATAATGCTACAATTGCGAAGTGTCTGTTATTATGGGAGGTTTGTTTTAGAAATAATTGATGAGGACTCAGCATAGAAATTTAGCAAAGGTGAAGTGCCCATGGGCACATTGATTTCATCGTTTGCTCAGGTCTTAACAAAATCATAGTCAGTGTTCCTTCAATGAAAAGTTTTTCTTTTAATCAGACTGAAGTACACTCATTCCTCATACAATTTCTGAAGCAACTGTGGAATTCAATTAAAGCCATCCTATCTTCTTTCATTTAGAGCAGTGGTAGCATCTATAACAATAAAAAAGAGGTTGTCTGTCTATCTGTGCTATAGCACCAAGACCATGAAACCTAGGCACCTGAAACTTGGGTGGCATAGTAAGAGAACTCTAGGTGTGTGCACCTGAGGGATATTTAGTTTTAAAATACATTAATTAATTTAAATTAATTGTATTGTGTTCATGTGTTTGAAGCTTGCTATACCACCTTCAGTCACTAGGTGATTAACCAGTGCATAGTTTGCAGCTGACACAATTTGAAGCCAGAGGGTGTAGTCCAAGTTCAGAGTTATGTGACTACTCATTCCCCCTGCAGTGGGACAGCCTCCCTCAGGGGAATTGAATGGACAGACCTCTTCCTCAGAGAGCTATTGGGGTTCACCATAGCAGGAACCATGCCTAGAAGTGTCAGCTGGTGTGGTTCACTCAAACAGGGTAGGCACAATGTGCCCAACTCTGAAAGCTGTGTAACGTGGCTTGAAGGTTTCAGTGTATCAAATTAGAGCTTATTCCAACCCACAGGAAGCTGGATCTGTTCATTAACAGTTTATTAAATATATTGAGCTATTTACAGTGCAATCCTATACTTGTTTAATTGGAAGTAAATTCCTCTGTATTCAATAGATTATACTCTCAAGAAAGGGTGCATACAATTGCATAGTATACAATGCAATGGGAATAGGTCCTATTGAACTCAATGGGACATATTTCTGAGTAGACATGCATAGGATTGCACTATTACATGCATTATAACTTTCTTCTTCGGCAAACAATTACTTACAAGATAAATGGAGTACATGAGGTCTATGTTACAATCTGGTGGACAAGTGTGGGGAAATATCATCAGATATTTATTTATTTATTTATTTCTTCTTATTTGAGAATTTCTGGGCCATGTTTATGAGTATAGACACACCATTTGTTTAACTGGCAGTATTATAGACTGTTGATAATTAATGTGGGCCTTGTCTGAATTCTGCCCATTCTTAGGCATTTCTTATTAATATGTGTTTTAAAGCAATTGAGATGTAGCCAGAGGCTTGTGTAACAAGCCATGGCAGATAGAATAAATAATAGCTTTGTTCTTTTTTAGCCATATATCTTAATGCAACACTACCGTAATTAAATAGAATATTAAATACATTAATTTGTACTTGGGGAGGGCCCATAGCTCAGTGGTAGCACAGGCACTTTGCACCTTTGTTCCTGTGTTGCATATGCAAAAGTTTTCAGTTCAATCTCCGGCACTTTCAGTTAAAATTATTTCATCACATAGAAGAGAGAAAGAAAGTTCACCTTCAAATTGGGGAGAACTGCCACCAGATGTGAAAGCACAGTACTGGGTTGGATAGATCATTAGTCTGGCTTAGTATGTTCCTATATACTTCACAAACCATTATTCTGAAGGGAAAGGGTGCATAACAATCTTACTGCTAATTAAAATGCATGCCCTTCTCTTCGTCTCCTCAGCTGGCCGTCATGGGGGAGTACTTCTTTAAAGGCACCTCATGTCAAAATCTTTAAGAAATGAGCAGCGGGGGCGGGGGGCAACTCATGACCCATGGATGGACCTCAGATGTGGGTTGAAGAAAGGAGGACTTCTGAAAGAAGGAAGGAGACTTTCAGTAAGCACGGAAATCCTGCTCTTATCTCTGATCAGTAATAAGAGATAAGAGATAATAATACCCTGCCTTTTAAATACCTTTACATTTTAGAACTGAGCTGTTGCTTTGCATGCAGTGGGGCTGTTGCAGTGGAGGGCTTATGTCTGATAAAACATGCTTAGAAATGAGCTATGATTTAGGTCACAACCTTCTGCCAATGTAGCAAATCTACTCCAGCACACCTGACAGGTGGTCATTCACCATCTGCTTAAAAATCTCTAACAAAGGAAAGTCCATCACCTTCCAAGGAAGTCTTGTTCCACTGGTGAGATTCTACTTCATATGTTCTGCCATCTGAGATTTGATGGATATCTATTTGATTTATGGGGACTTCTCTGTAGCAGTGTCTTCCTTCTTGAACTGCTCTAAATACCAGGTTCTTGAGAACACAAGAGGAAGGATTCAGATATGATCATACCTTCCTTGTGGGCTTCTCATAGGCATCTAGTTGGCCACTCTGGGAACGGAATGCTGTACTAGGTAGCCTTTTGGTATGATCCACAATGGGGTGGGTGAACTCCTCTGTGCCCACCTCACACACTGTTCACTAGACCTCCACTGCTTGTTTGACCCTATTCAGTGCATGGGGGGAGCCGACAGATGGTTTGTGGGTGCCCAGCAAGCACTGCATGGCATCCTGCTTTCCCACAAACCACCATTTTATGCACAATTATGGGTAAGCCTTTTACGGAAATAACCATTTTGCACAAAATGGTGGCTGTAATTAGAGCCATTTACACAAAATTGCAGGCGTAAATGGTCAAACAATTTACACCTGCGATACACCATGAATGGTTCTATTTACATATAAGGATTACCTGCAATTTTGACATTTTCCATATAAAGTTTATCTGCAGTTTTGCATAAATTGGTAGCTCATGGTCAAGTGAGGAACTGTGAGCTTGCCCAACTCACCATGTGCCAAGTCTGACAAGTTTGGGGGGCTGCGAGCTGGCATCCAGGGTGCTGAGCTGGCAACAACCCACTGAGTTCAAGCCCTAAACCAGATTCCTTTGTCAACCCTAATCCAGCATGACTTTTCTTACGTTTTTATGATAAGACTAAAGTGGTGAAGGATGAGCAGGAAGTCTGTTCAAGAGTCTTCATGAACCATGAGTCAATCCTCACAATAAGCTAAGAGCATCAGAAGCCAAGCCATGTAATAAGAAATTTAAAATGCTGCACATGTTATGGAATCAATATACCATTAAGTTTAGCCTTCTCCACAAACCAAAAGAGCAAAATTAACAGATCACAATCTTGAGGCCAGGTCTAAGGCGAGCAAAACATGGACTATGAGGTATTATCTGTAATAGATGATTCAGAGTATTCATCTTCTTTGGTAAAGGGTTTGGCGTTTCTTTATGGCAACAACAGAGATAAAGAGAAATCCCTGAGATTCCCTTTCCCCTCCACCACATTCTGCTTAGAATTATTGTGAACAGATGCGATTTTTCAAAACATTGCCAGTCTGTGGGTAATGTGGTTTAATAACCTGAACTAATTAAGGTGATTATTTTATAAATTTATTTCAGAAGGACAGGTTATACTGCTTATAAGTGGCTGAAATGGTAGTTTAACAAGCTATTGTAAGTATGAACATCATTCAAAATGGATCAGGGTCTACACTGGCTGGCCACTTATGCATCGCCAAAGAAGGGCAAATGCATCGCCATAAAATAGGACAAAAGAGGACACAGGCTTGCATAATGTTTGCATGTGCTAATTTACATGCAAAGTCATAAATAACTACTACTGTATATTTTAAATAGAAGTACAATATATCTCAACATAATGGGGAAGATTACAATGAGTCACTTTACAACCACTCCATTCCATCCCCTCTCCCAACTCCATTTTCAGTTTCCACTCTCACACTCTCAACTCTCCATGCCATTCAGTTCTTAGTTGTTTTGCATCCCCACCTTAGGGTGACTTCCCTAAAGATTTTTTGTAGACATCTGCAAACATAGGCGTTATTGTAAGGCAGCTGATACTTTTCGTTTGTGCGAGGGCAGTGTGGTTTTGGCTCCAGATCCATGAGCACAGGAAGACTCAAACTGTAAATAGAAAGGTTGATGATGGCGGTGGTAGTGGTGATGATGTTGATGATAGCGATGATGATAGTAGAGGAAGGAGAATGGTGTTCACATGATACTGATGGCTGGTATGACTGGCAGGGAAGTTGGAGATGGGATCCATGAAAATGAAAAGAAGGCTGAGAGGTATGAAAGCGTTTTACACTGCTGGAAACATTTCCCAAACTCTTTTGCCCAAGGACACTGGTGTGCTGGAGTCATTTGTACACTGGACCCCTTCAAACAATCTAGTTCAGCCTTCCCCAATCTGGTGCCCTCTGGATGTTTTGGATGACAACTCCCAGAATTCCTGACCTTTGGGTATGCTGGCTGGGGCTGATGGGAGTAGGAGTCCAAAACATCTGGATGGCACCAGCTTGGGGAAGGCTGAACGAGTGCCCTGTGGTTGATGTAGTATGTACCAACTTCAAACTTCTGTATCCACCCATGCTTGACATATGACCAAGGCTTGATTTGAAACACAATTTAACTTCCACAGAGAACTTATTTTCCAGCTGACAGCACTGTATTCACAGGCTGGTCTACTGCAGACCATATACTAAAAAACTCTAAATTCTAAAAATTAAAATAAATAGAGAAATCAAGATATGTTCCATAACATGTGCAAACATATTACTTAGAATACCTTTCTGTTGCCACCGAGTGAACAGAAGAAATCTCCCCTCCCTAGGAGGTATTACCAAGCCCCAAGATGTCAGCTCTAGTCATTCTTGTGGCCTAGAGTCTCTATTATTTTTTGAAGATAAGTTAGAACATGCTAAGCTTTATAACTGCATGGCTCCTAGGAAATGATATGGTTGATTGTACCAGAAGCTTGAAGTAGTGCAGTGTTGACATCCTACCATGGTGTGGTGCCAATGATTTAAGCTCCCTTTGTACTATGAAGATGGATTTGTGAATCGTTTGACGGGGAGGGGAGAATTTCCCTTTATAATGTATGACAAGTTAGGAATCTAATGCATGCTTTGTTAACAAAAAAGTAACCTTAAGTGGATGATCAAATCTCATCTCTCATTAATCTCTGCGGTGAGATGCATATCTTGCACTTTTATGTTGATGTTTTCCTCTTCTCTGTTTTTAAACAAAATATGTTTTCATACAAGGAGGACCTTTGTCCTTAAGCATTCATCTGCTGCTGCTACTGATTCCTCTCTTGAAGTCAAAATTCTCTCACTTGTGACACTACAGTTGGTTGTGAAGTGAAGATGGCTTGGATATCACATTCACAGGATTATTAGTCTGAATGTAAAATAAGCAGCAGGACAGGATGAAACAGGCTGCATAAATTCTGTGTTAATGCAGATGTCTAGAAAACTAAGGAAGCAAAAAAAATTTTTTTTGAGCAAAATCATGTATAAAAGGAAAGAAGCACACAACAAACAAACAAACACACACACCCTTCAAATTCTTCTAAAAGAAGTAATATTTTAGAAAAGCCTAATGCTACAGTCTCCAATGATTCTTCACTTGTGCCAATGGTTTTGGTATTTTGGCTTTTAGGACCTAAATGCTATTGGTATTCATTTCCAAGTTATGTAGAGTTAAGAGTTTAGCTGTATAGATTATCATGAATGGACCTATCACTATGGATTTACCTCAAGTCTGAGGTCAGGGATTTACCAAAAGTAAAGAACCATAATATTTCTTTTAGTCTGTAAAAGAAGTTCTGTGTGGGAGCACAGGGAGGGAGAGGTTGCTCCTTCACTTCCCTGGGAATGATTTCATGTAAGTCTTGAGAAAACTGGAAGTAATTTAAATGCTAGCTGGTCCAATGAAATATTTCATCTCCATTGTTTCTGTTGATTATTTCATTCATCAGTACCTTAATGACATAATTTCACTCACTGTTCAACACCCATATACTATAGCACTTAAATCATTACTTCTTGCAAACAACAATCATTTCATAAACAAGAAAACACACCAGATAAGCTCTGCTTTGGTGGTTAGTGAAATTCAGCTGAATAGTTTGCTTGACATATGATTTGACTTGACATATTGGATTACAGTTTTACGTAAATTGTCTTAAGCACTCAGTAATGGAACGACAGGGTTTCCATGTCTAAAAAAAATTCAGTAACTACTACATATAGTACATAGATGGTCTTTATCCTCACAGCAATCCTGTGAAGGAGGTTAGCTGTAGAGATAGCAACCAGACCAAGATCACTGCATGAGCTTAATTGCTGAATGGAGATTTGGACCCTGTTCAGGATCCAACATTCCATCCACTGCATCATACTGTGCATGTAAATATCAGGTCCTTGTCAGAGAGCTGAGACTGAGTCTCACATTTTGGTGGGCACACAGTATATTTGGATTCAAATCCAGGTTTTCCACTGGATTGTGTATGAAATGTTTCTACCCAGTTCAGTAAATGGTGCAATTTTATGTACTTTGTATCACACTGGGGATAGTAGCTTCATCTATCAATTAGTCAAGAGGAAATGGAGGGGGGATTCACACATGCACACACACAAGATCAACAACAAAAAAGTCAACTCTGGGGACATAAAAGAAACAGTAATGACAGATCTGAAGCAAGTAACTACTTGAATTAGAAGTCATCTCCATCAAAAAATGCTTGCTAATTGCAATTAGAGGCGAAGAATGATCTCAACAGATGCTGTATAACAAAATTCAACTCATTCCAATTATTTGGTTGCTCATTACACCTGAAAGCATATTAGATAGCTTGTTTCAGAAATGTGTAAAGCCGTTATGAGAAAATTCATCACCACATTTGGCTTTTCTGGGACAGACATCAAGACTCTGAAGCCGACTCTGCAATTATGGTGAATACTTTCTTGCTAATTATATGTAATTTTTCACAACTGAAATATAATTAGTAAATCATCACCACCAGGTGCTGGATTACTTAACTAGCTGGAGAAGGACAGCCTTCCAAGTGAGAACATAACAGAGTGATGACTGGTATTAGAAGGGACCAAATGGATATCATGTCTATTGAATTTGTTTTCCTGGTTGAGTAAAACATATTTAGAAATTATTATTGATGTTATTGATGTCTCCTCCCACATTACAACGATTACACTGGGCTCATTAACACTTTCAACATTCAGAATCTCAGGGCTGTTACTCCAGAGTTGTTAGCCTGAGATATATAGCTTACATTAACAATGAATTCCATACTGTCCACCAGCCTCATTCCTTTGGGTTGATGTACAAGACATCTAAGATTTCCATTGACTTTATTTGGACACCAAAAAGGAGAAACAAAAAAACACAACAAGCAGCCTACTGCCATCTGCTAGATACACTCAGCAGTCCCAAGGAAACTGGAACCTGTTCCCTAAAGATACACACACATTACTGTGCCATCCCATACACCGCAAGTATTTATAGGTGATGTCTCTCTGTGAAACCATGAATGCCACCTTCTGAAAATAGCCACCCTGGGCCTTAATAGAACAAGGGGTAGCCCGGTGCGAGCCCTGGTCTGGCCTCTGTGCATCCAGATGATGCACAGGGGATCCCGGGCTCAGGCAGGGGTACCCATTCCTTGGACCAGGATAACTGGCACTGATTGTGGCCCGGTATTTCCCGCGGTCTGAGGCTGAGCCCGAGACTGTGGTCGTGTAGCCCGTTCCGTCACTTTTCCCAGCTACCGCATTTACTTGCGAGTAGCCGGGAAAAGTGGTGGATGGCGTGCAGCGCTCCGGCCATCAGGGCAGGGTGGGGAGATGGGGGGGAATCAGAGCCAGGGGGGATGGGGGAAAACAGAACTGGGGGAGATGGGAGATCGCGGGCGGGGGACCTTTTTTTAAAAACACACACACCAAAAAACACCCTACCTTAATCAATGGTGCACTCCTGTGCACCTGGGCCTTTAAAAATAAAAAAATGGCAGACGCGATGGGGCTTTCCTGCAGCCCGTCACATCTTACATTTAGACAGGGGCGACAGCCCACACTACTTCTACCGTGGGCTGGCCCCTTCTCCCAATTGGATTCAAATGTAGGTCTAGCAAGGCTCCCTGTTGTTGTTTAAGATGGTCAGTGAAAGCCAGAATAGAGTTGCCAAATATTTATTTATTTATTTATTACATTTTTATACCGCCCAATAGCCGAAGCTCTCTGGGTGGTTCACAGAAATTAAAACCATAATAAAACAACCAACATGTTAAAAGCACGATTCCAAAATTGCTGGCATCTGGACAGTTACTGGGGATGTAGTCAGAAATATGTCAGCAGGTCCATACTGGTAGATTCTAGTGGAACAAGAAAAGCTTAGTGTGTTCTCCTGTGATTGGTCTTGGCCATTGCTTGTGTTCTAATATATAATGATGAAAATGCACACAGAAAGTTGGGTGTTCCCAGAGCTGCTACTGCCTACCTGTCTTGATTCAGAACAGCCTGCAGTAGGCAACTATGCAGGGAGCACACACATGAAGACTACATTGTTCCCCTGCCCCAGGAATGATGACGAGATGGAGTGCAAGATAAATGGGCAACAACTTTAATCAGTTACAAAGCTCTGCAATGAGCAAGATCTTCACCTACAGCTGCACTGCAGGTCCTTGCACTTCAGGTGAGAACTGGGAGAATACATCATGCTGTTTACCTGACATGAGCAAGACCGTTCTGGCATTAAGCACCAGACTGATCTATCCTTGCCTGCTCACCTTAAAGCTGTGCTGAATAGGCCCTTGACATGTCAAGCCATCCTAGCAAAACAGCTTTGATGTGATGAGTGTTGCAAAATGGGGAACGCTTGGTTTTCTTATAGTTCAGCAGAGAGCCAGTGTGGTGTTGTGGCTGAAATGTTGGACTGGGAGTCGGGAGATCTGGGTTCTAGTCCCCACTTGGCCATGGAAACCCACTGGGTGACTTTGGGCCACTCTCAGCCCAACCCACCTCACAGGGTTGTTGTTGTGAGGATAAAATGGAGAGGAGGATTATGTATGCCTCCTTGGGTTCCTTGGAAGAAAAAAGGCGGGATATAAATGCAATAATAAATAAATAAATCACATTAATTGCTGGGATTGGTTGTACTGAAGGTAGAACTGCATTGTGCTTGGACCCCTTTGCTGAGTTAGGAGGGGTCAGTGGGGTTCCGATGGCAGTTATGACAGTTGGGTTTTCAAGAGCTGTTATGGAGGGGAGTTGGAAGCTGAGGGAGAAAGGAGTCAGATATCTCTGTGTGCACTGGTTTTATTATTTTACTTGTCCTTGGAAGAATGGGAACTGTTGCTACTACTTAATTAATAATAATAAGAAAAAAAACTTTGTGAGAGCCAGTGTGGTATAGCGGCTAAAGTATTGGACTGGGAGTCTGGAGATCCAGGTTCCAGTCCCCACTCAGCCATGGAAACCCACTGGCTGACTTTGGGACAGTTACAGACTTTCAGCCCAACCTACCTCACAGGGTTGTGGTTGTGAGGATAAAATGGAGAGGAGGTGGATTATGTACACTGCCTTGGGTTCAGGTCACTGTAGCACCTAAAAGCATCAAACAATCTTTGCAAGAAATCTCTAGGGTCTTCTGTGGCAGTTTGCTTCACTTCCAATTTTGACAAATTGGTGGGTTTTGGAATGGCTGTTTTAAGGCTTTCCATGATCAGCCTTCTATATCTGACAAGAGCGTTTTCTCCCTGCAACTGCATTGGGGTCTCAATTGGGTTTCTTGTCAGGGAGGGCTTCAGCCAGAGCTGGTCCCATTCCTGGCAGCCTCTCTGCCTCTGCTTGTGGCCTAGCTTGTGTTTCCACCATGCATTTTTAAAAGTTCATTTAGCATGGTCTGCACATCTCCCCAGGTGGGTGATGGCTTCTGAAGATTGAGGCAAACATCCCTTGCATTTTTACAGGATCTTCTCTAAGAGAAGGGTTCTGGTTTCACCAATTAAACTAATCAAACGTGGTAAAGAGAACATATATCAGTGCCTTTTCTCCATCCGGGTTAAAAGTCTCTCGGAGTGGGAACATTTTCTTTGGAATTGTTCCCAAATATCTTTCTTTTGCTGGCCCTTCCTTGGGGAAAAACTCATAACTTAAATCTTGCTTCAAGTTTTCAAGGCCTTTTCAACATTTTGCAGTCCATTGTAGTATCCCTTCACTTTCTGTGGTGGCATCTTGCCAGGACACTCATTTTTTTTCTTTTAGTGCTCATTCTGCCTACAGATGACGCACTGGATACATCTCAAGGGAGGGGGTGATTTCCCCCTCTTCCTTTTGCCACTCCTCTTCCTTCTTTACGTCTTCCTGTCTCTAACGAAGCAGTCTCCACCCCCAGGACAGAAGGAGACTAAGGCATCTACAGCAGGTGCGGCTGGTAAGAAATCTGCGGCTGTAGAAATGTAGCTTGGTGAACGCTGACAGTGAATTCCTGCATTAAGCAGGGGTTGGACTCGATGGCCTTGTAGGCTCTTTCCAACTCTGCTATTCTATGATTAAAAATAGCTGGCTGAGACAGTTGGGTGGGTGCTTGCTACAACTTTCGTGAAGTTGCTCATCTCCTTATTTTTTCTCTGTGACCTGTGCCTTTTGAACTTTTGTGACTGTTGACCCCGCACTGGACTTTGGACTTCTTGGCTTTGTCGGGTGTGTGAGTGTGTGTGTGTGTGTTTCTCTTTCTTTTCCTCATTCCTGAAAAACTGTGAGTTAACATCTCACTGCATAGCAATCAGGAAAAGGAATGTCTGGCTATGTTCCCGCAAGACAGTGATAAGCTGGCCAGAGTCCAAAGGGACAAGATAACAGTGTCGAACACAAAATTCTCTTTGTTTCTCTGGATCTTGAGTTACTGTAGATTCATAGCATTCACCTTCCATAAAAACTAACATTTTCTCTTCAGGGGCAAGGGGAGCCGCTAGCAAAGCCTGCACCTTAGGCCAAATAGGGATGGGTGTGTGTGTGATGGTGGGGCTAGCATGGCATCCTTTTCTTTTGTCTTTTTCTTCTCACTCTAGTGGCCGCTGGGAGGGATGCTTTCTGAAAGGCTTTTTCTAATTCCCATTTTTTCTAAACCTCTCAATTTTTTCCCTCCATCCACCAGCTCCAGGGCAAGGGGGAGGGGCTTGCAGGCTCTCCACCTCCCTGCCTGTTTGGTGATGCAAGGTTTTACATCAAAAGCAGGGGACAGTGCCTGGGCTGAAACACGGGGCTCAGCCAACTGCCGGGCAGGGGCTGAGGAAGGAGAAACTAAGAAAGCTATGTTCTCTTCCCCCCTTCCTCCCCCCTCATAACTCACAAGACATTTGAGTCGACTTCATCATGTAACAAAAACATAAACACACACACTCTCACATGTAACACATTTCATCTTATTTTTCTCTATGCCGGCAAAATAAACTTAACTGCAACATTACATTATAACTCAAACTACTCGTTTCTGGCCAAACCTCTTCACATTCAAGTTTCATTACTGTGGTTACACTCTAGAAAACAGGAATTTCATCTGCTTTTGGACATTTTGGTCACTTCCAATCTAGACCAATTTCTTAAAATGCACTTCAATGGGGTTGGGGTTGAAAGAGGAATTCTTCTTGACCAACTAACACCCATTTGTTGACTACTGGGTGGCAGCTTACACCTTAAAGCAAACCTCTTTTTGCTTTATTTCCCCCCAATCCAATGCTTTCCAAGGCAACTCACAGGACTGGAACCTGTTATTGATGCCTGTTGCAAGTGGATCTTTTCACAGCTGCCTCCTTACTAGTTTCAGACACCTTGTCTGATTTTTTAACACAGGGTAAAAAGAAAAACTTACCAGTCTCAGAAGAATTCTCTCCTCCTTGTTAGATTTCAGGCATGCCCCACCACACCTGGCTGGATTAAGCTAATTCTCCTGTATACGCCTTTTGTACCCCTTGCTAGCCCAGGCGCAGAAATGGACTGATGGATTAACCTCTGGTTAAACATTCCAGTGCACACTGGCTTTTCACATCTTCCCAAAATGACACAGGAGCTAGCAAGGTGGACTGGGAAGGCTACGCGGAACTCAGCGAAGCCATCCCTTTGTGTTGGTTGCCAAATTTTTGTCCCTCAACTAGGGATTTAAAGGCCTGCTTCCCCGGCGCTTTAATAGCCAATCAAACACATGAGGCCAGAAAACACTTAATCCATTTACTTCCAATACTGCAGTATGGGGGTGCTCTCCGGTTCCACAAGATGGAGGCACCCAGAACAAAGGAATCTCACAGTATATATAGGCCCTGGTGTTAGTCTCTTTCTAACCCTTCTATTGGTCAGTTCTGGATTAGCAAGTTAAGTTACATTCAATTTTCAAGTTAAGGTGCACAATCTCAATGAGTCATAGGTTACATTCGATGCTCTATTCGTCGAAGGTTTTCCCCTTTGTCTGCTAGGACATGATGTCCACCATTAAGGAATGCAAATCTGGCATGTAGCCACCCTTTGGCAGAGAAGCCATCTTTAACCCTTGGCACATTACATTCATTAGAGATGAAACCTCTCCCTGGGGACATCACTGGTAAGACCAGTGTTTAGACTTCTCACTTCCTCAGGTGAGGCATCCTAATGAGCTCTAAGGACCCATTACTGCTCTGAGGCGTCTTTATGGTGAAGGTTCACTTACCCAGTCCATCTCTCACTGCCTATCAGTGCAAGGGACTAAAGAAAGCAGTGAGGTGGATTGGGTAAGTGAACCTTCACCATAAAGATGCTTCAGGATGCTCACAAGCATAGCTAATACTGAACATCCTCTCTCTGAACCTGCCAGCTAGATGAATAGTTATACCTGAAAGGTTCACTTATAATGTCATAATGACATTACCAGTCAATCAATTAGAAACGAATTGGAAGAAAGAAACACGGACTACAATAAGGAGGCATTTATAAAACAATAAATATAAACAGCTATAAACATTTTCTCCTATTGAATAAAGCGTGTTTGTGTGCATTTTTCAAATGTACACATAGGGAGGGGTCAAAAATCCACCAGGACCTGAGAGCTCGATGGACTCCCCACACAGAGCCATGGAGAATGTGCAGGGTGGATTTTCACCCCATGGTTCCTTTAAGCACAATGGGGATGCTGGTCCTGTTAAGCATGGGAGGGGAAAATATTGCAGTAGTCTTCCTTGCCCTGCTGATGGCCTCCCCAACCTGCCAATAAAGGTCTTGAAGGCTCTAAGGCTTTCCTGCACCCCCCCCCCGCACCCATTGGTGCCTTAAAGTGCCTCTTATCATTGTGTTAAGAGGCCCTTTCAGGCCTTGATGAGTGTGGGGGAGGGGGTGAAGGGTTTTTCCCTTCTATTCTAATGGTGGAAATTGCACACTTCCCAGAAGCCTTGGATGCATGCAATGATGAGCGCTCACCAGGCTGGCTTGGCTGGAAGAGGGCCGGCTGGGCAGTGCTTGATGAGCATACTCAGCGAGCATTCAGGGAGCTCACCATTCACTATGTGCTGTCAAATACATCGTTTTGGTTCCACAAATTGCATTGCAAGCTTGGAAATATATGGACTTTGACTGCAGATTGTGTTCAGGTCCAGGTTCCCTTCTAATAGGTGAAACTGGGAAAATTCTGATCAAAGCAAACTGACATGAATTGTTAGGTGTATCCCTAATTTGGCTACATCTAAAGAAGAAATAGAAATTGTACCAAAATAAAGTAAACATAATACAAGATTGGGAAAGAAAACTTTTTCCATTGTATCTACTCTCAGGTAATCACGACCACTTCCTGGAAGTTCATGGCTGCACAGCACCCCATGTACTGAAGACATTGGGAAACGTAATGCTTGCACTGTAAAATTCAGGTCACTGCTGTTTGGATTGCAGCATTCAAAATGATGAGCCATGCCTCTTGGAAATAAAATTTGCAACTAGAAAATCCCGAAGTGTGCTCTTCAAGTGAGGGTTGTGCCTTTTTCCTTCCCCAAGAGTCACTATAGACTGGGAGATGATCCACAAAATTTGCAAGGCTAGTGAGAGACTCTCTGAAGAAATAAAAACTGTAGCCAAATGAGGCAAGGAAAACACACGAAGGAGTGCTAGGAGAAAATGCTTCAAGGGCAACTGGAATTGTCACAGAAAGCTTTTAATTATCTCCCACACCATCTGAGCAGCAAGTTTCAAGGAAAAGCCAGAGCACTAGCTAAGGGAAAGGATTTAACATCATCTGAAAATTTGGCACCTCTTGGCTGAAGTCACGTCTATGCCAGTCTGATTAAATGTTCTTTAATTTCAGTGGGCTTTGTATTGCACTTGCAGAGCAAATGATATAGAAAGGCACAACTGAAAAGCCTGATGAACATCCCCTCCAACCAAAATTCCTTCCCTCATCATACTAAATATCTTGCCTTTGTGCCAAAACACAGGCTGTCTTGGTAGCTAACAACAATAATGCTATGTGTGTTTGTAGTTTATAGTTATAGGGGGTTTCCAAACGTTTTGTCATTTGAACCAGATCATCAACATGAACTACTAAGCCAGAAATGAATTAATTCCCTGAAGACAAGACTTCGGCCAGATCTACACCACGCAGGATGAAAGTGGTATATGGTATGTGTCAATGGCCCACAACAGTTGTCAGTGGACTTTGATACTGCTATAAAGCAGTAGTGTGGCTCCTGCCTCTTATATACTGCTTTCATACCACTTTCATAGTGCAATATCCTGCTTGGTGTAGATCTAGCCTTTGATTACTTATTTTGCTATAGGAAACTGAAGCACCATACTGAAAGATGCTTCCAAATGAGTGTTTTACTGTGCAACCACATTCATGGGATTTTATGTGAGGTAAGTCCAATGACCCATTCTTGGAAATCTGTGGAAGGTCCCTTTGATCATGTCTTCAGTTTGTAGGCCTCCTCTGTTTTCCTACCACTTCTTCCACCTTTTTTTCTTACCCCCCCCAAAAAAAAAAATCAAGGGAAAAAACCATGGAATTACTGTGCAATGCCCTTTGATTATTAGTTCTAGGAACCCTCAGTTTCAAAGCACCCACAGTCTTCCACTTCCATATTACTTCTATTCTACTCTGCAGTTTCCTTCCCAGTTCCTTGTTGACCCCTTCCTGCCCATTCTTCAACAATAGTTCTTGCCTATTATTCAACAATTCATCTTCTTTGTAGGCCTTGCATAAGGCCCTTAATGTCCTGTTTCCTATGGGACCGCTTTCTGGGCATCATTATTCTCCTTCTACTCTTCCTCTCTCTTCTTCTTCCAAAAATCTGATCAGGTCAGGTGCAGAAAGTTGGTAGGATTTCCCTCATCACTCAGCAGGATGATACAGGAAACTTATTTCCTTATCATTAGGCAAGCTGATTCACACTACTTGTTAGTTTATCCTGTTCATCCAATGCCATAGTTGAATTCGTTATGCCTTCAGCTGACTTCAATGTGACATTGGAAGCTTCTTCCCATCCCCCCCTATAGCTTTTCTTATATCTTCTGCTCCACACAATCTTATTTTCTTGTTACCTGTGTGTTCCATTGCCCCTTACACTTGTTACTTTACTTCATTGCTCTCCAGCCTGTTGAATGAGGAAGGGGAGTTATTTTGCTAGCTGAAATACGGTATGGGGGAAGACTTTCCAGCAGGCTAACCAATAAGAGTCAGCACTGACATGACTATTTAAGTGGCCACACATCCCGTATGTTCCCAGTCAAAGGCACAAGAACATCCCAGCCAGTGGCATGCAGATAAAGCAGGATTGGCCTGCAGTGAGAACGGGTAAAGTGAGAATTTTTTTAACTTCCTTCTTCTTGAATGGCCAAGATAAAAGGTATTTTTAATCTATTCTGATTTGCTGGATAGTTGGGGCTGGTACATAATTTTGAATAATTGAGTAGCCCATTTCACATAGTAGGGTCATAACGACAGGTTCATTGCAGGTTAGGAGGGAGGAAAAGCACTGAGTCTGCACCAGCATACTGGCCACAATAGTGGTGAAGAGGGAAACGTAACCTGACCAACCTTGCACTGCTTACCTGCTCAAGGATATCTGGTATGCGAAACACCATTGGGCTATGATGGCCTCAATGCCTCTGATGCAAATTAACCATTGGGGAGCTCATAATGCTGTCAGGGTCTCCTCAGAATACTATTAGGCTTCACTGTTCATGAAGAGCATCTAGCAGAATTTCAAGGACTGAGCCAATGCTTTGAGCAAGATGTATGTATCTTGCCCAGAGATGGGGTATCTTAGCAACTGCTTGATAGCAGGTAAATGTGGAAAGATGAAGGTAGCAGTTGACTAGTTATTCCATTGCAAATTACTTGTAGAACTGAAAATGACTTCACTAGTATTGCCACTCAGAGAAGTTTCATTATAGGGGAGTTTATACAAACATCCAGCAAGCAAGAGAACAAGCAAACAAACAAGCTGCAGCCCAATTCAGTCCAATACCCCTCCAGCTCTGGCGTGATCTTCCAAGGGCAGTGAGCCTGGCACCCACAGTGCTGTATTTCCAGTACCAGTCTTAACTTATCTGTTCTCCCAGGCTTTTAACATTTTAAATTTTTTCAAAGCCTTTTTAAAAACATTTTTGTCTTTTATTATCTTCACCCCTAAAATGTTGTTTATTATCTTAGTTCCTGCAAGCCTGTTTCCCCGCCGCTGCCGCGGTGTGTGTGTGTGTGGAGGTGGATTTGTGGGTGGGAAGGACCCAGATCTAAGCCGTACGTGGGTGGACCCATGTGTGGCATGGGGTCCTGGGTAGGGCCAAGCCTACGAGGGCAGGCCCTGCAGAAGCCCTGGCCTCTTTCACCTTTCCGGCTCAGAAGTGGCAGCACATTTGGAGTGAGGGAGACAAGGAGGCTCCATTGCAGGTTGAGACGAGAGAGAGTCAGCGGCCTCAAGAGCAGCTATTGCTTCAACTAATTCTAACCCAGCAGGTCCTTACTCTCAATTCCCAGAGGTTGCTACAGTCGGCCTTAAGCCAAAACAAACAAATGAACAAAAAATCTCCAGAACTTGCTAAGCCCTGCATAGAAATGTCCCCCAAGAAAGGAGCAGGTAGCAAGAAGGGCAAGGGCAGGGCCCACCACCCTCCTGTTAAGCATCCCCCTCAGCAGCCACTTCCATGTGGCATTGTAATTTATAATGTATCGGCATGTTGATTAGATTTATATTGTTGATTTTATTGTGATTTTAGTTGTATTTTTTATCATTATGACAAACCGCTCAGGATGCAATCTTAGATAGTTGGAAGAGTCTGACCTCGGAGGCCAACAACTGACCTCAGAGGTTAACAGCTATCTAATGCAAGGTGGACCAAGCACGGAGGGGATCCTCTTCTCCATGCTCCATCCAGCCTGCAGTTTTTGCTAGACGCTTCAGAGCAGAAAGGAAGGAAGCTGCACTGTGTGTAGGAAGCTGTGTAAAGGTGCTTCCGTGGTCTCCTCCCATCCCCACTCCAAGGCATGTCCCCTTTCCACCTTCTCCATGCCCCATTCCTGAGCATAGACAAGGAGCCAGGGCAGAGAGAATTGCGCTGGCTACAAGGCAGTGAGGGAGGAACTGAGCAGTTTCTGGGAACCGGAGTGTGCCTTCTCCGATATCCATTTTCTGCCCCCTTTAACCCCAAACTATTATTTTTCCACAAAGCAACTATATTACAATTCTCCATGACACAAAAAAGCAAGTGTCAGTCCCTGTCAACACTGTTATCTTTTAGGCGCCAGGTCAAGACTTTTCTCTTCTCCCAGGCATTTAACGCCATTTAACAACGCTAAGTTTGTTTTTTTAACAGACCCCCAGAACTGTTGTTCTTAAATTGATACTGTTGTTTTTATACTGTTGTTTTTATGTTTTTTAAAATTTTGTATACTTTTAATGTTTATTGTTTTTAACTTTTGTAAACCGCCCATGGAGCTTTGGCTATGGGCGGTATATAAATGTAACAAATAAATAAGTGTCTTCACTTGGCTCAGATATCCAAGCTGGCTTCCTTGATATTACTTCTTAAGCAATCAGGAAATTCAGATAATATACTTAATGATAGAGACTAGCTCTTGATGAATCTTTCAAGATATTGTTACATCTGGTCCTTGATAGCTGCATCTCAGCATTTCCTAAGATCTGCCTGCATACATGTTTCTGCTTGTCGGGCTTATGAAAGAGAAAACAGAAGAGATATGAAAGGTCCCAAGTTGTACAAAGTCTTTCTTTTTAACAGTAGCAGCTGCATAATTCTTCTTTGTTTGGAAGACATAACTCTCTTTGGTTGCTAAGAAGCCCCCGCATGGCATCGTTTATGGGAGCTGATTGCAGTGTAGGTGCAGCACAATTCAGTCTAAATCAAAGGATACCATCCTGCAGAAATAATTCATTTGCTCTAAACAGAGAGAAAGAAATCACAGTTATTGCATATTATTAGCTTTTCCAGGGCCATAGCCGTCCATCAAGTTCTGAAGGAAATACCATTCAAAAACCCTGGCACACTCCAAATGTAATCAATAGATGCTGTAATGAGCATGACGTTAAGCATAAACAATCAGGTAATATTGTTAAAATTAAAAGCCATTAAGGAACATAACTTTGGTGGAATTGAAATTCATTTCCATCTCTCTCTCTCTCTCCCTTTGTGCTACAGATGAGCCAGTAATACCGCGATTTATCTTATTTAGCTAACATAATGCTTACTCTTCACTCATGGTGTGAACTCACTCACAGCTTGTATTACAAACATAATTACTGGCAAGTTGAATGCTGAACTGATGAGTTCCTTCCTATGCTAAACAGGTTGTCAGTCCTCAGTCTAGCTCACCACCATTACTCAAGTGTCATGCAGGCCTTCTGTGACCATATGGACAAGTGTTCATGTACGTATTCTCCATTCTTCATGACTGACAAGCTTGTCAGCGTCTCTTTCTCTGCTCCCCTCCCCATTATTTGCGATGGGAGGCCTGAGGCTAGTGCAAGTATGGGGCCTGATCCTGGGGCCTCACAGGGGCATGGAGGAGACATGAATCTAGCACATCCATCACTGCCTCTGCCCCTAACCCTGGAATATCCCATTTCAGAGCATACTACAGGTGGGAACACTGCTGGCAGTAGATATACAGTCACACTAAAAATACAATAGTACTGCCAAACCATCTATCTGAATCAAACACAAAGCTTAAAACACTACCAAAACCAGTACATTCAAAATTTGTAATTTACTTAATCAGTGTTCTTCCAGAACACTTGAGAACTACAAACTCAATCACTGCTTTTAAAACTCAGCTAAAAACTTTTCTTTTCCCTATAGCCTTCAAATATTGAGTTTGTTCTGACTCTATACTGTCAGCTTTACCCTACCCGGTGCCTGTTTACACTTCCCTGTGCCTGTTTGCATTCTCCTTCCCTCTTTATTGTTTACTACAACTTATTAGATTGTAAGCCTATGCGGCAGGGTCTTGCTATTTACTGTGTTATCTGTACAGCACCATGTACATTGATGGTGCTATATAAATAAATAATAATAATAATAATAATATATCCAGAGCTTTCTACTTGGGGCCTCTAAGGTGGACATGTCCCCTGCTGGCAGAACTCCTATTCTCAGGCAGAAGGGCAATTCTGCCCCCATCCTAGCCCTCCTTTGGTAGCTAAATAAGACAGTTAAGGTTGCACTCCAGAACATCCAAGTTCAGCATATGGTGGCATCAAAAGTCACAACAGGCTAAAATTCTTCAGACAACCCACTTGCCTACTGATTCTACTTAAGAAGTCATTGGCAAATGGGTGAGGTATCTATCTGAATCCATTCAAACCAGCTCAAAGATGTGGCTGCTAGAATCATTTTCTGCTGCTGCTAATAGCAATGTATACAGTCCCAAAGCAAGTAAGCATTTCTCCTAGTAAGACACAATATTTGTTATTTGTCACAGTAGAATACTTTTAGAACTTTTATAGTCAGTTTAACTTTCATAAATTATCAAAATCTATTCCAATACATCTGTAAAAAGGAATCAGTTTTGCAAAAGAATATTTAATATTAACAAAAAATAAAAGCTGTAAAATCAATGAAGAGTCCCTTTGCTATTTTTGCTGCAACAGGCTAACACAGGTATTCTTCTAGACATTAAGCATTGTGCTAAAGTGTATAAAGCATTCTGTTCACTCTCTATGTTGTGTCCTGATAAATCATGAGAACAAAACAGACCTAACTCTGCTGCCATCCTGATTCTAGATAGAGTGCATCAAGTGACAGAAATTAATGGGACAATTCAATATACTCTACAAACTAAGAACCATACTAAAAGTTCTACCTAGCACACATGGTAGAGTTATGCATGCTAGTTTCTTTACCTCCATATTCACATGGCCCTGATTCAGATTGAGACCATGGTTAAACCTTTCCACCCCAGCCATTTTTTCTACAGAATTCTCCCCCCAAACACACACACACACACACACACACACACACACACACACACACACACGGGAAGGAGATGTTAAAAAAGGGGGGGTGAATCCAGTGAATCAATATTTTTGAACTTCTCAAGATAGTGATTTCTGTGGCCTTGGGCACCCACAGCTGAAATGCCCTTCGGAAGGGCGTGAATGTTTTGTCATGAATCATTGACTCCAGGAAGGTCTACATAAGCCATATGGATCACTGAGGACAAAATAGTCTGAAGCACTCTCACAATGAGGCCATAGGAGACAGGAGGCCTAATCAGTGTTCTTCATCCCCCAAACAAAGCCATCCATATGATTCCTTAAATAATACGAAATTCTGCAAAGAATCATTCAAGCAGCTTGACAAGAAAAGAAGGGAATGGAATTCTTCAAACAGCATGTTGAGAAAATTACCCAATATTTAAAAGGGAATTCTTCAAACAGCTTGAAGAGGAAAGCCCCCTCCCCCAAATAAAACTAGTAAACTGGGAATTCCAAAAAGGTTAAAAATAGTGTTTATATTGTTATCCAGTAGAGATGGATGTTGTCAGCAAATATGTGCGGAAGAAGAGATAAGTCTTGAAATGTTTTTGGATTATATTTTATAGCCTATCACCAAAAGACCAAACATGGACTTTGCTTACTAACAGTGTAGGCTGTCAACCCATTAGGAATTTCTTGGCTTTGCTAGAAACAGCTAAGTTGTCTTTTTAGCTCCACATTTTATGATTGACAAGAGGAGGCTTAACTGTCAAAGTTAAGTCACCTGAATACGAAGAGATCACTGCTAATACCCCAGGAGTCTGTTATCCCCTTCATTCTCTGTTAAGGCTGCATGCTGCTTTTCCTAGTATTACCACCACCCCCAAATCAATATCATGTTAGCTTAGCACAAAGCCAATGAAAAATACAATACATTTTTCGTTAGCAGTCTCTGAAAAACAAAGTGCTACCCGGACACTGAAATCTGAGAAACCCTTTCTGTGCCACAAACAAAATCCACTTTGATTTTTAACGGTTCCATCATGGGAACTTTTTGTACAGTTCATTATGCTCCTTTCCTTCTCCTTGAGGGAGATTTCATTGCAGTCTGATTAGAGTGACAATTTTATAAAACACACACACACACAAATTCCTAACTTTATGTCATAACCCCCATAGGCCAAGTGACAGGAAGCACTTGTGCAAGAAAACTATTCAGACAACGCAGAAATAAAACTTGGTCCAGACAGAATCAACAGCCCATGCTAATTGACCCATCCATTTGAAACTTATCTGTGAGTAAAGCCTATGGCGCGAACTGGTTAGTTCTGTTTTGTTTGATATCTTTGGGGGACTGGGAGCTTAAGAGGCAGGCTCCTACTACCTGGGTTTTTGACCATCTGACCCAGCCAGGAGAGGAAGGCCTGCAGAGCAAAGGACCAATCAGCGGCTGCTGTTGTCCTGCCTAGTCTGCGGAACCTCCAACTGCCTCCTAGCAGACTCAGGCTCCCAGCAAAGAAACATCTCACCCCCAGCTGCAACATCTTTGGGGGACTGGGAGCTTAAGAGGCAGGCTCCTACTACCTGGGTTTTTGACCATCTGATCCAGCCAGGAGAGGAAGGCCTGCAGAGCAAAGGACCAATCAGCGGCTGCTGTTGTCCTGCCTAGTCTGCGGAACCTCCAACTGCCTCCTAGCAGACTCAGGCTCCCAGCAAGGAAACATCTCACTCCCAGCTGCAACATCTTTGGGGGACTGGGAGCTTAAGAGGCAGGCTCCTACTACCTGGGTTTTTGACCATCTGAACCAGCCAGGAGAGGAAGGCCTGCAGAGCAAAGGACCAATCAGCGGCTGCTGTTGTCCTGCCTAGTCTGCGGAACCTCCAACTGCCTCCTAGCAGACTCAGGCTCCCAGCAAGGAAACATCTCACCCCCAGCTGCAACATCTTTGGGGGTCTGGGAGCTTAAGAGGCAGGCTCCTTTGTGGGCGGGCTCACCACCGGGGGGGGGGGGGGGGGGACTCCAAAGGGGTTTGCCAATTTGGGGAAGCCACTTCAGGGCAGTACACAAGGGCGGGGCCTGTCCCCTTGTTTGTTTTGTTTTGTTTCTTTTCTTTTCTCCTCCCCCCCCTACTTTCGGCCTGCTTCCATTTAGTCGTGTGAGGGTTCTGCCAGCCTGTTATGAACATCTGCTTTCCTGGGAGTGGAGGAGATGATGAGAGTCCGGGAGCAGCCATCACAGTTATACAGGGCAGAAGGAGACACAGGGCGGGGCGACAGCTGCACTGTCATAAGAGAGAGTGCAATGACAGGGTGTTGGTTGTCCCCAAACGTCCCCCCAATTCAAATAATTTGGATGGCCCTGGCAACAGACCTCCTGGGTTGAAATTGCTGCTGGTGAACGCCAGGTCGGTTAATGGGAAAACAACTGCTATCCAGGACTTGATCCTGGATGAGCATGCCGACCTGGCCTGTATCACAGAGACCTGGTTGGATGAAGCTGGGGGAGTTAATCTCTCTCAGCTTTGCCCACCAGGGTTCTCTGTCGAGCAGCAAACAAGGCCTGGAGGGCGAGGAGGTGGAGTGGCAGTGGTCTATCGGGATTCCATCCCCCTGACCAGGTGCCCTGTCCCACAGTCTGCAGGGTTCGAATGTGTGTATCTGAAGGTGGGTGCCCAGGATAGAATAGGGATTCTGTTGGTATACCGTCCACCCCGCTGTTCAACAGTCTCCCTTCCTGAGCTAGCCGGGATAGTCTCAAATTTGGTGTTGGAGTCCTCACGGCTTGTTGTTCTGGGGGATTTCAATATCCATGCTGAGGCTGCCCTGTCGGGAGCGGCTCAGGACTTCATGTCCGCCATGACAACTATGGGTCTGTCCCAAGTAGTATCTGGCCCCACCCATGTTGCTGGGCACACTTTGGACCTTGTTTTCTGTGCTGGATGGGGTGACAGGGATCTGAGAGTGGAGGAACTTTATATAGTTCCGTTGTCATGGACAGATCACTACCTGGTGGGGTTTAGACTTGCTGGCACTCAGAACCTCTGCAGGGGTGGAGGACCGATTAAGATGGTCCGCCCCAGGAGGCTGATGGATCCAAATAGTTTCCTGATGGCTCTTGGGGATTTTCCTGTTGCCTCGGCAGGTGATTCTGTCGATGCCCTGATTGATCTCTGGAATACAGAGATGGCCAGGGCAGTGGACATGATTGCTCCTGAGCGCCCTCTCTCACGTTGTGGAGCCACACCAGCCCCCTGGTTTTCCAGTGAGCTGGCAGCAATGAAACGAGTGAGACGGAGGCTAGAGCGACGTTGGCGGAAAACTCGGAATGAATCTGATCGAACACAGGCTAGAGCCTATCTGAAGGCCTACTCTGTGGCAATTCGGGCAGCGAAAAAACTTTTTTTCTCTGCCACTATTGCGTCTGCAAAGAGCCGTCCAGCAGAGCTGTTTCGGGTGGTCAGGGGCCTTCTACACTCTGGCCCCCAAAAAGTGATTTCAGACCTTTCAACAGCCTGTTGTGACCAATTCGCCCAGCACTTTGCAGACAAAATCGCTCGGATCCGCTCTGACTTGGATGCTATTGTTGATACAGATCCAGTGGATGTAACTTTGGCACCTGCTTGTCCAGTATTATTGGATACCTTTCAATTTGCATAGTCCGATGATGTGGACAGGGTCCTTGGATTGGTGAGAGCCACCACGTGTATACTAGATCCTTGCCCTTCCTGGCTTATAAAAGCTGCCAGAGGGGGACTGGCTGAGTGGGTAAGTGGAGTGGTCAATGCCTCCCTTCACCAAGGAAGGGTCCCAGCCTGTTTGAAGGAGGCAGTGGTAAGACCCACACTGAAAAAGCCCTCCTTGGCCCCCACTGTATTGGATAACTACCGGCCAGTCTCCAACATCCCATTTTTGGGCAAGGTATTGGAGCGTGTGGTGGCCTCCCAACTCCAGGGATTCCTGGATGAGACGGATTATCTAGATCCATTTCAATCTGGCTTCAGGCCTGGTTATGGGACAGAAACAGCTTTGGTCGCCTTGGTGGATGATCTTCGCCGGGAACTGGACAGGGGGAGTGTGTCCCTGCTGGTTCTGCTGGACCTCTCAGCGGCGTTCGATACCATCGACCATGGTATCCTTCTGGGCCGCCTTGCTGGGATGGGTCTTGGAGGCACTGTTTTACAGTGGCTCCATTCCTTCCTAGATGGACGGACCCAGAAGGTGGTACTGGGGGACTCCTGTTCGACTCCTTGGCCATTGGCCTGTGGAGTCCCTCAGGGCTCTGTTTTGTCCCCCATGCTATTTAACATATACATGAAACCGTTGGGAGAGGTTATCCGGAGTTGTGGGGTGCGGTGCCACCAGTACGCTGATGACACCCAACTCTACTACTCCTTTCCACCCAATTCCAAGGAAGCAGTTTCTGTGCTAAACCGCTGTTTGTTGGCAGTAATGGATTGGATGAGGGCGAACAAATTGAAGCTCAATCCAGATAAGACAGAGGTGCTCCTGGTCAGTCGAAAGGCAGATCAGGGAATAGGGATTCAGCTTGTGTTGGATGGGGTTACACTCCCCCTGAAGACGCAGGTCCGCAGCTTGGGTGTGCTTCTGGATTCAGCCCTGAGCCTGGATGCCCAGGTTTCGGCGGTGGCCAGGAGTGCATTTGCACAGTCAAAGCTAGTGCGCCAGCTGCGCCCGTTCCTAGAGATGTCGGACCTGGCCACGGTGACACATGCCTTAGTTACATCCCGATTAGATTACTGTAACGCGCTCTACGTGGGGCTGCCTTTGAAGAGTGTTCGGAAACTCCAGCTGGTTCAAAGAGCTGCAGCCAGATTGTTGACCGGGGCTGGTTACAGGGAGCAGACAACTCCCCTGTTAAAACAGCTCCACTGGCTTCCAGTCTGTTTCCGGGCACAATTCAAAGTGCTGGTTTTGACCTATAAAGCTCTATATGGTTCGGGTCCAGGTTATTTGAAAGAACGTATTCTCCCCTATGAGCCTGCCCGTACTTTGAGATCTTCTGGAGAGGCCCTTCTTTTAGTCCCACCTTCTTCACAGGCACGCTTGGTGGGAACATGGGAGAGGGCCTTCTCGGTGGCTGCTCCGGTGCTCTGGAACTCTCTTCCTGGGGAAGCTAGGCTGGCCTCCTCCTTGATGGGCTTTCGGAAGCAGGCTAAAACTTTCTTGTTCAAGCAGGCCTTTGGAGAGTAATCCAGCCCTCCATCTATGTTAATGTCTTATAATTTTGTTGTGTATTTTTTTTTAATTGTTTATGGTTTTGTTTCCCTCCCCCCCCATGTATATTTTAAAATTTGTAAGGCCGCCTTGAGGCCCAGCATTGGGCAAAAGGCGGGATACAAATAATAATAATAATAATAATAATAATAATAATAATAACCTCAGGCCTTGGGCCAAATCCAGCCATCCTGAGCTCTCAATCCAGCCCTCCAGCACTGCCCAGATGATCAAGTCCCTTCCCCCTGGCTCCATTCCCTTTCCCCCAGCTATCAGTCATTGGGAGGTTTCCCAGCTTTTGTGCTGTTTTCCCCATTCTAAAAGGTTAAAATGCCTTTCTTAAGGCTGAGTTGCTGCCAATAACTGCTTAAGATAAAATATTTATTTATTTTATTACATTTATATACCACCCCATAGCTGAAGCTCTCTGGGTGGTTTACAGAAGTTAAAAACAGTGAACATTAAAGACAAGTATACAACATTTAAAACCATCAAGAACATAAAAATAACAATATCCTTTTAAAAACAACTGTTCTAGCATTGTAACAACAATGTTAACATTTCTGATATGTTGGGCCCTGCACCTTTTACCTTGGCTCTGTTCATCACTGGAATGTGGCTCCTGGGAACTTCTCTGCAATTGAATTGGGCTGCCAGGCTAAAGATGTTCAACATCCCTGTCCTATATGATGCAAATATTAATTAGCTGCAGCTAAAGCATTATTAGTGTGATATTAGCTGGGGATAATACCGACTCCTCCTTGTCCTTCCTCCTCCTACTCCTGACTGCTGTTAACACAGGTTGTTGCATTTGATGGTGTTTATGGTATGTGTGTTTGGGGAACATATCAGGAAGTCTGTCCATGTGAGAGGACATTATTCTATGTCTTGTAGCAGCAGCAACCAGATCACCAAGATACATGTGAATTAGACTTCCATTTTGGATAGGAACATAGGAAGCTGCCTTATACTGAATCAGACCATTGGTCCATCTAGCCCAGTATTGTTCACACTGACTGGCAGCAGCTCTACAGGGTTTCAGGTAGGAACATTTCCTAACCCTACCTTGAAATGCCAGGGATCAACCTAGAACCTTCTGCATGCAGAACAGGTGCTCTACCAATGAACTTATTATCCTTTGCAATATTATTCTTCTAGAAGGTCGTATATTAATGTTTAATCATTAAACATATTGTGTTTTTGACACTGTGCATATAGATGTAGATACTTTTGTGAAAATGATTACATTAATCTCTGCAACCATTCCAGGTGCACTTATATGGTTACATTGAATTCACTGGGACTTACTTCTGTATATGCTGGATCACAGTTTAGTCAGTTTTAGCCTATTGAAACAATGAGACCTATTTCAATAGCCATAACGGCCTGATCTCATTTATTTCAATGGGACAAAAGCATGGATCCAAACAGGATTTACCTTTACCTGGATGCCTTTATGACTTTGCATAAAGAAGAAACAATATCTTAATCAGTTGAAATAATTCTGGAAGATCTATTGGACAATCTTGGGGGCACATCATGGAATTCCTGTAGGACATACTGTATTTGCACTGATAGATATTCAGAGAGTTCCATGGACGTGCAGGCACAAATCAGTGTTAAAACTAAAATGCGCATGATTGTGATCCGGTTCAGAACTGGAAACAACTAGGAGAGAACATCAGAAAATGCTGGAAACTCTTAATTCACTGACAAGAAAATGGAATAAATACAGATGGATGAGTAACTTCTAGATATTACTGGATATTTTTCAAAGTACATTCAAAACGTTCTTTCAATAATTGGTTTGCTGCATTGGTGATCTGCCTAAAAATGGTGAGGGTCATGATGCATTCATTTCAGCGACTCCGTAAGGAGTTGTTGGCTTCATAAAAATATCTATCTGTCTGCTGATGAAAACAGAATGCTGGATCAGAGAGCTCTCGGTCGATGTCTCCATGTTGTTATGTTAAGGATAACACATTGTAATGGTCTGCCCGATCCCCCCAGAGTAATCAAATATGGTATTAGAACTCCACTTGCTAAGGTTAGGAGCCACATTAGAAGCAGAAGCACATTGTTCACATTTTGGCAGCTAAAGCTAATTTATAAGGTCAACCTGTAAGAAGCAAAGGGAAACCGCCATGCAGAGAAACAGCATTAAAAGTCAGGAGGTTAGCTCTTTTCATGTGGGAAGTAGTTAACTGGTGGGGTGTTTAAGCATTTTATAGCCAGACCACTTTTGCCATCTGTAAATTAACTATAAGCTCTTTTAGCACAAAAGGGAATTAACCCAGAGAGTTTTACACAAATGCATAAGCAAAGCATTTAAAGTGGAGTTCCTTTTATTAACAACAAACTCCCCCTTAGGAAAAGTGATCACTCTCGGCTCTAAGGAAGAGGTTTATAAGGGAGATTTATTATGCAGGCATCAGGCCATCCTAGGTCTTTTCATTCTATCCAGCTGCAAGGAAGATACTGCCACTTGTAGTAGTAGGAGCTGGCAGACAGGAAAGGGAAAATGATCGGATTCAACAAAGTGACTGGCAAGAATCTGTGCTGCAAATTTGATGTTGACCATGGGTCAACTGATTGATGACCATGTTGCTTTCTATTCATAACAAGCATAGCAGGTGGCCTTTTGTACAATGGGATTCTTCTCAAGTATTATTTTTTCTCTAATCTAGATGTAGACAAAAAGGTTAGTGGAGCAGTGATGATGTGTAGATGCAAATTTGTACAATACCCAACAGCGTCTATACATCTGGCAGCTTTCTGCTTCTTCAGTTGTCAATGGTTTGTGTTCCTTGGGAAGCTTAGTTTTTTTTGATGGTACATGATGAGTATTGCTGAAGTGCCCTTGCAACACAGGAATGAGAGGAAAAGGGAGGAAAACCAATAATGTCCAGAGCCCAGTAGAATCACTGCATATAATCACATTGTTTAGGGTGCAATCCTATCGGGATGGTTGTAAGCCTCTGAACTCTGTGGCATGTGGCCATCCAATACAATCTTCACCTCTCCATTCCTTCCACTCTGGATTTCCGCTAAACTGGCTTTTTTACCCATCTTGCTAGGGCTCTGCAGAGTGGGAGGGAAGGAGGCTGGGGATGCCTGTGGATATCGGCTGGGGAACCTATTTTGGGAATGGAGTTCAGCACTTGGATAGCTCCTTTAGTTTTAGCTGGCGCTGAGTGAAACCCAGAACAGAAATTGAAGCTTCCTGCCTCTACTGGTATCTACCAATCCAAGCAGGCCTCAATCCCTTGAGGATCTGACTCCTTTCACACCAATGAGCTTACACTGTCCCATGCCTACCCAGCAACACCAGAAATGAGCCTGCACTAACAGAGAGAACTTAAGGCATTCGAATCCTCTGGGAACGGATGTAGACTAGGAGGAGTGATCTGGCACTATAGGAATAAAATACCTCAGTTCTGTTCCTGATGTTACTGGAGCATTTTCTCACTCAGGCCATGATGGAGCATGACAGCAATCTGTCATGCTCCATCATGGCCTGGAAGTTTTCTCTTAAGGCCAGGACAGGGCACCCAGAAGCCAAATTGTTGGTGTTATGCTGTGTGGCTAGCAGGTGCAATCCTCCAACCCCACATGCATCCAGTGTGAAACCGCCACATGTGGGACTGCGAGGAAATGAATTCAGCCCCACATTGCTAAGGCCAACAGGCAAGTAACTGACATTGAATGCATGGCTGTTAGGGGAAGTGGCCAGAAGGCACATAGGTGTGTACCCAGTAGGGGTGATCCCACTTGCTTCTCAAATGTACACTAGATGTGTGAAAGGGATTTGTCCCTGTGATGGACAGGAATGAGTGAAACACATCCATAAGTCACTGCAGTGTTTTGTCACCTTTTGCCATTTATGGAATTTGATGCTACTACTACTACTACTACTACTACTATTACTACTAATAATATATTTCTTCCCCGCCTCTCCACTTGGATTGAGGTGGGGAACAACAATGGATACAAAACAAAAACTGATTAAAAACATAGCATACATGATTAAGACATCCTTAAAACATCCTAAAAACATTCTAAAATTCCTGCAGCCTTAAACGTTTACACATGCTGTTAATGATTTGTTGGCATTGGTTCCAGAATATTATACGTAATGTTTTATTAAAAAGCATTTCCCTTTACTCAAGTGGATTTTACTTTTGTGTGTGGTACCTCCATTCTGTGCATGTACACTATCCTCATTTTTTTTTAAAAAAATGTGTTTTTTTTTAAAAAATGAAACCTGTTCAAATGTGGGGGAATACACATCATTTTTACACTTAACATTTTGATAATTACACACATTAATTCTCATAGTACCCTCATCATATAAAAGAGAAATTAACATGATTTCAAAGATATCAAATCAAGCTGCCTTGCAAAGAACGCTTCCCCACCCCAAATACACCAAAAATATAATTATTTTAAAAAAATAAATATCTCACAAACACTGAAATTATTTTAAACCTGCAAAGTTAAACAACACTTGGCGTTGTGATATCTGAAAACTGAAGAACAAGCAGGAAAGACGAGCTGTTCCTTAAAAGACTTCTCTAAATGTGAAATTGTGTAGCTTAGAAGGAAAGCTTTCCAGTGAGCCTGGTGGCAAATTTCAACTCAGCCCTTGATCGGCTGTGAATCCACTCCAGGTTTCAGACAGAACAAGCCAGAACTCCAAAGGAACTATCCAAGGTTCTGAACTCCATCCCCCAAAACAAGTTCAGCCCCTTGGATAGTTCTTTTAGGGTTCTGCCTGGTTCTGACTGAAATCCAGAATGGATTGTCAGCGTCACCAAAATTGGAGCTCCCTAGCCCCCATTGAGGATTTCCCTGCTCAGCATCACCAGATGGCCATACAACCACATGGGAAATGTGGGACAGCATGTTTTCGCAGACAGTGAAAAGTTTCATGCAAGAATGGCTGCAGGTTTGAGGGGGCACTGTGAGAGTAGCCTTCACTCAAGCAAGATTAAATTTAGTGGGGGGGAGTCAGCATAAGGGAGTTCCTTTGAAGGATAGCGGTATGGGGTCGAAATTCTGTGTCAATTGAAGATACTATTCACATACTGCTAGAATGCTCTATTTATAATGATCTTAGAACCAAATATATCCATCTGCTGTTAAGAGCGTTGAAGGGAAGGCCCCCCTTGTTAAGGCTTGTTTCCTATTGTCTGATGTTGAAAACATCTTTTAGAACATCTAAATTTATTGTCAATGCTCTACAAATACATGCCATAAACTTTAAAGGCTATATGGGAAATTATTCAACTCTTAGTGGTCTACTAGTAGAGTTCTAAATTGTATCATTCCCCCCCACCCTGCCTGTGTTTGTGTATAATGGCAATTTGCTAAGACACAATAAACTATGATTGGTTTGGTTTGAAGGGGCACTGGGCAAGCTGCCCTCTGGTAGGTCTATTTGGTAACAATGGCAACATCACATTAGATATCTGATGTAGTGTGAACAGAGCCAATGTGGTGCAGTGGTTAGAGTATTTGGACTGGGACCTGGGTTCAAGTCCCCTACATGGCCATGAAGCTGACTAGGTGACTTTGGGCTAGTCATTGACTCTCAGCCTAAACTCCTTCACAGGGTTGTTGTGGAGATAAAATGTAGAAGAAGTGGATCATGTATGCCACCTTGGGCTCCTTGGAAGAAAAGTTGGAGTTTGCAATAAATAAATAAGGGTCTAAAATTCTCACAATGCTCTGAATGTTGTCTTGCTCTGGGAGACTGCATGGAACTGAAATGTTGGCTAGACCCAGTGGCCAGTGATGCTTGGAGCACCAAGCCAGAGAAAAATAAAGCGAGGGAAGTATATTGTGATGCTGGCCCTGATCTCACAAAACAGAAATTAAATTTCAGCTTTGCCCTTAATATGGAAGTTACTGAACATAAGGAGCAACAGAGCACCAAGGGCATGATCCAGCCACAGTCAAGCATTTGTCATGCCCATTCATTTTAATAAGACAGATCTCAGCACTTGTGGTACTCGCCTATTGAAACCAATGTCCCTTAAGAGAGCTTACACCTGTTTGGATTCTGTCCAAAGGGATCTGTTTTAATTTGGGCTATAGCTGTTATTTGAAGTTCTGTGATGTGTAACAAATTCAGATCCACCAAAGGAAAGAAAATTGAAAGGAGGATCCTCCTTATATTAGAGGATCTATCACATACCAGAATAGCCAGGTTAATTACACTTCATAACAAAATGCAAGAAATGACAGAGAACAAATAAGCTCTTGGATCAGGGTAAATCTGTGAGATGTTCTTAATCAAATGCATGCTGTTAATTTCCCATCTGCCTTTTAATTTTTCATCAGAGGAGCATAATTATCTTCATTGCACTGAGACTGAGTTGTAGATGAAAAGCTTGCCATTTCAATGTAGTTGATTTTTCTCTTTCCTTAGGAAGTCTGGAGTTCTTATGCAACACACTTGACTGATATCAACAGGAGTTGTGATCTCCTGTTCTTACGTGCCCTTTACATGTCCACTTTAAATTTGTTGCATCTCAGGTTTCGGCATCTTTAAAATTTAGTGGAGACAATATTTCACATCTACAAAAATGACCTTTAGGATGAGGAAACCATATGTCTTCTTTGGGTTATTTGGCTTTTGGAGAATGGCTTTACTCTTCAAAAATCAGGCAGCAGCATTCCTAGAGTATACAAACTGACAGACTTGGCTTGAATCCAAATGGTTTGGCATAATTGACATCACAGGCCAGGTATTCTAAGGAGAAAGAAGATCAATCCACAATCTGGCTGAATTCTTTCCTTCTCTTCCAGAGGCATTCAACGTGCACAAAGACAAAGGTATCGAATGGAGCTAGGGAGCCAGGCATGCTGTCTCTGATCAGTATAGTCATCATGACTAGTACTATCTGATGGACTACCCTGATGACCAAGAAATAGGAAGGAAGAAGTCAAGGGGATACATGAAAGGGTTAGATTGGGATGGTAGGTTAGACAAGTCACCAAGTGCAACAGTGGAGAAAAAAGAAAGTGTAGAGAAAGGTGTAGGAGGAGGAGCAACAGAAAGAAGAGATGGAGGGAAAGAGGGACGAGAGATCAGTGCAGCTAGTTTCAACTTCAGCATTAAAGAAGAGGGGAGGTGGTGGGCCAGTCCTTGGTAGAAGGTCAAAGAAAGAGAAGAACTGGAGATTCCTAGAGTTGGTGTAGATCAGAGAAAAGTAGTGCTGCTGCTTGGCCAGCTAGATAGCAGAGAAGAAAAAGAACATAGATCTATTAGTGGATGAAGTCAGGGTTCCTAGAGTTGGTTTGGATTTGAGAAAAGCAGTGCTGCTTGACCAGGTAGATGGTAGAGAAGGAAAATGTGAATCTATTAGTGGATGAAGTCAGCCAGGTCTTTCATTCTCATCCAGAGCCACTTGACTGCACAAGAACAAAGATACTGAATGAAGACAAAGAGCCAGGACTCAGAATGGGAGGAATAAACACAATGTTTGGAGAGCAGGGCAAACATGTCAAGAATTGATGACAGAGGTGAAATGAAGGTGGAAATTGCAGAGTTCGCAGAGTCGACAGGCAGCACAGGAGAGGGGGAAAGCTACTGGATCAATGGAGGTGGTCGTGGAAGGAGCAGAACATGGGGAGGATGGTTTTTGTGCAATGTTGAAGGAGATAAAGTGACAGAGGAAATTCCATGGTGGAGAACTCTGACACTGAGCAATTCCTGGTGAAGACAAGATCAAGAGAGTGCCCAAGGCAGTCCATGTGAGTCAGTCCAGAGACAAAGATCCAAGGAAGAGGCAAGGGAGAAGCGCTGAGAAGCAGCTTGGTAGGCCGACCCTATGATGAAGTGGTAGGAAGCAAGCACAGCAGGTGGCGGAGTATGGAAAGAGCTACACTCTCCCCCTCCAATGGATCTGCCACTTCTCGGTCCTGCCAGCTGCCTGTATGGCCGGCCATGCAGCCAGCCAGCAGGACCAACAAGTAGCCAGGTGCTTGCCCATATGCCTCCACCTCACATCACCTCCGGTGGCTCGTGCTCCCACCCTGCTTGTGCACCACTGAACCATGCCAGCCAGCCAGCCAGCCAGCTTACTTTTCAGTGTACTATCTTTAAGGTCATTCTGCCTTCAAGAGCCACACATCACCAGCATGAGGTTGGGCAATTCTGAGAAGTTTGAGAAATTCTGGGATCTCTCACGATACTTTGCCAGACACGCAGGTGCCATGCAGCTCCTGAAGGCAGGAAGATCTTACAGACCAATGTGGGTGTGGTGTCTACCAGAAAAAGTAAGCTTCCTGATGGTGGGCAGACATGCACATGGGGGGGGGGAGGTGGCCATGGCAGCGCAGTGGGTCCCCTGTTCAGATGGTGACCTACCTTGGGTCAGGCCTGATGGGTCTTACTTCTCTAGATCCTCATACTAACTGCTGCTCAACCCATTATTTTTTGCATATAAGATTTCCTGAAAAAACATCTCAGTTCCAAGAGAGGTGAAGCTAGAGGGGTGGGGCTTTATTAAAGTCTTTTGCTGAGCACAAGACTCCTCATCTGAATTCTTTCAAATGTCTGGAATTAGACAAGAGAAATGTTAAGAGCCGTTTGTCAGGCTGGTTTTGAATTTCATGTTCAGAAAATGATAAGTCTCTCATTAAAATTAATAAAAAATAGATTTGGCTGAAAATGTGAGTCAGAAGAATAGATTAAAATATTTAAAATCAAGTTAAAAATTAATTCAGCACTGAGAAAGGGTAAAGGTGGTTGGTCTGGAGATTTCCTTGTAATGCTGTCTGGCTTGTGCTATGGAGCATTCTAGGGGATGCCAAGATGCTTTCGACAATATGGGTTTGGGTCCAGAGTACATAAGAACATCAGAAGAGCCATGTTAGATCAGACCAAGGGTCCATCTAGGCCAGCATTTTGTTCACACAGCAACAAAGCAGCTGCCCATGGGAAACCCACAAGCAGTACATGAGTGCAACAGCACCCTCCCACCCATGCTCCCCAGCAACTGGTGTACATAAGCATACTGCCTTTGATACTGGAGGCAGCACATAGTCATCAGGGCTGGTAGCCACTGATAGCCTTAACCTTCAGGAATTTGTCAAAAACAACAACAACCCACCCCTTTTGAAAGCCACCCAAATTGGTGGACAACACTACATCTTGTGGTACCAAATTCCATAGTTTAAGTATGTGCTGTGTGAAGAAGTACTTCCTTTTATCTGTCTTGAATTAGCTTCATGGAATGATCCCGGTTTCTAGTATTATGAAAGAAAGGAGAAAAATGTTTCCGTATCAACATTCTCCACACCATGTATAATTGTGTACAGCTGTATCATGTATCAACTGTCACCTTTTTTTTCCAAGCTAACAATCCCAGCTGTTGTAATCTTCCCTCATAGGAGAGTTGCTCCAGCCCCTTCATCATTTTAGTTCCAGTACCTATTGCACAGACAAAAGGACTTCTTCCATTCACAGAAGGGGCTGTGATCCTATGTACGGAATGGGGAGTGGAAGGAATTTGCACAATTCCCCTTGAAACCACCCATACCACCACTTAGGTTATTCTCGAAGGTCCCCCAATCATCTAGAACAGATTTTCAAAAAGGCAGCTGCAGAGTGATGAGGAAATTGTGAAATATCACCATCTTTTCCGCAAGAGGAAACATTCCATGAGTGGAATTCCACTCCTGAGATCTTTGGAACTATACCATTTCTTCTTCTTCTTCTTAGGCAATCTTTTCTGTGAGAACTCCAAGTCTGCATAGTTATAATTTTTGGAGGAGGTGGCACTGGAGACCTGTGGTGCCTTTAGTTAGTAACTTCTTCACTTACAAATAGGCTAGCAGTAATGGTAAAGGCAAGCAGAGATTCCAAAATATGCTCCAGTATCACTACTGGCTTTGGAGTCCTGAAATCCCCAGAAAAAACATGTCTATTTCTGCAACCAGGCAGCGACAGCTCAGTAGTAGTTTACATGCTTTACTTACATGAATCTCCAGGTTCAAATGCCAATTCTCATTCGAGGAAACTGACATTATAGGCTATTAAAGATTTGCCGGAGACCTTGGAAAGCCAATTGGCACAAACATGTATTGGAACAGATGGATCAATACTCATCTCATTATGGATGGATCTTACCATCTTGGGCTCTCAGAGATTGTAGGATTCTGGGGATTAAGCTCATTTCAATATACATTTGTAAGGACCTTTAAAATATATATTTCTGCATGGCATTTAGAAATTCATACATTTTTGTGTGATCATGGGTGCATCCCCCCCAATTATTTTTCATTGATGTACTGCTGTGCTGCATACACTTCTCAAATATACACAATTTTGTGTACATTTTTTATTAATATTCACATGCTTAATATTCACATGTTTGTGAACCGCCCAGAGAGCTTCAGCTATTGGGTGGTATAAAAATGTAATTAATAAAATGTTTTGTGGGCATGGTTTTCCAATGAGCTGTGTTACAAAACTCAGAAAAGTGCAGATTTCAGAACACAACTGTCTTGGCTCATGTATTGGCTAGGGAGGTGTGCATTTCTAAAATGCATATTAAAAACTTGATTGACCAAATTTCTCAACCAGCCCTAGTTGAAATATTCATAAGCTTTGCCTGTTAGGATTAACCTAGGATAAACTGAGTTGATACTTCGTGCCACTTTTCCTTCTTCTCAGACATGTGTTCTGTCATAGAAATACAATAAAAAGTGAGTTTAGGATACACTGATTTGAACTGTAGAAATAACCATGAATGGAAGCTGACAAAAACAAACAAAAAACAAAAAACAAACAAACAAAAAACACCTCTTTTCACAAGACTACAAAAAAGAGAAATAAGTGGGTTCTAGAACAAATTAAGCCTGAACTCTCACTAGAAACAAAAAAGTTGAAACAGAGGCTATCATACTTTGGCCATATAATGAGAAGAAATGACTCATTAGAAAAGACAATAATGCTGGGAAAACCAGAAGGTAGAAGGAAAGGTGGAAGTCCAAACAAAACATGGATTGACCCCTTAAAGAAAGATGCAGACATGAAGTTACAGATCTGAACAGGGTCGTTAACAACAGATGTGAATGGAGGTTGCTGATTCATAGGGTCACCATAAGTCAAAGCTGACTATCTAGGTCACAAAAGCTGCTGTTAATAAAATAAGATTTGAGCCTATTTCCAGGTATGGCAGTAAGAAAAGCTTCAAATAGTTGCAGTGGAAACTCCCTGAATCCCAGATGTATACTCTAGGAAGTCATATATATTTCAATGTACACAGAGACTTGAGGGATGGAATCCTTCATTCCAATGGAGAGAATATCTCTGCTGTGCATATCCAAATTGAGGGTGCAGACATTAGGGGTGTGCACAGACCCCCCGCTCCGCCCCGCGGGCCGATCCAAAAATTTCGGATCGGCCCGCTCCGCGCCGCTCCACCCATACTCCGCTCCTCTTCGCCGCGGAGCTCCAGCTCCGAATCGGAGCTCCACAGTGGAGGGGAGTGGCGCCAGGTAAGGCCGGGAGAGGAGGGCGGGGGGGGGGGTTTTACCGGGCCCTGCCGCCATCGCCACCCGTGTGGCGACAGCGGCAGAGCCCGGTAAGGGACCAAGGGGGAGGGGGGCCTTACCTGCCTCCGTCCGCGGTCCATCAGCTTCTTCAATTGAGCCCGCGGTTCAACCAGGAAGTCTGGGCCCGGTAAGGGAGCCCGGTAAGGGACCAAGGGGGAGGGGGGCCTTACCTGCCTCCGTCCGCGGTCCGTCAGCTTCTTTAATTGAGTCCCCGGTTCAACCAGGAAGTCTGGGCCGCAAGTGCGGCCTAGACTTCCTGGTTGAACCGAGGGCTCAATTGAAGAAGCCAATGGACCACGGATGGACGCAGGTAAGGGAGAGGAGGGGGGGGTTACCGGGCCCTGCCACTGTCGCCGCATGGGCAACAGTGACAGTGGCAGGGCCCGGTAAACCCCACTTACCTTTCCGGCAGAGCTCCGGATCGAGGCGAAGGATCCGCCTTCACCTCGATCCTCTTCGCCATGCTCCGCCGGCCCCCCAATCCTCTTCGCCTCCGCCTTAAGGGCAGGCGAAGCCCCCCGCTCCGCTTCTAATTTGCCGGTCCGATTAGAAGCGGAGCACATCCCTAGCAGATATGCCCATCCTTATGAAATAAATAAGAGCTCTCTCACATGCAGAGATGTTTTGAACATGACTGGCACATCTGCACTGATAGCAATTGTTGGATAAGGATGATCATGATCTTGAATAGTTCTGAAACTTTCCTCCACAGTGCAACCATCCTTTGGTGCACTAAATCTGCAATCCAAAGCAATCTTGATAGGGAGAAAGCCCCACAGGACACAGTGGACCTTGCTTCTGAGTAAACATATAAAAGACTGAGCTGCACATAACTGCATTAATTTCATCAAGCTCAGAACCTTTTCCTTTCTCTTACTAGTCTTGATGTGTGTTGCACAGTGGAAGAATGGGGATTAGAATCATAAATCCGGGAGCCAATGCGGGGAGTTGTCATCTTATACAGATCATTTCAAAGTCATTAGTGTGATTCAAGCTTATTAACAGGTCTAATAAAGATTGTAATTAGAGATATGAACAGGAACTTACAGAGATAAGGGCTATCAGTGATAAGAGGAAGCATAGCAAAGACTTGTGCTCACTTTGACAAACCATATCAGACTGATAAATGCAGTTTGCCAGTTTAAAAGGATCCCTCTAGTTTAAAAGCATGCCTCCGAACACCAGTTGCTGCAAAACAAGAGCAGGAGAGGGTTGTTGGCCTCATGCCCTACTTGTGGGCTTTCCATGGGCTGGTTGGCCAGTGTGGGAAACAGAATGCTGGATTAGATAGGCCTCTGGTCTAATCCAACTGGGCTCTCCTTTAGTTCTCATAATCTCACTTTTGAGCTGAAATTAATATATACAAAACCATAAATTTGGATTTTTACATTTGAATTATGGATGTGACATGGTTTACCTCAGCATTCAAAATCCATATGCTGCCATCTTTAACAATGCAATCCTAGACTTGCCTACCCCAAAATAAATCCCATTGAATTCAATTGCGTTTACTCCCAGATTAGTGGCTATAGGGTTGCAGGCGTAGCTCAGAGCCCTCCTCTGCCCATCTGAAGCATTTCCTTGCAAGAGACAGTCAGGAGTCTCAGGACAGAAGGAACAATGGAGCCTTTTCTGCTTCCTATTTTCATTTTGCTAACTTTATTTAACTTTCTGTGGGTGGGGTCACCAATGGAGATGCTTGTGGATCCAGCAGTTCCACGTCTCTCCCCTCCCCTCCTACCACCATGCCCCCTCTCCTCCCTTCTCCTCCCTCTTCCAAGTGCAACTTGGAAGATGAGCCATTGCATAACCTTCTGTGGCAGCCCTTTAGGGCATTATTATTATTATTATTATTATTATTATTATTATTATTATTATTATTATTATTATTATTTATATAGCACCATCAATGTACATTGATGGCCTTAGGGTGGGATTTACCATATCTCGTTATCTCTGGGATGCCCTCCCAGGGACCATAGGTTTGCTCTCTAAATTAGTTTAATGCTTTCTCACATCAAAAATGAAATCTATAAAACTCTGTCAGAAGGGAAAAGCAACATTTGCTCTTGCCCCAAGGGCAGGGCTAACACACTGCATATACTACATAAGGTGGCTGGTGTCAGGAGGTGGAGCTAAGCTAGGCTATTTAAGCCACCCCCATCCACCCCCGGTGCTCTTACTATTTGCCAGCACCCACCCACCCACTAAAGGGTTTCACTTTATGTGGGCATTGCTGGTCCTGTTGGGCCAAGTTCGAATCTTTTGCCACATATCCAGATTGGCCAATGTATGTGTGTGTGTGTGTTTTCACCAACTTTGCTCTGATTTACCTGGGATAATTGGCTACAAGCAGCTGGGTGCCAAGTTCAAATATATAGGAATGGTCATAACCAGCAAGTAGGCAAGATGGATAGGGCACATGGAGACAGGCAAGCAGTGGGAAGGGCTTCCGCGGGGTCCTAAAGCCTCGGCATCTTCTTCCTCGCCATCTCCTCTCTGTTCTTCTTGGGGGGAGATGGAGACAGAAGCAGCAGAGGTAAACTTATTCTCCTTGGACTCATCTCCTAGTTCCCCGCCCGGTCCCTGCAAGTGCTTTGGATAGTGAAGGGCAGCAACAGCAGTCACTGGGCTGCCCTGGTTAAGTAGGAGGAGACCAGCAGGGATCTTGGGCAAAGACGTTTGGCTGCTCTTTTCCCATGTAAATAGGCTTGGTTTGTACAAGTGCACACGTGTACATGTGCAAGCTTATATGCACTATATAAATGCAACATAACCGGAATAAGGTAATTCGAGGGGAATCAAGGACAAATGTGTACGTGAGATGAAGCTATGAATCATTGTTGGGGGGCCCTTTGAGGCAAAATGGGGATCCCTGGGACTAAGGGCTTCATAGATCTAAGGGCAAGAAGGAACTGCCTTTGAGTCTGAGTAGGTCACACACCTAGAGTCATGGGGTACAAGCCCTCAACATCTAAAGGCATGGATGGAAACAGACATTTGGGTTATCCCCAGGCCCAAGGTCAGACTCTCCCTTATTAGATACCTCAGTAAGACCTGCACATTTATTTATTTATTTATTTATTTATTTATTTATTACATTTCTATACCGCCCAATTGCCGGAGTTCACAAATATTAAAAACATTCAAAATGTAATAGCAGATGTGCTATTAATTCAATAAAGTGTGGCGTCATGATTTCTGGGGTCTTGTTAAAATACTAAGCACTGTTTCACGTCCTATATCACATAATGTCAGATACAATGTAGAACGGAATTGTTTGTATCAGTACCAAATCAAAATGGATTAACAATGGAATTACATTTTTTTTTCCTGTGAAAATGTATGGATTTGAAGATACTTCCCAGTGTGAAATTAGCATATTCTGAATCTAGCACATCCTCCTCTGTCTCCATCCTTGACACTTCCATACCCACTGTCCACCCACCCCCACAATGTTGCAAAGGAAGCATTTGCACATACAGGTCAATGAAGGCAGGTTCTCCACTTTACCAGAAACTCCCAACTGTTTAAGCTACTGAAGTGGAAGAGAGTGTCCCAGACTCTGTGCTCAGGCCTGATACCTCTTGGACTCACTAATGCCTAATCTTCCTTTGCTTCCTAATCAAATAAAGACAACCTGGAGGGGGGTGATTCACATGAAGGAGCAAAGTGTGTTGGAAATCGGAACCTAAGATATATATTTTTTCTGTTCACAATTTGAACGTGGCCCATTCACAATCCCAAACACAAATGGAAGCAGGACCGGGTGGGTTTTTTTGAGAAATGTTTGCAAATTCCCTAACTTGTGATCACATTAAAAATGTGTATTTTAATAAATAAATAAATAAATAAATAAATAAATAAATGCACTTTGAAATGCACTTTCCTCCTCAAAACCTACACATTTTCATGCTTTATTCAATGGGGGGGGGAGTGCACACTCTTGGAAAAATATGCATGGAAATGCTCACTTTTCCTGTTTGAAATGCACCAATTTCCTGTTTGAATGGACCAAAAGAGAGGTCATAAACAGAAATGGGAGAGCGACAATGTGATTTTCAAAGTGATTTTCAGAGAATTTAGACACCCATTCTGGCCCAAAAGGCCATGGGGCCTGATGATACACAACTCCACCCCCCTCCCCAGCCATCCCTGCATTCACCATGTGCTAGGACCCAGAGAAGTCATAATGTCAGGATCCAGGAAGGCTTACATGAATAGAGGACCTTGAATTTTGGATCAATAGACACTAGAGCTCTCAGCTTCTGCAGGTACAATGATTCACTTTGTTTCAAAAAACATGAAAATTGGTAAATGTTCTAAAGCTTTCAGTGCAGTTAATGGAAGTGCACATGCTTAGAATTTATTATCGTGAAATGATGCAAATGAAAACTCATTTCCCTTTATTTTTCTTTGTTGACAACAGATGTTGTGAACATTAAAAGCAGTCAGCAAGTGTGTGGGGAAATGTGTTAGATGAGTCTCTGAAGTGATTGACACTTCTGAGTTGCAGTGAATCGCCTGTGAAGTTTTGACCTTGGAGCTGTCAAAAGAGCTGTCCTCGTGGAGTTTTTAGATTGGAGCAGTTGCTGACTCAGAGTTTGATTACGGATTTTATCTGGGAAAGGGGCTTTTCAATAATTTAAGAAATCAAAGATTAGAGCTTCTTTCCCCTGCCCCTCAAAAATAAATAAATAATGGCCTTATGTTTATATTTATATTATCATGTGCTAGGTTTTAACATGTTTTAATATGTGTATCAGATTTACATTTCGCTTTTCCCAGCTACCACATTTACTCATGAGTAGCTGGGAAAAGCGGCAGACAGCGCGCAGAACTCCACAGGAGTGCTGCATCCATCAGGGCAGGGTGGGGAGATGGGGGGGGGGGGAAACGGAGCCAGGGGTGGATGGGGGGAATCGGAGATCATGGGGGATCGGAGATTGCGGGGGATGGGGGGATCAGAGATCAGGGGGAATCACGACCAGGGTGGGGAAATCGGGGGCAGGGGGGCGGGGAACCCTGTTTTTAATAATAAAAAAACCTACCATAGTTGCTGGTGCGCTCCTGCACACCCGGCCCCTTTAACATATGAAACAAAATGGCCGACGCGACGGGGCTTTCCTTTACCCCATCGCGTCGGACGTGTGGATAGGAGCGACAGGCCACACTATTTCTAGTGCGGGCTGGCCCCTCAACACGCCCGGATTTTAAGGTAGGTTTAGCAAGGCCCTAAGTGTAAGTGCCATAACCCACGTCTGGCTTGCCTAGCCATGGGGAAGCCCATTGTGATGGTGGAGGGAAGAGTGAGACAATTTAACTTACCTTCATTTGTGGAGGGAAAGTGGTGCCACAGGCTGAGGGAGGAGTCTTCGGTGGTGTATTAGCCCATTGACTTCTTTCCTCAGCCTCTTCAGATCACAGCTCCCTCCCTCCCTTGATGCAGAGTGGGCTTTTCTGGTCGTCCTTTTGGGGGCCGAGTAGGAATTTTTGACTCTAACATAATTTGATGTCTAGGGGTCTTTTTGCCTACTTCACACTGCAAATTGGGGCAGGAGCATCTTAGGTTAATTTCTTGGTTGATTTAATGCTAGGTCAATTTGGTCACAAGTTAATTAGGCTGGGGTGGGTGGGCATGATCAGGGAATTTAGGGATGGTGTGCATTCTGTGCACTATGACTGTGACAGGTGATCTCTGAGGGCCTCCTGCTGAGGGTTTTACGGGCCCATCGGGGAGGATAAGGGTTACCCATGAGGCCAACTTGCCTCACCCACCTGGGTTTTATGGCCTGGGAGGGGGTGACACGGGAAAGTCTCCCCTCCCCAAAGGGGGCAGTCCTATCAATGGCGATCAACAGACATCACTCAATAGGATTGGATGTTTTCACCCAATAACAGCTCAGCTAGTTGCTGGCTGAGTTAAGCTGCCTGCCCAGTTAGTCCTTTGCAGATCTATTTTGAATAAATATGGCCCAATTTTATACCATACTTTCATGTCTCATCTCTTTATTTCCATGCATGCACTCACAATAGGATTTCTATTTATTTTGCTATCTATACAAACTATACGGACACATCTTATCTTAATGTTTTCACAAGCAAGAATGTTAAGGATAGGCACTGCATGTCTTATGAATTACTACTCAACAACATCAACTAGAAATTCTAGACTTATTTATTTAGATGAAAGTGTTTTACAGTTCTTGGCTGATGCCTTTTGATTATGCTTTGTGTGTTGTGCTACATCTTACAGTGCAATCCTATATATGTCTACTCAGAAATAAACTCCAGTGATTTCAGTGGAATTTACTCCTAGTCTTAGGTTGCAATCTTGCACCCACTGAAATCAAGAGGGCCCATTTCTATGCAGGCATGTACAGAATTGTGCTGTTAATATCACTGCTGTGTCAATCTTTACGGTGTCAATCTGACAATTTAGATAGCTTGAACATAAGTCTGAGTTTGTAAGATCAACCATTTTCATCACTGAAGCGAGGAGGAAAGGTGTTTTTTCTGATTTTTCTAGGTTTGGTTGCTTTTTCTCATTATGGAAAGCTGACTATTTTGAAAAGAAATAAATAAATAAAATAAATCTGAAAAATCGTGGGCTATATCCAACATTGATGCTGTGCTTCTCTTGTTTGTATTGCACCTGTGAGATTGATGGCTAGCACAAGAAGCTAGTGTTTTCTAGAGCTACCCCAGAAACATTTCCAGAATGGAAATATTCCATTCTGCTAGCTCCACTGACCTGTTCCAGAAATGAGCATTTCAGCTCAATTCCAATTGCTTTCAGAAGTGCTAGCTTCCTGTTGCACTCACAATGGGTGATACAAACTTTTTACTTCCAGAATCATTGTGATTTGAAAAACAATTTTCTTTGGTATTTGCACTTCTCCAGATGTTTCAGTGCAGTTGTTTGAACAAACAATGCATACAAAAAAGTGTATATTAGTAGGGGAAATGTACCCCCTCTCCCCAAAACCTACATAAGGAAAAAAACTATGTATAAAAAAGTGCATACCCTAAAATTATTAGGATAAATACATACAAAAACGAATGCAATTTTTTGGTCAGAAGTTTAAAAAATAATAAGCATGGAGTAATGCAAAAATCAGACAGAATGAACTAAAGGCTAGAAAAATGAGAAGTGAGAGAAACAACAGTGGATGGATTCACCATCTCTACTGTATGTGTGTTAGAAATGTTCTCCAGTATCTCAGTGATTAATGGAGTTGTCACACTGTAAATAAACAAGCTTTCAGGGGCAAACAGGCAAACACACAGGTCATTTGGCCAGTAATCACTATAAATAACTAAATATATTTCAGTGATGTCTTTAATTACACATATTCTATCCGAATTCATACAAAGAGCAGTCCCTATGCAAGTGCCTTGAGAATCCTTTTCTGGGCTTCTACATTCATGTAATCATGGTGGCCACGTGAAGCAATTGTTGGTTTTTACAGATGCTGCCACATACAAAGCATCTTCATGAAGGCACTAGTACTCAGTCACAAATATCACCTACATGGCATCACTCTTGGCTCTGAGGTTCTCATGTGGGGCGCAGTAGTTATCCAAACTAGGCCTACATCCTGCTGAAGTTAATGGTTTTTAGGAAATGTAATTGGATGTGGAATAGCAGTGTTGCTTTTCAAAATATACTTGTAATTTCAAGGCATTTGGGAAAAATCTAGCCTATTCACTTTTATATAAACTATAAAGCAATGATTCTGCTGAAAAGCCTGTTTGACTCAAATAGTTGTGAAATATTACTATAGCTGGAGACAATTGGTAAAGATTGCCATCTGTCTTATCTATCAATTTCACTAGATTCAAGCATCTGTACTTTTATCTGTGTAATAACCTGAAAAGACTACAAAGACATTGTCATTCTAACAATTAAGCCAGTTGCCCCCATGCTTCATGGAGGGAACATTTCAGTTAGTGAGTTTTAATTATTATTGATTTTACATGATAATCATTGCGTAAAAGGGGGAATGATGTTATCTACTGTAAAATGTGTTTCGCTATTTAACTCTGAATATTTTTGTTTGTTTGTTCTGGGGTTCTGGGAAGGCACGTATCAAAGTAATATTGTGGAGTTGGAAGAGGTTTGAAGGTCTTCTCTTTTAAATTAAAACAGTATTTGCTGATATCATGTATCAAGTAGATAGCAGCATGTGCCAAGATATTCCAATCTGGATATTTTATTTAAGCATTTATATGCATAGCCCATCTTTGTACTAGCATACTATAGAAACAGCAAATAAGCTTGAGGGTAATTTCTGTGCCCTACCAGTTCTTCAACCTTCATGCTAGGGTGCGATATGAATGGGATCTCAAGAGCACTTAACTTCAAAATATTGAATCTGTCAATAAGAACAAGGCCAGCTCTAGGTTGGAAGGGATCCTGGGCAATGTGTCCTCTGAGCCTCCCTCTCACTAGAACCCAATGGGGTCATCCAACAAAGCTGACTGGTGGGAGATTCAGGACAGATAAGAGGAAGGTCTTATTCAGAAAGCACATAGTTAACCTATGGAATTCACTTCCACAAGATGCAGCGATGGCCACCAATTTGGAAGGCTTTAAAAAGGGCTGAGACAGATTCCTGGAGGAGGAGGCTATCCATGGCTGCTAGTCCTGATGGCTCTATGCTGCCTCCAGGATCAGAGGCAGTATGCCATAAATATGAGTTGCCAGGGAACATGGGCAGGAAGGTGCGACTGCTGGTTGGCCACAGTTTGAACAGAATGCTGGACGAGATGGACCCTTGCTATGATGATCCAGCATGGCTCTTCTTATATTCCATACTGATGGATCCTGGTGGGCTTACCTGGCAACAGCAGCAAGCTCTGATTGGCAGTGGTTAGCTGGGCCTAGCTGCCATTTACATTTGCTACAATGCCCTGGAGTGATGCTATATTAGAAACATTGTGGGAAATGTAAATGCTGACTTTATCAAAAGCCATCTGGTGAGCCAAAAGAGATATTAGCAGTGGGCCCCAATGGGCACTGGGGCCCAAACATTGACCGAGGGTGTCAGGTGCTGATGCCAACCTTGATTAAGATGGCTCTTATTGACATTGCCTTACTGGCATGGGAGCTTTTGTATTGTGTTTCCTTCCTTTTTCACTCTAGTACAAGGGTGGGGGAACCTCAGGCCCAGGAGAGATACTCTTTCCCCCAGCCACCAATAGGCTGACCATATTTTGGAAACCAAAAAGGAGGATAACATGGCTGCCCCCAAAGGGGGTATCAATATGTCCAGCCTCCAAGGGGGTGTACCCACTAACATGTACAGCTCCAGAGGGGGAAATGGGGACTGAAAAATTTGTCCCTGTCTTGGCACCTTCCAGGGCAGGGAGAAAGAGGGAAGGAAAGAGATAGAGGGGAGGTGAAATGGGGACAAAGAGAGAGAAGGGAGAAATTAGGGTGACCAACTGTCAGGATTTCCCCGGATTTGTCCTGGTTTTTGTTCTTTCCATGGTGTCAGGGGGGATTTTCTATAATTTTCAATAATGTCCTGGAATGACACACCTTCCTCTTTAAGGCTGCCATTAGCATGGCAGGAGGGAATGACATGCTTTCTTGAGGTACATCATTCCCCCACCCTGAGCTCCAGTTGAGGTCTTAAAGGGGAAAGTGGGTCATTCGTGGACATTATAGAAAAGGCCCCAATTGGAGTGGATGGTGGTGGTGCAGAATGAAATCCTTTCCCCTCCTCCACTCCAATCGGGTTCTTTAAGGTGGCGGGGGAATAACGTACTTTCTGCAGGACTCAGAAAGCTGCTTCCCCCCACACACACACTAGGTGTCCTCTTTTTTGGTTTCCCAAATAAGGTCAACCTAGGAGAAATGCTGTGACAGAAAGAAAAAATGGGGTAGGAGCCATATAACAGGGGAGAGAGAGAGAGAAAGAGAGAGAGAGAAGGGGCTGGCAGAAAGAGGGGGAAAGAGGTAACCAAGAAGGGGACAGCATAGAGAGGAAGATCGGGTGTTTCTCCGACCCCACTCCCTTAACCAACACAGCAGCTGTCCACGTACCTTCACCCCGCTGGTGCTGCTGCTCCTTTGCCACCACTCCTCTGCTCTTGCTTCCACTGGTTTTCCTTTGCGGCCACACTGCCCACTGCTATGCCCACTTGCCAGCAGCTCTATGCCAGGCCGGGGCAGCTCCAAGGCCAGGGCAGGCCACCCACCACCACACCTGTCCACCCAGCTGCCTGCTTGGCCACCGACATACCCAGCCATCACAACAATCCAGGCCTTTTCTTGGCTGGTGACATTGCACCGGCCAGGAGAAGGCTCAGAGGGCAATGGGAGGGACTGAAGGCCGCACTTCCGGAAGTGCAGAACGCAACCCCCAGGCCCTCCCAATGCAGCGATCTGGGCCTTTTCTTTGCTGGAGACATTGCGCCAGCCAAGAGAAGGCCCGGATAGGCTATGGGAGGGGGCAGCAGGGCCACAATTTTCCTGGACATTTGGGGGGAGTTTAAAATCACCCCCCGGATCCCAGTTGGGGTAGGTGGGATTTCTGGATCTGTCCAGGCAAATCTGGGCATTTGGTCACCCTAGCCACCAATCATTTGTGATGTTCTTTCCAGCTTTTGTGCCGTTTCCCCCTGTTCTGAATAGTTAAAATGCTCTCCTAAGAAATGTAAACCTAAATATGTTGGGTTGCTGTTGTTGTTGATGAGTTTTTTTGTCATTTCATTTTTGGTGGTAAGACCTTTGCTAAGTCCTCATCCACCACTGGAATGTGGCCCCAAGAGCTTTTCCAAAATTGAATTTGGCCCTCAAAGTAAAATAGGTTGCCTTCTCCTGCTCTAGTACATCAGAAGCTGAGGAACATGAACAGAGACAATATTGAAGTAGACAAAAAAGAAAAAAAGCCACATTGTGGACTCTTCCCATGAGATCTGCGGCTTCTGCAATGATGGGGCAGATCTGAATTGACACAATGTTCTCAGATGATCAGGGCCTGTAGATTTTTTGCACTGCCACAGAATCAGGATTGCATGCATTTATAATGACAGAAGTAATTGGAGATGCACGAAACGAGTCTGCACATCAAATAAAGACAATTGAGAGTGAGGGTTATTAACGACTATGCATATGCTTGTTTGTTTTTACATGGAGGGCTAAAATCCCTCTGAAAATGTTAACTGTTCTCTGGGATTGCTGAAAATCTTTGAGTTAATTTGTGCTCAACTCTGCTGTAATGCAGTAGAAATAGTAGAATGGCTCAGACATGGTAAACTTTGGATGCATGTGTGTGTTTTCATTGAATTAAGAGACTCATTTGCATCTACTTTAAGTTAGTATAAAGGGGCTTTAGTGTAAACGATAAAATCTTTGGAGATTTCCACGTCCCCCATCTAAGCACTAAACAAAGCAGAAGCAGAAACAGATGGTAGGTATTTTGATGTCTTCACTTCCTGTGACTACCAGGGGAAGAGGGAATCACGCTGCTGTTACACGATGTGCAAGTGTAATATTTTCTATTAAAGTTATCCTAGTACAGACCTTCATGTTGCTGCATTATGGGTTTGATTAAGAATGTTTTTTGGCAAGAAAAGTTACTTTCTAATATTTGTTCCTTGTATGTGCCTGTTTTAATGAATGCACTCAATTCACGGGGTAATCAGAAATAAATGGGTGTGTATTATTGTAAATGTGAAGGCATTCAGAAGAGTTTCTAACCATCTCATGCAGGGTTAATTCAATGAACCACACCCATCCTTGAGCAACTACATGGGACAGGGAGAAAGCTTTGGCAGGAATGGACAATGTGGCGTCACCAGCCTCGGTGACCTCTATTATCAGACCTCTCCTTCGCTACCACCACCCTGTAATCCTCCTCCCTCAGCCCCTGCCCGCCAGTTGCCTCCCACCCCCATTTCAGCCCAGGCACTGCCCCCTGCTTTCGATGTAAAACCTTGCATCACCAAAGAGGCAGAGAGGTGGAGAGCCTGCAAGCCCCTCCCCCTCTCTTGCCCCGGAGCTGGCGGATAGAAGAGAAAAAAAATTGAGTTTTTTTTTTAATGAGAATTAGAAAAAGCCTTTCAGAAACTCCCCCCCCCCACCCAGTGGCCGCTAGAGTGAGACGAAAAAGACAAAAGGAAAGGATGCTATGCTAGGCAACAACCCTATTCTTTATCTTCTAAAAGAATGATGGAATAATAAACCGTGTGTGTGTGTGTGTGTGTGTGTGTGTGTGTATTGTTAACCTGAAGTAACACATATGTCTGAGCAGACGTGGTTGTTAAACAAAATAAGAATAAAGTTTATTTATATAGAAAAAAGTTTTTAAAAGACACTTTAAGATTAATCTACTTTATCCCCATACATCTACCTCCCTCAACCGCCCAGGGAATACTAACCACCTCTAAATCCTATAACACCACTTTCTTAATATTATCCTGAAACAAGCTTCTACTAAACCTCACTTACTCCTACCCTCACTAACTCTTTAACCCTGACTCTTCTGACTGACTTTAATTAACTGCCCTCTCACTCCCCCCTACTCTCTCTCTCTCTCTCTCTCTTCAAATCAACCAACCAACCAATCAGATGGCACCATCCCCACTGCTCACCATTGTAACTCCCCCCTCCCACTTACTTAACATTTCCTGAAAAGAAAAGAATTGGCCACAGCAAATCCAGACTTGAACCCAACAGTTAAATATACCCATATAAACAATAACATAAATTATCATTTTGTCATAGCCAGCTTTCTCGATTTTTTAAAAAGTCTCAAGTTCTTTTCATTCTGTATATGAAGATTCATGCAAATTTAATTAAATTCGTATCAAAAACAAACCAAAATGAAATTCTCATCCATCTGTACTGTGCAAATTCAACAGAAAGGTACAGCTTGGAGAGGACCATGTTGTACCTGTCTGCCATAGCTGTTAAAGATGGGGAACCTGTCAGGAAAAAGTGTTGGTAACTTAATTTTGCAGTAAAATCATGAATACACAAGATTCAAACCCAGACTTTTAAGAGCTAAACACTCGAAGTGCTGAGTCTGGATGGATTCTCCCACATATTTTTTTTTTTTAAACAAAATCTCAAATTCTTGCCATCTTGGTTATGAAGAAATGTGCACATTTTGCTAAATCCCTACCAGAAAATGAACTAAACAAAATTCTGACCCATACCTATTGGCAGTACTCTAACATGTGATGTGTACATTGCCTACCTCTGTTTGACGTACTACACCTCTCTCTCTCTCTTTCTCGCTCTCTTTCTCAAATGGCTTCTGCACATTGGGCATGTCAATGTACTTTTATCCCAGGGTCATCCCTAGATCGTCCCTGTGCATCCAAATGATCCTGTGGGCAAGCAGAGACAACCCCTCCATTTTTCCAGGATAACCAAGACCTTGGTTATCCCGATTTTGCTTGTGGTGCCAGGACTATCCCGAGGTGCTTGGGTGGTGTGGCTGCCACTCCCGGGTCTTCTCTTCTTTCCTGTGAATAGCGGTGCTGGTGACGGAGCTGCGCGGAGAGGCTCCATGGGGTGGGGGCCAGCAATTTCACCATCCCTGGAATGACGGAGAGGGTTGGGCATGCTTTTTTTTTTACTTAGCTTTTTCACCACGTGTGCACAGCTACTCTACTAAAAAAAAAAAAAAAGCAGCTGCAACGTGCTTCTTCCCTTTCAGGACATCGTGCAGACATCTAAATGCTGGGGGAGGATTGCAGAAGCAGCGATCCTCTCCCTCCTTCCCCCTACACCCTTAGGTGTAGACATGCTCACTGAATGACTTTGCTAGAGGAAAGAGAATTGTGTCCACACACTGTTTATTGTTATCACTAATCACTAAATCAGATGTGGGCAACTTGTAGCCCTCCAGAGGGTTTGGCCTACAACTCCCATATTTCCTCACCTTTGGCTATGCTGGCTAGGGATGATGGGAGATGCAGGCCTAATCATCTGTTCACAAGTTGCCAACCCCTGCAGTAGAGGAATGTTGAAAACTTCATGGTGGTAGAATATATGATGTGCTTCAGTAAAAACTCAGATTTTATATTATCTAGCTGATTTTTTTTAAGGTATCAGAATCCGCAGCTGTGACTTCGTGTATCATTGGTCTTCCTGTGAATCAAGAGTACAATTAGCATTGTTGCTACTCTGCATATGTTAGTCATCCTGAACACATTCATTATGGATGCTAAATACTTGTGATTTAGATTATCAATATGTTTTGGTTCTTTGCCTAATGAGCACAAGAGCTCATTATTATTTCTATACAATCCCTTGCTGTGGCAAGGGGAAACCACAGTCATTTTGAAAAGCAGTTATGCACTTAAGAAACCACTCATGAGCCAAAGCCTGCCAAGCCAAATTTTGGAGGAAGCAATAAATGGAACATTTTATGCCTGTAAACTGAAATTCAGATAAGATTGTCAAAAAATGTCTTTGGAAACCACATACAAAATGACATAGCATGGACAAATAATAATAACAACAAAAAGAATAATTCCAAGTCCTGCAAACTGAGAAATTTCTCCAAAATTTTCAGTGCAATTTCTTTTCAACCTTCCCACCAATGAACAGTCAAATATAAGTAGATCAAAAAATTTGGCAGAGTTCTAGTTATCTCTATCTATAAAGCAGAAAGTGTGTGTGTGTCACATATGTTCGGAAATGTTTACCCACTTCCATATGTAATGCTGCCTTAATGCTGTTTACCCAGAAAGGTCTTTGTGTACATGGATCAGAAAAACATCTAAAAACATGGATTTTGGGGTTTAAAGTATTTTTAAAGTATTTAATAAAAAAACTAGGTTTATGCCTACAATTCCCAGCATGCGTTGGGCAGAACTCCCAGCATGCCTTGGTAGAAGGCCAGACTTACTGGGCTTTGGCAGCCATTGTGATTCCTAAAGTCAGTCAACCCAATTCCACATAAAAGGAAACAACCCACATAAATGGGCTGCATCCATTTGCAGGGCCTCCTCCCACCTGCCATGTGTGGTTTTAAAAACATAATTAGATACAACAGTGTGTCTTTGAGAGGCTGAACTCTGGACATCCTCAAAGACCTGATATTGGTTTTCTCAGAAACTGAGGGAAGCACACACACAACCTTCACCCTTAAGAGAGAGGGAGGGAGGGAAGGAGGAAAGGGAAGCACTCTGCACATGCCCAGAAACAGGCTTGACAAAGGGGGCAAGTGGCCAGCCCAGTCCCAGCCCTTCAGTACAGGCTCCTGATGGAGCACTTTGTGGGTGAGAAGTGTGGGCTGAGGCTGTCCCAGCAGGACTTGGGCAGAGTTGTGCGTGTCCACTGACAGCCGCTTACCTCCCCTCCTTGTCAATGTTACTCCTCGATGCTCTGTCAAGGAGCAGCATCAGCCACGAGAGGAGGAAAGCGCCTCTCAGAGGATATGGGCACCTGAGGGCCACCAAAGGCATGCTGGGAGGTGTAGTACTGGCATCACTATCTCTCAGTCCTAACTCGGCCCCCACTAACTGACTTTCCCCAACTGCAACTAACTCTGCCCACCATTCCATTCTAGCCTTAGCTGTCAGTCAAACAGAAATGTGTTTTATCACAAAGCTCTAATTAAAAGTATAGTTCTTATTAACACAATTTTCCATTTATTCTAACAAAACAATTTACTAACTCAACCAAATTAAAAACAACAACAACCAACCTAAAGATGAATAAAAAAGGAAAGGAAAGGAACCTCTTGTGCAAGCACTGAGTCATTACTGACTCTTGGAGGGACACCAGCTTTCGCTGACGTTTTCTTGGCAGGCCTTATAGCGGGGTGGTTTGCCGTTGCCTTCCCCGGCCGTTATTACCTTTCCCCCAGCTAGCTGGGTACTCATTTTACCGACCTTGGGAGGATGGAAGGCTGAGTCGACCCGAGCCGGCTGCCTGAAACCAGCTTCCGCTGGGATCGAACTCAGGCCGTGGAGAGAGTTTCGGCTGCAGAAACTGCTGCTTTACCGCTCTGCACCACACGAGGCTCAAAGATGAATAAGTTGCATAGAAATTTATTATTTATCAAACAAATGTTATAAACATTATTTAAGGACCCGAGCAACGCTGGGCATATCAGCTAGTTTATAATAATGACCATAAAGCTACTACAGAATCTCACTTTCACATTCGGTGATGATTGGAGAGTTAACAGAGTAGTTGCCTCCTCTCAGGTTGAAAAACAACCTGCAGCTCTTGGAGTTCCTCTTATTCCACTGATAGGATGGACTTGAAAGGTGATGACAGACTTAAGTTGGGGTTTTGAAGGCTGGCCTTGTCCTCAGGGCAGATGGACATTCCCCATAGGGAGCAGGCATGCTTCTTCCACCATGCAAAGACTCTTACCTTCCTGGTAAATATGTGTATCAGGCCTGTGTTGCTGCAGGCCTTGGATGCTGCATTTAAAGTCTTATAAAACCCTTGCAGCTGCAGACCATAATTTAGCGTCACAGATGATGATTTTTGCAAGCCCTGGAAATATTGAGCCAGTATAAAAATATGACTTGTGCTATTGCTCCTTAAATACTATATCCACTCAAGCCTTAAATCTAGACATACTGGGTGATTATTATTTAAAGGTGCTGTAAAACTAGCAATTTACATTTTGACCTCTTAATTCACCTTAAAACACACAATTATATTGTATATTACAGAGCAGACAAGCCTTTAACAAGCAGTAAAATATGTTGCGTCTAATTTTTGTTTCAGGAACATAATTAACAGCAGTCGTGAATACACAGTTGTTGTACGCAAACTCCATTTGATATATTAATGATATGGGTGTATGAATTAAGTTGCTTTCTATATGCTTGAGTGAACTCAATTTTATATGCTTAAGAGGCATAATACATCCCTAGATTGGGGGAGGGGAGAATCAACTAGATACCACTGTATATTTTAATAAGATTCATCTTACTTACTATCTTCCATGTCTTTCTTATACATGTAGCATTGATTAAAATAATAAATTCTAAATTATTTACATTTGCATAAAAACATAAGAGTCATACTTTTCTAATCCAGCATTCTATTCAACAGTGGCCAACCAGGTGCCTGTGGGAAGCCCACAAGCAGGACGTGAGTGCAATAGTTAGATAGACACACACATGAGTCAGGTGATATGGCTAATCACTGTGGTTGTTTTGCCATCATCATCTTTCCGAATGTTTGGGGGCAGTATCCAACTGTGACATTCTGCTACTGCAAATGATGTTGCTCTAGCAAAAACTAGGTTCTGAACTAAGTGCAAGTGGAGAATCTAGCTATACTACAGTTGTGTAAGTGTGGTTGTGCAAACAGCTGCATAACCAGTTGCACAACAAGTGCATAACCAGTTAAACAAGCATAATGCACAGACGCTTGCAGAAATACATGATTCAGCAGAGTTCCACTAATACTATTTGAGTCTGCAGAATGATGTCATTGGATACTTCCCATTGTTGGTGCTGTCTTCTAATTTCCTACCTCTACATAATGATGTTGCAGTAATGTAAGTATAATAACTGTAAGTATAATAATAACCAGGGATATTATATAAATAATATAGGGTGACTATATTTTGGAAAACAAAGCCCACCAACTTGCCCAGCCCCCAAGGGGGCGTGCCCACCCAAACATGGCCTTGGTCACATGTCTGATTTCACAGCACACAATTAAGACAAACCTGTTCTACATAACATCTTAATGTTAAAATCACTGGAATAAAGAACAAGTGAGATATTCAATGTACCTGAAATTAACTTCACTCATTCCTACTTTTGTAGCTTTTGCTATACTCTGTGTGATACAGTCTCCCCTTCCCTCAAATATCTTTTCTGACTGCAAATCCTTCACTGGATGACCATAGTCTAACCTTTCCTAACATTTAACACTCTTTCCCCATCACCTTTCTCATATCCATACTCACAGATTCAGCATACTGCTACTACTGAACAAATGAAGCAGTTGACAAGTACAGGCAACCCATGCACCAATACAGTCTCTCTCACACACACACCTCTCAGTTTTACCTCCTACTTGCTTCTTCTCTTGCTTCTTCCTCCAGCCCCTCCCAGTGCCAATCTGGCCTTCTCCTTGGCTGGTGCAGATCATGCCAGCCAAGGAGAAGGCCAGGTTGGTGCTGGGAGGGAGGCTGGAGGATGTGTTCCCAGAAATCCAGGAATGCATCCTCCTGGCCTTTTCCCCAGGAAATTGGGGCCCAGCCCTGGTTGCCCCAGAGAGTCCCATTTTTCCAGAGGTCTCAGGGGTTTTCTGGGTCATCTGGTCGCCTTAAATAATAACATCTGTTTATGGCTTTGTACTACTCAAAAATGTTCTGCTCATGTAAGGCATGGAAAGTGACTTCCCCAGATTCCTTCAATTTCCTGCATTCCTCTCTGCCATATGTCATATGTCTTTGAGTGTTAGGCCTTAGCTAGACAAGGTTATACCCCGGGGCAAACCCTGGGATCGTCCCTGTGTGTCCAGATGACACGCAGGGGATCCCAGGATCAGGGAGGGATGATCCCTCTCTTGCCCCGGGATATAGCCCTCCCCTTTGGGCCCGCTTTTTCTACATTTTCGGGCTGAGTCCGAGACCGCAGAACATCTGGCCCGTTTCTGCAGCTTGACCCTGCTCCACGCGTTTACTTGCGCGGAGCCAGGAGCTGCACACAGGGTGCAGCTCTCCTCAGGAGTGATGCGCCTATTGGGGTTAGGGTGGGGGGGGGGAGCGGGGAAACCAAATTAAATTTAAAAAAAGACTTACCTTTAGTGCACGAGTGTTTGTGTACTACATCCTCTTTAAAAAATAAATAAAATGGGCGGGGGCAAAGCCTCTCTTCCTGAGGTCGTCACTCCTTACATGTAAATGAGGGAGAGATCTCGCATTAATCCCAACACAATATCTCCCCTCCTCTCTCCCGGAACAAAAGGTGGGTCTAGCTAAGGCCTTATCCTTCTCTGAGAAATTGCTTCTCAGGGGTGCTGAGGCTGTAGGTAGTGGGAGGTGGTTTATCAAAATTCAGGTGCCCTACCTTACATGAATGAAAGTGCTTTTGGTAATGCAAAGCTACCACTGGTGCAACCTACAGTGCTCTATCACAGTGATTGAAACACTTTACAGTCGTTATCTGAGTAACCACCCTCATAATAGTCCTATAAGGTACAGCAGCATTATTCCTCTTCTGTTATTGATGTGGAGAGGCATAAATGTGATGAGATTAAGGAAAGTGATTCATCTAATAATAAGACCATGAGAGATCATGAGTAAACTAAAATGGAGAATTCCAGCTCATTGCTTATATTCTTAACCACCACACATAGTTATATTTACATGTTCAGACATAATAGGTTTGCACTCTTAGGCCTTTGCTAGACCAGGCTATATCCCGGGGTGATACCCGGGATCGTCCCTGTGCGTCCAGATGACGCACAGGGGATCCCGGACTAAGGCGGGGACCAACCTTCTCTGGCCCTGGGATGTAGCCTGCCCATATGGGTCTGCTTTTTCCCTCGGTCTCAGGCTAAGCCCGAGACCGCGAGCATGTGGCTCATTTTCGTGGCTTTCCCCGGCTCTGCATGATTACTCACGCAGAGCTGGGAGCTGCGCATGGGGCGCAAGGTGGGGGCAGCGGGGAAACCCATTTTTTTAAAAAAAACTTACCTTTGTGCACGATCGTTCGTGCGCATCGTCCCCCTTAAAAGTAAAAAAAATGGCGGCGCGACAGCTCTCTTCATGAGGTCTTGTCGCCTTACGTGTAAATGAGGGTGACATCCTGTGATCATGGGATCTCCCCTCGTCCATCACGGATTTACTGGTAGTTCTAGCTAAAGCCATAGAAATACAGTTCCCACCATTTTCTAGCGTCATGTTCCCTATGGTAAAGATGTTTATTAATAATTGTTTATATGATGACTTGGTGACTTCATTCCAATATGTTTTATGCAGGGGATGGAATCATTGCCAGTTAAAAAAAAGTTCCATCCTTACTTTTCTGATGACATTAATTCTTAGCTATGGCTCCGTGATGCTCCATCAGAGGGAAAGGAAGTGAGCAAAATAGCTGTGCCAGCCCTCCCACCACTGCCATGAAATGGATATCTTTTTCCTTAGTTGTCTAAGCTGCCCATTAACCTATGGAGCTTAATTACTAGCCTAGTCAATGCACATTGCTGGTTAATGGGGTATGCACTTAGGCCTGGGGTGAATAACAACGCTTCAGAAAAAGTTGTTCTAAAACAAATTTTGCTTTTACGTAATGATTTAGTAAGGCAACAAGCTGCATTTCTTCAAAAGCTATTTTTAGAAGAAAACCTAGTTTTATAGTTTGAACAAATTAAACAGAGATAGATGCATCCAGCTAAATTTATTCTGAACTGTTTCCCTAAGCCATCCAATACTTATTGCCAAGGAAACTTCCAGCTCTCTCAGGTCAACATCTCCATTCTGGATCCACTGCAGGCTTCCATCCCGACTTCTTTCTGCAACTGCATTCTACCTTCAGTTCTGGCTCTCTCAAATTCTCTCTTCCTTTTGTCCCCTTTCTAAATCTCATTTCTATCTGCCAACTCTGTTTTCAAGCTTTATTTATATTAAGTATTTTTACTCCCCCCCCCAATACTCTTGATAATCAAAAGGAGAGTAGAATCCTGGTTAGGTTTCTATTTCCTCTTAATTGCTAGGTTCCTGTGTTGAACTTTTTATCCAGTTCATTTCCCCTTAACTGTAAGATTCTTGGGACCGATCTACACCAAGCATGATATAACACTTTAAAAACGGTATGAAAATGGTATTTCTAATGTGTCCTGGGCCTGGGACAGTTGTCATAACCATTATAAACCGTTATAAGCAGTAGTGTAGATCCTGCCCTGGGCTGAACATATGACCCTCCTATGCAACCATTTTACAATCCAAAAATCAGAATGAAGATGGCTGAAACTTTCATACCTTCACAGGCTCCCTCTCAAACACTATCACACAATTGCAATTCCTTGAGGCCCTTCCAAAACATCCTTCCTGATAAATTAATTTCAGTTTGCAGTGTGGACATACCCTGAACACTCACAAAATGTGATAATCTTGCAACAGCAGCATGAACACAAAGGAAGGTGAGTGGAATATATGCATAAATGAAATAGATGCTCAGTTATTGGGTGAAATTGTATTACATGGAAGGGTAAAGCTAGAACTACATCTTAACCATGTCATGAGGATGTCACCAAAACTGCATGCCCATGTCAAGATCTCCCTCTATCCTCCATAACACATAGAAAATCCTATATTCTGTGCCATTACAGTTCAGGTTGTGGTTCTCTGGGTCTGTCAATGGTAGCCAATGATGTGGAGAAGAGACAGGGGAATGCAGTGTGGTGATACTGGGGGAAATGTTCCTAAAAGATAATAGGGAGAGAAATCAATTCAGGGATGCCAATTTTAGCAGCATCACCAGGTTTCTTGTAACACATAGCTCCAGCTTCAATTAAAATCAGTTTAAAGGACCAGTGGGAGGGCTGGGCCCTTATTTAATTCTCCAATAAGAGGGGTGATATGTTTAGAATAGGAGAGCATAATTTTCCATGAGATAATTTAGAGATAGGATAATGTACTGAGAAATAAATTGTACTTATACATTGAGACACATTGGACAACAAAGCAACTGCAGAAATCAAAGTTAATTCACTGACAATTTATGATCAGAAAAAGGGCTACAGCTGCTGAGGAAAAAAATGTTCCCAATGAATTTTATGGCTATCTCTAGTTAATTAGCCCAAGAGATAAAAATGCAGCGGAAGGACCAAAGTAATGACAACAGACATATATTCTCAGCTGCATTCCTTCGCAAGGCAGGCTGGCAGCATTTATTTCTAGCAAAATTAAGCAAATTAACAATTACCTCTAAACATTTCTCACTTATATGCTTCAACATTTCCTAAGACAAATTATCTATGTTGAGAAAAAAATCCTGTGACCATGTTTTACCTCATTAGCTTCATTAACAGTGAATCTAACATTATTATAGAAATCATTACCATTCTAATTTTCAGAAATGATATTATGCTTTTTTTAAAAGAGAAGAAAAGAAGAAGCTGGCTGGAGCATCTCCCCTGTGAGGGAAGGTTACAACAACTGGGATTGTTTAGCTTGGGAAAAAAGGAGGCTCAGAGGAGACACGATAGAGGTGTGCAAAATGATGCATGGTGCGGAGAATGTGGATAGGGAGACATTTTTCTCCCTCTCTCAAAATACTAGAACCTGGGGTCATCCCATGAAGCTGATTGGTGGGAGATTCAGGACAAATAAAAGGAAGTAGTTCTTCACACAGCGCATAGTTAAATTACGGAACTCACTACTACAAGTAGTAGTGATGGCTACCAATTTGGATTGCTTTAAAAGCGGGTTGGATAAATTCCTTGGGGAGAAGGCTATCAATGGCTACTAGCCCTAATGGTTGTGTGCTATTTCCAGTATTCAGTGCAGTAAGCCTGTGTGCACCAGTTGCTGAGGAACATGGGTGGGAGGGTGCTGTTGCACCATGACCTGCTTCGTTGTTCCCTGGCCAACGGCTGGTTGGCCACTGTGTGAACAGAGTGCTGGACTAGATGGACCCTTGGTCTGATCCGGCATGACACTTCTTATGTTCTTAAGCCCTGATACAGTAAAATATGAGCTATATAGTTATCACCATGGCTATTATTACAACAGCTAATATATCTTCCAAGTACTCAGGTATCTTTAATTAATTTTATACTGCAAGGTCAATTCCTATTATAACAGATATTTCTTTGCTGATTCTTTATTGAATCTGTAGAGCACAATCCAGGCAAAGTTTATCATTTTTAAATCAAATCGGGTTCCATCCAACATTACACTGATGGAAGAGAGTTTGAAGAAACAGTTTTCTCCACCCACTTTCCCTGCCAGCTCCCAGGGTGCCCCCTTCCCCACCTGAAGGCTGGAGTCTCTGAATGGGTGAGCTGTGTAATTAGTACAATGATAACACTGGCCAGATGCCTTTTTTCAGTATTAGATATTTGCACATAATGGGTGGTATCCAAGGGGGTGCAGCAACCGCTTATATAAATTATGTTGCACTGGTGTAAACTTCCCTAATGCAACACCAGTAGTAGTAGCTGTTTCACTGATTTCCCCGGGAAACTGCCTTGTCAGCTAATGCTGTTGTCTTGCACTAGAGTAGTTTACTGTAACGTCATATATGTTAGCAGTTGTGCCCCATTGGATAACACCCATGACATGCAGCACAATCCTATACATTTTTACTCAGAAGACTGCGGCTTACTCTCAGGTTAGTGTGCATAAGTTGTCAGAGGAATCCATTTTGGGGGTGGGTGAATTATTATTATTATTATTATTATTTATTTATATAGCACCATCAATGTATATGGTGCTGTACAGAGTAAAACAGTAAATAGCAAGACCCTGCCGCATAGGCTTACATTCTAATAAAATCATAATAAAACAATAAGGAGGGGAAGAGAATGCAAACAGGCACAGGGTAGGGTAAACAGGCACAGGGTAGGGTAAAACTAACAGTATAAAGTCAGAACAAAATGAAGTTTTAAAAGCTTTAGGAAAAAGAAAAGTGTTTAGCTGAGCTTTAAAAGCTGCGATTGAACTCGTAGTTCTCAAATGTTCTGGAAGAGCGTTCCAGGCATAAGGGGCAGCAGAAGAAAATGGACGAAGCCGAGCAAGGGAAGTAGAGACCCTTGGGCAGGCGAGAAACATGGCATCAGAGGATCGAAGAGCACGAGCGGGGCAATAGTGTGAGATGAGAGAGGAGAGATAGGAAGGAGCTAGACCATGAAAAGCTTTGAAGGTCAACAGAAGAAGTTTATATTGGATTCTGAAGTGAATTGGAAGCCGATGAAGAGATTTCAGAAGTGGAGTGACATGGTCAGAGCGGCGAGCCAAGAAGATGATCTTAGCAGCAGCAGAGTGGTGAACAGAAACCAATGGACTGATGTGAGAAGAAGGAAGGCCAGTGAGAAGAAGGTTGCAGTAGTCCAACCGAGAAATAACCAATGCATGAACAAGAGTCTTGGCAGAAGAGACAGACAAAAATGATTGAATCCTGGCAATATTATACAGGAAAAATCGACAGGATTTAGCTACTGCCTCAATATGAGGAATAAAGGAGAGCGAGGAATCAAATATAAAGCCAAGACTACGAGCTTCCTTGACCAGAGTAAGTGTAACATCATTGACAGTAAGAGAGAATGAGAGATGAGGAGAAGGTTTAGGAGGAAAAACAAGCAATTCAGTCTTTGCCATATTAAGTTTCAAACGACGATGAAGCAACCAAGCTGAGATATCTGAAAGACATGCCGAGATACGATCTTGAACATCAGGAGAAAGATCCGGAGATGAAAGATATAATTGTGTATCATCGGCATACAGATGATATTGGAGGCCATGAGATTGAATAAGATTACCCAAGGGCAACATGTATAAAGAAAACAACAATGGACCAAGCACCGAGCCTTGCGGAACCCCTACTGAAAGGGGAAAAGAAGAAGACGAGCTGCCATTAGCCAACACGCTGAAAGAGCGACCCGCTAGATAGGAGGCAAACCAGTTATAGACAGAGCCACAAAATCCAAGGTCATGAAGGGAATCTAAAAAAAGATCATGATCAACCGTGTCAAAGGCTGCAGTTAGATCAAGGAGAATAAGAACGGAATAATGGCCTTTAGACTTGGCAGTAAGAAGATCATTGGTAATCTTAGTAAGGGCTGTTTCAGTGGAATGCAAAGGACGGAATCCAGATTGAAAAGGATCCAAAGCAGAATTACTAGAAAGAAAATCAAGACAACGAGAGTAGACCACACGCTCCAGGATCTTTGAAACAAACAGCAACAAAGAGACAGGTCGGTAGTTAGACAGAGATAGCCTATCAAGAGTAGGTTTCTTGAGAATAGGAGAGACTGTAGCATGTTTAAAAGCAGAAGGAAATAAACCAGAGGACAGAGAGAAATTAATAATATGAAGCAAGGAAGGGAGGATAGCAGGGATAAGATTAATAAAGACGCGAGAAGGAATCGGATCACAAGAACAAGTGGAAGGCTTCGAAGAGCGCAGTATTGTAGACAGTTCATCAGCTGAGACCGAAGGAAACGCAGAGAAATTTGCAGGAGGAACCGACAGATGAGGAACAGGAACTGGAAGAGGAGCAGAGCTGGCCAGATCAGAGTGAATAGTTTGGATTTTAGCATTGAAAAAAGAGGCAAAGTTATTAGCAGACAGAGAGGCGGGGAGAGATGGTGGATTAGGCTTCAGAAGAGAATTGAAGGACGCAAAGAGCCGCTGAGGATGCCTAGCATTTGACTGGATCAATGTTGAGTAATACTGCTGTTTGGCCAATGAAATGGCAGAAGAGAAAGAGGAGAGTACAAATTTGTAATGGACAAAGTCCGGCCAGTCCCTGGTCCTACGCCAAAGGCGTTCAGCTGCCCGGGAACAAGAGCGAAGGTAGCGGAGGAAAGAGGTGAGCCACGGTTGGGGTTGAGAAGGGCAAACTATCTGAGTTGTAGATGGAGCAAGATTATTAAGAGTTGAAGATAAGAAGGAATTAAAGAAGGAGACAGCTGAGTCCAATGAGACAGCTGAAAAGACAGAAGGAAGAGAGGAGGCTAGAGACTGAGAAAAAGCCTCATAATTGATAGATTGCAAGTCACGACAAGAGCGAGAAGCGGGACGTGAAGGAGGAGGATTATGAGTAATATTGAAAGAAACTAGGTGATGATCTGACAACGGAAAGTGAGCAGTAGAAAAGTCCAAAACAGAGCAATTCCGAGTGAGAACAAGATCCAGACAGTGTCCAAGGGAATGTGTGGGTGCATCAGACCAAAGCTTAAGATCATAAGAGGAAGATAATGAGTGAAATCGTAGATCTGTAGCGTCTTGGGGGTCATCCACATGAATATTGAAATCACCCAAAATAAGAGTAGGACAGTTATCAGAGAGGAAAAAGGACAGCCATGAATCAAAATCAGAGATTAATTTTGAGGACGAGCCTGGGGGGCGATACAGAACTGCAATCCGCAGTCGCAATGGAGCGAAAAGCCTCACCACATGTACCTCAAAGGAGGAAAAACAATGTGAAGGTGGAATGGAAAGAGGCTGGAACTGGCACAAACTAGATAATAAAAGACCCACACCACCACCCCGACCCTCTGGGCGACTAGTGTGAGAGAAAGAGAGTCCTCCAAGAGAGAGGGCAGCAGAGATGGCGGTATCATGGCGGTATCATGGGCAGGAAGCCAGGTTTCAGTAAGAGCAAGGAGGTGGAGAGACCTAGAGATAAACAAGTCCTGAATGACAGGGGCCTTAGAAGCAACAGAGCGACAGTTCCATAAGGAACACGAGAAAGGCAGCTGAGAAGAGGGGAGGCACCGAATAGGAACTAAGTTAGGAGAGATGAAATTGGAACGAGCCATAAGGAACAGATATGAGGAGAAAAGAATTGAGAGGAGAAAATGAGAAGATTGTGTCCTGAATCAGAAAGTAGCAGCGACCGGACCGCGGCTGGGTTTTTTCCTCCGGAGTAGATGTTCCGCTTGACTGGCTTCGCGCCCACGGCAGAGAGCCTCAGGCTGAGAGCCCTTGTGCTCAGCCCTCCACTGAGGGCTCAGTCCTCCAGCCTCCGGTCCCAACTCTACCAGCTAGACCAACTCAGGCAGGATCTATACTACTGCTTTTAAATGGTTTATAACAGTACAACCTCAATAGTGCTTGTACCACCTCAACCTTGAATGGCGGAAACGTATGCCAGTACAACCTCAATAGTGCTTGCCAGCAAGGTGGGTTTCCTAGGGAAAGCCATCACACTCTCAGGTGCTATTGATTGCACACACATTGGTTTCCATTAACACTAGATTAATAGGGCAAATGGCTGGACACCATTGGATCCTTCCCATGGGTGTACAAGCCTGATCTAAAAACCCTAAATACCACCATCCTCATTACTACCCACCCAACCTATTCAATAGAATTACTTACGCATATATCATTACCGAGATGCAGTTTGGATAGAGCTTTCCAATAACAAAATATTTGATAAGGGGGAAAAAAAGTTTGTTTATTTTTTAAAGGTATACTTTCTTATAATATATGGTGGAAGTTTATAGTTATTTTGTTGTTGCTACTAGGCTGCTAGTTTGAGCTCAAGAAATGTGCACTGCTAAAGACAGTCTTAAAGCTCCAGCAATAAATTCCCAATAATCCCAAGGACACTGTGAAAAAGTAAAGCTCTGATGTTTTCTAAAAGGAAGGTCAGGAGAGTGAATTGTCAGCATTGTGCACCATCCTTTCATCTCCACATTAAATATGCATTGCTTTTACTAGCCGCACAGTTTCAAAGTACTTTTCATTGGCTGATTAATCTTCCTTTGTTACCAGCGCATTGATAGCTGTGCATTATCGGTTGATTAATTGAAACTTGTTTATTAAAATATATTTATCAAGATACAATTGTTGCAATGAGGTAGCATTCATTAATTGATAATGAAAATGACAGAATTTTAGGGCCCAAGACGATAATTCAGGGATTGAGCAAGTCTGTAGTTGAGTGTTGTTGTTGTTGTTGATGATGATGTTGTTGATGATGATTAGCTTAATTATATATTTATATTACAGTTTCTTTGTTTTTCAAGACTTTGCACTGCAGAGGTCCATTATTATCATCATCATCACCATCATCGTCATCTCTTTTATTGGGAATTTAACAAAATAGAACAGAAAATAAATCACAGAGAAGAAGAAGAAGAAAAGAACAAACATTACAAACATAGGAATGCTACCATTTTCCCTCCATCAGATACACCATTCTTAACAAGGGGAAAAAAGGGAGAGAATTATGCATAGGTTTCAAGACGGTTTTTCATGGAACTATGTGGCCTCTAGGGGGAGGGCTCCCTGCAGAAAGGACACTTGGGAAAGTCACCCTTTGCAAAAACAACACAAAACCCTTATCTGGCTGCTCTTATGAACAGTTCTTGGGAATTAAGTCTTGGGCCGTTGCTAGATGAGGGTTTATCCCGGTGCGAGGCCCAGGCTCCCTTCTGTGCATGCAGACGATGCACAGGGGATCCTGGGGTCAGGCCAGGCTAAACCCTCCCTTGACCCAGGATAACCGGATCCGCTTATGGCCCGGTTTTTCCGCAGCCCCGGCCTGAGCCCGGGCTGCAGAAGGTCTAGTTAGTTCCGTGGCTTTTCCCAGCTGCTTGCTTACTCGCGAGTAGCCAGGAGAAGCCGAGCATTGGGCACAGCGCGGATGTGCCCATCGGGCTGGGGGGGAGATCACGGACGGGGGGCAGAGGGGGCATCGGACATGGCGAGTGGGTGAGCGAGCGAAGGGGTGGACGTGGCGAGTGGGGGGGTGGACATGACAAGCGAGGGGATGAGTGGGGGGTGAGCGGAAGGACGGGCGAGCGAGTGGGGCAAGTGGGGGGCATCATACATTGTGGGGGGGAATCGGGGGCAGGGGGAGCGGGGAACCCTTTTTTTAAAAAAACAAAGACTTACCTTTTCGTTGGTGCGCTCCTGTGCACATGGCTCTTTAAGTTTTTTTTTTTAAAAAAATGCAGGATGCCATGGGGCTTTCCTTTTTCCGTCATGTCTTATGTGTAGAAAAGGGCAACGGCCCGCACTAGCTGCAGCGCGGCCTCGCTCCTTCCCCTCTCCGCATTAACTGGTAGGTCTAGCAAGGCCCTTGGTAACTAAGCCTTTCTAAACTTACCTAAAGAAGTAAGCCCTATGTTCTAGTATCCAAAGGGTAGGGGAAGAAGAATGGAGTGTACAGGTTCATCTTTCCCATACAAATGGGCCATTAGCAGTTGTAGAATAGTGGCAAATACTGCTTTACTAAGACATTTGTTGCCTGGAGCAGACACTAATTGTCTTCCCCTCTACATCTAGCAGGGGAATAAATAGGATCAAAGGCTAGCTGTCTCCTACACAAGGATGAATCTACCTTTGAACCATGACACTTTTATTTTACTCATAATTCTGTTTCATTTCTCCATTAATCTGGCACATGTCAAGTACCAAGAACTACATCATATCATTTGGAGAACTGAACAGACTATTGGTTAACTGAGTCCTGATCAGCACATTAGTTCCAGTTATGCAGATCATGACATTTGATGTACAAATCCATGAAGATGGAATTCCTCAAGCATCCCTACAAATTAGCCATTCCTGGTTTACACCAACAAGGCATGAACACCATCTCTCAATTTAAAGGATTTACAAAAACATACGACATCTCACATTCCATGTAGGAATAAAAGTAGTATTTATTTCTGATATAACACAATGCCCATATAAATGAATGCATATCTCTTTATTTTGATTTCCTCTCTGCCTCTGACTCCTCAATTTACTTTTCATCACAAAGTCCTTGAAGACTAGTGTGATCTTTATTTGATTATCCTAGCTTCACAGAAAGTCAGATGATCCTCATGTCCTCATTCTCTTTGACCTTGACACATGTACATGAACATCTTTAATTTTTCTTCATTGAACAACACACATCTTAAAGATTCTAAGGTTTCTGTACAGCTCGGAGAGTCCTTTTGCTTAACTTAATTTGTCAATTCACCTGGTGACATCAAGTAAAGGGATCCAGTGATGGGAATGGAATTACATAGTCACATGATAACCTTTCAAGGCAGATTGAGACATTTTCCATTCAGTTTTACACAGAGGACAGAAAATTAGATGTCAAAATGATGATATCCTGTAGCTTCCCCCCCACCCCTGCACCTGTATGCATTAGCAATGCATTTTAAAGAGAGCAAAGCGATTTTGATTTACAACTCGTACTTACAGAGCTGGGAAAGGTGTTAAAGAGCAAAAGACACACTGCCTCATCAGAACAGAAGAAAATCAGTAGAAAATCTAAATAAATGAATAAATAGGGGAGGCTGAATAAAAATAAACCCCATAAAGAGAGAGAATAAATCAACTTAGGTTACAATCCTTACCTGCCTGGAGATAAACCCCGTTGAACCCAATGGGGCTTACATTTGAGTAGACACTTTTAGGATTGTACTGACCACCTATTTTGTATATCCATGACTGTCTAAAAATAAAGACTGCCATGTATTTGTTTTTCAAGAGGACTGATATGTTTATATTCTAATGTACATATATGTATTTACATATACAGATAGTTCTGGAGCATTCTGAGATCGCTTCTAAGCGACCCCAGTGCGGCGTGAAAGCGAGCGTGTAACTTGCCTTTTGAAGAGCTGACGAAGAGACGTCCTTCCTGCCGCTGTCGCCACCCAACTCCTTCCTCGCCGGCTGGGACGGAGAGCTCGGGGGAAGAAGGCGGGGTTGAGAGCTTCTTCCGCTCTCAACCCCGCCTTCTTCGGCCGAGCTCTCCTCGCCGGTTGGCGAGGAGGTCTGCGGGTGGCGGCGGCAGCGGCAGCGGGAAGGACATCTCTTCGTCGGCTCTTCAAAAGGCAAGTTACACGCTCGCTTTCACGCTGCACTGGGGTCGCTTAGAAGTGATCTCAGAACGACGTGCGGATTCCCCCCAAGTTTACTCATCCCTTTCATTGGCTCTGCTAAGAAACCAGTTCCATTTGGTCCCTCCTCTTCCTTAACTGTCATATTTTAGCTTCTTATTTTGGCTACAGCAGAGTAAGAGACAGGAACCATAGCATACAGGATCCACTCCATTGGCACAGATGATAGGCAAGCTGCATTTGGCTCCTTCCCTCCCTGAACAGTCTCCATACCACTGAAGCTAGTTAAACAAATAAATAAATAAATAATACTTGTTGAAAGATTGAGTCACATGGTTACCTGTCCTGATGATCCTCTTCAGGTGTTTTTTCCATGTCATCAGAAGCTTTAAATAAGATGTGACACAGGTACTTCTGTATGCACGATGACCAGTTAGCATGATTCTTTCCCCACAAAAATGTATGATTTCCCTTAAACAAACAGTCTCTTCATGTCTATGGGCCTCCTCATGGAACACTGGCTCTGCCATTGTGTTTCTCCTCAGGGGTTTTCCCAATTGCACCCACTTTTTCTACTCTATATAAAAGTAAACAGAACAAATGTCTCCATTGCCTTGTACTGAGCAGAGCAAGCCACAGTGCAAATTAGGGACATTTTGCATGTGATTTCCCACTTTGGCTCTTTTTTGATGGGCCTTCTGTTTCTGGAAATATGCCATGTCACCTATTAGGTTGTACTGAAACTAAGGCCTGATCTACACTTGTGCTTTTTATTGGTATTGATGTGCACTGATAAACATTGTGGCACATTACAGATTCCATATACCACCTTTCTAGTGTTATCTCCCACTTCTTTATTCCATATTATCCCAAATCCCATCACAGATGTCATTGTGTGTGCTACAAGGTATAAATGCAAATGAGGGCTATGGTGTCCCCATAATGATATTATATCAATATGAAACAAGGCGTAGATATGCCCTTATGTTCAGGACAATGCATTTATATTTAGTGCTTTGAACCTTCTTCTGTCATACCTAATTCTCCATGCCACTGCTGCCATAAACAAACAACTCACAATTGTAGGTGTAGATCTTAACTATCCTTCTGTAAATGGAACAGACTTACAGAACTAGTGTATCTGGCCACCACCTTCCTTGGGCAATCCTCTGCACTCCTCAAAACCTATTTCTGGGGAGTGCTTGGAAATGGTCTGGGATACTTACATGAATGGAGGAACATCTTAGAATCCAAGCCATAGGATGCTTTTACTAAGGAGGGTTTCTATGAGCATTGTATTACAACAATGATGACAGGATTGTATTAATTTTGATTTGGCATTGAGGAAAATGCCAAAGGTGAAGGAGGCTGCACTGTGATTATGCTTTGTTTTCCAGTCAGATCCTATGCAGAGATCAAAGCCCAAACGGGGGTTAGTGTGTTAGACTGCCTTTGCTTCTCATCAAAGAGATGTTTCTATTTTAAAAAGAACCTTCAGTTTACATGGCAGGCAGAGGGACATTCATGGCTTCTATTCTAGTGAGTCTCTTTGCCTTTTGTCTCTTTATCACTGCTAATATTTTGTGGCATGCATTTACCTTTCATTTTTTGGAATAAATTATCTCTCATCTAGCATTTACGTGAGGGCTGCTATTTGTTCTGTTATTTTTCTATGGAAGGAAGGGGGAGAGAGAGAATGAGAGAGAGAAACAACCAGTTGGAATAACTGAAATTTTAAAACACACTGTAAGCTATAAAGTACATTCAGTAGTACTACCCACTTCTGAACAGTCTCAGAACGGGGGTAGTTTTGAGTAGAGCTGTGCACAAATGGCTTCTTGAAATTGGGCAAAGAAATTGGTAGGAGAAGTTGACTAAATTTCTCCAGGGCATTGAGAAATTTTCCAACAGTTTCTCACAGGTAGGGCTCACCATTGGTAAGAGTTGTAGCACAGGAAAAATTTTCCCTGCCCCCGCAAGGGTATTTTATTTTCTCTCTGTGTGTGCTGACACTGAAAGTGGCAACAGCATCAACTGTCTGGCAGACTGGCCTTCATTTTGTAACCACCACAACACAGGTGTGAGGGGAATAGTGTTGTATCTACCTCAACAAAGATATGGAACTAGTGCTGAGCCAAAATCTGTCCTCTGATTTCCTGAACATATTCCAGGGCCTTAGCTAGATGGGGCAAAATCCTGAGGTGGAACAGGTGTGGGGGGTTTGCAGTTTGTCCCGGTTCCTCACAGTTCCTCATGAGGAGCCAGGACCTGCGCACGGGGCATAGAGCTCCTTGGGAGCTCTGTGCCCATCGGGGGTAGGGTGGGGGGAGTGTGGATTATTTTTTTAAAAAAATGTACTTTTTGCACATATCTTCTATTTCTTTAAAAAATAATAAAATGGCGGGCACGACATCCTCTCCTTCCGATGCCGTCGCACGACGTGTGTAAACAGAGGGGGGATCTTGTGATAAAAACATCACAAGATCTTCACCCCTCCATTGCGCAATAACAGGTAGGTCTAGCTGAGGCCTAGATGTGCCAGTATGACTTTAGATACTGCATTCTTAATTTCTATTTTTTCTCTTCTGGATCTGCATCCCATGATCACCAAAAACTAAATCAAATATTTAGACAGTGCAGAATCAAAATAGCTAGGTTGAAATACAACATCATTGAACCTGTTCAGATGACCCACTAAGCGATGGTGTTTAAGCACTTTGAGCTAAACTTTATGGCTTAGCGTGTCATGTGAACCATTCCTAACCTTGATGGCTACATCACCATGGTTTAAACATGCTTATTATTTGCTGCAAAAGGGTTAGCAGCTCAACCATGATTTAACATATTGTCTGAACAGGCCCATTGTGAGTTTCTGGGTAAGAAAAAATGATATGCCAACATTGTTGGTTTTTGGTGAGGTTTCTCTTGGTTCAAAAGTACAGCAAAAAGTGACTTCTGCAATAATCATTTTTGACTTGTTTGTTGAGCTGAGAACAAGGTAGCTTCCTTTGTTCCTTTGATAAAATGCACGAAGTAATGCTTTGAGGCATGGGTGCAAACTAGGGTGACCATTTGAAAAAGAGGACAGGGCTCCTGTATCTTTAACAATTGCAAAGAAAAGGGAATTTCAGCAGGTGTCATTTGTATATATGGAGAACCTGGTGAAATTCCCTCTTCATCACAACAGTTAAAGTGCAGGAGCTATACTAGAGTGACCAGATTTAAAAGAGGGCAAGGCACCTGCAGCGTTAACTGGTGTGATGAAGAGGAAATTTCACCAGCTGAAATTCCCCTTTCAATACAACTGTTAAAGATACAGTTAAAGATCCTTTTCACATGGTCACCGTAGTGCAAACTATCTGCTTTGGGAAGCAAGGAGCTCATGGAGCATGTAGAGTCCTTTAACTGCTTCCATATTATGAAAAGGAAAGGGCAAACTCTTCCATCAGTCCAGCTAGCTGCAGAAGATCAATGGCCTGAGATGCATTGACTGGGATTTCTGCTAATTTGTTCACATGCCCGAGTGGTAAGGAACTAGATTAGAATGACTTTACGCAGACCAAATAGGAAGCAACTGAAGAGAAGTTGAAGAGGACTTGCATAGCAGCGAAGGGTCTGGTTTGGATCCATCTTCATTATTTTTTTATTACATTTCTATACCGCCCTATAGGCAATGCTATTTATAGCTGGCTTGGCAGGATTGTCTGTACACTCTTGGTGTATTGAAAATGTTGCAGTCATAAGACATATTATGCTCAAAGTAGAGTTGGGCTGAAGTATTGCTTACAAGAATATTTGATGTGAAATAGGAAAGTTGTAAAATCCCTTCTCCTTGGTACTTTTCTTTCTTTATTTTGTATTTTTTTCTATAATGATTATCTATTTGTCTCCAGTGCTGAATCTGTTTCTCCATTTCTGTGCTGAGCTGACAGGTACAGCACAGTACAGCTCAGTCCTGGGCTAAGTGAGCATCCCTACACTGGCAAGGTAAGTGGGCAACACTTGCCCAAGTGACCGCAGTAGCATGAAAATGCTCCCCTGTGTTCCAGCACTGTGCAGGACAACATGGGGATGGTAGGACATTTCCCCATGTCACCAAAAGAATTTGGGGAAATATTTCCTTTTCATTGCTTCACCCAGTGGCAAAGTTCAGCCAACTACATAGCTCCCTCACCCCTACCGGAAGAATAACAAAATGCTGGGACAACTTTGCACTTATTGGCAAACTGCCTTGTTTTGTGTGTGCCACTGCCAGGCCACATTTCAGCAGTGTGGTGGCTGCACCAGGACCATAGCTGTGCCCAAGCACACCCTAATGTCTCAAGCAGTAAGTGCCAAATTGGGGGGGGGGGGCATTTAGTAGGGGTACAGAGGGGGATCCACACACAGCAGGAACAGTCCTCCAGCTGCCCTCTGCTTGCTCCACTGCCCCCAACAGCGTGCTGTTGCTACCGGCAGCAGGAGTGAAAAGGAATTGCTCTGTTGGGAGGCTCTCTGCCAGGAGCAGCACTTCAAAAAGGCCAGGAGGAGGCGCCTTGAAGGCTAATATCACCTCTTAAGCCCCTCTGGCCAGTGTCACTACTAAGCCACAATAATGCTGAGGTTTGAGGAGTGCCTCCTCATTTCCCCCCTGACCTGCAACAGCCCTGCCATGGTCAGGCAAGCCAAACACAGAGAAGGGCATCAGTATCTACAGTGTTTAATAAATAAATGAATAAAAATAATGTCCTTTATGATGGAGTATTCTATAAATATTCACCTTTTTTTAAAAAAAAATCCCTGGGTGCACACCCCAATGAAATGCGCTGTGCACACCTATGACCAGGTCTGCAGTCTGAGGAGGGGGGAGGATTGGGGCAAAGTTGCCCCTATAACCCCACAGACATGCCCACACCTGTTCCAGAGGCTTCTGGAAGCCAGTGGTTCATTGGCAAAGCACATGTTTGCATGAAGGAAGTCCCACATTCAATCTCTGGCATCCTCAAAGAGGGCTGAAGAAGACCTCTGTCTGAAACCCCATAGAGACACTGTCAGTAGGTGTAGAGAAGACTGGTCTGAGTTGATGAAAGGCAGACTGCTATGTTCCAACATGCACTTCAGCTGTGTGTTTACAGGCCTGCTTCCACACATGGTTCATTTTTATTTTTACTTACCACCATCTAAGCTGTTACCTAGCACTTAATTTGGGGGTGGAGGTTTCCTGAACTTGCCTGTCCAAATATCTGCAAGCAAGAAGAGTTATTGAAACAGGTGTATGGTCTGTCATTTGATTTTATTCCCCTGCAGAATCGGTTGAATTCATTCCAAGATGCAAACAATAACAATTGCATTTATTTGGATTTACTATCCAAACATCTGCTCAGTATTCAGTCTTTATGAACTCAGCCTGCTGCCTTAAAATGGAATGAAGCTGCTGACATCTGTTATAACCATACTTATTAATTTTAATATACTTTAAATATTGGTACCAAAAAGCCATATGGAATTTTGATTAATTAGCTGATCATAACCATCAGAGACCTGTAGATTTTCATTACGGTGGCTAGCTGCCGAAGGGCAATTCAAAAATAATCAAAATGTTGCACCGGCAAAGAAATGAAGAAAAATGGTCTTAAATTTTAAAATATATTTTCATGCTTCATTTATGGTGTTCATTAAACAATCAAACAAGAAAATTCGATCATGAAATCTGGCCAAACCTGTAAGGGGGGGGGGGGGGGAGGCGGGAAGAGAAGGGAAATAAAATATACATGAACAAAGGGATACACACACACATTTACTTAGCATGTATATTCTAAAGTGTAGTAGAAATCGTTTGAAAATAGATTCACTGTATTGTTGCAAGTCATTTGTTTTCAGTATAGAAAATGTGTGTTCAAAACTTAAATGAGTGGACATACTTAGAATGTCTATTTTCAACCTTGTAAGCTCTTCATCTTAGCAACTCCAAAAGTAGAATTATTTCACCACCAATCATCCACAATCAATCTTTATCACAAAACTTGCAATTTAAAATCAACACATCTCATTTACGTTGACAATTATGCTGCATTTTACTTAAAAAAATCTATGTTTAGATTTCCTCATGGAAGAACTTATCAGCTCATTTATCAGCTCAAAGTGTGTTCACAGTGGATTTTTAAGCATGCTTTACCATACTCTATGTTTCTATGGACTTTAATTCTCTCTTTTTTATGTTTGGCTGATCTGCTTGTGAACAGAAGTAAAATCATGTTTATTGAGTCTAATCAAAAGCATTTGTTTTATCTCATAACGTATAGCACATTTACCTTGAATGGTCATCTTTGGACCCAATACACTTGCTGAATTAAAATATAGGCACTACTGTAATTTGGAAATGAGATTAAATGTTTCTAGAATTTGGGGATCCAAATCTCCTTTAAATTTGTTTTTTTGTTTTGCTGGGGAGAGACTAGGGCCCTTTCTACACCTAAGGATTATCCCAGGAAAATGGAGGGATCGTCCCTACCTGCTCCCAGGATCCCCTGTGTGTCATTTGGATGCCCAGGGATGCTCTCTGGACGATCCTGGGGGGGAAAAAGGCAGGTGTAGAAACAGCCTATGTGTGGAAAGGAAGAGCAGGATTGTGTGTAGGAATGTCAGAGAAATCCGCAACACATTCAAATATGTTCCGATTTCTATCCATTTGACTTGCACATTCTGCAGTAAGCCTGTGTGCATGGATGGGAGGGTGCTGTTGCACCATGACTTGCTTGTTCATCCCTGGCCGACAGCTGGTTGGCCACTGTGTGAACAGAGTGCTGGACTAGATGGACCCTTGGTCTGATCCAGCATCAGGGCACTTCTTACGTTCTTATGCAGCAAAACAGCTTTTTCCGAGTTGCTCCAACTTGTGGACCATTTTCCCCCCACTGGCGGGGTGGGTGGGATTTGCACAAATTTGTATATGAGATCATGCAAATTGAATGGAATTTGCATAGATCCCTAAAAAAAAAAAAAAAAATTCTGATTCCATCAATAAGCAGATGACAGAACGAAAGACACCTGACAAGCTTTGAAGCACAGATGAAACAGAAAATCCATATATCCCTAATTGTGTGCATTGCATACAGCAGGTACAAATGCCTATGTGTGGATGTAACATTTGCATAGGTCCTACGTATGTAAAGCCCAATGTGCATATGACCAAATTGCATGCATGATTTTTAGAGTGCATGTAGGATATCCTCATTATTCTGTGGTATTTACCAACATACAAGATCATATGTGCGCATCAGGAGAACACTGCACAAAGGAACCTCGATGCAATCATTTCTACAATCATGTTCAGGTTGTTTCTTTTTGTAGTGTTGTATTCATGCCCATTGGTGATGAAGGAGAAAGAGATGCACAGAAACTGAAGGAACTGGAAAGTGTGGCAATTTCTCTCTATCCTCCCCCCCCTTCCATTTCTCTCCCTACCCGGTAGGGATGTGCTCCGCTTCTAATCGGACCGGAGAAGCAGGAGCGGAGCGGGGGGCTTCGCCTGCCCTTAAGGCGGAGGCGAAGAGGATTGGGGGGCCGGCGGAGCGTGGTGAAGAGGATCGAGGTGAAGGCGGATCCTTCGCCTCGATCCGGAGCTCCGCCAGAAAGGTAAGTGGGGTTTACCGGGCCCTGCCGCTGTCGCTCATGCGGCGACGGCGGCAGGGCCTGGTAACCCCCCTCCCCGCCTTCTTCTCCCTTACCTGCCTCCGTCCGCGGTCCGTCGGCGTCTTCAATTGAGCCCGCGGTTCCACCAGGAAGCCTGGGCCGCTTGCGGCCCAGGCTTCCTGGTGGAACCGCGGGCTCAATTGAAGACGGCGACGGACCGCGGACGGAGGAAGGTAAGGTCCCCCTCTCCCTTGGTCGTTTACCGGGCTCTGCCGCTGGGACTGCCTTGAGTCTTGGCGTGCGTATGTATCCCTGGACAAGCTATCATGGTGGCGAGTTTGAGGTTTCTAAAGTGCAAATTGACGGAGCTATGGAAAGGGGTGTGAATGGGGTGCCCGGTTTTCATAAATTCCCCAAAAATCAGGGGATGATGGGACTGCCTTGAGTCTCAGCATGCGTGTGCACCCCTGGATAAGCTTTCATGGTGGCGAGTTTGAGATTTTTAACGTGCAAATTGACGGAGCTATGGAAAGGGGTGTGAATGGGGTGCCCGGTTTTCATAAATTCCCCAAAAATCAGGGGATGATGGGACTGCCTTGAGTCTCAGCATGCGTGTGCACCCCTGGATAAGCTTTCATGGTGGCGAGTTTGAGATTTTTAACGTGCAAATTGACGGAGCTATGGAAAGGGGTGTGAATGAGGTGCCCGGTTTTCATAAATTCCCCAAAAATCAGGGGATGATGGGACTGCCTTGAGTCTCGGCGTGCGTGTGCACCCCTGGATAAGCTTTCATGGTGGCCAGTTTGAGGTTTTTAACGTGCAAATTGACAGAGCTATCAAAAGGGGTGTGAATGGGGTGCCCGGTTTTCATAAATTCCCCAAAAATCAGGGGATGATGGGACTGCCTTGAGTCTTGGCGTGTGTGTGCACCCCTGGATAAGCTTTCATGGTGGCGAGTTTGAGATTTTTAACGTGCAAATTGACGGAGCTATGGAAAGGGGTGTGAATGGGGTGCCCGATTTTCATAAATTCCCCAAAAATCAGGGGATGATGGGACTGCCTTGAATCTTGGTATGCGTGTGCACCCGTGGATAAGCTTTCATGGTGGCGAGTTTGAGATTTTTAACATGCAAATTGACGGAGCTATGGAAAGGGGTGTGAATGGGGTGCCCGGTTTTCATAAATTCCCCAAAAATCAGGGGATGATGGGACTGCCTTGAGTCTTGGCATACGTGTGCACCCCTGGATAAGCTTTTATGGTGGTGAGTTTGAGATTTTTAACGTGCAAATTGATGGAGCTATGGAAAGGGGTGTGAATGGGGTGCCCGATATTCATAAATTCCCCAAAAATCCGAGGATGATGGGACTGCCTTGAGTCTTGGCATGCGTATGTATCCCTGGATAAGCTTTCATGGTGGTGAGTTTGAGATTTTTAGTGTGCAAATTGACGGAGCTATGGAAAGGGGTGTGAATGGGGTGCCCGCTTTTCATAAATTCCCCAAAAATCAGGGGATGATGGGATTGCCTTGAGTCTTGGTGTGCGTGTGTATTCCTCCATGAGGTGTCATGTTGCCAAACTTGAGGTTTCTAACTTTAACAGAAAAAACGTTGTATACTTTTTTAGCTTAATGCAAGCCTATGGGGGGGGGGGGGAACGGAGCTCCGATCCGGATCCGGAGCTCCGAGTGGAGCGAAGTGAACATAGGTGGAGCGGGGGCAGGGCGGAGCAGCCTGATCCGCAAATCGCGGATCTGGAAGTGAAGCGGAGCGGGGGGTCCGTGCACACCCCTACTACCCGGGTTCTTTCTCCTCTTCCTTTCCCTTCTTTCTCTTTCTGCTCTCTCTTCCACTTGTGGTACCTTTTCGTTTCTTTCTCTCTGCTTGTTATTCCAGTGGATTTCCCTTGGGCAGGTTATACTGAAATCATATTGTTATTAATATTTATCAGATAATGATATGTTTATGTAAAATAACAATTCCACTTCATTTGGGATTTTCTTTTGGATCATTTAAGTCTAGTTAAGTTGAGGTAATCAGGAAGATGAGTACTGCAGAAGTTGTGGTTTTTAGGGACATAAAATATATGCCTGTCCATACAAAATCCTAGCTGTGGGCCAGTATGAAGCTGTAATAAACAGTGATTTATTTTGTCAGGTTATCTCTGTTAAATCAATAATTCCATCAATAAATCATTAAGAAGTCACCAAATACAGATGGTTGGGATACAGAGAAGCTCATTTTGGGGGATGGGGAAATGACTGCCATTTTACTATGTATAACCTTTGGTGCATCACAGCGAGGAGAAAGAAAAAAAAGAAGAGAGAAAAAAGATTGACATGCCAGTACAGATGGGAAAATCTTGTCTTTGATCTCATTTTTCCCAAAGGTGATAAAAACAATATTAATTTGCCTTTTGTACTTTACCAGTTGTCAGTGGATTCTTAAGTATTCATGAATACCTGTGCTCTACATCAGGGATAATATGAGAACCCTCAATTATTTATAACCTAAGATGTCAAACTGGAAGCTCTGAGCCAGCTGAATGTTTAGATTGTATTCCATCTCTTTATTCTGTTTTGCTTTTTGTGTATTTGTTTCTCGGGAAGAAACTGCCATCTACTCAGATGAATTCATTGTAGTGAAGCAATTGTGAATCAAGGGGCATTCTTGTTATGTCTCTGTCTTTCTCATGTCAAATCTTTTCTTTTCTTTTTTTTATTATAGATGGGCACTTTGTATCTTGTTCTCAGGTGTTTCAAGCTTTCCATGGTAGGGAAAAAAACGAATGTAACGAAATGAGTTCACAACACTTTTTATGGTGTCAGCTTAATGAAATAATGGTATTTGCTTATAATCTTTTACAACGTTTTAGCTGATGAGTTCTTTATCTTTTAAAATAGTTTTTAAATGCAGCAAGAATGATTCTTGCTGCATTTAAAAAAAATATTGTATTATATCATTATTATTTTTTCATTTTTTTTATCGTTTTTGTTTTCATGTATGTCACTCAGAGATTCAGGGTGAGTCATACATTAATTAATAATGGCACACCTTTGACTAGGAAAGCATATGGGTGTGGGGAGAGGAGAGAAGGGAATGGCAACGTCCAAACAGGAACGAGAATTTTATTCCCCAAAAGATGACCCTATTTAGTTGTTACATCCGTATATCTGATGTGCTAAAAGAATGGAGAAGACAATTGATAACGTGTGTATTTAGCAATGAAAGCAAAGCAAACAAACCTCAAAGCAACAAAACTATGAAATGATATAATGGTGCAATGGTGTCCCCAAGAGGTTCTCTCGAGGGTACTGTTTTCTGCAGATACCTGTTTGTCAAGCGTGCTTGATAGATAGGGCTTCTCAAATGTTGCTCCCAAATCGTGGAATACATGCCCTCAAGTGCTATGATTGCCTGCTCCGCTCTTAGAAAAGGGTATGAAGACACAACTTTATGATTTAGCCTTTTAAATTCTGCTGTTTGTTTTAATAGTTCAGGCTGGGCTGGGAGAGGGCTGGGTTTGAATTTGAGGAGACCTGTGTGTGTTGGCTGCTGCCCTCCTTTACCAAACAGCTGCAAGCAACTTCTGCTCTCCCCTCAGGTATTTAAGAGAAGGCTACCAGAGGCAACACCTCAGCCTCGCGCCAAGCGCGATGCTAAGTGCGCACTTAGAGACGCACTTGGAATCACACAGGAGGTGGTATAATATTCAGGACTCTCTGAGAAAGGTGATCACATCATTTCAGAATTCATTGGGGCATGAAGACTCTTCTTAAGTCATGTGAAGACTCCTCTGTGGGAACTTGGTCTTATTATAATTTGGTTCTTTTAAAGTGTGCTTGCTTTCAGCTCCTTGCTTTCTCTTTCTAAAAGTGTTTTTAATGATCTATTTGTTCTTCCTCATATGAACTATTACCATAAAGGTCTACTTCATTTGTATAGACAAGCTACACAAGAATTTAAAAGTTCAGCTCTCTGTGTTTTTAGTTTTCTTTTGATTGTTAAGGTTTTATTGTTTCACATTGTTCTTTCTTTATTTTTATTTATTTATGTATTGCATTTGTATACCGCCCATAGCCGAAGCTCTCTGGGCAGTTCACATAAGATAAAACATTTAAAAACAATATACAAAAATTAAAAACCGCAAAAACATACAAAATTCTTCACTGCCTTGGTGACATTTTAGCAAAGAAGGTGGTACTTAAATGTTAATTCTCATACATACATACAATAAGAATTTCACAGATGTAAAGCTCCTTTCCTTCACCCTTCAATCTCTGCTTGCGTAGTTCTTAAACATTTTCAGCACTAAGTGTCTCACTTCTGAAGAGCTGTTTGCAAGAAGAGAATGATTTCTCTGTCACTCGGCTGAGAGCTAATAAATATCCTAAAGCTCCTCTTTAAAAAGAAACCTAATCACATTGTTGTATTTAAGTCCAGAAAATTTTTATACAAAGACTGGACAGTGTCGTATCTGCAGAGATTTCATCTTTTATAATGGAATGAGGTCTGTTTGCAGTACATTAGAATTTTACTGAACAGCTTTCAGTTTCATGCATGCTACATTTTCTCGTCTGCATATAGGTATTGTAGCAGAGCCAATCAGGAAAGCATCACTTACCAATAGCCAATTAACAGTGGGCTCTACATAAGCCTCTGTAAACACAATTAAAAGTTTTGAAAAAGTTTGTCCTCACAACAGTAGCTGGTTTAACTTTATCTGAAAGAGATTGCTATGAAACATACCTAACCAGAGGTTGAATTGGGCTAAACCTAACTTTACACAAGCGGACTTCCACTTGGGCAGTGGAGGTTTCCCTTCTCCCCACCCCTGCAGTCCCACATGCTCCCCAAATCTACTTGGGAGGAATAGTTATGGGGGGGAGGAGGTTGCAGAGGGGAGGGAGATTTGATCTGCTAGCAGCGTCCATTCCATTGGCTGAAGGACATCAATGGATACAGTTCATTATTAGTATCTTGCCATTTTTTCTTTTATTTCTAGTTATTAACTTGTCTTCTTACTAATTTATATAGCACCATCAACATGTGGGGCATGGGAGAGGGGGGAGGAAGTGGGAGGAAGAAAGAGAGAGGCCAGTATAACTGTGAATGAGTGAGAAGAAATGTATTTGCCCATCTCTTGGCCCTGTTTCCATTGTGGATTCACATGAGTATGTTAGGACTTCAAGTGGGTAGAAGGATGGGGCCAATGCATGCTGACCCTGTCCTCCTCAGTTCTGATCTTGCCATTTGGGGCACACAAGAGATGGAGCAAATTTACTATGCATGAGCCACATTTCCATTATTCATGAGCCCCAAATCTGCTCAGAAGGACCCCAACCCCCCCCCCCCCCAGGCATCCTTCTGGAATAGATATGTGGGGAAGGGCAATGCTGAGGGGAATGAATGTTTGATTCACTAGCAGTGTGGTGAGGGAATGATGGGCAAAAAGCAGAAAAGGAGTAAGACAACTAGCACCTGTGGCAATATCCAGCTTTACACTAGCATGGGAAGAAGTACCTTTTTTTGGCCTTGAGCAGCTGCCATAGATGTTTTGGCATAGAAGATTTTTGGGCTGCTTCTATATCAAATGTTTATTGTGTAATAGTCATGCCTCATTTACTCAAATTTTGAGCATCATCTGTCCCACAATAGGGACGAGCGGCTTCCTTTTTCTTCACACGGGGAAGAAGGGGCCCAGTGTGGTGTAGTGGCTAAAGTGTTGGACTGGGAGTCGGGAGATCTGGGTTCTAGTCCCCACTCAGCCATGGAAACCCACAGGGTGACTTTGGGTCAGTCACAGACTCTCAGCCCAACCGACCTCACAGGGTTGTTGTTGTGAGGATAAAATGGAGAGGAGGAGGAGGATTATGTATTCCGCCTTGGGTTCCTTGGAGGGAAAAAGGTGGGATGTAAATGCAATAATAAAATAAAATAATAAATAATAAAGAGGAAGCAGCAATGACCATGTGGCCCATCCAGTGGGAGTTCTTATCATGCTGCTTTTCCTGAACACAGCAGGAAATGGTGGCAAGTTTTGCTTCAATTTTAAAAATTCAATTTTCCAGGTCTTATTTTATCATGGAAAATAGAGCAGAAGGAGTGGGATACAGTCCAATGATGTGGACAGGGTCCTTGGATTGGTGAGAGCCACCAAATGTATACTAGATCCTTGCCCTTCCTGGCTTATAAAAGCTGCCAGAGGGGGACTGGCCGAGTGGGTAAGCGGAGTGGTCAATGCCTCCCTTCGCCAAGGTAGGGTGCCAGTCTGCTTAAAGGAGGCAGTGGTAAGACCCACATTGAAAAAGCCCCACGGTATCGGATATCTACCGTCCAGTCTCCAACGTTCCATTTTTGGGCAAGGTATTAGAGCGTGTGGTGGCCTCCCAACTCCAGGGATTCCTGGATGAGACGGATTATCTAGATCCATTTCAATCTGGCTTCAGGCCTGGTTATGAGACAGAAACAGCTTTGGTCGCCTTGGTGGATGATCTTCGCCGGGAACTGGACAGGGGGAGTGTGTCCCTGCTGGTTCTGCTGGACCTCTCAGTGGCATTCGATACCAACCATGGTATCCTTCTAGGCCGCCTTCCTGGGATGGGACTTGGAGGCACTGTTTTACAGTGGCTCCATTCCTTCCTGGATGGTTGGACCCAGAAGGTGGTACTGGGGGACTCCTGTTCGATTCCTTGGCCATTGGCCTGTGGAGTCCCTCAGGGCTTTCTTTTGTCCCCCATGCTATTTAACATACACATGAAACCATTGGGAGAGGTTATCCGGAGTTGTGGGGTGCGGTTCCACCAGTACGCTGATGACACCCAACTCTACTACTCCTTTCCACCCAATTCCAAGGAAGCGGTTTCTGTGCAAAACCAGTATCTGTTGGCAGTAATGGATTGGATGAGGGTGAACAAACTGAAGCTTAGATGAACAAATTGGCACCTCAGATAAGACAGAGGTGCTCCTGGTCAGTCGAAAGGCAGATTAGGGAATAGGGATTCAGCTTGTGCTGGATGGGGTGATACTCCCCCTGAAGACACAGGTCCGCAGCTTGGGTGTACTTCTGGATTCAGCCCTGAGCCTGGATGCCCAGGTTTCGGTGGTGGCCAGGAGTGCATTTGCACAGTTTAAGCTAGTGTGGCAGCTGCTCCCGTTCCTAGAGATGTCGGACCTGGCCACGGGACACATGGCTTAGTCACATCGCAATCTACGTGGGGCTGCCTTTAAAGAGTATTCAGAAACTCCAGCTGGTTCAAGGAGCTACAGCTAGATTGTTGACCGGGACTGGTTACAGGGAGCACACAACTCCCCTGTTAAAACAGCTCCACTGGCTTCCAGTCTGTTTCCGGGCACAATTCAAAGTGCTGGTTATGACCTATAAAGCCCTATATGGCTTGGGTCCAGGTTATTTGAAAGACCGTATTCTCCCTTATGAGCCTGCCCGTGCTTTGAGATCTTCTGGAGAAGCCCTTCTTTCAGTCCCACCATCTTTACAGGGGCGCTTGGTGGGAACATGGGAGAGGGCCTTCTCGATGGCTGCTCCAGTGCTTTGGAACTCTCTTCCTGGGGAAGCTAGACTGGCTCCCTCCTTGATGGGCTTTCGGAAGCAGGCTAAAACTTGTTTGTTCCAGCAGGCCTTTGGAGAGTAATTTGGTCCTCCATCTATGTTAATGACTTATAATTTTGTTGTGTATTTTAAACTTTTTTTTTTTACATTTCTTTTCTTTTCCTATGTTTTAAAATGTATGTTTTAAAACTTTGTAAGACCACCTTGAGGCCCAGTATTGGGCAAAAGGCAGGATACTACTACTACTACTACTACTACTACTAATAATAATAATAATAATACGCACAGGAGGTGGATGTTGTCATAAAAAGGAACCGTGAACATCCGTAAGTGGCCAGTAATGAGTGTGCTATGAAATGCTCATCTGATGATGCTCTTTATTGGTAATTGCATCTATATCCAACTGTAATAATCACATGTTTTCCCCACTATCATCACATGTTTTCCCTGACTGGGGAGAATGTTTTTTTTTAAAGGAAAAAAACAAAACAAAGAGCAAATGAAATGGGCAGTAGTGCAAACTCTACTGATGTCGACTCGATAGTGCTTATCTCTGATTATTATTATTATTATTATTATTATTATTATTATTATTATTTTATTGTTTCCACTTCTTTCTTTTATAGCTCCTCCTGTTGGTCTTTGTTCCACCTGATTAATTCCACTTTCTACCACTGCTAATCTGATAGGCACCATACTTAGAGAGTTCCTCTTCTCCAATGTGTCTGCATATTTCTTCAAAGAATGAAAGAGTTGCAGTTTTTTAGGCCAAGTAGCAAAGACAAGGAGCTGGATGGCTGTAGTGGGTTGGGTGGAGTCCAGCATTTAACAGCCGAAACATGCTAGGTAGTACCAGGGCCAAGATCCTTGCTCACAGACTTCAGAGTAAATTCCACTGACTTTAGTAAAGATGTACTTCTGAGTAAACATCTCATGGTCAAGCTGCCAGTGGAGAATTCAAACTTTTTTTTCATGCACAGCCCAAGGGAAAGTCACTTTAGATAAGCTCCTTTATTATCTTGTGTCGGGAAGAGAGAACCAACTGTTAGGCGTTGGGAGAAAGGTGATCATCCAAGACTGGTGGCTCTGATGTCAGTGGGGTGGTGAATCTGCTCCCGGTTTCAATCAGAACTCTAAAGGAGCTGTCCAAGGTGCAAAGCAGAACACCTTGGATAGCTCCTTTAGGATTCTGACTGATTCTGACTGAAACCCAGAGTGGATTCACTGCCCCACTGACATTGGACCCACCAGTCTCCACTGAAAGTGATGAGACACAAAGGGTGGCCATGTGTCCTCTTTTACAGATGAGAGTCCTCTGTTTGAATGGCTGGAAGAGGAGTACCCTCTGTTTTGAAAGTGTCATGTATTTGAAGGACTGTCCAGTTCAAGTCCAATGTAAAGATAAAGAACAATTAGAAAGAAGTGCTGTGCTTTGAAGTTGCCCATCAATAGCAGACTGAGCCAAGTACACAGGACACAGTCTTCCACACGATGGTGAGATGTACTGTATTTCTATTTAAATACAGTAAATTTCTAAATGTGCATCTATACATATAACTTAGCATATGCAAATTTTATTCAAACCAACGATCTTCCTTTGCCCTTTTTGGAGATGCATTCCCTCTTTTTTCAGCCATTCATAAGGGTACCACCCTACTTATGTCCACTGTGTGAGCAGAAGATAGTGCTATGTGATGGAGAAAGCTTCACTATCAGGGCAAATGCTCTGTTGCAATTCTGGATGCAACATAAGTTACAGAAGAGCTAAGAGCCCTCCATCCATAGATGGCCTAGGGATATTACTGAGGAAATTTCTGAAAGGGTTTGTGAGCAGATTCAGACAGGGAGAATAGATGATTTGAAACAGGAAGTGGGTGGAGAGGACTACAGAATGAATTAAAAGAACCATCCAGAGAAGAGGATGGGATGGAAATCAGCCTTCATCCAGCAGTAGCACTATGGCCAGGGAGTGAGAGAGGTAGAGGCCTTTAAGTTGTGTTAAAGACTGCATAACAGCAGACAGACCTAATGGACAATTATCTATGGATAACTCACTTTCCAGACTACATCTCCTGGTTTTGCTGAATGTAGAGATTTACCTTAAATGGCATCTTTAATTAAATTCCTCCCCCTCCCACCTTCTTCGTTAAATGAAACTTGGTTGTTGTGGTTTTCCTATTTTATTAAATTGTCTTCTGTTTTCCCCTGACATCATTTCAGGAAACTTAGGGTTGGTGGGTTGGAGTCATTCCCCAATATTTTGAGATATTAGGGGATCCCTGGAATTCTCTTCGCTCACCCATCCTGATCCTGCTACTGTTTCGAAAACCAGGTCCCATATTTCCCCACTACCACCATATACAACAAGGTGATGCTGGTGGGGAAAATAGAATTAGAGTTCCGCCTAAATACTAAACTCATCTTCCAAGTATAGTTCCTTAAGGATCTGCAGAAGTACAATTTGCAAAAGTACATAGACATAAAAATTAAACCCGTGAAGGATGGGAAAGCTAATGAAGAGTGAATTTGCTCAATGGGCATGGAAAGCTGAATGTTGTGGGGAGGGGGGTGGAATAGAAAATGGGGGTTGGGGTGAATGAAACGGATTATCCTGGAAAAGGCATTGGCTGGTGCCCTGAATAGGAGCATTGCACACTGCAACAATGTGAGGCAGGCCAGGCTTGTTTTTACTATTAATGATTATATAGCACCATCAATGTACTAGAAGAAGGAATGAGAAGCAGCAAGAGAAAATGGACAGAACAGTTTAAGGAAGCAAGAAACATCAGAATGGATGATGATGGTAGAGTAGGTGGATCAGTTACAAAGAGGTGTGTTTCCTTACTTGCTACTCTTAAATTTTGTATACTTTTTAATGTTTACCATTTTTAACTGTTGTAAACCACCCAAAGAGCTTTGGCTATGGGGCGGTATATAAATATAATAATAAACAAATAAAAAATTATATTACTTAAAGATAGAATTACAAGGGCATGCCCTTCTCCAAAGCACTATTAAAAAGAGAGAGGCAAAGTTCTTCACCAATCAGGGGCTGGCCTAACAACTTCTTTGGGGAGAGAGGGTGCCACTACAGAAAAGGTCCCACCCTTTGCCCTCATCAGTCTAGGCTCTGACAAAGATGTTACCCACAGCAGGGCTATTAGACTATTTCAGATAATATGTGGAACCTCACATAAGCTACACATGGTACAATTTTAACTTGAAGTAAATATGCTCAGCTTCAAGGATAACCTAATACACGCAAAAGAAAAAAGCAAGAATCAGGAATTCAAAACAGACATTTATTTATTTATTTATTTATTTAATTATGTTTTTATACTGCCCATCAGCTGAAGCTCTCTGGGCAGTGCACAGTTAAAACTATCGGCACAATCCAAGTGGAAGTTCTGCCCAGCTCCAATACAAATGGATTCATGGGACTGTTGGGGGAGAACCTCTCCACGGTTCATTCTCTAGCTGCATTGTTCAATCAGAGAATGACAGCAGGTGAAACTTGCTTCTACTAAATGCAATTCTTTTTAAAAAAGAAAGAACAAAAAGGCAGCCTAAGGAAAAGCGATGAGGATTTTCTGCAGTCATTAAATCTGAGACATTGTCTTTGCAATAATTGCCCTTGACTTACAGGTCTTTGCATCTGACAAAGCAAGGCGATTGAATCTGAATTTTGATCATGGTGAATTTCATTATCTTAGTGCTATCGTCCAAGGCAGCACAATTTAGCTTTCTCTATTAGCATCAAGGCAAACAACTTAATATGCTTCCCACTGGAAAGAAGCGACTGGGAAGAAGCCTGCATTTACTTACAATGCATTCTAAGTGATTGGCTAAATGAAAAAGGAAGGAAGAACCCAGAACAAAATGATACCACAAAGGAAAATTAGTTCACTGAACCAGAATCTTTCAATCAATACTGTAACTGACTAAATACGAATAAATATTATTTCCAGCAGAGAATCAACCACCTCTCTGTTATTGTCACTTTAGTGATGCAAGTTGGATTTCCATCCCAAACAGGCAAGCTGTTATGCTTAGACAAGTGATGGCCCATGACATTATCCTGGGATTGGGTCAGATTTTCTCCAGCCAAACTGCTCAGTGGCCAGAGTAACTTGATGAGAGAGAGTCTTGTCTCCCAGGCAGAAAAACCTGGAGGGTTACAACAGGCACACCTTCCACTGCAAAATGGGACATTGTCTTCAATGCCTCTGAATCTTGACTCCAAGATTATGTAAGATACCTGGGGTATGGGACCCCATAGCATTACAACACAGAGGATGGCAAGGCACTCATGAAGTTGGGAGAACAGAGAACTGTTCACTAGGATGTCAGGACCAGGTTAACGGATAAATAACCAAGGATTTTGCGGAGGCAGAACATTGACTCTTCCAGTGAAGCAGTTAGCCATTACACCTTGCTCATTCATCTGATTGCTCGGTTGATCAGGCCATCTACAATAATCTCCAAGCTGGAGAAAATCCAGACAATTCACCATTTTTTTATGTACAGATGCTTCACACACACAAATGTAGCCTTCCCCAACCTGGTCCCTCCAGATGTTTTGGACTTCAGTTCTCAGCACTCTCAGCCACTATGGCCACTGATCAAGAATGCTGGAAGTTGTGGTGCAAAATATCTTTAGGGCATCAGTTTAGGGAAGGCTGCAGTAATGTCAATGTGGTGCTGTCTGTGCATTTCCAAACATGGACTAATTCAAAAGGAGTTCTTTTTCCTCCTGTAAGCTAAAATGGCATTTAAAGACCATAAATAAGTTTGCCTTTGCTCTAGGAAAGACAGGTGAGAGAAGTAGAGTGGTGACACATCATATCAAATAACAATAATAACAATAATAATAACAATAATAATAATAATAATAATAATAATAATAATAATAATAATGATGTTATGGGTTCAATTATGAGTATATTTCTGTGGTATTATAGGGATGATTCTCACTAAACTTATGCTCTGGTTCCCCAAATCTTGCAGTACTCTAAAAGAAATGGATAGTGCCGTAGTGTACAGATTGCTCTGAACGAAAGCTGGATCAAAACAGAAAACAGAACGAGGGAAGACAAGAGAGGAGAGAACTGTCTCAAAGCCGCTTAGCTCATTGGAAGCCTTTTATGTGGCAGTCAGCAGTTGTTGAAGTCACCGCAGGTGGGACTCTCCAAGCAGCCATATGTTACCTGTAGAAGAATCCCTCTCGCAGCTGGATCTCCCTAGCCTGCTTGGATAATTACATGATGCGGAAGGGCCACGCATGGCGATCTCCCAGCTGGAGAAAAGCTGGCTGCAAAACTGAAGATGAAATGCTTTTTAGGCTGTAACAAGTTGAGAGGTGTACTACAAACATCTCCTAATATTAGCCACAGTGAAGCAGCTTTCACTTGGGCAACATTCTTTCAACAAAGACTATTAGGACATGAATAAAGACAAGAAATGAAGATAAGTGAAATTAAAATCATGGCATACTTTGATCTTTTGTGAGGAGTTACCTTCAGGGTTTATCTAAACATCATCGACCGAGGGCACTTTTTTTGAGATTGCTAAAGCTTCATTAACACCCCCCCCCCCAAAAGTATGTTCATAAAATCCATTTTCAAAATGGTAACAGAAATAATAATAATAATAATAATAATAATAATAATTCTATTTTATACTATGAACTGCCAGCTATAAGCGAAATGTGTAGAAGACATCATTTTCCAGGTAGAAAAATGGAATACAAATTACACTCAAGATTACAATGGAGGCTTTTACATGAATCGTTGGTCCTTGGGGCTAACTAATGGAATCTTAATATGTCATTGATGAGGTTTCCATACAAAGTGATATGACAGCTGGTAAAAATGGAAACTGTGAAAGTGATGAAAAACCTATTTACTAAATAATGTTGCAGCATACCTGGACATAGAAATCCCATATGTCCAAGGTCTGCTTCAATCTGGTTATTATTAACCATTCAGCATTACCTTTCTTTTCTTTCCCTGGAAATGTTGGTTAAAAAAACCATTAAATTCATCATAAAGTACTCTCCATGCACTTACGTTTTATCAACTCCACAATTATGCAATAATTGTAAAATTACCACTGTGTTTTGGATTGCTTAATTTATGGGAGCCTGATTGATCTGGTTCCCACCTAAACCCAGGTTTGAGGGTGATGAAAATGATATACATCACAAATGGGTCAGTTTAACAGTTTGTTGAATACACAAAAGTTGATATATGGAGGTAGAAATAATAAAGAATAAACAAAGAAAGCTCACACCCCTTCAGGGTACAAAGCACTTGCCCACCTGGTTGTATATGGAAAGCCTCACCTCAGGGCCAAAGCAGATTCTCCAGGCTGGTTTGCAACTCCTTCTGAAGTAAGACCAACTATATCCCTTTGTCCCAAGGTTATATAGATCTGTGAGACATTTTGCCCTACCCCGGGAATGTGATGAGCTGTTTTGTTTATAAAGCCAAAACTTTCCCAAGTGAAGGGAAGAAGGCTCCCAGGTTAAGAAATGAAGTAATGCACAACACCCTTATTACAGAGAGTAGAGACAAGAGATATTGAGCTGCAACTGCCTGTAACTAATTGGCGGGGTGAGGCAAAGGCCAGAAAGCTTTGCTACTGAAGAGGCCTACTTTTGCTATCTGAAACCTTCTAAAAGTTGCTCCATACATTTGACTATACTATCGTCTATCCATGCATAAAATTATCATAAATGTGTATTGGAAACTGATATATATTTGTACTGGGACAGACCTGTGAGAACTCACTAAACCTCCTCTCCATTTCTTCCAGTCAAAATTACTACGGGATAAAATGTTGAGATAATCACCTTCCCCCCACCCCTGAACTTCACCCCAATCTATTGCTGTCTGATGGACACACAAACATCAATAAACAGAAGGCACTCCCCTCACCCACATGTGGGGTTTCCCCATTAATTTCAATGAAGGAAACATATCCTGGTGCACATTCCCATGAGCACAGGGAAATCCGTGTTACAAAATTATGCATGGTATGGAGAATGTGGATAGGGAGACATTTCTCTCCCCATCTCAAGATACTAGAACCTGGGATCATCCCATGAAGCTGATTGGTGGGAGATCTAGGACAAATAAAAGGAAGTACTTCTTCACACAGCCCATATTTAAATTATGGAACTCACTAACACAAGATGTAGTGATGGCCACCAATTTGGATGGCTTTAAAAGGGGGTTGGATAAATTCCTGGAGGCAAAGACTATCAATGGCTGCTAGCCCTGATGGTTGTGTGCTATCTCCCGTATTTGTGGCAGTAAGCCTGTGTGCACCAGTTGCTGGGGAACATGGGTGGGAGGGTGCTGTTGCACCATGACCTGCTTGCTCATCCCTTGCCGATGGCTGGTTGGCCACTGTGTGAACAGAGTGCTGGACAAGATGGACCCTTGGTCTGATCCAGCGTGGCACTTCTTATGTTCTTACATTAGAATAACTATTTGCATAGACTGGGGCATGTAGGCTTGAGTTATTATTCATTATTATATTATTATTTATTGAGCTATTATTCATTTGGATAAATGTATGAATCTCACCCTCCACCTACCAGGCATCCAGAATGATATAAAGTAAAATTTCAGTTAAAACTAAATAAAATGAATCATATACACTATAACCACAGGAGTAAAAATATTCAATATATTAAAATTAAAGAGTGATGTTAAAATGTAAAGGTGACTTAAGGCAGAATTAGGTGTCCTTAAAGGCCAGTGGAACAAGCCTTCTTAATTGCCGGTCTGAAACTTAGTAAAGAAGGGACAAATCGACGTTCCAATGTTGGAGTACTGTCACTGAAAAGACCCTATCTCTTGAGTACCCACCAACATATTCTCTCTATGTAGTAGAACATATGGCCGTCAAATATGATTGTAAATTCCAGAGAGATTCATTTGCTTATCTCTGTTTCAGAGGTGAACTAATGATCTATCAGATCTATTGGATGATGAGATATTGGGGTAAGGAACCATATCTCATCTGAAAATCCTTGCTATTTTTACTTAGTAAAACCCATCATTACAAGCAGAAGATATGAGATGCAAGCCAACAAATCCATCTATTATGCATTACCATTTCCTCTCACTTGACCTGTTTCCGAAAGTCTTTTCTTTGGAAGATGCCTAGAAGCATGCATTTAGATTAGTTTATTAACAAGAATCGTTAATCAGGTATCGTTTCAAGACACTTTGTTGATCAGCAATTCTTTTATTTTAAATTAACATGACTCTAAGAAGACGTTGAACTGAATTTCAAACTTAAGATGCATTTTGTTAGTCAAATCAGCTCATTCAGCTGTAGAGAGTGTTCTTTGGTTCATCAAGATTTTGCAGCTTTATGAGCATTGCAGAATAAGGCTGATAATATCCCCCCACTCTTTTTATTGTTCACTATGGAATTTTATATTAATTTTTAAATATAAATATGTAAATAAATTGCACCATGTGGAATATTGTATATTAAGGAATGATGAGCTCAATTTGGTAGTCTTGGAGCATTAAGAGGTCTCATTGACTTTACTGGGCTCTGTTAGGTAAACAAAACAAGCTCAGATTAATTAAACAATGATACCAAGATGCTAGTTCTTTAAAGAACCTGCTGGAGGAAAAGAGGGTGTAAATATACAAATGAAAAAAAAAGAAGAAGAAAGTTATTACCATGACAACAAAATGAAGGATAGGTCTTCCTTCTTTACAGACCGGCTTGAATCATCATTTCACTGCAGCATTTCGTACTTATGCAAGCCATGGAAATGTATGAAATAGAAGCGGAACTGCAGCCATTTGCTTATGACAAATATAATGGATATATTTATATAGAGTAACAACGAGCTTTTTAAAGGCAAATTTTAGAACACTGAGACCACTTCTTCGACAGAAGTATGGGAGAGAAATATTAGATAAGCACAGCATTAATGACACCAGCATTAAGTGTGACTTTTCCTATCCATCCCTTTTCCAATCATTTTATATGTCTTCTCCCATGCAGCAGACTTAGGCCTTAGCTAGACCTAAGGTTTATCCCAGGATCGTCCCAGGGTCATCCCTTTTTTTTTTTTTAATAATTTTTATTCATTTTCAACACTATATAAACATAAATGAACATTTCCAAAATATAATTGAAACAAACACAATAAGAAAAGAAATACATCAAATATCTGCTTCATACATATTGAATAATTGTTGAGTACAAATATCAAAAACTATTACATATGCCTTATCACACTACAACATTTTCATTCTTAACATAAAAGTGCACCCCCCACCTCGGGATCATTCTTGAGTCCAAAATCTAATCGTTTCTTCTGATGGTGGTTTCCCATTTCCCTTAGTAAACACGAACACTAGGAACTGTTTCCAAATTCCTTCGAACTCATTTATTTTAGTTACGCCTTTTCTCCACTTAATATTACATGTCAGTTTATCATTAATGGCTATATCCCATACTACTTTATACCACTCCTCAATAGAATATTCCCCTTGGATCTTCCAGTTCCTAGCTATCATCAATCGCGCTGCAACCAACAAACTCGATATCAGCTCTATAGTTCCTTTTCCACACTTTATATCTTCAAATAGTGACAGCAATGCTATTTTTGGTGTTTGTTCTATTTTCATTCCCACTATTTCTTCAATTTCTGAGAACACCATCTTCCATAATCTTTGTACATATTTGCATTGCCACCACATATGTAAATACGTTCCTTTTTCCCCACATCCTCTCCAACAATTTGCTGAATGTTGATCACTTATCTTGTTCAATCTAACCGGGGTTAGGTACCACCTCCATAAAATTTTAAAATAATTCTCCTTTATTCTTACTGATAAACTTCTCAACACTCTTTGTTTCCATAGTCCCTCCCAGCTCTGTCGCCCTATTTGTATCTTCAAATCTGATTCCCAAATCACTTTCTCTGTATTCTCTCTAAACTCCTTCTCTAACAATATTTTATATATTTCACTCATTAATCCTTTTGAAACTATACTACCTCCTTTTCCTTTCTCCTTACTTACTACTAATTCTTCAAACCTCGTCATCTTTCTGCACATTCTATTATCTTTAATCCACTTTTTATTCCATTGTTCTAATTGACCATATTCTAGCCAAGATAGCTTCTTCTCCTTTAACAAATTTTCCATATCTTCTCTTGTTTTAATATCTCTTACCCAATCCTTTAATTTTATTTTATTTTTCTCTTTTAATATTTTACATAATCTACCCTTTAGATCCTCTGGGAAATTCTTTAACATTATTATCGGTGCTAAGGGAGAGTTGCTCGGAAGCAGCTTCCCTTTAAATTTGCTCCAAATTTCCCATTGAGTCCTCAGGAGTGGATTATCTATACTTCCAACCCATTTTCTTCCTCCATCTTTAAAAAAAACATTCTCCAGATTCATCTCTACCTTACTTATGATTTTTTCTTCCATCCAGTATAAATCTCCTACTCCCATAATTGCTTCTACAACATGTCTTAATCTATTTGCTACGTAGTATAATTTTATGTTTGGGAGACCCATTCCCCCCTTTTTTTGGCTTAGGTACCAATTATTTTTATTCACTCTTGCTCTCTTTTCTCCATTACAATATTTATTAATAATATTTTGCCAACTTTTTATCTCGGTTTCTGATATTTTTATAGGTAGCATCCTAAATACGAAATTAATTTTAGCTAGTATCTTCATTTTTATCAAAGCTATTCTCCCAAACCAAGATAAATTTAATCTTTTATATTTCTCCAATTTCTCTAATACCTCCTTCTTTAACCTCGTTAAATTTTCCCTTTCTAAATTCTCTAGATTTTTTGTAATTTTAATTCCCAAGTATTTAATCTCATTCTTAACTTTCAATTTCATCCCCTTAAATTCCCAATCCTTTTCTTCCTTCTTAGTATAGTTAAACAACATCATCTCTGATTTAGACCAATTTATTTTTAACCCTGTAATTTCCTCAAATTCCCTCAACTGATATTTAATTCTTTCTAATTTTCTTAATGAATTCTTAATGGTCAATAAAGTATCATCCGCAAACATGTTTAGCTTTATCTCCCTTACCTCTCCAATTCCTTCTAATTCTTTATCCTCCCTTAGTGCCTTCGCCAAAACTTCCATAACCATTACAAAAAGGACCGGCGAGAGCGGACATCCTTGTCTTGTTCCTCTGGCTAGTCGTATCTTTTCAGTAAGTCCGTCATTTACCACCACTACCGCCGTATTTTGGGAATATAACTGTTCTATTACATTTTTAAATTTATTTCCAAATCCCAATTTATCTATAATACTCTTTAGTGCCTGCCAGCTCACACAATCAAAAGCTTTAAAAATATCTAATGCCATAATACCTGCCTTAATATTTGCTTTTTTTATTACATTTATTACATTTAAAACTCTACCCACTAAATTATGCTTATGTCTTCCTACCACAAACCCACATTGATCTGCTCCTATATATTCTGCCAAAAATTTATTTAATCGTTTGGCCATAATAGATGTAAAAATTTTAGCATCCTGATTTATTAAAGAAATAGGTCTATAAGAATCAGGATTAGTCAAATCTTTATCTGGTTTTGGGATCAGAATTATCACTGAATGTTCCCATGATTCAGGTATCTTCTCTCCTGATAATATCCTATTATAAAGTTCCATTAATTTTGGAACTAAACAATCTTTGAAGACCTTATAATATTCTGGACCCAAACCATCTGCTCCTGGTGATTTACCCACTTTTAACTTATCAATAACTTCTTCAACTTCTCTTTGAGTTATTACTGACTCCATTAACTCCTTATATTCTGATTTTATTTCCTTCTTTATAAACCTTCCAATATACTCCTCCACCTTTTCTTGTTGAATTTCTTTACCCTTGTACAATTCCTGATAAAATTCCTGAAAAATTTTTATTTTAGCTTTCATTGCATGACAATAATTCCCTCGACTATCTTTCAACGTTTCTATCCCATTCCTCCCTTTTTCTTTTTGTGTGAGCTTGGCAAGCAACCTCGAGTTCTTATCACTGTTTTCAAAATATTCCCTTTTCATATACATTAAATTCTTTTGAATCTCTTCTATATTTAAGTTTTCTAATTGTTTCTTCTTAGCTTGTATTTCCACTAATTTATATTTATCTTTACTTCGCCAATATCTTTCCTCCAAGTTTTTAATTTCTATCTCTAACTTTTCCTGTTCTGCACGTTGTTGTCTTTTTAAACTACATGTTTCTCTAATACAGATTCCTCTTGCTACAGCCTTCATGGTGTCCCAAATGACTGACCCAGCTGTTCCTCCTTTTTCATTAATTTCCCATGCCTCCGACAGTTCCTTCCGAATTTTATCTACTATTTTATTGTATTTCAATATCTTTGTGTTCAACTTCCATCTATATGCCTCTTTATAATCTTTCTTAACTGTAAATTCTAAACTTAACAAGGCATGATCGGTTACTTTTATTACCCCCATTTCCATTTTACAAATCCTCGTTGCAAAGTCTTTTGAAACAAATATATAATCTATCCTGGAGTATGTATGATGAACTGGGGAAAAGTATGAAAATCCAGGCCTATTCCCGTAAAGTAAGCGCCACGAATCTAAATAATCATTTTCTTTTACTAATTTATTCAATATAGTCATATTGTTCCTCTTTTCAGCATTAGTGGGATTTGACCTGTCCCTTTTATTATCCATAACCATATTAAAATCCCCAGCCAATAATGCATACCCCTCCTTAAATTCTTCTATTTCTTTGAACAGCTTTATAAAAAATTCTCTATGCCTCTCATTTGGGGCATAAACATTAATCAAAGTATAAACCTTTCCCTCAATTTTACCTTTTAACATAAGATATCTACCCTTATCATCCTTTTTTACCTCTTCTAATATAAACCCACTTTTTTTTGAAATCAAAGTGGCCACTCCATTTTTTTTTGATGTCCCTAATGATTTTTCATAATAGGCTAACCACTTTAATTTTATCATATTCGAATTCTCGGAGCCTTGGTGTGTCTCTTGGATCATTATAATATCTGATCCCTCTTTATTTAGCATTTGTTCTATTCTCTTCCTTTTCACGACTGCCCCTAAACCTTTAACATTGAGTGTTGATACCTTTATCTTTTTATCCATAATCACCCTTTTGAAATCTCTTCCGATCCCTTGTGCTCAGCAATTCAAACTTGCTTACATAAAAACACAAACTCCATACATAAAACCCACACCCTCCTACCCCGATCCCTCCTCCCCTACCTTCCCCCCCTCCCCACCCCCCCACTCTAATCCCCCCCCCATATCCCCGTGAGTCTAATACTCCAGCCATCTACTTTAAAGGGGGAGGGGGGAGGCAGTGCTGTGCCTGGCCGGCAGGTCTCTATATTAGCATTTTTATTTGCAATTATCTCCAACATAATTAACAATTCTCTTACTCTCCAGATGTCCCAGCCTCATTCCCTCCCCCACCCACTCCAGCCCCATCTGCTTCCCCATCCAGACCCAGCCTCTTCAGCAAATCTTTACCTTGATCCAATGAGGTTACTCTGTATTCCCTCCTCCCATATGTAAATCTTAAGAAAACCGGGTAACCCCATGCATAAGGAATTTTATTCTTCATTAATGTTTCCGTTATTGGTTTAAGACTACGTCTCCAATTTAATGTGCGTTGAGAAAGATCATTGTAAATTTGCACTGGTTTGCCTTTACACTGTATCTGAACCTTAGATCTCAATTCTTTCATAATTTGCTCTTTTTTGTAATAGTTGCCAAATTTCACCAATATGTCTCTAGTCCCTTTGTAGTTTTTCCCCCCCACACGGTGGACTCGGTCCAGATCCGATCCATCTATTGGAATGTCAGGCGTCAGCTCCTTGAACCAGTTCACGATAATTTCTCTAAGATCTTCTCCTTGCGTCTCCTTCAGCTGCTTTATTCGAAGCGAAGATCTACGAGATTGATCTTCCAAGGCGATCAAACGCAATTCCCATTCTTTAAATTGTATATTAGTTGATTTTTCGAAAGCCTCTTGTTTCTTCTGGTCCAGATCCACTTTAGCCTCTATCTTTTTGATCTTATCCGAATTTTCCATCGTTTTATCCATAATAGTACGCATTTGTTTTCTGAATTCACTCATTTGCTGATCCATTTTTTTAAAAATAATCATGTTATTTTCTGCTATAATAGCCTTGATTTCCATTAAAGAGGGAGGGTTACTACCACTTTCTTTCCCCCCTTCTGCCATGTTTCCTTCTTTATTTGGTATTGTATCCAAAGAGACTGGGTCTATATCTTCCTCTTCCTGTTCAACTCCAGGGGCTGTACTTCCCAGGAAGGAGAGGTAAGCCAAATTATGATTTGAAGGTTTCTTTTTTTGTTTATTAAGCTTTTCCCAACTTTTGATCTTTTTTTTAACGTTGGGCATGGGTCCCTTCTGGGTAGGGCATAAATCTTAGAGTCCAACTCTCTTCCTTAGCAACTTATGCTGGTTTCTCTATTATATAGCACTCACAGCTCCTTCTTCACGAGGAGGGGGGGAAAATCCAGTTCACAACAGCATTCACTAGAGGGGATCAGATTTAATCACTCAAAGTCTCTCACATCCCACATCTCCCTCACCGAATGCCAAATGCAGCTTTTTTCACCCCTTCACCCCCCTTCTCGCCACGCCAATAAATCCAGTCAACCACTTTAACCTTAGAAAGCCAGCATTCCAGTCGTTCCCATGTGAGATAAAGATGAGAGGTTATATCACAGATCAATGTCCAGCAAACATAAATTCCTTCTTTTTAAACTGCGTCAGTCAGCGTTTACTTTCACTTTTCATAGAGTTGCCGTTTAGACAGACATTGCATTAATCATAGTTCATCTCACCTCCCTTCTCCAAATCTCTCCACTTTCCCGGCTCCTGTTGGTTTTATAATCATTTTCTGTCAGTTGCTCAAAGATTCATGCCCATTAAAAGAGAGATAATTGCCTTTTCCGGCAAGCGCCGTTCAGAGCCTCAGAAGAAACCCGCCATCGCTCAGGCTACCAAGCTCCGCCCCCCCCCAGGGTCATCCCTGTTCATGTAAATGACACACAGGATATCCCGGGAGCAGGCAGGGACAACCCCAGGACGACCCCGGGATAAACCTTAGGTCTAGCTATGGCCTTACAGTTTTGTTTGCTAAACCAGGTACAAATCCTAAAGAAGTAGGCTGGTGGCTCTAGCTTCGGTGGGGCATAGATTATTTATGTATTTATTTATTATAGCATTTTTTTCCTGCCCTTTAGCCAACAGGGCTTTCAAGGCAGCTTATAAAAATATGTCTTAAGACAGTCCAGGCTAACAGGATTACAACCTTAAAACAAAAACGAAAAATAAATAAATGACATGACATGAAAGGAAAGGGGATTGGGAGGGAGGAGGGGGGGAAAGCAAATTTAGACACTTAGATTCTTAGTTGCAAAATTTACCGGGGCAGATCTACACTAAGCAGGATATAATACTTTGAAAACTGTATATGGGGTGTGTCCTGGGCCTCAACAGTTGTCACTACTGTTATAAATCATTTTAAAGCAGTAGTGTAGATCCTGCCCAGGTCTATGTGGAACCAGCAGGAGCATGCCTTCTGATGATCTCAGTGATCAGGGTAGGTTGATAGGGGAGAAGGTGCTCTCTCAGATATCCTGGCCCCAAGTTGTTTAGGGCTTTGTACATTTACAGCAGTACCTTAAACCTGGCCCGGTAGCGAAAAGGCAGGCCATGCAGTTCCCTCAGCAGAGGAGTTACATGCTGGAAAAAGGCAGCTCCAGACAACAGGCGAGCTGTAGCATTCTGCACTAGATGCAGCTTCCATAGCAGCTTTAAGGGCAGCCCCACATATAGCACATTGCAGTAATCCAATCTTGAGAATGCTGAACTAGATAGGCCTTTTGTCTGATCCAGCATTGTTCTTTTGTACTTATCTTCAAAGAGTCAGGAGGGGTAATTAGCAAAAGCAAGTATTAAGATGACCAAAGTTGAAACTCTAAGATGCAGTCTAACTAAACAAGCTTGCATGGAACCTTTTAGTCCTGATTTCTACATTCAAGGGACACAAGTGCTGCTTGAACTACTACAGCATCAGGCTCATTCACAGGTGCATGTTATCACTTCATGGCTACTATGTCAAGCTGCCTTAGGCAGGCATGAATGAGCCATCACAGATCAAGTACCACAAACATATCACCTCAAATGTTTTTTTTTTAGTGGAGACAGGTGGCACATTTAGTTGCAAATCATCAGGTTGAATGATGAGAAATAGATATACATGAATGATAAATAATTGAATGATGAGAAATAGATATACATGAACATGGGGGATGGTCCTGTGCAGGTTAGTCCATGTAACAAAGTCCATGTGAAGTAGTTCCTCATGTCGTTTGTTTTATATTTTCACTGGACCTGCGCAAACACTCATTGTATGAAGTTCGGGAATGCATGGGAGAAATCATTCTAGCTATGCGGAGAGCTGCTCATGCAAACTGATCTCCATGTGCCGGCTGTAACTTGGAAGCAAAGGCCCCTTAGGCAAAAAAAAAATGGTACCGTACAAAACTGCACAGTGCGGAATGGTGCAAAATTATAGCACACTGTTTCCGCTAATATTAGCTGACAATGAGGATCATTAGTCTTGACGAGAATTTCAATAACAGCTTCATTAGAGTAGAAAATTACGTGCCAGAGGTCTGGTTAATTAGTGTATTGGTTCCTTTCCCTTCTATTTAAAACAGTTTATTATCAAAGTGACGCCAGGAGGTATGGAATGAGAAGTAGCAGGGATATCTGTGGGTTGAGAAGGAGATGTTGAAAAGAAGACAAGATTTACAAGAATAATGGTCATTAGAAATGATACAATAATGTACCCATACAAATCTCTTAAGGTACCAGTTGTTAAGTGGACCCCTAAAGAGCACCACCGTTTTAGTAGCTTAGGCTGAATTGGTCTTTAATGAGATGAGCTCACAAAGCAAGTTATCATCTGTGTGCATTTTTGTTCATTTATAAAAGCCATCTGCTGTGCATGAATCCCTTTGACATGGATTGGCTCCTTCTCTTTTATTTTGTGTGCGTCCTGGTGTACCTCCCTAAACCTACTTTTGCTAAGAGTTGTCATGTCCTATACCAGGTATTCTTCCTATAGCTTTGAAATGCCAGCACAGCAGGCGATTCTGCATGATAGGCAACAGCTGCAGCACTATTTTCCCGTGCTCCATTTGCCAAGCCTTCTCAGCAACTTGTAAAATACCCATCTACCTGTGTTGAACAGCAAGAAGGAGAAAGGGTGGCCTAGCTGAAGTGTCTATGCTGACCACCATCACAAGAGTGATAGCTGCTTGGGAGCTCTGAGTCACCAGAGCCTCCCAACTGTCTGGTTTTGCCTGGACAGGTCCAGAAAATGGGGGTCCAACTGGGGTCTGGGGAGATTTTTTAATTGTTTATTAAAATGTCTTGGAAAGGCACGGGGTTTGGGGAGCAAGAGGTGGGTCTTTCAGGCCTTCACAAAGTGCACAGATCGACCATACCATTAGCATAGCTGGGAGGATATCTGCTCATGCAGACATCCTCCGAGCTATACTAATGGTGTAGCTGATATGAGCACTTTCTGGAGGCTCAGAAGTCCCATTCCCTCCCCATGCGCCAATTTGGTGCCTCCTGAAAACATTTTTATTTCAGGAACCCTTCCTTGACTGACCAGCCAGAGCTTGTATCAGTATTCTGTTGTTGTTGAATAGTAATTTTAAACATAGAGTTTTAATCTTTTATCTTCTTATCTTCAGATCTTTTACTCTTCACCATTCTGGACTCTGTCTAGGTATGGGGTGTTATATAAATGTTGTAAATAAATAAACAATCAAACATGTTGTGTGTGAATTTGAGTTTCCTTGTTATTTTTAGAGACCATGACAGACACGTATATCCCAGGGAAATGGAAGGATCATCCCTCCCTGCTCCCAGGATCTCCTGTACATCATGTGGATGCACAGGGATGATCCTGGGACGATCCCCAGGATAAGAACTCATATAGACATGCCCATAGTATAGCAAAAGCTACAAAGTACAGCAAAAGCTACAAAAGTGAGTGAAGTTAATTTTAGATACATTGAATGTCCCACTTATTCTTTATTTCAGTGATTTTAATATTAAGATATTACATAAAATATGTTTGTCTTAGTTGTGAACTGTAGAACATGCGACGAAGGCCATGTCCCCTTATCTCATCCCAGTTCTGGTTCTCAGGAATGAGAATTTAGAGCCAGGAGTTGGCTCTTGGAGTAGAAAGGTGAGCTATATGGAATGTTATTCTGGTCTAGTTCAACAATCCTGATCTTCTTAAAGACTTGGCTCATGGAAATTGTACTTTGAACAGTTTATTATTTTGTAAATGTGAAATACCAAATTCTGAATGGGCACATCTTTGGCCAGTCAAGCCCAAGGCCACCGGATGTTTAGGTTCTATTTAGGGGTTGGGGGAATCAATGAAGAACATGTACCTAGCAAAGCATAGCAGCCTTTTAACAAGATGTAATCCAGTTATCTTAGTATATTATAACATTTTGTCTAGTATGAGAGTACTCACTTGAACATTTTTTCCTCTAAAATTACAGCATATGCTTAATTTAAGAAAGGCATATTATATCTTGCAAATGCTGGCATGTGTTGTGCCAAGTGCATAATCATATACCTTAAAACCAGTGCAAATTTGCTGTGGGTTCAGCACGTAGGTATGGTGTCGATGGCTTTGTCAGAAGGCAATAAAGTAAAACACTTATTCATCTTGCTAAAATCATATAAATTCCTTTTCTTTCCAATGAAATCCTAAGATGTGCTGCTCCAGTTTTTGTATGAACACTGCATCACTTTCATTTAGCGACTGCAAATCTTAAAGCTCCGTAAAACTGCCTTTCGGAGAGAAAAATATGATGTTTACTTAGTGATAAACAATTTTCCAATGAGAGAGGATGCTGGCAGGAAGATGACTCATGTGAATATTGGAAATTAAAAAGTACTGACAGCATGTTTATTTCAGAGATGCTCCTATTTAATAAAACAACAGCATTAAGTCCATGGGACAAAAATTCTTCTTACCGTATGACAATCACATTTCCCAGCTTTCAATTAGGAACGGGCAAAATAAAATAACGGTGAAATATTAACAGCCATTGGCCATACGCTGTACACTGCAATAGTATTTCTTTACTTTCAGCATTTTAAATCATCCCATCACTTTCATTTTACAGCTTGCTCTTTTTCATTTCTCCATTTGCTGGTTATTATGCAGATAGAAATGGCCAAATCAACTCTAGGTTCTTAGAATGATCTCCCTCTGCTTATTAATTTCCTCTTGCTGGTCACAATGTGGCCAGAATCCTAAGAATCGTGTGATTAATTCTTTGCAGCCAACGGGGCTTTCAACCTGAATTTCTCAAACAACTGCTCCGCCTCCCCCAAAGATAGCAGTATCATCCTTTGGAATGTGCAATCACAGCAGTCCTCCTCACTCTGGTGCACTCTTACCCAGTGCACTACAGTGACAGAGAAGAAAGAGGGCGTGGGGGGGACGACACCTTGCTTTTTCCTTTTGTAGTTTGCCTTTACAGCTGCTGGTGGATACAAGAAAGGGGGGAAGAGAAGGAAAAATGAGTTTGGGAGAATTGAGGCTGGTGGGAACAACTACAGAGATAAATGGGTAATTTTCCTGAATCTTGATTGGCTCATGGAAATTACTGAGTTGCCTCTGTCCCCCCCACCCTTCAAAGAAATCAGGAAATGTCTGAGTTCATCTGGGGCAGGCTTCAGGTATCCTGTTGTTGTTGTTTATTCGTTCAGTCGCTTCCGACTCTTCGTGACTTCATGGACCAGCCCACGCCAGAGCTTTCTGTCGGCCGTTGCCACCCCTAGCTCCCCCAAGGTCAAGTCTGTCACCTCCAGAATATCATCCATCCATCTTGCCCTTGGTCAGCCCCTCTTCCTTTTGCCTTCCACTTTCCCTAGCATCAGCCTCTTCTCCAGGGTATCCTGTCTTCTCATTATGTGGCCAAAGTACTTCAGTTTTGCCTTTAATACCATTCCCTCAAGTGAGCAGTCTGGCTTTATTTCCTGGAGTATGGACTGGTTTGATCTTCTTGCAGTCCAAGGCACTCTCAGAATTTTCCTCCAACACCACAGTTCAAAAGCATCTATCTTCCTTCGCTCAGCTTTCCTTATGGTCCAGCTCTCGCAGCCATAGGTTACTACGGGGAATACCATTGCTTTAACTATGTGGACCTTTGTTGTCAGTGTGGTGTCTCTGCTCTTAACTATTTTATCAAGATTTGTCATTGCTCTCCTCCCAAGAAGTAAACGTCTTTTGATTTCCTGGCTGCAGTCAGCATCTGCAGTAATCTTTGAGCCCAGAAATACAAAGTTTGTCACTGCCTCCACGTTTTCTCCCTCTATTTGCCAGTTGTCAATCAAGCTGGTTGCCATAATCTTGGTTTTTTTGAGGTTTAACTGCAACCCAGCTTTTGCACTTTCTTCTTTCACCTTTGTCATAAAGCTCCTCAGCTCCTCCTCGCTTTCAGCCATCAAAGTGGTGTCATCTGCACATCTGAGATTGTTAATGTTTCTTCCCATGATTTTAACTCCAGCCTTGGATTCGTCAAGCCCAGCACGTCGCATGATGTGTTCTGCATACAAGTTGAATAGGTAAGGTGAGAGAATACAGCCCTGCCGTACTCCTTTCCCAATCTTAAACCAGTCCGTTGTTCCGTGGTCTGTTCTTACCGTTGCTACTTGTTCGTTATACAGATTCCTCAGGAGGCGGACAAGATGACTTGGTATCCCCATACCACCAAGAACTTGCCACAGTTTGTTATGATCCACACCGTCAAAGGCTTTAGAATAGTCAATAAAACAGAAATAGATGTTTTTCTGGAACTCCCTGGCTTTCTCCATTATCCATTGGATATTGGTAATTTGGTCTCTAGTTCCTCTGCCTTTTCTAAACCCAGCTTGTACATCTGGCAATTCTCGCTCCATGAATTGCTGGAGTCTACCTTGCAGGATCTTGAGCATTACCTTGCTGGCATGTGAAATAAGTGCCACTGTCCGATAGTTTGAACATTCTTTAGTGTTTTCCTTTTTTGGTATGGGGATATAAGTTGATTTTTTCCAGTCTGATGGCCATTCTTGTGTTTTCCAAATTTGCTGGCATATGGCATGCATCACCTTGACAGCATCATCTTGCAATATTTTAAACAGTTCAGCTGGGATACCATCGTCTCCTGCTGCCTTGTTATTAGCAATGCTTCTTAAGGCCCATTCGACCTCACTCTTCAGGATGTCTGGCTCTAACTCACTGACCACACCGTCTGAGCTATCCCCGATATTATTATCCTTCCTATACAGATCTTCCATATATTCTTGCCACCTTTTCTTGATCCCTTCTGTTTCTGTTAGGTCCTTGCCATCTTTGTTTTTTATCATACCCATTTTTGCCTGGAATTTACCTCCGATGTTTCTAATTTTCTGGAAGAGGTCTCTTGTCCTTCCTATTCTATTGTCTTCTTCCACTTGCGCACATTGCTTGTTTAAAAATAATTCCTTATCTCTTCTGGCTAACCTCTGGAATTTTGCATTTCATTGGGCATATCTCCCCCTATCACTGTTGCCTTTTGCTTTCCTTCTTTCTTGGGCTACTTCCAGTGTCTCAGCAGACAGCCATCTTGCCTTCTTGGTTTTCTTTTTCTTTGGGATGTTTTTTGTTGCCACCTCTTGGACAATGTTGCGAACTTCTGTCCATAGTTCTTCTGGGACCCTATCTACTAAATCTAGTCCCTTAAATCTATTCTTCACTTCCACTGCATATTCATTAGGAATATTAGTGAGCTCATATCTAACTGATCTGTGGGTCTTCCCTATTCTCTTTAGTTTGATTCTAAATTGTGCAATAAGAAGTTCGTGATCTGAACTACAGTCAGCTCCAGGTCTTGTTTTTACTGTCTGTATAGATGTCTGCCACCTTTGGCTGCAAAGGATGTAGTCAATCTGATTTCGGTGTTGGCCATCTGGTGAAGTCCATGTATAAAGCCGTCTTTTAGGTTGTTGGAAGAGAGTGTTTGTTATGCACAGTGAGTTGTCCTGGCAGAATTCTATCAGCCTATGTCCCGCTTCATTTTATTCTCCTAGTCCATGCTTACCTGTAATTCCAGATGTCATTTGACTGCCTACCTTAGCGTTCCAGTCTCCTGTAACGAAAATAACATCTTTTTGGTGTTTTATCCAGTGGTTATCCTGCCCATTTCTAAAACCATCATACTATCTCTAATCTGATGTTAAGTTTTATTTATTTACTATTATACTGTATGTGTCTGTCATGGTCTCTAAAAATAACAAGGAAACTCAAATTCACACACAACATGTTTGATTATTTATTTATTTACAACATTTATATAACACCCCACACCTAGACAGAGTCCAGAATGGTGAAGAGTAAAAGATCTGAAGATAAGAAGATAAAAGATTAAAATTTATGTTAAAAATTGCTATATAACAACAACAACAACAACAACAACAACAACAACAACAATGGAATACTGATACAAACTTTGGCTGGACAGTCAAGGAAGGGTTCCTTAAATAAAAATGTTTTCAGGAGGCACCAGGAGCAACACAACATCATGATCTCCAGAGGCAGGAGGTGAGCACCATGCTGAAGGTTGTTTAGGTGGACTCTAATCAGCCCATAGGTCCATCTGGAACCATCAGGAGCATGGTCCTCTGATGATCTAAATGAGAAGGCACTCACTTGGGTGTCCTGGTCCCAAGTTGTTTAGGGCTTCTATTATTTATTTATTTAAAAGGTTTCTATTATTTATTTATTTAAAAGTTTTCTATTATTTATTTATTTATTTATTTATTACATATTTATACTGTCCAACAGCCTAAGCTCTCTGGTCAGTTTACAACTAAAACCATAAAATCCAATTTAAATCTTTAAAATCACATAAAACCAGAATAAGTTACAGTCCAGGAAAGGCTTGTTTAAAAAGATATGTTTTTAGGAGGTGTTTAAAAGATATTACATTTTCCACCTCCCAAACAGCACGAGGGAGGGTTTTCCAGAGGGTGGGTGTCGCTACAGAGAAGGCCCACTCTCAAGGTTCTTCACAACAACATTCTCTTCATCTTGGAATAACAAGCAGGGCACAAATATATAGTGTTGATTTAGTCTTAATTTCTGTTTTGAACAAATCATCTATGGATTTGATTTAGTCTTAAGTCATACTTAGTAGATCCATTGGAATCAATGGTTAACTTAAGTCCCATTGATTTCAATGGGTCTATTCTAAGTATGACTGAGGGCCTTGCTAGACCTACCTGTTAATCCGTAGAGGAGAAGAAGCAAGACCGCGCTACAGCTAGCGCGGGCCATCGCCCTTTTCTAAACGTAACATGCGACGGGGTAAGATAAAGCCCCGTCGCGTCCTCCATTATTATTTTTATACTTAAAGGGCCATGCGCGCAGGAGCGCACCAATGGAATAGTAGGGGTTGTTTTTTTTAAAAAATAAAGGGTTCCCTGCTCCCCCTGCCCCTGATTTCCCCCCACAATGTCTGATGCCCCCCTGCCTGCTCGCTTGCCCATCCTCCCCCCCGCTCACCATGCCTGCCCCCGCTTGCTCGCCCATCCCCGCTCACCATGCCCACCCCTGCCTGATCGCCCCCGCTCGCCATGCCCACCCCCTGCCCGCTCGCCCTTCCCTGCTCGCTATGCCCACCCGATCACCCGCCTGCCATGTCCGATGCCCCCTCCACACACACCCCGTCCGTGATCTCCCCACCCTGGCTCTGCTCTCCCCCCCCCCAACTCTCCTGCCAGGTCTGCTCTTTCCCCCTGCCCCCATCTCTCCCCCCCCCCCCATGATTCCACCCCTGATGGGCACAGCGCTCCTGTGGAGTGCTATGCCCAGTGCGTGGCTTCTCCCGGCTACTTGCGAGTAAGTGAGCAGCCAGGAAAAGCCACGGAAGTAGCTAGTCCTTTTCTGAGGAAAAGCCGGGCCATAAGCGGATCTGGTTATTCCGGGTCAAGGGAAAACTTAGCCCGGACTGACCCCAGGATCCCCTGTGCGTCATCTGGATGCACAGCAGGGAGCCCGGGCCTCACACCGGGCTAACTCCTCGTCTAGCAATGGCCTAAGTCTGGATCCAACTGTTTGGGAACAATCCAGCTGAAGTTGAACTCTCATATTTATATTATATTAAATTAAATAAATAAATAAATGTAAATAAATACAGAATGTGCTTAACTGGGTTATTGCAATCAATGGAACCTATCATGATTAACTTGGGCTAGATTGTGTCTACTGATCACAACCTACCAGGAATGAATGAAACAAACTCTACTGATATTTTCTTTACCAATATACCCATATCGGTACGTATTTTGTTTTTTAACCTGTAGTTCTCCAAACCGTCTAAAAACATTAATATTTAATACAAAATTAAAACATTGATAAAACTAAAGACAATTAGAAGTAGAAGAGAACATTAGTTGATTGTTCATTAATGTATAATTAGAAAGCCTGGGAGGAAAGGAAATGTTTTTGCTGCCCTCTTAAAAGGGCCAATGAAATAAATGTGGCACATTTCTCTCAGAAAGGCACAGCAGAGCCACTGTTAAATAAAGTCTTATTTCTGATAGAGTGCAATGATGGAATTCATGAGTGCCTCAGTTACTCATCTCAACTCACAGCAGGCTGGAGTATCGTGTGGCAGAAGGTGTTCCTTACTTACCTTTGAATGTCCTGGACTGACGTGAATCACACTTGATCCAGGACAGCAGGAGGTACTCTTGCAGCTATTATCTGGTTATTAACAATCAAGACATTTTGTTATCTGGATTCTTTTTGTTTTCTTCTTAGTATTTGTTATGGTACAAAGGATCCTCTAATGGATCTGCTCATAATCAATGATTCTCAACATTATTCAATTCGTCTCCAGTGTTAGTGTTGACACTATTATCTTTGCCAGCCTGTGTATTATTGAAGTGTATGTTCTATTAGGTAGACCAACTGATAATCATATACAGTTTGGAACCAAGAGCCTGGAAAGGAAATGAAGTTTAACTTCCCAGTCAGCCATGCAGCAATGTTGGTTTTATCCTTTTCTTTATTGTATAACCTGTTTACTATGTCCTACTTATCTAGAAGGATGATCACTTGGACAAATCCTTTAGTCTTACTGACAATCCTCCTCCTCAGGATAGACCAAAAAGCAGTAGACTGTGATGTAAATGGGCAAAGCTTTGGATTGCAAAGAAATTACCTTGTTCATTGTGGGGTTGTTGTTGTTGTTTTAAAAAATTGCAACCCTGTGTATCATCTTGAAGCTACATAGATATGGTCTTAGCAGTCCTATGGAAAGGAGATCATTGGGAGTCCCAGATAAGAACACAGGCCTACATATTTTACTACTCTTTAAACATACCGATTTGAGTACAAAGGCTGGATAAAATATTAAGGTAGAACTAATCTGTGTTAAGTGGTCTTGAGTTTTCATTTGTCAATCTATTTTCTTTTGGACAGGATCCTCCCCAAATAACATTTTCTCCATTTTCTATAACCCCCAATGTTGGCTTTTTTGCTTTCTTTTCTTCTTAGCTGCAGAAAGGCTTGGCATCCCATATTACTGACCTCAGCAAAACTAAAAATATGTACTGCATCTATACACTTCATAAGCAAAAAGCTTAATATCATGGCCTAGATAAACTTCATAGCTCTAGGTCAAAGCCACAAATGCATGGATATTGGTGGACTGGGTAATCTATCTTGATTGTGGAACGCCCACTTCAATCAAACAACAGTTTACTTCTTGTTTTTTAAATGGCTTCCTTGTACAGTATATTTAGCTATAAATGAAACAAATCGTCTGTTTCTTCTTTGCTCTCAACAAGCGTCCATGAAATCCTAGGAAGAAAATAATAAAAAAGAATACTTCAAAGAGTAATTTTCAAATTCCAACATAGCATGTTTCTCTCAATTCAGCTTTTCCTCCATCATATTATGTGTTTAACATTTCTGTGCTATTTATAGTTCTCAGAAGGTGAAGATATGTAAATGCTAAAGCACCATTTGTTCTTGGGCACAATCAGATGCAGAGAAACTCTGAAATATCACAGGATATGTTCTTGTGTGAGATTTCCATTCTGATGCTGTCAAAACAAAAGGATGAGTTCGCAAGTCTCTTTTTGTCTTTTTGATGAATGTGAGACTGTGATTGATTGAAGGTAGCTTGCTCAGAAGAAGGCCTGGACCACAAAGGGGAAGGCATCCTTCCCTCCCCTGAAGATCTTTAAACCCAGGCAAACTCAAATGAAAGAAGCTGTTCTTTCAGGTGGCCTGGTCCCAAGCTGTATGAGGGCTTTATACATCATGAGCAGCACTTTGAGTTGTGTCTGAAAACAGACAGTGAAGCTGTTGTAACAAAGGAGTCACATTCTCCCTGTAACCACCCCCAGTCAACTGTCTGGCTGCAGCATTCTAGACCAGCTGAAGTTTCCAAACAATTTCCAAAGACAGCCCCATGTAGAGTATATTCCTCCCAAACGGGCTGAAAGTAAGGATGTCTACTTCATTGGATGCATCTAATACGTCCATGAAAGCTTGTGCCACAATAAATTTGCTAATCTTTAAAGTGCCATAAGACTCTTAACTGTTTTTGTTACAACAGACGAACATGGCTTCCCCTTTGGAAAGACTTCATTGGCAACAGTGTAAACAAATAACTCTTAATCGAGGTATGAATGTGGTCCCGTGCAGGCAATTTAAGGAGGACTCATTTGTGCGAGGGATTCTCATCCAATACTGATGTGTTCTAAACACTTCTGTCAATGGGATGATCATTGCAACATGTAATGGGCTACCCTACACATGCATTATATAAGTTGTCAGGGACCTGTCAAGTTTGGATCACTTGTGTAACATTGAGTAAAATCCAACATAAATCCTAATTAAAGTAGACCCATTTAAATAAATGGGATTTAAGGTAACTTAAATCCCATTCATTTTAATGAGTCTACTCTAAGCAGGACTTATGTTGGATTTTACCCATTGAATCTTACTCAAATTAAATTATCATTAATTGAAATCAATATTTATAAATACTTGATACACAGGCAAATTCAGAGCGTCCTGAAGACTTTGTTCTCAACATAACTGGAAATCAGAGCAATCAATAGGATATAGTTTAATGGCTGTAAATTGCACTCTAAATGCAATTGAAGACAGCTACTGTGGTTTAACTGAGTTGATGATCTAGTTGAAAGCTGGAGATTCCATGCAACTAGAGTACCCAATGGTGGAACTGAAAGTCATACAGAAAGAAATAGAATCCATAATGTAGTCTTCAACAAGCCACCTGCATATTGCAGAAACATAAAGCAAAGATATTTGGATGGAATTATCAAGGGAAATGGACTGTGTGCCAGAGGAATCAGAATGACTATATAGAACTTTCAGAGCATCAAATAGACTTTGTTTTAACATGAATGTTCAAGATGCTGTATCCAGAATACACTTTTGTCTGGATGAATCTGTGCCAGCTAAAAGAAGCCACACAACTGGAATAGACAAATATGTTTTTGGGGAGAAACAATCAGAATTTCAGGGAGTAACTAGTGGAAGAAAGGATTTGCTGTTCTTGTAATCTTATATGGCTGTTATAACTGGCAATTATGATTGTCATCTATTATGACAAGGGTTTTTTGTGCATTGTTCCTGTTCTATGTATGCACATACTAACTGGTTCCCGTATAAAGAGCATAGCCTGTTCAGACAACACATTAAGCCACTAACCCTTTTGAAGAAAATGGTTAGTAAGCATGTTTAAACTGTGGTTATGTAGCAACCATGGTTAGGAATGGTTCACACAATATGCTAAGCCATAACGTTTAGCTCAAAATGCTTAACCACTGTAGCTTAGTGTGTCATCTGAACAGGGTCTTCTTTTCCCTATGGCTTTTAAATATTGAGTTTGTTCTGACCCTATACTGTCAGCTTCACCCTACCCGGTGCCTGTTTACACTTCCCTGTGCCTGTTTGCATTCTCTTTCCCTCCTTATGGTTTACTACAACTTTATTAGATTGTAAGCCTATGCGGCAGGGTCTTGCTATTTACTGTGTACTCTGTACAGCACCATGTACATTGATGGTGCTATATAAATAAATAAATAAATTAAATAATAATAATAATAATAATAATAATAATAATAATAATAATAATAATAATCTTGCTTCAACTCAGGCCTGGTCTACACATGCAGCAGAAAGTGGTGGTAGAAAATCATGAGGTGATAGAGGATAATGTTGGGACCATTCCATTCTACCACCTCACCCCACCTCAGCATGCTCTATGTATAAACCAGGCCTCATTTTGCAGTCATCACATCAAGCATATTCTCCATTTTTCTGATGCTTGAAAAAACAAAAGAAATCTAAGTTTGTTATAGGACTGTTACCAGTCTTCCACCAGCTGCCAAGGGATTATTTTGCTGTAAAGACACAAATCACTATTTGCTGGGGTGTGGGGGAGACACATCTCTAGCTATCACTTCTAAGAAATCAAATTAGAAATCTAGTAGGATGTTAAGGGATTGGTCATTTGGAAAATGTATGTTCATGAAGTTTAGAAGAGTTGTAACTGAAGAAAAAACTGGGGAAAGCCTTTGAATAGCTACCTAGACACATGTCTCTCTCTCCCCTCCCCACCCCCTGGTGCTAGCAAATAGCACTGTGTGTCTTTTTAACACATGCATCCCTTGGCAGCTGGTGGAGGACTGGCAACAATTTTGCACTCTGCATGGCAGCTAATTGAAAATCAGAAACAGATCAAAATTAAATCAAGTTTCTCTTATGGTTTGCTGGGGTGGTAGTGTGAATAGACAGAATAGACAGGCATAAAAAGATAAACAGCAGCTGGAGACAGCATGTGTTGCACGAAACAGATGCATATCCAAGTATGTGAAAAATCAGCAACGAATTCAGCACAGGAAGTCTGATGTCCAAGCTAAAAACCACTATCATGTCCTAGAAATGACAGATATGTGATTGCAGATTTGTAATTCTATTCAAACAGGACCAAGGGACGCTGGTAAGGTCTCCAATGTGCTCATGGAGCCTCTCTTAAGCACATCATGGTCTCAAAATGTGAGCTCTTCTACAGAAGGCTGCTAATGTATTGGTAATTCACTGTATCTGCTTTTGGTTTTGTTATAGACTTGAAATCTGAGCATTACATAAAGAGAGTTACCTTTCATGCTTTTCCTCTACATAACCTCTAGGTGACACTGTGATATAGTAGAATAGCACAAATACACAAATGAAAAAGCAGTTTTTTTTCACTTTCACAATCAATACCACACTTTCCCTAGTATAAAAAGGCTTGCTGAAAGTGCTCTTTAGACACAGAAACAGAATTGGAAGGTGATGTTGTCTAAGGAACTTATAAACAACTATGAGTAAGGAATGACAAGTGCATGATATATTCCTCATGTAGAAAAGCCCTATATTTATGCATCTTATTTATTTGTTTTTCTTAAAGATTTATTAGTTGTCCAGTAGCAAATTTCTCCCTTAACAATTTATATTAAAAAAAGAACAAATAAAATCTATATACTTCAAATCAGAAGCAGCAAATAAGCTTCTAGGAGTGTATTTTGTATAAATGGGAAGACTCAGATCTTGCCCACTTGAAATTTTGTTTTTCTTCACTGGTCTTATCAATCCTTTCAACATGAACTTATTGAAACAATTTGAAATAAAATCAATGGAAGTCTGAAAGCTAAATCAATTAAAGGTTTCCTGCCTTTCAGCCTTCTAAGTTGTAAGACAATGTTCTTCAGTCAAAAATCATCAAAGGCTAATGCCACAACACAACCTCAGACAAAACCAGCCTGCCATATATTCTTTTAAAGCCTTTTCCCCTCCCATTTTCTTAGCTATCTTAATTCGATGTTAGTTTCCCATGTAACCCATCATGCCAATATAACCTCCTGTAAACAACATTCCATTTTATCTCAACTCCTGAAGTTTCTGATTTTTTTTTTAAAAAAAAATCTTAGGCTTTGTGTATAAATAAGATCATACTATGCTTAGAGTACAAGCAGCAATACCTACACACTCACCTACCTTTATAAAGAAGTATTCCCAAGGGGTTGGACTTCCTTTCATACTTCTTGCCTTGTCAGTCCCTCCAGCCCCCTGAAAATGCTACACAAATGATACTCATTCAGCAGGAGACCATGCTGAATGGGCTGAGCTGTGATGTGGGGAGGAGGGGAGATACTCCAAAATTGGGTGGAAGGACCATTCACAAATGGAGCCTATCTTCTCATGGAAGGCCCGTTCTTCATGTGGAAGGCAGATGCTGTATCCAACCTGGGAAATGTATCAGTAAATGCAGAATTATAATTTGAAATTAAGCAAACATGGTTCTCTGAAACCATGTTCTCTGTAAACTATATTTACATGTCAATAAATCTATTGTTGGATAGATAACCAATAGCACACGATTGTCTACAGCTGTATGTTCAAGGTGAACAACACTGGAGGTGAGCATTTTATGGGTTCCAGCACTCAATAACCCATGGGTGTCAACAACCCCTTCCCTGAGCAGCAGCTTGGGCTCTGACTGACTCCAATTCAATTAATGAGGGGCTCTCTGGTCAGTCTAGTAGCATAAAAGGTAGACCTATTAGAAAGCAACTGGTTTGGTTTTATTACTGGGACTGAGCCAAGGCCTATTGGACTGGGGGTAGGGTGACCATATGAAAAGGAGGACAGGGCTCCTGTATCTTTAACAGTTGTATTGAAAAGGAAATGTCAGCAGGTGTCATTTGTATATATGGGGAACCTGGTGAGATTTCCTCTTCATCACAACAGTTAAGCTGAAGTGCCCTGCCCTCATTTAAATCTGATCACTCTAGTATAGCTCCTGCACCTATAACTGCTGTGATGAAGAGGGAATTTCACCAGGTTCTCCATATATACAAATGATACCTGCTGAAATTCCCTTTTCTAAGCAACTATTAAAGATACAGGAGCTCTGTCCTCCTTTTCATATGGTCACCCTAATTGGGGGCCCGTGTGCCAGAAATTCCTTGATTGGGACCTCTGGTGTTCATATCCTCAGAGCAGGCACCCCCTGAAGAACCAACCATGTACACCATGGTCCCATATCCCTGTATTCATCTGTTTGAGCAGACAATAAGCCTGGAGTGAATTGTCAGAGAGCATAAAGACTGGTAGGCTCCAAGCCAGTGGTCTTTCCCTTTAAGGCCTTCTACTCCTTAAGGGAGGGAAGAGCTTGGGAAGGTTGATATGGCCCCAGAGGCTTCAGTCCAGTCCTTGACGTAATAGGAGAAAATTGCTCACTTTGCGCTTACCATAAGGTTGCATAGTTCCTTCAAGCCCCATGTGCAGCTTGTCAAGATCCAGACAGGACAATGAAGTCCCTTTCCACATTTTCATGATTGGATCCAAGGGAATAGAATGGAGTTTGTTAAAGCCAAACCAATCTCAGTTTGCCCAGCACATGAGAATGCTGGATAAGCCACACTGAACTTCTTGTGATAGCAGTCAGATATAAGTGTAGTAAATAAACTTCATTATATTTACATGATAAGATACAATATTATTAACATATTGTAATTTTAATAAGAGTATTACAATGAAAACAAAATATTAAATGTGAATTATTTCTCCTGGCTAGAGGTCTATAGACATTATTTGAGTTGGTAAATTTCAGTGCACACAAAACTACACCCCCCCCTGAACTTTCATATCAGTAGAACTATGCAATAATGTTTCCCACACACTCCCTAACTCCCTCATCTCTTTTTCATTCTTCAATCTGTTTTCTCCTTCTCTTGCAACCTTCTCCACCATACCTTTTATTTTATTTTCCCTCACCTATTCTCTGATACATATGATATCCCCCAAATGGTCTATAATTGACAAAGGATGGGTTCTCTATAGCTAAACGGGGCGATATCCTGGGGTGATCCTCGGGATCTTCCCTGTGCATTCACATGATACACAGGGGATCCCGGGAGCAGGGAGGGATGATCTCTCCCTTGTCCCAGGATCTCGCCCTCCACTTCTAGCCTGCTTTTTCTGCAGTCTCAGGCTGATCCTGAGACTGTGGAACATGTGGGCGGTTGTCACGGTTTGTCCCAGCTCTTCGCGAGTAACCATGAGGAGCCGGGCATGGGCCACAGAGCTCAGAAGCAGGGAATTTTTTTTAAAAAAAATACCTTCTGTGCGCAAGTGCTCGTGCACTCCTTCTTTAAAACACACACAAAAAAACCAAACATGGCAGCCGCAATGTCACGTGCCACATATAGACCAGTGTGACGATCTCTCGATCATAAAATTGTGAGATCATCATGGTAAAAAACCCTGGTCTAGCTGAGGCCAATGTAGCAGATTTGAAATGTTCTCTAACACACGTGGGGGTAGAACAGAAGAAAAGCACCTCCCCCTGATTATGTCTCAACAGAAGGGATCAAACATGTTTATTTTCTGACCTGTAAGAGGATTAGCTAACCACAGGAGGAGGCTTTATTAGTTATGACACTAAGGCTGAAATCATATGCATATCTACCTGGATGTTAACATCTTTAAAAATAACTGGAATTACTTCTGTGTAATTTAGTTCTGTGATTCAGAAAACAGCTTGATTTGGTTCAGACCAATTCAGAGGCTGCCTGCTTCAACTCAGGTCTGAAGCCAAATCTTAATTCAGAAATCCAAACTGTCATGCCTGCTATTGATTAACACTGGGAGTCAACAAATAGCTATAAATCCCCCCCCCCTCTTTGTCAGAACTGGATCATAGCTGCAGGCATTGCAGGACTTTATGAGGGGACTATACCTGCTAACTTTCAGACACATAAGTACAGGGATTTTTGTGCTACATGCTGACTTACATGTTGATATTTTTTTAAAGGAACTGCCAAAAACCTTTTTATAGGGATGTGCTCCGCTCCGATTAGAATCGGAGAATCAGAAGCGAATTCGCCTGCTCCGCCTTGCCCAGAGGCGGAGTAGAAGCGGACCGGGGACCCGTAGAAGCACGGCGAAGAGAAGCGCCATACGTGGAGTGCTTCCCTTTTCGTGTGACTCAGGGGAGAAGTCCTTCCTGCGCTCACTTAGAGTTTTGGAAGTTCCAAATCAATTTTTCAAGTGTGGAAGAAGATTCATATTTAGGTTTATCTCTACTCCCCAATTCATGGCATGTTGGGATTTCCTTTGAAATGGGCCCATTGAGCTGTCTGCAGCTTTAAATCCCTGAGATACTGGGGTGTCTGATTTTCATAAATTCCCCAAAAATCAGGGGATGATGGGATTGGCTTGAGTCTCGGCATGCATGTGTATCCCTGGATAATCTATCATGGTGGTGAGTTTGAAGTTTCTAACGTGAAAATTGACAGAGATATCGAAAGGGGTGTGAATTGGGGTGAGTTAAAAGGTTAGAGCCCCGCCAAAAATCAGGAGATGATGGGATTTGCTTGAGTCTTGCCATGAATGTGGCTCTAGATGGCATCTGTGAGGGTGCCTGCTTCAATTTTTTTTATCTGTCAAAATGTCGGAGAACAGTCCATGTCTGCAAATGGAGTGTCCGATTTTCATGAATTCCCCAAAAATCAGGGGATCATGAGATTAGCTTGAAACTTGGCATCCATGTGGACACATGGATAAGCTGTCATGGGACCAAACATGAGGTTTCTGACATGCAAATTGATGTAGTTGTAGCATGGGACTTGCTTTGGGGTGAGTTAAAAGGTTAGAGCCCCGTCAAAAATCAGGGGATGATGGGATTTGCTTGAAACTTGCCATGAATGTGGCTCCAGATGGCATCTGTGGGGGTGCCCACTTCAATTTTTTTAAATCTGTCAAAACATCGGAGAACAGTCCATGTCTGCAAATAGGGTGTCCGATTTTCATAAATTCCCCAAAAATCAGGGGATGATGGGATTGGCTTGAGTCTCGGCATACATGTGTATCCCTGGATAATCTATCATGGTGTCAAGTTTGAGGTTTCTAACATGAAAATTGACTGAGATATCGAAAGGGGTGTGAATTGGGGTTATGGGTGGTGCGTTAGAGGTTAGAGCCCCACCAAAAATCAGGGGATGATGGGATTTGCTTGAGTCTTGCCATGAATGTGGCTCTAGATGGCATCTGTGGGGGTGCCCACTTCAATTTTTTTTTATCTGTCAAAATGTCGGAGAAAAGCCCATGTCTGCAAATGGGGTGTCTGATTTTCATAAATTCCCCAAAAATCAGGGGATGATGGGATTGGCTTGAGTCTTGGCATGCATGTGTATGCATCCATGAGGTGTCATGGTGCCAAACGTGAGGTTTCTAACTTTAACAGAAAAAAAGTTGTATACTTTTTTTTATTTCAATGCAAGCCTATGGGGGGGGAAAGCGGAGCTCTGATCCGGATCCGGAGCTCCGCAGCGTAGCGGAGCGGACTATAGGCGGAGCGGGGCAGAGTGAAGCGGCCCGATTCGCAAATTGCGGATCTGGAAGAGAAGCGGATCGGGGGGGTCAGTGCACACCCTTCCTTTTTTATTATTATTTAGTAACATACTTGGATGAAATTTGCAGGCATAGTTGCCCCTTGTGGGAGGATCAAGCCTTCCAAGTATCACATAATTTGGTGCAGAGAACTTTGTGCAAAAGCAGCCTTTACAGTCTGGAGGGTTTCCCCAAAAGCATGTACTTATTCCCCTTCAGTTTTTGTGGGCAATTGTTATGAAAACGACATGCCTTGCCTAAGAATTATATCTGAGATTTTTAGCTCTTGGTTCTGTGGATTTGGTCTCTTTTTTATTATTCATAGGCACACATTCTTTTGGCATCAGGATTAACTCTTGCTTCTTCTAATGCTTTCTGATGAAACACATTGATTGAGGTGACATCAGACACTGATCTTCAAATTTTAAAAAAAATATTTTAAAATAGCCAAAGTATTGCTTTACATTTATTGTGAATTGCCTCTATTTTCTGGGTTTTTTTCAGGTCCTGTATGCGTTTCCAGAACAGGTTTTATTTTTATTTTATTTTTATTTTTAAAATAATATTGCTCCAGAGAAAGGATATGTATATTATCATCCCCAAAGCTCAAACCCTTATTTAAAAGGTCTGAGAAAAGAGTGCTGGTGCTCTGAATAACACTGGATATACTGTTCTGAGATAAGTTTGTTCTCTAAGGGAATGCTCACTGTCATCTTCCTTTTTTAACACAATGTATCCTGAAACTGAAGCTGTCTTGTTGTGCCATTACTTTGGGGAGGTTTGGTTTCCCCCCATGTTCATATAAAACATTGGTTTTCAAACTGTGCTCCAAAGAACCCCGGGGTTCTTCAGAACCATATCAGTCACTCCTTAACAAGAACAGAAGTAATGACATCTTAGCTTTTCTAACAAGCCATTTTCATGCTGTTTATGACTCTTCAACAAACCCTAGAATACACATCCAAAAGATCAAAATAATGGTACAAAGCCGTTACTTTCAGTGAGTAAAGGCAGAGGACTCTTGATTGTAACAGCTTTACAATGTCCACACATTCAGCTGAAGATCTGAGCAGTTGTCTGAATACAAGGTCTGAAGAGTTGTACATCCATCCATCCTATTCATATGATCAGATATCCTGATCTTTGCAGCAGGCAGGTCATCTGGGCTTCCACTGCAGATCTAAATAACCTGAATGGTCATAGCAAGAAATGCAGTAACTTTGATAGCCAGGCTCAAAGCCAATTAGGGCTAAAGGTTAAAGCCAACACCATGAATTCAGAGCAGAAAACCATTAGGAACCATTGCAGGTCTTACAATATCAGAGTAATATAATTTTGATACTCTGTACTGGTTGTCAGCATAGCCATTACATTTTTCACCAATTGAAGCTTACAAACTGTCTTCAGGGGTAGTCCTCTGTGGAAAGCATTGCAGTATTCTAAATGTGATATGACTGAGGCATGGTTATCTGTTGTCAAATCAGACCAGCTCAAGAAAATTCACTTTTGCCATGCTAAATGCAATTGTGCCTGTGTTCAATCTGATCTTTTTCTCCATCAGCACTCTACTTGTTGTCCCTCCTCCTTCATTGCCCTCAGCTCCATGTTAAACTAGAGCACTGACTTGAATCTTTGCAAAAACATGGAAGATGGGTGAGGTGCCGGGTAACTGGAGGAGGGCTAACGTTGTCCCTATCTTCAAAAAGAGCAAAAAGGAGGAATACCTGTCAGTCTTGCATCCATCCCTTGGAAATTTTTGCAGCAGATTATAAAAAAAGTCAGTCTGTAAGCAACTTGAAAACAATGCAGTGATTACTAGAAGCCAACATGGATTTGTCAAGAACAAATCCTGTCAGACTAATCTGATCTCATTTTTTGATCGGGTAACCTCCCTTTTGGACTGTGGGAATGCTGTGGATGTCATATATCTTGACTTCAGCAAAGCTTTTGACAAAGTGCCCCATGTTATTCTGATTAACAAACTAGCTAAAAGTGGGCTAGATGGAACAATGGAACCACAGTTGGCTACAGAATTGGACTCAAAGAGTGCTTATCAATGGTACCTGCTCAAACTGGGGTACCGCGAGTGGGGTACCGCAGGGCTCAGTCCTCGGCCCACTGCTCTTCAACATTTTTATTAATGATTTGGATGAGGAGGTACAGGGAACACTTATCAAATTTGCAGATGACACAAAATTGGGTGGATCAGCTAGTACCCTGGAAGAGAGAAACAAATTTCAAAGTGATCTTGATAGGCTGGAGTGCTGGGCTGAAAACAACAGAATGAAATTTCATAGGGATAAATGCCAAGTTCTACACCTAGGAAAAAGAAACCAAATGAATAGTTACTGGGTAATTCTTGGCTCAGCAATACTACAAATGAGAAGGATCTTGCAATTGTTGTAGATCACAAACTGAATATGAGCCAACAAAGTGATGTGGCTGCAAAAAACCGAAATGCTGTTTTGGGCTGCATTACCCTATTTCTTCGATTCTAAGACACACTTTTTTCCCCATATAAACATCTCTAAAAATGGGGTGCATCTTAGAATCGCAGGTGTGTCTTAGGGTTGTTGTTTTTTCTGTTGGTGGTACTGAAGTTAGTGTGTGTCTTACAATCGATGGTGTCTTACAATCAAAGAAATACGGTAATAGAAGAATAGCTTCCAAATCGTGGGAGGTACTGGTTAGGCCTCATCATGAGTATTGTGTCCAGTTCTGGGCACCACACTTCAAGAAGGATGCAGACAAGCTGGAGCATGTTCAGAGGACGGAAATGAGAATAATCAGGGGTCTGGAAACAAAGCCCCATGAGAAGAGACTGAAAGAACTGGGCATGTTTAGCCTGGAGAAGAGAATATTGAGGGGAGACAGCACTCTTCAAATACTTGAAAGGTTGTCACACAGAGGAGGGCCAGGATCTCTTCTCGATCCTCCCAGAATGCAGGACACAGAATAATGGGCTCAAGTTACAGGAAGCCAGATTTTAGCTGGACATCAGGAAAACTTCCTGACAGAGCAGTATGACAATGGACTCAATCACCTAGGGAGGTTGTGGGCTCTCCCACACTAGAGGCCTTCAATAGGCAGCTGGACAACCATCTGTCAGGGATACTTTAAGGTAGATTCCTGCATTGAGCAGGGGGTTTGACTTGATGACCTTATAGGACCCTTCCAACTCTACTATTCTATGATTCTATGATCTGTAGGGAAGAAATTGCAATTTCTTAGCCAGAGGTACACTTTGACAGTACCACCAACTAATGATGCAAGGAATTCCCTAACTACATTCAGGAAAATACCTGGATCCATCAGCCATCTGGGGCAGACATCTTAATCACCCCTGTACAAACCCAATGAATTTCTCATCCATGCCTACCACACACTCACAGCTAGTCCTAAACATACAATGTTAAACATACTATTTATGTAATTTCTATTGAGGCCCTTATCAGATAATACTGCATTGGCTGTCCAGATTGTCTTTGAATCCCATGTCTCTCGGAATACCATGATCCAAACAGGGACCATTAGGGTGGAAGAAGAAGTATTCCCTGGTTTCTCTCTGCTAAATGAGTTACTGCTCTCCTGGGTGTGCATCACAGGGATTGCAGTAGTGTCATAAATTCCTGTGCAGCATATGGTTGGGGACAAAGAGCCTGAGCCAATTCTGATTAATATCTTGATGGCAGGTGCTGGTATGGTTTGAAACAAGCAGAAAGGGTTCCCCAAAGAGTTGCATCTATTTGACACTAAATGATGGGAAAACATCAGGGAACAATGCTACTGTATAGGCACAAACAAATTAGGTAATCCATCAGACATGAGCACTGCCAAGTTGTGCCTGGCATCCATGTTCTTGTTAGTGGCAAGAAAGTTTATGTTGTTACAAATTGAAACTTGTCCTCTCACATGTGCCCAACTTTGTTTTAACATGTTTTCATTTCCTTGTATCAGGAGCTACCAGGGCTAGAACCAGAAATGATGCTATGATTTTCCACCCCTACTCACTTTACTCTTGGAAACTCTGACAGCTGGGTATGCAAGATGATGTAGATACAGATGAAAATAAAATCCAGAAATCAGCATAAGAGGACAATAATAATAATAATAATAATAATAATAATAATAATAATAATAATAATAATTTATTATTACACATATCACTTCTTTCCCCCTCTCTTCAAGGAAAACAAAGTTCCTTATGTGGTCCCCTTCCTATCCATTTTATCTTCACAACAACCCTGTGAGGTAGGCTGAGAGTCAGTGACTGACCCTAATTCACCCAGTGAACTTCATGGCTGAGTAGGGAATAGAGCCTAGATCTCCTGAGTCCGGGTCCAACATTCTAATCACTACACCATACTGGCTCTTGTGTGTTTGCTAATTGTTTGCTAATTTGATTTCTTTATAGTTTTGTTACTGATCATGTTTTCTTGATTAGCCTTGAGAAATAAATTATTGTTATGAAATTCCTTTATACCGACATTTCTTGGTAAATGTCATGTTTTATTGATCAAAATGAGGATGAAATTTGGTCTTTTACCAAGCATACAGGTTGGCTTTGATATCTTTTACCAAAGATACAGATTGGCTTTAGGAGACTAGAGCAATTCTATTACTGTTGTAAGCTGTCCATATATGTGTTATTGAATGGCATATATATATATATATATATATATATATATATATATATATATATTAAATCACATTGTAGGGAGCAGTGTCCTATTGTGACCAATGGGACTATCTGCTAGTACAACAGGGAGTTAGTGGTTTTAAAAGCAACCTGAAATTAACGGAAATGCTAATTTTTGGAAAGGTGGTCAGCAGAGCTCTCAGAATGGAGTTCTGCTGACTTTTTCAAATCTGGGAAGGTGCATTTCTGGAGTCACTTTTAGAACTGCTAATTCTCCATTGCACATGAGGTCATTCCTGGTAGTTCAACACAATCAGCGGCACCACAGCAGCCTCATTGGATATTGCCCATTGTATGGATGGTACCTACAAGCAGAGTCAGATATCTATGGGCGTTACTAGACGAGGCTGTAGCGCGCGTTACCTTCCGCAGTCGTGTCAAGGCTTCCAGATGACTTTCACCAGCATCCGTCATTATCCTGCGGTGAAGCCTCTTTCTCCCAACTTTAAAAAAGTGAGTTCTAGTGTGCCTTTTCCTGCCGGCCCGCACTAATTCGGAGTGTGTGTGGGAGGATGTGAGGTCACTGCGGTCCACACTGGGCAGGAAAAGGTGTACTAAGGGGAGTGGCCAGTGGCTTCGGTCAAGCCGCCTCCGCCATTTGCGCCCAGCCCGCAGCTGGGGCAGCGCAGCGGAGAGGCTTTTTAAAATTATTCCCACAGTGACAGTTTGCACAGGAACGGAGGACCGGAAAAGTGGCTGGTGTGCTGCTGGGGGTGTGTGGGGGATGTGCACCTGTTTTTTCTACTTCAACCTCTGCGTGGGTCACTTTTTGGAAAGGCGGGCATCCCACAGTAATGGGAAGTTGGTGACTCCTTGTGGTGGGCAGCCACAGCGGCCGCATAATGGCGGTGCTGTACGCTGCGCCGAAGATGTAAAGGCTAGCGGGGACTGAGGGGGATGGTCCAGGCATGAAGGGCTGTGTTCCTGTTGGTGTGGGTACGTGGCTGGAAGAGGGCACAGCTGTTTCTGGGCTGCTGCCATGCCTATGCCCAGATGTGGGTTGGGTCCGTGGGATGGGGGCAGGGCACAGAGGCAGTCATCGCCACCGACACTTCAGAGGCATGATGGGAGATGTAGGCACACAGTGCCCATGCAGACGACTGACCTCAGGTCATATTACACCCACCACGACCCCCATCAGGAAGTGACCGCATCAATGTTGACCCTCAACACCGGCACTTGCTGGTGCCTGAGGGGGCTGGTACACCGCAGCAGCAGCAGCAGCAGCAGCAGCACTTCAGCTGGCACTGCCACTGCTGGTGCCGCCGCCGGTGCCGCGGCGGCATCGCTGACGGCTGCGAAAGCGATCTACGCTGTTTGCAGTCTTTCGGACTTGCGCAAACTGTGCGGCGAGCAAAAAAAAAACCCACAGAAATTAGGCCGGTGTGGCTGCGCAGCCGTGCTCGAGGCGGCAGCAGCACAACCGGCGCAAACTTCCGCCACAAATCTAAGGAAGGTGTGGATCATGAGGCGTCACAGCTGAATGGGGAAATCCGCTTTCACCGCTCCTCAATGACGGAACACCTGGTAGGTCTAGCAAAGCCCTAAGTGTGTGTTGAAAATTAGCACTAAAAATGGCCACATACTTTCTTAAGAAATATTTTTGTAAGCCACCTTGAGACCCTTTTTGGCTAAAGGGTGGGATAAAAATGCTAAAATAAATATAAGAATAAATAAAAATACATACAGGTATATATAACTTTATCTAGCGAGATAAAGTGATACATTTTCTGGAGAAATGCTACAGGACATCAAGTTTGCACAAAGAAAGCAACAGTGATGGTCAGCAGCTTAGATGGCTTTGAAAGGAAAGGAAATCTAATAAATCCTTTGAAAGGAAAGGAAATCTAATAAATCCAATAAAATATTAATTTCATAAAAGAAGAGAGAAGGAATCTGTGACAAACAACATCTTTTCTTGACAAATCTACTGCCCATGTGAGTAAAAAATAAATGAAATTTTTTAAAAAATGAGGATGGACATCACTCAATGCAGAGAGTGGCTGAAGGATGGTGCCATCCCAACTCTTTTGAAAGTATTTTCTGGAAACATAAGCCTTACAACCATGCCCGGCTTGCCTGGGCATGGGGAAGCAATTGTGGGGGAGGGGAGAGAGAAGAGTGGAGGCTCGCCATAGGCGTCTTCCATTTGGCGCCACCGATGTGGGGAGGGAACTGGAAACCTTATTTGTGGAGCGCTTCCCCTCCCCAGCCTTCTCTTTGACTTTTGCGGCTCCCTCCCTCCCTGTAGAAAGTGTGGGTTCGCTGGTTGCCATGTAGGATTTTTTCTCTCTCAATCATTTCTTTTTCTTTTTTTCTTTTTTTTTTGTCACCCACTTCACACTGTAAAACAGCAGGGGAGATTTATCTAGGCTATTTGGTTGAATTTGGTCACATTTTGACTGGGGCAGGCATGTGGACATCGGGAGCAAGGATATGGTTGGTGAGCATTCTTAGGCACCATTGAGGCGATTGGTAATCCCTGAGGCCCTCAGCTGGGAGTCCTGTAGCACCAGATAATGGGATAAGAGTTACCTCTTAGGCCAACCTTACTCACCCTCTCAAAGTTTTGCAACCTGAGGAGGAGTGACATTGGAAGGCCAACCTACCCCAAAAGGGAAATTCTGGCAGGTGGCGATAGACACGCGTCACCGGTCGGGATATGAATGGATCACCTGATCCCAATTATGGCCAAAATGTTGGCCCAGATAGGATGCCCTCCCAGGCCTCCATCTTCCTTTGCAGATGTTCATAAACAAATGTGGCCCTATTTAAATCCAACTTCTTGTCTCATCTCGTTATTTCGTCTTCTGTCTGCAATTGTTGCAACTTGAAAGTGGCATGGGTACCAGCAGAGATAATTGAGTTGAACTTTATGGGTGTGTACTGTAGGCACGATATTACAGACTATAGCATACCCAAAGTAATTCAAGGAGCAGATTTAATTACTTGTGTTTCTTCTCAGGTTGTTCTGGCATAAACCCATCCCTTTGTGGCTCAGTATGACAGTAGGATATGCTCTCCAGCAACAGCGATACGGCTATTAATGTGTAGCAGCAAACTGCTTCAATTTATTCACTGCTGTTTTAATTTCATTAGCACACTTGATAAGAGGGATTGAGTTCAACATCTCTCCTTTTATGTACAAATAACCCCCTGGGTGACATATGGCATGAAACCCAATTACTGTACATAGTAAAATGACACCACACATAATAATAATAAAAATACTAATTCATTTATGCTTAGAGATGAACACTTAATAAACATGCATCTGGTGTGGAATCAGTAATCACTAGGGATGTGCTCCGCTCCGATTAGGAGCGTAGAAGCAGTAGCGGATTGGCCTGCTCCGCCTTACCCAGAGGCGGAGTAGGAGCGGACCGCGGACCCCCTAGAAGCAAGGCGAAGAGAAGCGACCATTTTTCGGAGCTCCGAGTTCAGGCGGAGCGCTCCGGTCGCCATCTTGAAAACATTTCGCCATAGGATTGCATTGCGGCAAATAATCGCGCATAACTACGTTGTTTTTGAAGCTATCGTTCTGGAAATTCTTGTGCACAGAGAGTCGTGGATGGGGGTCATTTTGAGACCACTCTCACCTCTCTGCGTGCTGTGGTTCACGTGCAATATTTTTTTAAAAATCGGGTCAACCGCGGGGCTCAAACTGCGTTTCGGCTTTTCGCCCATAGGATTGCATTGAGGGAAAGAATCGGGGATAACTGGGGGGGGGTTTAAGCTATCGTTCTGAAAATTCTTGTGCACAGAGAGTCGTGGATGGGGGTCATTTTGAGACCACTCTCAACTTTCTGCATCGTACGGGTCGCGGGCTAGAAGTTTTTTAAAAATAGGGTCAACCGCGGGGCTCCGTTTCGGCTTTTCGCCCATAGGATTGCATTGAGGGAAAGAATCGGGGATAACTGGGGGGGGGTTTAAGCTATCGTTCTGAAAATTCTTGTGCACAGAGAGTCGTGGATGGGGGTCATTTTGAGACCACTCTCAACTTTCTGCATCGTACGGGTCGCGGGCTAGAAGTTTTTTAAAAATCGGCGGGAAAAATACCTTTTTCAAAGGGCTGAGGGGCAGAGTCAGCTCCCGGTCATGATGATCCCAAAGTTGGAGGAGGGCATAGGCAAAACAGGTAACTTGGGATTCTGGGAAACTTCTCTTTCTTCATCTGAACGGGCTTTTCCCCGTGTTTTTTAACACAGTAGCCCCACCAAATGCACAAACACAACCTGAAATCATATACTAAGCCAAGAATAAGAGATAGAAAACACAGCACTGCTCCCCACCCTAACCTTGGTGAACAACTGAATCGATGTGGTGCAAGGGGATGAGCTCCCCTAGGGCATCTCATCGTGGACGTGCCCCCACTCTCTCCTGCACTGGAAGGCCATAGAGCCTTCCAAAGAGAGTAAAACGGTGGAGCAATGCCTATCATGAGTTGAAGTGAATGGTCACTTTTCAGTGGTGGAGCAATGCCTGTTATGAGTTGAAGTGAGCGTTTTACTTCTTCTCAGAGCTGTTGGTGGCTGTCTTGAACTGGCAGCTACTTCCCCCTCCCCCGGGCACGTCCCCCTATTGCTGGTAAAAGACAGATATAGCCTTTTTTTTTTAATTCTTCTTGCTGTTTATTGAGCAACACTGCTGCTTTTAATTCCACCCCTCCTTTGTTTATTGATTGATTTATTCCATTTTCTATGCATTACTGGCTTATCCTTGGCTCCCTTCCTTATGCCCCCAGAAATGCCAGCTGCATGCCTGCCTGCCTTCCCTCCCTCCTCCCCTGCCCACCTCGCAGGGATGTTGTGTGTGGGGTGCCCGATTTTCAAAAATTCGCCAAAAATCAGGGGATGATGGGATTGCCTTGAAACTTGGCGTGTGTGTGTATACGCCCATGAGGTGTCATGGTGCCAAACGTGAGGTTTCTAACTTCAACGGAAAAAAAGTTGTTTACTTTTTTAGCTTTCAATGCAACCCTATGGGGGGGCAAAAACGGAGCTCCGGATCCGGATCCGGAGCTCCGAGCGGAGCGGAGCGGAAGTGGGCGGAGCGGGGGCGGGGCGGAGCGACCCGCTCCGAAAAATGGCGGATCTGCAAGTGAAGCGGAGCGGGGGGTCCGTGCACACCCCTAGTAATCACCACCTAAGCTTTGCTTACACAGTCATTTAACACATATAATTATTAGGATCAGCAGAACTGCCTTGCCTTGGATGTGCAGCCTCTGGTCCGTTTTTGAGTTTTGATTTCATCAGTTCCACTTCATGGAGATGGAAACTGCATGCTCAAAGAGGAAATCTTTGTGACAAAGCTGGGCTTTCAACCAAGCCTTCAGAGGGTCAGGTTTTCAACATCTCTCTAAAATTGCAGCTGGATTCTTTCTGAGTTCGTAATATTTGAGCACATTAATGCAGATTCAATTTCAGGAAAGCTGGTTTGGTTCAGTTGCTTCACTGGAAGTTTAAACAGCTGTTTGGGGGGTTCTAACAAGAAACCTTTGAAAAGAAAACAACAGGAGAAAACCAGGTGTTCATGCTCAATGGGTATTGCTTTGACTTGTGGCTTCTGTTTTCAATTCACTCTCACTGTTCCCCATGTAAACAAAGTTTCTGCCAGGTTTTCAAGACTTCATGTATTGTTTCACAGAATATGCATATAGTTATAGCAAATGTTCATATGTTGATGAAAATTGGCATTTACAATCACAATAATACTTGTAACATGTAATGGTAGGGTGACCATATGAAAAGGAGGACAGGGCTCATGTATCTTTAACAGTTGAACAGAAAAAGGAATTTCAGCAGGTGCCATTTGTATGCATGCAGCACCTGGTGAAATACCCTCTTCCTCACATCTGTTAAAACTACAGAAGCTCTAGCCTCTTTTGTATCTGGTCACTCTAGTATAGCTCCTGCAGCTTTAACTGTTGTGATGAAGAGGGAATTTCACCAGGTGTTGCATGCATACAAATGATACCAGCTAAAATTCCCTTTGGAATACAACCATTAAAGATACAAGAGCCCTGTTCCTCCTTTTCATATGGTCACCCTATGTAATGGTAGCTTCAAATATATGATTGCATCAGTTGCACAGACTCCATGTGTCTACTCCAGTGAAGGGGGTAGGGGTGGTTTAAATTTTAATGTGGGTTGAAGGTTTTTAATGGAAATAGTTTTATGTGTTATTGTAAAGTGCCACAATGCCAGAAACGGCAAGGTGGCGCTATAAAAAGAGGTTTTGTGGGACGGACGCAAGAAATAAGAGACGACACAAGTGATGGAGTTAAACTGGGCCACATTTATTCAAGATCTGCAAAGGGGGTTCTCCTCAGGCATCCAGCCAGGCCTGCGTGCAGGCCTTCCTAAGTGAACGGGCGAGCTTTCCTGGTCCAGCAGGTGGCGCTTGGTTTCGCCACCCCGCTGTCCATCCCCAACCAGGGGTAGGGAGACCTTCCCTTGTCACCCCCAACCCCTGCCCCCGCGGGCTCAAGGTGGGTGAGCGAGGTCGGCCTCAAAGGTGGTCCTTATCCCCCGGCCTGGCCACAGGGCTCAACACCGGGAGCCCTCGGGAGTCACCAATCACTGAAACAGTGCCTTGGAATCTCGCCATTATATTCCCTCTGGATGCCTTCTCTACCTGCCTTGAACTAGGTGACCAAATCGCTAGCAGCCAAATTGACCTAGTTAAACTCCCCCGATGTCTTACAGTGTGGAGTAGGCGAAACAACTCACGTCCAATTCAGGGCGGGAGCAAAAAATTCCTACTCGGCCCCATAAAGGCGACCCAAGGAACACACTGTCTACAGGGAGGGAGGGAGGGAGCCGCGGAGCACGAGGGCAAGAGGGCTTGGAGGGGTCAAGCATCCCTTGATAAAGGTGCCCAACCCCTCCCAGTCCCCAGAGGCCCTGCCAATGCAGGGTGGCCACGTCTCAGTCTTGCCCCGCCCACAAAACCCTCCCCATGCCCAGGCTTGGCCGGGCATGGCAGAATGTGCCTTGTGGGACGGACGCAAGAAATAAGAGACGACACAAGTGATGGAGTTAAACTGGGCCACATTTATTCAAGATCTGCAAAGGGGGTTCTCCTCAGGCATCCAGCCAGGCCTGCGTGCAGGCCTTCCTAAGTGAACGGGCGAGCTTTCCTGGTCCAGCAGGTGGCGCTTGGTTTCGCCACCCCGCTGTCCATCCCCAACCAGGGGTAGGGAGACCTTCCCTTGTCACCCCCAACCCCTGCCCCCGCGGGCTCAAGGTGGGTGAGCGAGGTCGGCCTCAAAGGTGGTCCTTATCCCCCGGCCTGGCCACAGGGCTCAACACCGGGAGCCCTCGGGAGTCACCAATCACTGAAACAGTGCCTTGGAATCTCGCCATTATATTCCCTCTGGATGCCTTCTCTACCTGCCACAGGGGGCGGCAAGCCACTTGCTTAGTCGCTCCCCCCCCATCGCCCTAGGACGCCCTTAAGTCCCCTTTGCAGATCATGCAGAAATAAGTCGTTACCAATGTCAGACAGGTGTACGCCGTCCTGTCGATATAGCTCCCTCCGGGCCAGTGTAATCAACGGGTGTCTGATGCTGACATCCCCATGTTTTATCAAATCGCGGAAGATGGGCAAGAGGGCTTGGAGGGGTCAAGCATCCCTTGATAAAGGTGCCCAACCCCTCCCAGTCCCCAGAGGCCCTGCCAATGCAGGGTGGCCACGTCTCAGTCTTGCCCCGCCCACAAAACCCTCCCCATGCCCAGGCTTGGCCGGGCATGGCAGAATGTGCCTTAAATAAAATAAATAAACACACAAATTTGGGACTTAAATCCAGCATTCTGCTATCAATAGCCCTCCAGCTCCAAGGTACTGTTGAAGCTGGAACTAGCCACAGCATAGAATACTGTATATTTCCTAAATAACATCTGTTAAGGGTATGGCCCTTAACAGCTGTAATTTCCTTGGAACTTGAGTGAACATGGAAAGCCCATAACACAACATGTTCAACTGAAAGCCCTTTTGAGGTTAATTGGATTAACATAAGCAGCATTCATTGCAAATATGTACCATCATTTCAAAATGTGAAAACTCCAAGACCAGCTATCAAGAGATTAATAGTGGGGAATCATATAGTGTTAAGAGTTAAATGGAGTGCTTGCCTGCTCCAGTCACAAGGAGATGATTTCATAAACTTATATATAGCCCCCAAATAAATACATTCCCCTTTTACAAGAATGTGTGGTCATTTATCAACCCTGAGGACACTGTCAAGAGAAAATAAGGAAAGTCAACTGCAGTAATGTTGTTGATATACCAGTTGATGACACAACAAGATGTAAAACACGGCTCAGGGGAAAAAACAACAACACCCTAGATAAAATGCAAAGGCCATCATTCCCCAAGCTTGCAACCCCTCAGAAAATAGTACAAAATAGACTTTGAAAATACGAGGACGATGAGCACTAATAGCAGACCAGAGGGTAAAACTGGGCACTTTCTCCCAAGTGTGCTACTTTCCCCCAATGGACTAAACCAAGTGTGTGAGGGGGGGATGCGCGCAGCAGGATTGCACTCACCTTGGAGAGAAGCTGCTTCGTGTGCCATTTTAATAAATACATAAATCAATCAATAAATAGGACAGCGCAGGAGTGATGCAGAGGCATATTGCAATTGCATTGCTATAAAGACAGGTGAGGGTGGGACCAATCAGCTAGTAAAAACCTGCACCACCCCTAGACGTCACTATTTCCCAACATTGCAGTATCTACCCATCTACCCAGAGTGTTGCAATATCAGCTGAGCAGGGTTTTTTGTGAAGAAAAAACAAAACAAAAAACCAAGAACAGATTTTCCCTTCTCCACCAGCTCTGCACTGATCCTCTGGAAAAAATGGCAGTTTTGATCATGTGCTGCCAGATAAATAAGCAGGCTGGTCACAACAGCAGGACACAAGGACATAGTTGGTAACAGCGTTTATGGTGAGAAGAAATTAACTCAGCACATACATGTGTGGCTGTTTTCATTTATTTATTTATTGCATTTCTATACCACCCAATAGCCGGAGCTCTAAATTACTAAATTCCAGAAGATGTGGTGGAGTGTTGTCCACTTTTGGTTTTTTGTAACTGTGAAAATGGAATCAAGGCAGCATCAAGGTGATACCTAACAGGAAGTGAGAATACCATGTAGAAAGTAAACCTCTTTAGGCTGTAGTGGGACTTACTTCTGAGTTGACCTGCACAGGATTTGCAGTGTTACTATGGTTAGAAGACATCAAATAATAAAAAATGTTAGTCTATGGCTACCTGCTGAGCCCTGCAAATGTGATATAACTTGTACAATGTGTGGCTAGATGTGTTACTGAGATGTCTGATGTATCTCTATCTCTTTACATTATTTTCAAAGTGCAGCTGTGGGGGGAGGGGGAAGCCTTGAACCAGGGCTATGGCATGGAGAAGGGCAACCCCCACCCCACGCACACACCATTTTCTCAGAGAAAAGAATTTGCCCATGCTGCTATTTCTTTGCTGTGCTGATATTATGGACCCATGTGAGTGATTGGCTTCAACAGGCTGGAAAAACTGCTGCCAACTCCACCATACACCTTAGGCAACACCCATCTCACTTTAAAATGCTGCATAGGCAATTTATACAAATCAATATTAAATAGAAAGATAAATCATATATGCCCTAAGGCAATGTGAGGCATGGGACTTTGTACATTGGAAATTCTGAGCTATGACATGCTGGAGGATCTGAGCTATGAAAAGAACTTTGTGTTGTTAAATAACAGGATATATAAACATAGCTGGGAGCAGGGGGAGGATCTGGGAGGGAGCCAGGGGGGAATGGTGGCATTGAAGCATATCATTGTCAAAGCAGTTCATGTGGAGGCCTCATGTAAGTCCTGTGGTTCGGCAGACAGGCTAGGGGAGGAAGTGGCTGGGAGTGAGTAGAGGGGAGCAGGGGAGCAGCTGGGAGGGGGTAGGGCAGTGGCTGGGAGGGGTCACACAGAGAAGAGGCCAGGCAGCTTGCCGGCATGTGTGGAGGCCTCAGGCAAGTCCTGTGGGTCACTGGGCAGGTGAGCAGAGGGAGGAATGGCTGGGAGGAAGTGGGGGGAGGAGTGTCAAGGAGTGGGGAATCCAATTGTCTCCTGGTTGGCCTCATGCCCGGCTTTTCTGGGTGCCAATGGAAAATTGAAAAAAGTATGTTAGTGAGCAATGAAATAATACAACTATTACAACTATTGCAAGCTCTACCCGGCACCTGGACACTCAAAATTCCCCTATCTCCATCACTATATTAATGGCCCTGGGCAGTTTTCAATTACTCCCAAATATTTTTGGGAACAGTCAAATTCTATATTTGGAACTCCATCAGTCAGCTGAAAATAAGACAGTTACAGGGTTGTAGTCAGCCTTTTGTTACATTGGTCTGAACTGGATATGCACGGCCTTTAACTCCAGCCTCTCATATTCCATTCAGGATCTGACACTGGCCTGCTAGTCTCCTACAGGAGCTGCCCCTGATTTGCCGGTTTCTGCCTCTGACCATATGGGCTCTATGCAAATACTGGCACAGTGACCGACACAAACAATCCCTTGGCTCTACTGAATCTTGACAAGTAACAGGTGTAGGACTGAAGTACTTATGTCCTTGCAAATACACCCTGTAGTATAACACTGAGGTGAATCCAGAGATTATAAGGTTGATATCTACAGTATTAATGACCTCATCACTGTTCTATGAGAAATTAATTCATCGGTATGTTTTTCAGATTTTGCTAATTGCAAAAAATGGAGGATACTTTGAGATTCTACCAATTTAGGAAGCTGTCCAGCGCTGTTCTAATAAAATATTATTTAACCTCATTTAGTACAGCATCACTATTAACATTCGTTCTCAGTCCAAAGTATCCTATAGTGTTTAACTGGCATTGTTCCAGTATTGACCATTAGCATTAATTCTCATTAGTTAATACTATCTAATTATTTAGTCCTGTTTAATTATGTATCAACTATTCTCTTTAAAACTTAATTCTATATTGAAGGAAGAGACCCAATGGAACTTGTTTGATGTTTATCTAATTTATTCTGCACTGTTTAATAATGTATGCCTAGCTTACTTATTAACTAAATGTCAGAGCTTGGAAATTAATGGAAGGTACTACTTTTCATTTTCCTATCTCTTCTATGGGAACATTCAACAGGCTGCAAATACTGCTTATTTGGCAGAATTGCAAATTCTGTCTAATTTATATGTGTGGAACAGTGCAAAGTTTATTTTTTGTTAGTTATTTGGATAAATTGAACAACTGGTAAAAAGGGGGGAAGCTTTCCTTAAATCAGTTTAGAGCAGAAGGTCAGTTGAGAGCAGCACTTTCCATATCGAGCTCTTTAAGTAAAGAGAAAATAATTAAGAATGGGTTTGTTTTTTGTTTGCCCTTTGAGGGAGGGTTGTTGAATTTAACAGGCCATTTTCAGTGGACTGGCAACTCTTGAACCTATCTTAGAATGTTTCAACACAAGGGATTATTTGTTATCAGACTCTGAAAATTTGTCCAAAAGTGGTTGTAACCAAGATGTGTTAAGTTGCTATCTTGACACACCAGAAAACCTGTCACACCAGCAAACATTATAGGAGTCTCTCTACAGGTTGCTTAAACAAGTGCAACATAATTCACATTGGCGATAGTATTGAATTTCATACTGCCCAAAGTACCATTTTTAAACCAAATCAACATTTCAAATTACACTGAAGAGCTCAGTTGATATTATCATGTATTGGACAGCAACATAAGAAATGGTTGTGGAAATATGCCATATTGAATTAATGGCTTTGTCAGAAGGTAAGCACCTATTGCCAGGGTTCTGGGGATTCTGAGGCCATGGCTAGACCAGGTCTATATCCCTGGATTGTCCCGGGATCATCCCTGTGCATCCAAATGACACACAGGGGTTCCCAGGAACAGGCAGGGACGACCCCTCCATTTGCCTGCGATAATCCTTAGGTCTAGCTAAGGCCCAAGATACCCTTGCAGGAACAGAATTCATGATCTTGAAAATCTTTAATTGAAAACAACAATAACTGTAAGTCAAGTTGTTACTCCCTGCCGCTGTGTAGAAAGTTGAAAGCTTTGTGTGGAATGGTAGTTTTATGTGTGTATAGTTATTTATGTACATCTTTGTCCATTGCTTTTTTCTTTCTTCCTCCAAAGCATTAAAAATACTTTGGGGAAAGGGTACTAACTCAGGATTTCCCCTTTATCTCACCTGCACCTCTTACCTTGTATTCCATTTTGTTGCCCATTGGCATTTCCCTTTGGATACCATATTTTATTCTATCTGGTTATATTTTATCGTGTCCATTGTTTGAAAATTATAACCTTTGAAGATCACCACATTTATCACAGCACGTAAAACAGGATACCCATAATTTGCTGCTCTTTGAGGAGGGCTCCTGCTTCGCTTCTTTCCCCCCGTTAATTAAACTAAAGATAAAAAGGGTGATATATATATATATTGATCAATGACTTTTTTCTTTTCTGTGTTTTGACTTTTAGATGGTTCTCCTTTCCCCTGCTTCAGCAAAAATTGACAATTGGCATGAAGAAGAATGGCATACAGTGCATAGAATTCAATTTAAAATGAAAGTTTTTTTTAATGCCCTTGAAAGAGATTTCATATAAGCTTGCTGCTCTCTTAATTTTTGTGAACCGCCCAGAGAGCTCCGGCTATTGGGCAGTATAGAAATGTAATAAATAAATAAATAAATAAATAAATTCATTTCCTTAGTTGAGCTAGGATATGTTCATGTGTTGATTTCCTGAAGATACACAATAGCTCTTTCAGTGAGCTGTAGTGAGAAAATGACTTCAAAATACAAGAACGGTCCGAACCATTTTCAAGCAGAGGTCACTACATATATTCTATTGCATTCCATTACAAATTATGGACATATGAGAAATTTGTTTCAGGGTTTGTGGCCTTAGCTAGATGGGGCTTTATCCTGGGGTGAACCCCAGGATCATCCCTGTGCATCCACATGATGCACAGGGGATCCCAGGATCAGGGAGGGATCATCCCTCCCTTGCCTTGGGATCTCACCCTCCACTTTGGCCCCAGTTTTTCCGCGGTCTCGGGCTGAGCCCGAGACCACGGAACATGTAACATGTTGCTGTGGGTTGACACAGCTCTGCACAATTCCGGGAGCTGCTGCTCCCATCGGGGGTATGGTGGGGGAGCAGGAATTTATTTATTTTAAAAAAACAAAAACCTTTACCTTTAGCGCACGAGCATTCGTGTGCTCCTTCCTCTTTTTAAAAAAATGGTGGACGTGACACCTTTCCTTGTGAGGTTGTTGCGTATTGTGTGTAAACGGAGGAGGGATCTCACGTTAAACACAATGTGAGATCTTCCCTCCTCCATCATGGGATAAAAGATAGGTCTAGCTAAGGCCATTGTTGGGGTGTTGATTTTTTTTTTTTTGGATCTAAGTTAGAGCTACAACTTGTGTCAAATCATTACAATTCCATCATGATAACACTATATCCCTCTTGTGTATTTATACTTCATAGGAGACACAGTGACATTTGTTGCAGTATTTTGGATGTTGTGGAATAAAAAGCAGGAAATAACACTATGAAAGCAGTATATGGAATGTGTAATGTGCCCCAATAGTTATCAGTGCACTTCAATAGCTCTATAAAGCAGTAATGTAGATCTAGCCCAGAATTTATCCAGTTTGCATCACCCAAAACTGAAACTGAGCTTGTGGTGTAATTCGTAGAACAAAAACAAACTAGTAAACAAAAACAAAAAACCTGTTCAAAATGAGTACTTTTGAAAAAGCACATGAAAGAATGCCTCTGTTAAAAAAAAAGTGTACACAATGATCAATGGAAGAAAATTGCATACTTTTCAAAAATTTGCCCAATTGAGGCATATATTTGAGGAAATGTGCCTGAATTTTCATCAGGAAAAACCAAAGTAAGTTTACAATCTGATATGGACATGAGATGGAATGAGCTTCAAGGCGGAATTTGGAGAACTTTAATGAGCTCACGTATTGCTGATTTCTACATCCCAATTACAAATGTAAAATTGGCAACTGCTTTTCACCTCATGATATTTCTGTCAAACTGTGGAGAGTCTTTACTTGCTTCTTAGCTGTAACAGTCCATTGCTTATCAGACTGTGCCACATAGCCCTTGTACATCTCAGCCAGCAGAGAGAGGGAGCACTTTAATTTCCTTTCCATGTTTTCCAGATCAACTCTGTTCGCTGTGTCCTGATTGGACACTAGTGACCCTCCTCAGGATAAAAACTTCCAGGTTGGCCCTAGGACTGAGTTCACCTGTCTTTCTAATTGTGTTTTCTTTCCTGGGATGTTTTCCAGCCCTGAATCATTCTCCGCATACTAGTCCATTCTATTTTTTGCATTGCTTACCTGGCTGTGGCCCTGCATGCTCCTGATTCTGGTTCCTCTACTTCTTTGTCACTTCTCTTAGAATTCTGTCTGGTCTGTCTTCCTGGTTTTCATACCCTTGGTTGATTTTGATGCTTCTCCTTTTTCTCAGCTTGGACCTGACAGGTATTTTTGCTGCTTCTGGAAAGGAACAACAATTCCTAGCCATACATAAAGTTTAATTAGCTTATTTCAGTTGGTATGAAACCACGGCATACTTTGAGGGCCTGCTTTGAGGGCCTTTTGGTGGGAGAGGGCCTTTTTGTGGTGGCACCTTGGTTAAGGAAAAGCTGCTCTAGAGAAGCTTGCTTGGCACCATCTTTATGGTTCTTTTCAGTGCCAAGTGAAGACCTTTTTATTCATCTTGTAATATATATCTTTCAGCACAGAACTCTCAGATTAAAATCAGGGTTTTTCAATCATGTTTTAGTTTTCATAGTTTTTTGTTTGTTTTATACTCTATTTTAATGTTTTACTGGTATATTTATTTATTTGATTTATACTTCACCATCCTACCAAAAATGACACTTAAGGCAGCTTACAAAAACAATTTAAAACAGATGAACACAATAAAACACATTAAAATCCAATAAAATATAACAATAAAATAATTAAAATAGCACCCAATCCACAGACTCATTTACAGGTCAAAGGCCTTTTTGAATAAAGTGGTCTTTGTCTGTTGTCAGAAAGATAGCAGAGTCGGAGTGAACCCAGCCTCCTTTGGGAGGGAGTTCCGCAATGTAGGAGCAACCACCAAAAAGGACCTCTTTCACATCACCACCAAATGAGCCTCTGATGGTAGCAGTCTTAAATGAAGGTCTTCTCCATAAGATCGTAAGGACTGGGGAGGTTTATATGTGTATAACCAGCACTTTGAATTCTGACCCAAAACAGACCGATAGCCAGTGAAACTTCTGTAACAAGGCAGTCACATGCAACCAGCCCAAGCCAACAGTCTTGCTGCAGCATTATGGATCAGTTGAAGTTTCTGAATAGTTAGTTTGTGAGCTCCCCAAAGAACTTCTGTTCTTGGGTAGCTGTATAAATAAAATAAATATAGGCTCTGGCAATATAACTCTATTCTACACACTCTTCTAAAGAAACACAAGACTTCATACTTGAATGTATTCAGTACAGAATGAAGGAAGGCTGTAGAAAGAGACTTTGGCAGCCTCCAAGAGAATAGTCTCATGGAAGTCATATTCTTAGCCTTTCCAAAGACTTCTATCCACAGCAGGGATTAATTGACCTCATGTCACCAAAGTAGGTATGGAAAGGTGAAACAAGAGAACCCAATTCATAAGGTGGGATAATAAAGATTTCAAGTACTGTTTGCCTTGAGCTTTCAGGAGTAGTCTGCAAATTCTCAAAGAGTGCTGAACTCTGAACTGGCTTTGAGCATCTGCACTCTATTTTGGGAAGTAATTTTGCTTCTAAAATGTCAATCTCTTCATCCTTCCTGAAGCCATATTCTCCAGGTATACTTTTCACATTGCTCTCCAGGTGCGATTGCTTGAGCCACCTTTTCCTCCACACATTTCTCTCCCATGCAATTCTTTCTGACTTAAACACTTTAATATCCAACAACCCAAGCATTGTTCTACCAAATAACTCCTCACTGCTCCCCCCATCTTGCTTTGTATCACTTACAGATCACAAATCTAGCTCTAGGCAGATGGCCTCACATTCACCTTTTTAAAAGAAATGTCTATCCTGTTTATGTAGAAAATTGAAAATATTGGTATGTTTATTAATTATTATTAACAATAATAGCAACAACAAAACAAAATGGATGGAATGCAGATTTCCATGGCAAAAGATGGAATTTGAAGGAAAATTGAGCGCTGTTCTCTCTCTCGCTCTCCCCTCTCTCTCTGAAACCCTTAGTAATGCCTCTTGAAAAGTGTTTATTTATTTAAAAAAAAAATGAGATTGGAATTCACTTCTACAAAATGTAGTGATGGCCTCCAATTTGGATTGTCTTAAAATGGGGATTGGACAAATTCATTGAGGATAAGACTATCAATAGCTACTAGTCCTGAGGGCTCTATACTCCACCTTGTATCAGGAACATGTGCAGGATGCTGCTGCTGCACTCATGTCCTACGTTGTTGGTCCCTGCTCGACAGCTAGTTGGCCACTGTGTGAACAGAATGCAGGACTAGATGAACCATTGGTCTGACCTAGCAATGATCTTCTTCTGTTCTTCTGTTCATGTGTGAGAAGGTACCACTAAAATAAGTTGAGCCTAAGCGACTACTTTCACATGGCATTTGTAGGTTTAGGACTTTACCTCTCTTTGTTCTGTTCTGTTTGCTCACAATCACCTCAATAGTGGTTAGATTAGGCAGACCACAGTTGCTGCTAAGATGCATGGAAAAAAAGACATTGAGATTCCATATTCTCTCACATGGTGTAAGAAATGCTGCCAACTCTTTGTCCCAATGTAAAAAAGGAGACATCATAACACTCAAGCTGTTTCCAGTCACTTCTAATCCTGACAATGGTAAACACATGCCCACTGTCCAGAAGGGGCTTCATCTGTATATAAGTAGTAAAGTGGATTACTCTAGATCAACTGTGCAGAAGCTATGGCCATCCAAATGTTGTTGAATTCTAGGCCACCTTGCCAATGGTCAGGAGTAATGGAATTTTTAGTCCAATAACATCTGGAGGCCCACATGTTCTCCATACCTGCTCTAGATCAACATATTCAGCATTAATTCAGTATGAAAGCCACTTCCTAATAAAACCCTTGATAGAGTTTTGGAATGGAAATAATCTTTATTCTATGATACATGTTGCTGTTAAAAAACACCCTCAACAGTGCAACAGGGGCAGGATCTAGAGCTCCATAAGACAAGCTTTTTATTGCACACTCATTAATGGGCACTCACAGATACTCTTGGGTCCCTTTCATGATGTTGTCTGCCTCCTGCACACCTCCTGCCCCTTCTAGCCTTCCTCGCACCACAAACAAAACCACACTTCAGTAAGTCTGACTTATTTTAAAGATGGAAGTTGCTGCTATCTCCTGCTGTGTGCAGGAGAAGCAGCATGATCAAAATGGCCCACTGAATGGGCCATATGCACATTGCTTACTTCCTCTTTCAAAAGAGGAAGTAATGAGAGACAAACGCATGGATGGAGAAGTGATGGTAAGCAAACACAATTTCCCCCAGTGTGATGCTGCTGCTACGCTACGGTTTTATAATGGCTTATAACAGCACTGACAATGGTTGGGGCCCATGACTCATTCCATATATCATTTTCAAACCATTTCTGAAGTGTTATATCCTGCTTGGTGTAGATCTGGCCTCTATATGTGTCTACTCAAAGGTATGCCCCACTGAGTTCAATGGGGCTTACTCCCAAGTGAGTTTAGGACTGGAGCATAGAATGGAAAATCTAACATCTCCCAAAGTTATTTATGGAACAGTATGGAACATAGTCGGAAGAAGCCAAGGCAGCTGAAGTTACATTTTCATTTTTCCCCATGTCTTCATTGTTCACTAGAAGGCTGGGCGCTTGCTTTGTAAGAGTAAAATAGAGCTACAAAATGTTATTTGTCTCATTATTTTGCAGCATTAATAACAGCTGATCACTCCATAACATTTGCTTACATTAACCCGAATGATTTATCCTGGTATCCCAGCATCAGTAGCTAGCCATAACTTTGCTTGTTGCTATGTTTGACAATAGAAACTGAAAGCAGTGTGTGTGTAGTGGGGCACGGGGAAGTCATATTTTCATTCCAGGTGATTCTTCTTAGAAATATACATCTTCAACCTTTTGGAGGATTCCTCTTTTGATTGGCTGGCTTTATATAACTGTCCCTATTGCAGGTGGGCGAGAGCAGCAGAACGGCAAAACAATCAAATCTCGAATACTGAAAAGGTCAAAGCCACACAACAGTCAGTTGTGTTGCCAGACAGTATTGGATATTAACATTCAGATGCCTCATTCCTGTGACAAAGATCATAATAGGAACAGATAAGGACACCGCTTGAATCTATTCTTGTGACAATGGCAATCAGGGAAATGGGAAATGGTGGGAACTCTGGGCATTCTCATGACATTGTTCAGATTGCTTATTGTTAGATGTGTCCGTTCTTAGACCTCACAACAGTAAGATGGGTTTTGCTAATTTGCTGCAGCAATGATTCAATAGCCTTTAACAATATGTCATTCCCCCAGAAGCAGTTGCAGATGTAAGTGGTTCAATGACTGCATTCCATGAGCCTCAACACCTGGAGGAGCCAAGCGGGATGGGGTCCTAACAGTAACTTTCCCCCTCAAGTCCCTAGAAGTCCACCCCATTTATCTTCCAGTGGAATCTTGTAATTGCATCTACGGGGAAAGTACTGAATTCCTTTTTGTTATCCTTTGACAATGGCAGTGCACTGGAAACAAAACCCTCTGAGGAGAAACTGGGCATGTTTAGCTTGGAGAAGAGAAGATTGCGGGGAGACATGATAGCACTCTTCAAATACTTAAAAGGTTGTCACACAGAAGAGGGCCAGGATCTCTTCTCGATCATCCCAGAGTGCAGGACATGGACAAATGGGCTTGAGTTACAGGAAGACAGATTCTGCCTGGACATCAGGAAAAACTTCCTGACGTTTAGAGCAGTATGACAATGGACCTATTATTATTATTATTATTATTATTATTATTATTATTATTATTATTATTATTATTACTACTACTACTACTACTACTACTACTACGACAACATTTATATTCTGCCTTTTTTCCTCCAAGGAACCCAAGGCAGCATACATAATCCTCCTCTCCATTTTTATCCTCACGACAACAACAACTCTGTGAGGTGGGTTGGGCTGAGAGTCTGTGACTGGCCCAAAGTCACCCACTGGGTTTCCATGGCCAAGTGGGGACTAGAACCCTGATCTCCTGACTCCCAGTCTGACACTCTAGCCACTACACCACACTGGCTTACCTAGGGAAGTTGTGGGCTCTCCCACACTGGAGGCATTGAAGAGGCAGCTGGACAACCATCTGTCAGGTAAGCTTTAAGGTGGATTCCTGCACTGAGCAGGGGGTTGGATTTGATGGCCTTATAGGTCCCTTCCAACTCTACTATTCTGTGATTCTATGTTTCCAAGTCTGCTCTTTTGTTTTTATTTATTTATTTCATTTTTATACCACCCAGTAGCCGAAGCTACCTATTCCTTCCTTCTCATGGCCTTAATGGCATGCTCTTTTATATTCAAGTAACTTCTCTCCTAAACCTCTTTCTCTTTTTAAATTCTAATTTCCACCTAAATTTGTTTCTTCAGCACTTTTCTTCATCCTGTTCTCTTTGAATTGTCTTCCTTTTCATAATAAAGCAACAATTATGCTGAATATTTTTTTTCAAATTACTTTCATTGTTGCACGCTTATATTAATGTGGTTATTGCCTTATATCTTATGTAGCTATATCTTTTGACATGGCCCTTACCACCATTGCTGCCATCACATTTACCTTGCTTTGATATCCAGGCACCAAGGTGAAGAGAAGACCTTTTTTAAAAAATTTCCCCAACTTTTTAAGATCAGTTCAAGATCCCTAGTGTTTTGGCTTGCTGTGTTGTTGCTGGATTTAGTTAGTTAGTCTGTGCTGTTTTACTTGGTTTGATTTTCAGGGCTTTCTTGATTGATTTTATTGTTAACTAACTGGAGGACATTGTTAATTGGGCAGAATGCAAATGCTGTAAATAAATAAGATTGGTTAGGCTTTACCTGTTGAAATTCTGCCTATCTAGTTAAATGCACAGGAGCTTTGTTAGGTGGGGGAAAGGCAAAACCCTCCAGGTGTCTGATAAATGTATGTGTTACCCCTGAAAATGCAGCTTTCCAACTTTCATAACATTCCTACGAAGATTACAGTTACGTTATTTTCCACATGGAAAAAAGTATTCATAAACAGAAGTGTTAAGAATGCTTTGAAATTAGCTAGCATTATAACACTGTATTTCTTTCCAGAGATTTCCCCCCCTTAATGAAATGCCACTATTCTGCTTATCTGCTTTTTCTTCCGGCTTCCCATATGGGAGGTCATGGTGTGTTTTAAAATTGGCTTGCAATTGATTTGTATATAGCCACAGGTGCCTGCAAAATGTCCTTAATTGAGTGGCAATCTGAACACAGTTGTGGAATGTGGAGGGAAAATTAAATAGAACACAACTGTCCACAAAAGAAACTTAACTAAATTAACACACTTGTACTTCCAGGTATTTATATTAAAATTAAAGTGTGAGTAGTTGTTCTCAAAATTCTCTGGCAGAGTGATTCACATTCAATAAGTCGCTAACTATGTATGTCTTAACAAATTAGATCACAGAATCCAGAGTATTCTGGCAAGACTAAAATATGGGACACATCCTTGTTGTATCTGGGCAGGATTAGAAACATGCTCCTGTGCCTGGATCAACCTAGAATGGGGCATTACCAGAAGACCAGAGATTGAGCATAGAGTAAAACACTGAAATCTACAATAAGTTAATGATGCTCTAGAGCAGGGGTGGACAAGTTGTGGTCCTTCAGTTGTTTTGGTCTACAACTCCCATCAGCCCTAAGTCAGCGTAGTGAATGGTGAAGTATCGTGGGCACATGAGGCCATTCCTGTTTTAGAGATTGGGATTAGAGTAAGAGTTCCCTCTGCTCAAACAGGACCAAAAAGGTAGGAGAAGTCTGGATCTGCTAAAGAAAAGCAGTATGACAGTGAATCTGAATACACTAGTGCTTAGGTGCATGATACTAGCAGAGCAGGTTTCAGAATTACAACACATCCTCAAGATTACTGAATGAGGTTTGATTGAGTGTTATCACAGGATTCAGACTCAGAACCATGGAGGCTTAGAGCTTCCTCTTGGTCAGCAGTTTTGCAATCCAGTACAACATCCATCAAACATTATTATGGGAGCGACTAGAACAAGCCATCCATGAAGCCACTGCCACACTCAATTTAAGAGGTAGCTCACACTCAGGGCTTTTCTACACCAAAGGGTTATGCCAGGAAAATAGAGGGATCATCCCTGCTTGCTCCCAGGATCCCCTGTGTGGCATGTGGGTGCACAGGAATGATCCAGTGACAATCCTGGGGAAAAGGGCAGGTGTAGAAATGGCCTCAGGTTATATGTCACAGGAAACCAGTAAGAACAATGCCACCGATCTGATGCAACAGCATGCTATAGTGAGTGTAGAGTCAGAGGACTGTGAAATAAACCCAACAGCTGAGCAGGATCTACACTACTGCTTTAAAATGCTTTATAACAGTAGTGACAACTGTTGAGGCCCTGGACATAATCCATATAGAGTTTTCAAATCATTTTCAAAGTGTCATATCCAGCTTTGGTGTAGATCTGGCCCTGGAGAGGTGACTGTAGTAGGAGGCAATCTATTCCTGCTTGAGAAGCTTCCTTTTGACCTACAGCAATGAAACTCAATGAATTCAGCAATCCAGGCCTCTACCTATTTCCAGAAGCATCCCTGGTTCAATATGGCAGTAGACTTAATCTGTGGGGTAAAGCAAAAAGTTCAGGAAGGTCCTGATACTCCTCTTTCCAGCCCCGTAAGAGCCAAAATAAGTCACTGTGGGGAAATGGTGATTCTTTCTACAGGATTTGCATGTCAGGCTGGGGGATTTCATCTAGGGCAGGTGGGGATAGAGAGCAAAAGCAGAGGCTTGGCCCCCTCCATTGACAGGGATATGCAGGAATTAAGCAGGGAAGCATAAAAACTATGCTTCGCTGCTTTTTATTCTTATTTTATTTATCTACTGCTCTGCAATTCTGAATGGGGAGTGGTATATATAAATATTGTAAATAAATAAATAATTTGGTGGGCACTCAAAGGCACCTTTAGGGTGATTGGCAAGTCTGAAGGCCTGCAGCACAGGGCCGTGCAATCTGTGAGCTGGTATACAGTTTGCCTTTGGGAATGGCCTGCCTCACCTGCTGGGGTTGTGAGATACCAGGTGGAGGTGACTCAAGGAGGCCCCACTTAGGGGAAGTGACCGGTCAGACCCCGCTTCTTTCCAGGGTAGAGATGTGCAAATCACCGAAACTTCACTTCACCAAATTCTGTCTCAAACCTCATTCTGATTTGAGTCTGTATAACATTGTGAGCTCTATTCCCCCCCTCGTTCCCCCTGAACATTTGTGCATGGTTCTCCACCCCCACCCCACCCCCCGGACAAATGTACACAATAATTTTGCACATTTTTGAAAATTTTCATTTTGAAATTACACATCTTTAAAATGCACACATGCTGTTGAATGCATTTAGTTTTTGGTTCACGAATCACATTGCATGCTTGGAAATGTATGGACTTTGACCATAGATTGTCTCCAAGCTAGTTCTGAAAGGTGTGAACTAGGTAAAATCCTGATAAAAAATGAACTGAAACAAATTCGTCATACATCACTATTCCTGAGGCAGAACTGCTCATGCAGCAAAGTGGGCTAGTTGTCTGCAGGTCCATTTAAGCCGTATCCCGGCAGTTACATAAGCAGATCAGGGTGGTGTGCGGCGGTTGTCGTTGTTTAAATAAAGAGGCCCTAGTTCAATCAAGTTCTGGTGTCCACCTCATTATCTCCTCTACTTCCTTCTCTGTCTCTGCAACTGTTGATCAATCACTACTCATAGTTGCCTCCTAACTGAGGCTGTTTCCTGTTTTCATTGGAGAGAGCACAGCAATCAGCATAACCAGATTGTATGTCCTGAAACACTGAGTTTAAAGGTTCTTTGAATTGCCCCCTTAGCATCACTTTGTGCCTTAATTTCCATGCTGAAACAAGCAAACATATGGGTGCTATTTACTGGGTAGAAACCTCTGGCGGTGTTGGTTAACTTTACTTTAATTTTGCATCCCAAATCCTTGGATAATGGTCATATACTTCTGAATACTCTCTTGGAGATGTTTAGGGAACAGACATTTTCAAGAGGTAGTTGATGGTACAAAGACAGCTAGCAATAGGAGGAGACAGCCTCATGATCTTCCACCACCGTCCCTCTCCAGATTTCTCATAGGATTCCTAGTCTCACTTACGACCATCTGTGAAACACAGATCCATTAGAAGAAGGGGAAAAAAAACATTCTCTCCCTGCACCGCAGAAAGCTCAATTGTGTCTGAGTTTTCCTATGAGGTTTATTGGGAAGAGCAATAACCTACATTTTAATGCCCTTTATTATCAGGGTAATAAGTTCATTGTAATCATTTATGGATACTTAAATCAAAGTGTACATAGAGGATATGATTCACTGAAAGACAATAAGGAGTTGTATGCTCCAGAGTTCAAGTCCAAAAAGAGGTGTTTGTCTGCAAATTGCAATTTCGGTTTGAACTACACAAGGTAGCACATGTTGTTTCCTCTTTAACATTTACTCTATTTTTAAGTAAAGCATCCATCCAGGCTGCAATTTCCACTGGGAGGGAGGAGAAGAACAATAGCAATAACTTCCAGTGCATTCTAGTATATATGTCTACAAAGAAGTAAGCCCCATTTTCAATAGAACTCACCTTCCTCTTCTTATTTTCCACCCATAAGTTGTCTCCAGCTGCTTTTAACCTGATAGGGGAAAAGAAAAAAGTACTTACTGAAAGACTATCAGGATTGTTTCTGCAAAGAGTTTTGCCTCACTTAACCTTGTGGAATTCTTTAAGTAGGTCAAGAAAGCAATCTATGAGACTTTATATACTTGGGCTTCTAAAAAGCTCATGATGAAGTCCAATACCAGAGGTGCTTGAGAAAATTCAGCAGTCATGTGATCAGAGCATGTTTCCCCTTAATGACTGGTAACTGGCAGAGCTGTCCCAGACATTATGCCATGTGAGGCAAAGGACAAGATGGTCCCCCACCCACCCCGATTACACATACAGAAGTTGACTGGGCTGCCAGATGAATCTTTCCCTAATACTGGTAAAGGGGTAGTATCCTCCATTACATGTGAGGTCAGTAGGCCACTTTATGGAACCAGGACAGGTCGTGTGGCACACAACTCTGTCCTACAACAGAGGACTATGGCTGTGGGTTCAGGAGTAACAGTCAGGGGACTTCTGCTGCTGCCTACAGCATTTGCTGCCTCACTCTACCTAATGGTGGGGCTCGTCTTGACAACTGGTTAAAGAACAGGAAACAGATTTTAGGAATAACCAGCCCATTCTCCCAGCTGAAGGAATAAAGTACTAGTTCTCCCAAGGATATGTACTGGGGACATATTCTGATTCATTTATGACTGCATGGAAAAGAAGACCTGAAAGAGGCTATAACATAGCTGCTTTTTGAATACTGTGTACAGTTCTGGTACTCCCATCTCAAGAAGGGAAGTTAATGTGAGGAATGCCTATAGCATTGGGGGATAAAAATGGGTTCATGATAAAATAGTGTAGAGGTTTACAGAAGAAAGCTCATACTAGAATCTGGTGAATCCAATTGGCAGATTCAGAATAGATATAAGACATAATTATGTAATTTTATGGTATTGGTGTTGATCATTAGCTTAGCTTTGAAAGGGCATTAAACAAAATCATGGTTGATACACCTGTCATTGGCTCTTAGTCATGAGAGCATAAATAAAACCTCCACATACTGTGGCTATGTTACTTTTTTGTCCCAGTTGCTGGACAAAAAAAAATTTGTCTTGAAAATTGCTTCTGGGCTTTGAAGAAACATCTGGGTAGCCACAGCTGAAAACAGGATTTGGGTTAGATGGAGCCCTTTGTCTGATTCCGAAGTGATCTAATATGTTCTTAAGATTTGCCTGCTACATTTCTGCATGAGGGACTTTTATTGAAGGCACAGAGGAGTGATGGGTGAAAATGGCAACCTATACTGCATTTGTATACATCTCTACTCAGTAGTGAGCCTCATTGAGTTCAAGTGGGACTTACTCCTACGTATATGGGTACAGGATTGCAGCTCTATTCTTTTAACATATTATTTTATTTTGAATAAATATTTACTGTATCTTCATTCCATGGTGGTCACTCCAAAATGGCTAAGTGGGGTGTATTTTGCTGGGTGTCAGAAAGGCCTATCCAACCGGCTTTTGCTTGGCCGATTTGTAGTTCCCATACTTTTGGTTAATTGCATGTCAGTTAATTGCAGCATTCTTCATCCAGATGACAACTCAATTAGTAATGTTTCCCTCCTGTTTTTAAATTATAATTGATCTATTGGCAGCTGCCGTTGTTTAGATAAAGTGGGCTTAAAATGTCTACTGTTTTCTGTAACTTTCTAAAAATGATTTACATTTAACCGTGCATCTACAAAAAATGATACCCATGAAATGACACTCGTACATTTTTAAACACTTGACAGAGTCCTCATGGATCATAAAAATCAAAGTGCAAAAATTATCTCCAGTAGCTATGCTCACAGCTGCCAACTCCTGTGGGCTCTTCTGTTTGTTCTTGGGCTCTTGTCTTTTATGTGTGTAGAGAGAGCATTAAAAACAGATTTAGGATTTGTAAAAAATTTAAGTGCACAGTTGGATTTGAGAGCCTTTCACAAGGCTTCAGGCTTCTCCCAAGTAAGTCTGAAAAAAGGTAAACAAATTTCAGCATTTTGCTGTGTTTTAAATTAGGAAGTCCTGAATATTGCCATACACAACATGCCATTTTTAATTTGTTATTAATATTTTAAATGATGTGATGAAATAGGTTGAACACACTCATTTCACCCCTTACAAACTCAAGTTGCTAGGAGCATGTGTCAGGTTTGCTTTAGGGTGGATTCCTGCATTGAGCAGGGGGTTGGACTCGAGGGCCTTATGGGCCCCTTCCAACTCTACTATTCTATGATTCTATGTCTAGTTGCGGCGATATCCCTGGGATTGTCCCTGTGCATCGACATGATGCACAGGGGATCCTGGGAGCAGGGAGGGATGATCCTGAGATTTTGGGACATGTGGCCAGCTGTCCCAGTTTTCTCCCAGCTCCTCATGAGTAACCACGAGGAGCCAGGAGCCAGGAACCAGGAATGGGGTGCGGAGCTCCTCAAGAGCTCCGTGCCCATCGGGGGTGAGGTGGGGGAGCTGGAGTTTTTTGGTTTGTTTTTTAACTCTCTTTTGCGATGGAACACTCCTGCTCTCTTTTTTGATTAAAACAAAAAACAAAATGCCAGGCGCAAGGTCCTCTTCCTCCCGGGACATCGTGCACCACATGTAGACTGAGGGGGAGGATCTCACAATCATCATATCGCGAGATCCTCTCCCTCCACCCCCCTTGTCTAGCCATGCCCTACATCTCAACAACTAGTTTCCCCCCTCTCTTCCCTGCTTTACACTATTCAGTAAAGGCTGGTTTCCGCCACCAATAGTGAGACCATGGTTTTTTGATAGTGAATTACCCTGGCACATTTAACCACCTCCTTAGGAAACTGTGGTGTCATTCATGCCATGATTTCTCCCTTAGGATAACTTCCCTACATGACTATGACCAACTCATCTAAGTCTTGGGAGTCATTCTCTGAGCAGGAAAAACAACAACAAATAGATAGAAGAATTCTCGCCCCACCCCGCCTTCCTTTCACTATGGTAGTTGTGACAAAATAAAATAAAACCACAAAAGCATGATTCTTCTTTAAAAATGATAAAAGTTTATTAAGTTCATGCTTATGCCAAAATTACAAAAATAAGCAGGGGGGAAAGGTATATTTCACAAACTCAGGAACCAAAGATGGGAAATAAAATGGAGATCTAAAGTTCTAATCAGAATCCAAACCAGAAATGTCACAGATGCCAACACTAGATTGGAAACAAGGTTATGGGGTTCTTAAAAGGTTTCCTCCAAGGAGAGACATGTTTTAGGGGCACTGTGGCATCACCAACCTCTGTGACGAATATTATTAAACCTCTCCTTCGCTGTCACCACCCTATCCTTTGTCTTCTAAAAGAATGAGGGAATAATAACATTGTGTGTGTGTGTGTATTGTACACCTGAAGTAATGCTTATGACTGAGCAGACGTGGTTGTTAAACAAAATAAGAATAAAGTTGATTCATATAGAAAAAGATTTTAAAAGACACTTAAAGATTATTCTACTTTATCCCCATGTATCTACCTCCCTCAACCTCCAGGGAATACTAACCACCTTTAATTCTATCCTCACTAACCCTAACTCTAACTAACTCTGACTCAGGCCATTGCTAGACCTACCTTAAAATCCGGGGGAGAGGAGGGGAGATCCCATGAAGCTAGTATCATGGGATGACGCTCCAGTCTAGATGTCAGACATGACAAGCTCAAGAAGAGAGCTGTTGCGTCTGCCATTTTTTTCATTCTTAAAGGGACAATGCACATGAACGGTCATGTGCACAGGTAAGGGTGGTTTTTTTTACATTAAATTCATTTCCCTGCTCCCTCCACCCTGTCCCCGATGGGCGCAGCGCTCCTGGGGAGCGCTGAGCTCTGTGCACGGTTTCTCCTGGCTTCGTGCGAGTAATTGCGCAGAGCCGGGAAAAGCCACGAAATGGGCTACACACTCATGGGAAAAATTGGGCTGAAGGGGGTAGGCTATATCCCAGGGCCAGGGAGGGTTGATCCCTCCTTGAGCCCAGGATCCCCTGTGTGTCATCTGGATGCACAGGGGCAATCCCAGGTATCAGTCCGGGATATAGCCTGGTCTAGCAATGGCCTGACTCTTCTAACTGACTGACTCTTCTTACTCCCTAAAAACCCCTTAACTGTCTCTCACGCCTCCCTCTCTCTCCATTCAAATCAACCAACTAGGCATGTACTTCGCTCCGATTAGAAGCGCAGAAGCAGGAGCGAATTGACCTGCTCCACCTTGCCCAGAGGTGGAGTAGAAGCGGACTGCGGACCCCTAGAAGAAAGGCGAAGAGAAGCGGCCATTTTCGGAGTGCTCCTCTTTCCGCGGTCCGGTCCAATCGCCATCTTGAAACATTTCGCCCATTGGATTGCATTGCAGAAAAGAAAGGGGGATAACTGTGTTGTTTTTGAAGCTATCTTTCTGAAAATTCTTGTGCTTGGAGAGTCGTGGATGGGGGTCATTTTGAGCCTACTCTCAGCTCTCTGCGTGGTGCGGGTTGTGTGCTAGAATTTTTTAAAAAACCGGTGGGAAAAATACCTTTTCCGAAGAGCTGAGGGGCAGAGTCAACTACCGGTCATGATCACATGATCCCAAAGTTGGAGGAGGGGATAGGCAAAACGGGTAACTTGGGATTCTGGGAAACTTCTCTTTCTACTCTGAATGGAGTTTTCCCAGTGTTTTTTTAAAAACAGTAGCTCCACCAAATGCACAAATGCAACCTGAAATCATACTAACAGATAGGAAAACACACAGCAGTGCTACCCACCCTAACTTTGGGGAACAACTGAATACATGTGGTGCAAGAGGATGAGCTCCCCTAGGGCATCCCTTGTGGACATGCCCCCACTCTCTCCTGTACTTGGAGGGCCATCAGAGCCCTTCAAAGAGAGTAACCCGGTGGAGCAATGCCTATCATGAGTTGAAGTGACAGCTATACTCCTCAGTAGAGCTCTCGTGGTGGAGCAATGGCTTTCATGAGTTGAACTGACAGCGTTGCTTCTTAAAAGACTGGTCACTAGGACCAGTCAAATTGGCAGCTGCTTCCCCCTCCCCTGGGCATGTCCCCCTATTACTGGTAAAAGACAGATATAGCCTTTTTAAAAAAGTTCTTCTTGTTGTTTATTCAGCAACACTGCTGCTTTTAATTCCACCCCTCCTTCGTTTATTTATTTATTTATTTATTCCATTTTATATGCATTACTGGCTTATCCTTGGCTCACTTCCTTATGTCCCCAGAAATGTCTGCTGTCTGCCTGCCTTCCCTCCCTCCTCCCCTGCCCACCTCACAGGGATGTTGTGTGTGTCTGGCTTTAACTCAGGGGAGAAGTCCTTCCTGCGCTTAATTAGACTTTTGGAAGTTCCAAATCCATTTTTCAAGTGTGGAAGAAGATTCATAGGTTTATCTGTACTCCCCAATTCATGGCATGTTGGGATTTCCTTTGAAATGGCCCCATTGAGCTGTCTGCAGGTTTAAGCTCCGCCAAAAATCAGGGGATGATGGGACTGCCTTGAGTCTGGGCATGCATGTGTATCCCTGGATAAGCTATCATGGTGGCAAGTTTGAGATTTTTCATGTGCAAATTGACGGAGCTATCGAAAGGGGTGTGAATGGGGCGCCCGATTTTCATAAATTCCCCAAAAATCAGGGGATGATGGGATTGCCTTGAGTCTTGGCGTGCATGTGTATACCTCCATGAGGTGTCATGGTGCCAAACTTGAGGTTTCTAACTTTAACAGAAAAAAAGTTGTATACTTTTTTAGCTTAATGCAAGCCTATGGGGGGGGGAAATGGAGCTCCGATCCGGATCCGGAGCTCCGCAGCGGAGCGGAGCGGACATGGGCGGAGCGGGGGCGGAGCAGAGTGGACCGATCTGCAAATCGCGGATCTGGAAGAAAAGCGGAGCGGGGGGTCCGTGCACACCCCTACAACCAACCAATCAGATGACACCATTCACCCTGCTCACCATTATAACTCCCCCCTCCCACTTACTTACCATTTCCTGAAAAGAAAAGAATTGGCCACAGCAAATCTAAATCTGAACCATACACTTAAATATACCCATATAAACAATAACATTTTGTCACAGGCACGTCCCACAAAACATCCTCATTACCCTCCCCTTTCCCTTTATCTTCAACTAGTGATTTCCATGCAGATGTATAAATATATGGGTGATAAAAAGGGATCCTATTGAACAACATAGGAGACAGCCTTTCCCAACTTTATGCCCTCCAGCTGTTTTAGACTTCAACTCCCATCAGTCCCAGCTAGCATGGCCAGTAGCAGGAATCCTGTGAGTTGTAGTCTAAAATGCCTGAAAGGTGCCAGGTTGGGAAGACTGACACAGGGCAAAAGCTAAACCAGCCTTTCCTAACTTGGTGCCCTCTCCATTTTGGGACTACATCCCCCACCATTCCTGATCAATGGCCATACCAACTGGGGCTGATGAGAGTTGAGGTCCAAAATATCTGGGAGTTCCCCAGATTGGGGAAGGTTGAGTTGTGGGCTTAAAAAATCATCACATAGCTAATGCGGAGTTCGAACTGGTTCTCAAAATGTGCTTTTGAATTTCACAGGCCATTTTGGGGTAATATTTTTCAGGGGAGAGGAGAAATTCTATTTATTTTCATTGATGGGGAACTTTCTTGGAAAAGCAGTAGCAGCAGAGAAAACACATTTTCAGTGTGAAGTGAGAATTACTAGTTTGACAGAAGAGAAGGAGACTACATTTCAATGGGCATACATGCAAAAATTTGAAAAAAAATACACTTTTTCCTACATCCCTAAAGAGTATCATTACTGCACTCCAGCAAATTGAGATAAATACTCTGAGATAAAAGTGGCTCTTCCTTTTAGATTTTCAACAGAATCCTCCTCTCTACTCTTAAGAGGCAGAAACCCACCATGAGAGAAATAAGGTAAACTGGCAATTAAAAAGCAACATAAGCAAAGAGCTGCAATTAAGCTGATGAAATAAAAGGAAAAGTCAAGAAATTAGGTGAGCTGTCACAAACATCATTCCAAGTAGTCTTCACCACCCCCTGGATACTTTAAAAAGTAGAGGTGACATATTTGGAGGCTGCCTTAAAAGCTCAGACATCCAGCATTATCCTCTAATTGTAGTCCATAATGAAGTCTTCACTGCTCTACCCATACATTAAAAAGCCATTCTTTGGCAATGCACTCCATTTTCCAACTGGCACTCATAAAATGATTGTAACTCGTGATCTGGATGTCAAATTACGGTTTCTTTCACACAGCTGGAACGTATTCCAGTGAATGGAGCTGGGGAGTGATTTTTAAAAAATTATGTTTTGCACCCCATTTCATCAGCCTTCCCATGTTGCAGACTTGGTTGACTGGATTTTGCTTGTGACCAATGCTTGTGAAAACACTTATACATGGCAATATTCTTCAGTAATCCATGGGCTGTTTTTGAGTTAACAGCATCTTTTATTCGTTAGTTTTTATTTTAAATACACTCAGACTTCAAAGGTTCATTTCTAACACTCTCATTCTCTAGTCCCAGCTGTTGTCTTTTCTAATGTTTAAATATTGATTATATGCTTTTGGGTGTTGTCTTCTTGCTTGCACGGCCCTGTTATGTGCCATACACATTGATGGTGCTATATAAATAATACATTTGACAAATAAGGATAATATAGATTTGCAGAGCTGTGGCAGTGGATAGAGTGTCATAAAGAGAAATCCTGTACAAAGCTGCCATGGAAATACAGCAAGGCTGTCTGTTCCTTTTTAATTTCATTAGCAAAGTTCACTATAGCATATCATGTTTGTTAGTGACAGAGCTGACTCTATGATCAGGATCCAAGTCTGGGGTTGCTGAGGCAACTCCAGAATTGCCCATCCACTGCTGCATGGGCGAAGCATATCCCATCCTGCACATGTCTAGCATTCCCCCCCCCCCCAACTCAACACTCAATCTTTCATTTAGCCACTTAACAGATTTCTCCAGCAATGTGCTGTCATATTTGGTGATGAAGAAGGCTGTAATTTCAATAGCACCGCGTGAGTGAAAAGTTGTGACACTGTACTGAGATGACAAATTTTCAAACCCTTATCGTTAGCACAGTTTTTCTGTCACAACGTCTTAGAGGATTGGTGTGTGTGTGTGTGTTTGTGTGTGCGTGTGTTTAAATCTGCAAACATGAAAATTATGACTGCAATCAAAGCATCTCTTTTCTCTTTTGTGAATGGGCTTACTAAAGCAAGCAATCCTCTCTGCCTCTCTTTGATAAACGGATTTATTTACTTTCAGGAGAACTGGAGTTAGAATATTTCTTGGGGCAATTTCCATTTACAGAGGAGGCTGCAGTCTTTTTCTGTTTCTTATAAATCCCTTTCCTGGCTGTTCTACTATACTGCTCTGGGTGTGTGCGTGGGTGTGTGCGCGTGCGCGGACGCATTTGCCATTGCTGTAGCTAACTTCAAAAGTATTTGGTGTTAAAGATATCACCAAGCAATGTCATCGCTCCAGTGAAATAATAAAAGAGGGGGCATCTCTTTTATTACTAAAAGAGGGCATTTCTCTGAATGTTCAAGAATTCAAAAACTGGGATCATTGCTTTGCAAATGAAGCAAAGTCAGAGGCTTGCAAACTTGCCATCACAGGAAAGAAAACAACCAGTTTTCCAATGTCGGTTTTCAGTGCACAGTTTGCTTATTTGACCACATAACATGATGCATTGTCAATGTGAAAACACTCAGGAACCTGATGGCGAAGGTGGCTTATCAGATTCCCAGTAGCTGGGTGAAATTAAGGGTGAAATTTCATTTCAGGCAATGGCACAGCTTTCACCTCTGCAGTTTTCAAAGAATTTCCCAATGACAATTTCATCAGGACTATCACCATTGTGCCTTGCAGGCCTCAAGTAAACACGCATGCAGAGTGAATGGTGCAGAAACCGAGGAAAAAGAGAAGAGTTCCACTCAATACTGTAAAAAGAGAGCGGTCACTAACCAGAACAAAGGAATCAAAAGGTACCAATGATACATGAAAAAAACATTGTAGTAAGTGACAACTGTTTATGACACACTGAACAATTACTGTGAAAATATAGATACAGTAACGAATGCCAAACAGTCAAATGGCATTCATTTGGCACTGTTTGGAGTGAATGGTGCAGAACAGAAAAGTTGCTTTGAAAAGAATTATTGCAGATGACTGGGCTACAAGATTAACAAGATTCCCATTTGCACCACATGCTACACCATGTCCTACAACTGGGTCCAGCCCAACTGAACTGCTTAAGGGACATCACCTCAGGACATGTCTAGATCATGTTCACCCTAACCTTGCCAGAGATTTGCAGTCTAAGAAATACCAGGTGAGTATTCTGAATTGACATCCAGAAATTTATGTACTTTTTCTCCATAGGAACCAGTGTGTGGTCTTGTAACTATGGAGTGATCCACAGGAGGTTCCATCTACAATTGTAGAGGTGACAGGACCAATTTCATATAAGGTATAGACTGTAGATGAACAATTTTTGAGAAGTCATGTGTATCAGCTGTGAGGATACACCAATACAAACAATCTTTCAGAGAGAGTTCCAGAGTGCCACCTCAGAGAAGGTCCTGTCCTGAGTTCGCATGAAACTAGCTCCTCTTGTTAATGTGACATATAGAAGGGCCTCCAAAGCAGATCTTAAATTATATGCAAGTTTATACAGAAAGAGGCAGTCTTTCGGAAATACTTGTTCCAATTGACATAGTGAGTTTATATCAGGGATGGGGAAAGTGTGGCCTTCAGATACTGTTGAACTTCAACTCCCATGATCCCTCACCATTAGTTATGCTGGCTAACCAGAACATCTGGAGGACCACATGTTCCCCATACCCTGATTTACATAGTTATAAAAGAAACAGAGCAAGTAGTGGTTGTTCCCAAATTTAAAAGCCCCTGTATACTTCTTGGCAAAAGAAGCCATCATTTAGCTTTCACTAGCACAACACTTTCTACTTGAATACCATAAAAATACCTTGCAAAAGCTTTCATGATATTTTAATAGGGGGTGGGGAACGAATCTTGACACTAGGCCTAAGGTTACCTCTTTTAATTCTATTTATACTGGAGGATACAGTTTGAGGCTGATGATTACTGCTATGTGAAAGAACCCTAATTATAATGTATCCCTTTGTTATTCTAGTATAATGTCTTGAATTCTTGGAGAAAACTTGATTCTGTTTTTATCCCTTTAAAAAAAGCAAAAGAAACACCCATGAAAGTGGTTCCCCCACTTCCGTAGCTCCAATAATTAACACCGTGACCTTGACATTCTTTATTTGTCTTTTATCTTTCAAGGGTCAGTAGCTTTAGTTGTGGCAGTGAATTATGAATGCAGCAGTTGTATGCCTGCCTGCGGGTCTGGTTCACTCCCTCAATAAAGGGAAACAGAAGGGAGCTTCTTCCTGAACAATATTGATTTCATCAGTAAGAAAGGTTCTGCTGGGTGTCTTTGGCACACTTGCCTTGTAAACAACATGAATTAATTAATATGTCCTATAAGAATTTGAAAGGCTGCATGTTCATCTTTAATGCTAAGTGAAAGTCCCAGAAGTCTTCTCATCTTATGTAGCTTTTTGCCATATGTAACAAAACAAATCAGTTATTTAAAACTGAGCAGGACATTTTTGGGGCTCATGTGCTTGATGAATTCAGAGGTGTCGTATAAATAGAGTACATATATTAGGCATTGCCCAGTCAAAGGGGGAAATTATATAGGTTCCATGATCATAGAATCATAGAATAGTTGAGTTGGAAGGGGCCTATAAGGCCATTGAGTCCAACCCCCTGATCAATGCAGGAATCCACCTTAAATCATACCTGAGAGATGGCTATCCAGCTGTATCTTGAAGGCCTCTAGTGTGGGAGAGCCCACAACCTCCCTAGATAATTGGTTCCATTGTCATACTGCTCTAACAGTCAGGAAGTTTTTTCCTGATGTCCAGCTGGAAGCTGGCTTCCTGTAACTTGAACCCATTATTCCATGTCCTGCACTCTGGGTTGACCAAGAAGAGATCCTGGTCCTCCTCTATGTGACTTCAGTACACTTCAGTACAGGCTCCTGTTGGAACACTTGGTGCATGAGAGGCATGGGCTAAGACAGTCCCAGCAAGACTTGGCCAGAGCTGGGTGCACCCACTGACATCCGCTTACCTCCCCTCCTTGGCGATGCTACTCCTTGACACTCTATTGAGGAGCAACATCAGCAAAGAGAGAAGGGAAGCACCTGTCAGAAGATGCAGGCTCCTGTGGACCACCAAAGGCATGCTGGGAGGTGTAGTACTGGCATGTAGAGTGGCTGATTTTAAGTAAAGCATTTGTTAGCAACTCCAGCAAAGGAGATTGTTACCTTGTCGTGGTGCTGGAGCTTGAGAACCTCAAGGATGCCATGAGCTAAACCGTGAAGGGAAGGTCATGGCAGAGAGGTCAGACTGAATACGATCCCTGGGGAAGGTAATGGCAACCCACCCCAGTACTCTTGCCATGAAAACTAAATGGATCAGTACAACCAGAGATGTGTCGGTATACCATCGGAAGATGGGACCCCCAGGTCGGAAGATGGTCGAAATGCTACTGGGGAGGAACAGAGGATAAGTTCAACTAGCCCCAGATGTGATGACGCAGCTAGCTCAAAGCCGAAAGGACGGCTAGCGGCCGACGGTGCTGGTGGTGAACGACGAATCCGATGTTCTAAAGGTCAACACACCATAGGAACCTGGAATGTAAGATCTATGAGCCAGGGCAAATTGGACGTGGTTATTGGAGAGATGTCAAGAATAAATATAGATATATTGGGTGTCAGCGAACTGAAATGGACCGGAATGGGCCACTTCACATCAGACCAGCACCAGATCTACTACTGTGGACAAGAGGATCACAGAAGAAACGGAGTAGCCTTCATAATTAATAATAAAGTGGCTAAAGCAGTGCTTGGATACAATCCAAAAAACTATAGAATGATCTCAATTTGAATTCAGGGTAAGCCATTTAACATCACAGTGATCCAAATATATGCCCCAACCACAGATGCTGAAGAAGCAGAAGTAGATCAGTTCTATGAGGATCTGCAGCACCTACTGGATAATACACCAAAAAGAGATATTATTTTCGTTACAGGAGACTGGAACGCTAAGGTGGGCAGTCAAATGACATCTGGAATTACAGGTAAGCATGGTCTAGGAGAACAAAATGAAGCGGGACATAGGCTGATAGAATTCTGCCAGGACAACTCACTGTGCATAACAAACACTCTCTTCCAACAACCAAAAAGATGGCTTTATACATGGACTTCATCAGATGGCCGACACCGAAATCAGATTGACTACATCCTTTGCAGCCAAAGGTGGTGGACATCTATACAGACAGTAAAAACAAGACCTGGAGCTGACTGTAGTTCAGATCACGAACTTCTTATTGCACAATTTAGAATCAAACTAAAGAGAATAGGGAAGACCCACAGATCAGTTAGATATGAGCTCACTAATATTCCTAATGAATATGCAGTGGAAGTGAAGAACAGATTTAAGGGACTAGATTTAGTAGATAGGGTTCCGGATGAACTATGGACAGAAGTTCGCAACATTGTCCAAGAGGTGGCAACAAAAAACATCCCAAAGAAAAAGAAAACCAAGAAGGCAAGATGGCTGTCTGCTGAGACACTGGAAGTAGCCCAAGAAAAAAGGAAAGCAAAAGGCAACAGTGACAGGGGGAGATATGCCCAATGAAATGAAAAATTCCAGAGGTTAGCCAGAAGAGATAAGGAATTATTTTTAAACAAGCAATGTGCGGAAGTGGAAGAAGACAATAGAATAGGAAGGACAAGAGACCTCTTCCAGAAAATTAGAAACATCGGAGGTAAATTCCAGGCAAAAATGGGTATGATCAAAAACAAAGATGGCAAGGACCTAACAGAAACAGAAGAGATCAAGAAAAGGTGGCAAGAATATACGGAAGATCTGTATAGGAAGGATAATAATATCGGGGATTGCTCAGACGGTGTGGTCAGTGAGTTAGAGCCAGACATCCTGAAGAGTGAGGTCGAATGGGCCTTAAGAAGCATTGCTAATAACAAGGCAGCAGGAGACGACGGTATCCCAGCTGAACTGTTTAAAATATTGCAAGATGATGCTGTCAAGGTGATGCATGCCATATGCCAGCAAATCTGGAAAACACAAGAATGGCCATCAGACTGGAAAAAATCAACTTATATCCCCATACCAAAAAAGGGAAACACTAAAGAATGTTCCAACTATCGTACAGTGGCACTTATTTCACATGCCAGCAAGGTAATGCTCAAGATCCTGCAAGGTAGACTCCAGCAATTCATGGAGCGAGAATTGCCAGATGTACAAGCTGGGTTTAGAAAAGGCAGAGGAACTAGAGACCAAATTGCCAATATCCGCTGGATAATGGAGAAAGCCAGGGAGTTCTAGAAAAACATCTATTTCTGTTTTATCGACTATTCTAAAGCCTTTGACTGTGTGGATCATAACAAACTGTGGCAAGTTCTTGGTGGTATGGGGATACCAAGTCATCTTGTCTGCGTCCTGAGGAATCTGTATAACGAACAAGTAGCAACGGTAAGAACAGACCACGGAACAACGGACTGGTTTAAGATTGGGAAAGGAGTACGGCAGGGTTGTTTACTCTATTTAACTTGTATGCAGAACACATCATGCGATGTGCTGGGCTTGACGAATCCAAGGCTGGAGTTAAAATTGCAGGAAGAAACATTAACAATCTCAGATATGCAGATGACACCACTTTGATGGCTGAAAGCAAGGAGGAGCTGAGGAGCCTTATGACAAAGGTGAAAGAAGAAAGTGCAAAAGCCGGGTAGCTGTTAAACCTCAAAAAAACCAAGATTATGGCAACCAGCTTGATTGATAACTGGCAAATAGAGGGTGAAAACGTGGAGGCAGTGACAGACTTTGTATTTCTGGGTGCAAAGATTACTGCAGACCCTGACTGCAGCCAAGAAATCAGAAGACGTTTACTTCTTGGGAGGAGAGCAATGACAAATCTTGATAAAATAGTTAAGAGCAGAGACACCACACTGACAACAAAGGTCCGCATAGTTAAAGCAATGGTATTCCCCTATGGCTGCGAGAGCTGGACCATAAGGAAGGCTGAGCGAAGGAAGATAGATGCTTTTGAACTGTGGTGTTGGAGGAAAATTCTGAGAGTGCCGTGGACTGCAAGAAGATCAAAGTCCATACTCCAGGAAATAAAGCCAGACTGCTCACTTGAGGGAATGGTATTAAAGGCAAAACTGAAGTACTTTGGCCACATAATGAGAAGACAGGATACCCTGGAGAAGAGGCTGATACTAGGGAAAGTGGAAGGCAAAAGGAAGAGGGGACGACCAAGGGCAAGATGGATGGATGATATTCTGGAGGTGACAGACTTGACCTTGGGGAAGCTGGGGGTGGCGACAGCCTATAGAAAGCTCTGGCGTGGGCTGGTCCATGAAGTCACAAAGTGTTGGAAACGACTGAACAAATTAACAATGGGTTAGCCAATCAGGTCATGTGTCAGGGGTGAGACAGAAAGAGAGAGAAAAGAAACAGATTTAATTTGTTTTAAAGCTACATCACAGGTCTAGCACTGCCCTACTTTTCAGGGTTGTTGTAAGGATGAGAGAAGTAAAAAAGATATGAATTTAATTTGTTAAAAAGTTAACTCACAGGCTTAGAACAGCCTAGTACTTTAAGTTGATTACTTTGCAGACATATATGAGGCCTGAGCAATGCTGGATATATCAGCTAGTTTGCTATAAATAAGAAACCCCATAGGTGTGATTGCCCAGTTAAGAAGGAGTTTCCACAAGGAGGAGGAGATGAAATCCCACATAGGATGGCACTAAAGGTCCCTTATGGTAGTGCAATATAATTTATGTTAGTACTTGTGTCACACTGGATACTGTTTACTATCTTTTATTTATACTAAGAGGTATACAAGTATTGTAAGTAAATAAATAGGAACAGTATTTATTCAAAGGGGGGAAAAGTTTCTCTTGATTGTTAGATTAACCCACCAAGTGAAACAGTATTTTTGAAATTAAAAAAATTGTCAAACCTAATGCTTGTTGAAGACCAAACAAGATTAGATTTTGGATATCTGTGATGAAATCTCCCATCTCATTACATTTCTTGTAAAAGCAGTAGGAATGATGCTGTCATGTTTCCAAGCCCTCCCGCTGTGATGTGAGACAATAAAGATGTCTGCCAAGTAATCTACAATGCTTTATTCAGCAAATAAAATCTCTTTGCACCTGAAGAGCGTACAAATGCTAGGAACTTTCCACTATGCTAAAACATGGCTAACTGAGCTAGACAATTGTCTTTTCAACAAAAGGGAAGGTTTTGTCCCTGAGCCATTTACTTCAGGGAGGATTCCTCTGAAGAAGCAAGCCTTTGGCGAGAAGCTAGCCGAGCTGATCGCTTCTTGACTCCTTTTAGCTCTTCCCATCTGAGTCTGCGGCAGACTCTGGGATCAGTCATCTCTGAAGTCCCTTCCTCCTCTGTGGATTGCTGAGTTCCCACAGATTCTGCGTCATTAGCATTTTCTCTGATAAAGTCCGGTGAAGATTCATCCCTGGCTCCTGAAGAGCCTGGGAGAATCTCCTCCCCCACTTCCTATATTGTCTGGTATATTTCCAGTCCTGTATCTTCTGGTTCAGAATCTGATTTCAATTGATAGTCTGAAACTCCTTCCCCCACACTAAGGGCCTGATCATGACAGATACCACTGCAGGGGAGGGAAATTGTTCTTTCTTGTGTTGTCTTTGATCATTTGTGCCCCAGGTGAGGGAAATATATTTGTACCCAGATGTAAATTTTAAAAAAATAATAATTATCAGGAAATCAAAATGAACTCTGAATTTGAAATTTAAATTCATCATTACCTTCTGTGTAATAAGTCCATGTCAGAAGTTGGGGAGGGGGGAGTGCTAAATTTACCATTGCTATAAAGAAAATAAATGGTTAGAATGAAATTACATTTTCGGATTCACTGAACTCCATGGTTTCTTCTTGGATGGCTGCCCCCCACCCCCACCCCAATTTTCTCTGTCAGCTGCAGGAAAGAAGCAGCATATGATAGGGGTATCCATTCATTTTGTAGGGAATGAGAAATTGAAACAGTTGGGAACCACTTGATTACTTTGTTGTTAGCAAAGAAACAAATGCCAGGGTCACGGGTTCTGAATGTCATATATCGTACATTGTCGTACATTCGTTACTCAGAACACATTCATTTTTCTCTTGCAGCCAGAGGTAGGTCAGAAGGAGATTATAAGGAAAAGGGACAGCATGCAGAAAAAGGGAGGTTCATCAGTTTGCATTGTCAGTCTTATACTCAAGCACATTTTAGCAGAATCCTCTAATCACAATGGAAAGAGGTAGGACTTGTGGAAGTCTATAAAGGAGTGAGATAAAGGCTTGTTTTTACTTTCTTTCTCCTTGGAGGCTAAACATTTGCGGATTCCTCTGCTGGTCTGTTATTTCAACTTTGTGCAGTTCCTCTTTTGGTTTCTTTAAGCATTTTCAATCCAATCCACACTGGTATTTCCTTAACTTTACTATTTCTTTATGCTCAGTTAGTTTGTAGTTTAGATCTATATTAGTGAGCATTTAACTGTGTGAGTCTGTCTGAATGCCTTTTAAATTGCCCATAAAGCAAGGACTCCTTTCCTCTTGTGTATCAAAATTTGCAGGTTTGATCCTTTGGAGGGGCAGTACAATGTCTGAAGATGCAATTCCACCTGAATGGAAAACACAGAAGTTACTGGCAGTAGCAGAACAACTGGGTCTCCCACTAAAATGAAGATGAATGGGAACAATGAATACAAATGAAACAATAATGAAAATGAATGCGGTTTGAATGAATAGCAAAACTAATGATGATTTAATTCAAACAACGGCAGCAACAATTAAACCAACACTATCCTAGCACATCCTCAACTGAATGGCTCGTTGTCTTTCTTTGAGCAGGGAGATGCGTCCTTGTTCCCCCAAGGATGGAGCCATTTGTGAAGCCAATGCATTGCATCTGTTTTGGTCACATTTCTTGTTTGCTGTGTACCCTGTGTACATGCCCAGGGGATGTGTATAGATTTCAAATGCAGCAAGACCAAATTTCATACCCAATGCTGGCACCCATGTGTGTGTGACTTTTTGGATGATGCACAGAATTAGACAGGAATTGTGTGCATCTGTACGCATAAGTAAGCCTGAGTACATTTCAGAAGAATGGAATTCTTCCCCATTTCTAGTCTTCCTCTCTGTGTGAAATATTCTGGTTTTCTGTGCATGTTAAGATTCTGTAGAGGATGTGCATTCATTTCATTTTGGGATGAATACAACAAACATGTAACAAATGGGGTTAATTTGCTCCATTCGTAATGACAGAAATTTGTCCTAAATGAGTAGGTACTCATTTTGTACCACTTGTGCCTCATTATGGGGGTTTGAAATCCCAAGCCAGCACAAAACCAGGCATAGTTAAATCTGATGGGACACAGAGAAGACAGCAAGAGCGTGGGAACATGCAGGGGGAAATTGGCATGCTGAACATTCTGGTCACCAACTCAGACATTCTCACAAAAGTGTGAATCAATCTGATGAGTCAACTTTACATGCAGCTACCCAACCACTTGTAACTAAGCGACTACAACTAACTCAAAATGCCCCTTCCAAATTCACTACACAATTCTCTTGTGAAAGCTATACATTTATTGTGGCCAGAGTAGAAGCTGCTCTTTTTTCTTCCTTTTAATCTGAAGATTTAGTTAGGTTTTTGCAGAAGTGCAGCAGCCAAAACAGAGCCTGTCCCATTCTCACAGGGATCAGGGGAAGCCAACACCATCTGACAGGGTCCAATCTGGGCAAGAAGGTCTAGTTTCTATGAAACCATCAGATCAATGCAGGCAAGAATGTGGTCAAGATGAGTGGATCAGGCAAAGCAAGCTAGGCAAAGGCAGAAGCCCTCTTGTATAAAGAACATCTTCAATCAGAACCATGAATAGTTCAGAGTGAACTTTGTTGGCTGGAGCTCTCTCCTACAAAAAACATTGGAGGATGTTTTCTCAGCAGGTAGCTAAACCTAACTGAAGCCTTGTGCAGGCTAAGAAGACCTGGAGTGCCATCAGCTCTGTCCTCCTGGAAGAGCTGACTGGATTGTTAAAGGGCCCTCACCTGGCTTCATAGCCTGAGACTTCTGCAAGGCTGGGGAGATGGCAAATCTGCTGGGGACTTATCCTCTGAGACAGACAATGATGGCAGGTTTGTGACCTCTGGTTGGGAGGACTCTCAATAGGGCACTGCCTGTCATATCCCCAAGGGAGTAGGCTGTGCCTCATCCTCATCAGGATCCTCTGCTGCATACTGGAGAGCCCAAGATCTGGCATCACCTTGTTTTGTTTCCCCATCACTTTGGAGGTGTTAGTGCATCACTGCCACTTGAGAAAGCACCTCCCCTCCTCCATCCAAACATTTTCTCCCAGGACCAAAATACCCCACCCTCACATTTGGTCAAAGCAACAATTTTGGCCAAGTTCAGTATAGCCCCAGGTGCTCGTGCTCTCTCTCTCTCTCTCTCTCTCTCTCTGTGTGTGTGTGTGTGTGTGTGTGTTATCTTTGGGAAATAACAGATAACCTTTGGCGTTTTGCTAGCTTATTTATTTGTGCAAATGAAAAGGACATTTATCTATTTATTTCCATTTCCATTTAGTATTTTTATTTTCTAGATTTACTTTGATCTAATTTTTAGTCTGACTATGCTGGGTGAGGAACATTTACCATTTCAAATCAGGCCTCCTCCTCCCTCATTTATCAACTCTCCTTCCTCATTTACCAAGCTAGGCCTTTTTCTAGATCTTGAGTGATCTGAGAGTTATTCCTGTTTGATTGAAGATGGTGGTGGGATATCTTAGGGTTCTCGTTTTAAAAATACTGGAGCCAAATTTCTGTCCTGTACTGTCCCATTCTTAGGAGAGTCAGATTTATTTCTAGACTGAATATAATGTTTATTAATTCAGTTTCTCTGTCCACTTAGTCTGGGAACCAGCAGCAAATGACCTTTGGAGTAGCCTTAGAAAAAAAGAGGGCCAGCCAATGGCATTGTCTTCCCCAAACTAAGCCAGCTAAGGTCAGAATTATGTCTACCTCAACTATGATATAATTCAATTACTTAGGCTGTTTGGTTTGGGGAAAATAGAGGGTCAATGTTTCTTCTTTCCCTGCCCCACTGCCTAGAAATAAAAATTATTTCTACATTGAATATAATATTACTAATGCACTGTCTTAGTCCATTTGGTTTGGGAGACAGCTGCAACTGAACTTTAGGGTAGTCTTTGAAAAATAGAAGAATACTTTTGTCCTCTACTCTCTTGCCTAGGAGGGTCAGAATTATTTATACATTGAATATTTATAATTCTCCATTTCTTTGGGCTGGGACTTAATGTTGGGAGAGACTTTGAAAAATAGAGAACATACCTAGGATCTCAGTATTTCTGCCTTAAACGTCTAGCATTCTCATTCTGTTGGGGTTAGCATTCGAAGAAAAGAGGAGTACAGTATGTTTCTGTCCAATCCATCTCAGAGACAGAAGCCCTATAGAGGTGTTAAAAATGGTTTAAATTTAATGCAGGAGAAGGAGAGTTACTCTGGCCTCCCTCCCTTGTCACATTTGTCACCCTCAACTCATGGAAGGGGACAGTCTAAAGAGGAGAACATCCTGTATCTGTGGGATCTCTCCATGTAAGCCAGAATCCAGAAAAGTCCATGGCTTGGCTTGTGTAGAGAACCCACAGATACAGGAGGCTACCCTCTTCAGACTGTCATCCTCCACAATGTGCAAGAGGGGTGGAGCAGCAGAACTCCTTCTCACAGTTTGATTTTAACCCATTTTTGAAGACCTAAATTGGGCTTGAAAATAGAGTGAAAATGGAATACCAGTTGCAAACACAGAAGTTATAGGAAAAACACCTGGGTCGAAACTCTCCTCACGGCCTGAGTTCGATCCCAGTAGAAGCTGGTTCTCAGGCAGCCGGCTCAGGTCGACTCAGCCTTCCATCCTTCCGAGGTCGGTAAAATGAGTACCCAGCTAGCTGGGGGAAAGGTAACCACGACTGGGGAAGGCAGTGGCAAACCACCCTGCTACAAAGTCTGCAAGAAAATGTCAGCGAAAGCAGGCGTCCCTCTAGGAGTCAGTAATGACTCAAGTGCTTTGCATGAGAGGTTCCTTTCCTTTCCTTTCCTTCCATTCAAATCAATGGGCACAAAAACTCATGTGCATGATGGAAACAAGCAACATTTCATGATGTTCTTAGGACGTTGTTAGGGTGCTTTTAGGATGTTTTAACAATGTATATTATGTTTTAATTCAGTTTTATGTATTTTATATCTACTGTTGTTCCCCACCTCAATCAAAATGCAGAGGCAGGTAAGAAATAAATTAACAACAACAACAATATTCTAAGCAATGGGAAATAAAATATGTTTTTAAAAATGAACGTAGTATTGAAACACTTTCTTCCTACGTACCCTTAGGAATCTGTTTTAGGTTGCATATATAGGAATCAGAACAGTTCCTATATTGGTCTGTGTGTAAAAAACATCTTCATCATATGCCATACAATTGTGTTGTGTCTGAGTTGCTGCTGTGTACCTAGTTTGAAACAGTCGATAATTCATAATCCAAAATTAATTTAATGACTGTACCGAATAGATAATTCATAATCCACAAAAAATAATTTAATGACTGATATAACAACATATTTATTGCTGGTTTCACTATTACCAGTGCTGATAGTCTTTGTTTAGAAGTACTGAAGATAATAAAACTGTTCGAAATTCTTCAATGAATCCTTCCATGTATGACTCCACATGGGGATAACTTATTTTCACTAGTGATTCTATCCCTTAATAGAGACCTAATGTTTCCTGTAGAGAGACAAGATATAAACTAGTGTAGTTAATTTAATCTAGAAAGTGTTTGTTCCTCATTAGTGTAAGAGAAAAAGATGTTACATTTCTAGTATTGCTTTTCCTAGGACTTGGGTTTGGGTAAACTATCTAAGGGCACAATTACTAAGATCTGACTGTATTTTCCATTTTGAATCAAATCTGATTCCTTAGCTAAGTAGAATACAAACTCTTTTTAAAGTTTAGACTTGCACAAATTGAGATTTCCCTCTACATTCACCCCTGCTGCACAAAAGTTAACTCAAGACTTATAACTTACTTAACCCTAGTTTAAAGGTTTGGCTACTCTTAAGACACAAACCCACATTTGTAAATAATGTAGTAAATAAACCTCCAATTTTTTTTCATGCATCTCCACTAGTATAGTAAATATCCAGTGTAGGGCTGTACATCACTTCAGATCTGAATTCTTAATCTGAGGCAAATTGGGATGATTCAGAGGGCTTTGATACAGGTCTAAATTGAATTGAAACAGGTCCAAATCAGTCCAAAGTGAATCAGCATGATCTGAATCAATTCAGATTGATTCGGATCTTTCTCAACATGGATAGGCATGAAAATTGGCACAGTAATAGGGCTTCAGTAGGGCTTCTTTGCTGTCAAGGTTGAAGCACATCGGTTCATCCCCTGATTTTTAGGATTTTTAAAAAAAATTGAGGGTTTATTTTTTTTAAAAAACTACGCTGTCATTTTTAAAGATAAAAAGATGAAACTTAGCTCTGTAATAGCTCTTAAGTAGGGCTTTAGGGATGACAAGGTTGATGCATATTGGTTCATCCCTGTTTTTTGGGGGGAATTTATAAAGTTCAAACTCAAACCTCCTCACTGGGGTCTAGCACCTTGAGAAGTAGCCATGGGCTCATCTACACCAAGCAGGATATTCCACTATGAAAGCGGTATATAAAAGACAGGAGCCACACTACTGCTTTATAGAGGTATTGAAGTGCACTACAGAATCTACTATACTGCTTTATAGTGGTACTGAAATACTCTGACAACTGTTGAGGCCCATGACACATCTACACCAAGCAGGATATAACACTATGAAAGTGGTATAAAAGTGGTATATGGTATCTGTCATGGCCCCAACAGCTGTCAGTGCACTTCAATACTGCTATAAAGCAGTAGTGTGGCTCTCACCTTCTATACGCCACATTCATACTGCTTTCATAGTGGAATATCCTGCCCCAAGTTTCAGGGGGAGAAAATTAAATTACAGATAGATATGAAAATTAGCACCATGGTAGGTCTTCAGTAGGGCTTCAGCCATGCCAAGTTTGAAGCAGAGCGGTTCAACCCTTGTGGTTTATTTTATGGAATTTTATAAATGTATGCTTTATTATTGTGTACTGCTTGTGCATAACACACAGAAGAGACACATACACACACAAAGTAGAAGGGGATGTTTATTATTATTATTGTTATTATTATTATTATTATTATTATTATTATTATTATTATTATTATTATTATTATTTTGGCTGTGCTGGTTACAGTGCAATAAGATGGACCCTGAATCAATCCTCCTCCTTGATGTTTATTCTTTCAGTCGTTTCCGACTCTTCGTGACTTCATGGACCAGCCCACTAAGTGGATGCCAAAGTATCCGCTTAAAGTGACTGTCTATATTTTGAACCACTGAGCCCACCTCACAGGTCCAGTTTTATTTGCTTTCTGCCAGCCTCTCTGGGCCAGCCAACCTCTCTGCCCTCCTGGTGCCTGGGAGATGTAGATGGACTGGGTGGGTCAACCCCATAAGCCTATGGCATACTTGCTCCCAGTGCTCCATGTTGATAGCTGCCTGTTGCCTCTTCTCCTCTGTGTCTGCCTGCCAGGGCTGGTTTGTTTGCTTTCTGCTGCTGTCTTTGTGCATGCCCACATAGCTGCCTCCTTGCCTCTCTGCCTGACTGCCTGAGCACCAGCACACTTCTCCAATATGATCTGTCTAGTCCTGCCTTGAAGGGCTGGTTTGTGTTTCTGGCTTTGCTTTGACTCAATTTCTGAGGCACATTGCTCCCAGCCAGGTAATGTGTGTATTGCAGGCAGGCAGCCTCATGCTTTTCCTGTTTCTCTCTGAATGGGAAGAGCATGAGGATATGTCAGCTTCAGAACAAAAGTAAAGTAGAGAAGATTTGCACTTGAAGGGATAGTGTGAGCTTGAATGAATACACACTTTCTCAAATCACTCTTTGCTTGGAGTGGTTGCTTTAATTTTTTCCTTGAAAATCACATTTTTTAGGAGTGGATTAAAGAAATTCCACTGCACAGATGTGTCTGAAATTCGGCACAGATAAGCAGTTCCAGGGTATCTGTAAGGTGTCCAAAATACATGTTTGTCTCATGAAAAATGAGAAAGATATAGCACTTTGCTTTGACTGGTTTGTCCGAAAAATGACATTTTTAGCAGTGAATTACAGGAAAACCACTGCACAGGTGGGTCTGAAATTTGGCACATATGAGCACCCCCAGGGCATATGTATGTTCACCCACTTTCATGATCTATCTTGAAAAATAAAAAAGTTATAGGCATTTACCTTTTCCAATGCAAATCTATGGGAAAATGAAAAATCAGAAAAATTTGGACATCTGAATCTTGATTTGGATTCAGATCCGAGGCAAGGTGGACTGGATCCAAATCAATCCAAATTGAATTGGGCTTGATTTGGAAGGTCCGAATCAGGATCTGAAGTGAATCGGGGGGGGGGGGGGTCTGTTCAGATCTCTAATCCAATGCACATGGATACAAGAAGCAAAAATAGAATTGGGAATATGGATTCATGCCAGACCCTTCAAGAGACACAATCCTCATTTTTCTCTAATGTTTTAAACTGAGTAATTTGTCAGGTGTTTTAGAATGCACAAGAAATCTATCAGCATTACTGCTCACTTCTGTATATCTCTGAGATGAATAGAAATGCCACTCATAAGAGTGACAAGTTGTAAAAATAGCATTTATAGTTGCAAAAACTTGCAAATAAATAGCTGTATTTTCTGAATAGTATACCTCTAAAAACATTCAGTCCTGAAAATCAAAAATTGTGATTTGAGGATTATGCTGGATATTGAGTGCTGATGGGGACATTCAAATGGCAAAATTTAGGTGTGACAATTGAGGAGGGAGGTAAATTCCAACTCTTACCTTTTATGCACCAGAAAGTATCAGTGGAGACAAGGCAAGTACATCAAAAAAGAGGTGGCAACCCTATTTCAGCATCACAAAGATGGCTGAATACACAGGGATTCAAACTCACGGCTCATCTACACCAAACAAAATATTGCACTATGAAAGTGGTATGAAAGTGGTATATAAAAAGCAGGAGCCACACCAAGCAGGATATAGCGGGATGAAAGTGGAATGAAAGTGCTATATGGCATGTGTCATGGGCCCCAACAGTTGTCAGTGCATTTCAATACGGCTCTAAAGCAATAGTGTGGCTCCTGCCTTTTATATACCACTTTCATCCCACTTTCATAGTGGAATATCCTGATTGGTGTAGATGAGCCCCCAGACTTTTAAAAGTGAAGCAGTTAAAGCCCTCTACCTCTCAGTTTTTCTTTCTCCCACATTCATCTTTTTTAATGTTAAATTCCTTCTGTCCTATTTATGAAAACATTCATGAATTTCAGTAAATTCTGTCAACCTTCTGAGCATGAGGCATTAGGGTGTAACACATGGCTATATCAGGCATTGTCACAGCAAGACTGAATTGGGCACTCTCTCCCCTCCTGGGCATTGCCACAACTTCTGCAATTGGCCAACCTCTTCCCTCCATGCTGATGGCTCAAGAAGACCTAGCATTACTCATTGATGCAGGCTTTCCTTTTCTTATCTGTGGCACAAGAGCTCCTTCCTATGCCAGGTTCAGAGCTGGTGCAAGCAGGAGGACCTGCTGCCACTGGGATGGCATGTGATGAGCCATCACTGCTGCCAGTGGGGAGGAGCATGAGCCTCCACCATTGCCACGGGGTGGGGTGTGACTTGCTGGAGCCACTGTGACCTTCTCCCTCTTCATCTTTTGTTTGTGGGGACCTTTTTAAGAGCAAAGCATTGACAGAGAGGTGGCCCTGGAGCCCATCTGTGTTATGACTGCCAGACAATCTCCATGGTCACTTCCCTGCCTATGCCTTGCTCTTAGGGAGGGCCACTCAGACAGTCAATTAGGCTATGTGGACTCTCTCAAGAGCTGCACTGAGAAATGGCCCAGAGAAGCTCTCCACACAATGCCTCACTCTAAATGGTACTCCAAACAAGGCCTGTGCCACATCAAGGGATTGGCCAACATGACTTTTCAGAGCAGTTGCCCATCTATGCTTTACTTAGAGTGAAGCATTGAGTGGGTAGTGGCAGCTGCTCCAGAGAGCATCTGCCGCAGCAGAAGAGTGGCCAGTGGGGCTCTCCAGAAGGCTACTGCCCAATGCCTCATTTTGAGAGGCATAGGACATCAGCTGCATTGACAGGGCATGTGAGCTTGATTGCCATTCCAGAACCACTGCCTGAGGCAGGAGATTCATACTGGCTCATGGAAGGGCTGGCCCTGGCAATGCTGAACAATAAAGAGGCTGAAGGAAAGGCATATAAGGCATGCATTCTGCTTGCCTCCTCTTGGTTGTCCTCTTGGACTCAGGCCTAACTTAACATGTCCTCCATCCTCCCAAGGCGGTGGGCAAAACCATTCCCACTTTAGTGATGGGGAAAAAGACTTTATGATTTTGTTGGAAATGGTAAATGAGACAGTCATTATTTTGCAGCTAATTTGTAGGTGGTGAAAGTTCTGAGAGTTCTGAGCCTGCTGAAGTAAATGGATGTTTGTCTTTCTGCCAGTATCCCCCACATTTATTTTATCAGATCCATCTCATCTTTTTCTGCCACAGAACAAAACCCTTCTTACCCTTTTCAGTCCATGTTAAGATTGTACTTTCTTCTCTTATTTAGTTTTGATGCTTGGGGGGAAATATTGACTTTTTACAGCCATAATAAAGTTAAATTAGAGACCTTGAAAGATGTCATTATGCTACTACAATAACAAATCGGAACAATAATTGTTATAAGATTCTCTGTAGGTACAAAGTGAGTAGCAAATACTCAGTGAAAAATGAAGACTTCCAAGATGTACTCTTTTGTTGTTTGCACTACAGTATTCCTCAGCTGGACATCAATATAATCTATTTATAAAATTGCTCTATGATGGCCATTCTCAGCAGTCGATCAGCACAAAGTCACTTAGAATGCATTATATATTTTGAATTCCTATTCTTGCCATTTCGGCATGTAATACATTATTTCAACAAGCCTATTTCTTTACTTATGTAATTATGAATAACAATTGCTCTAACACAAGTTACACATTCAAGGTACTATGAAAGGAACAAGCATCTTGGTTGGATGTGATTTTAACTTACTTAGAAATCTCCTTGAAGCATCTCAGGATTCCACCAAACACTCAGCAATAAAGTACAAGCCTAATGTATGCTCCATGGACATGGACACACACACACACACACACAAGTGTTGTGCTGAATATTTTGATTCTTCATTTTTTGGCAATGTTTGGGGAGTGGAGTGAAATGAAAACTCCAGTGAAAGAATCTGGGAGGTGAGAATTTTGAATAATTTGCTCCTTGGAAAGGGTGACAGGGGTTCTGTTTACCTTTTCACTGTGGGAGGTGGCTGAGGGGCTCTTCTTTCCATTTTTTTTTAAAAGCACAAGGCTCTTTACAGACTTTTCTCCAGTTTGGCAACTCTTCTTCAATGACTATGAGAGTGCACCACATCAAATGGTCTCATGGGAGTTCTTGAAGCACTGCTGGGCTGAAAGCCTTTGTGCAAAGTGGTGTCCGTGATACTGTGACAGCACATAGGGAATTCTTACAGCTAAAAACTATTTGTAGAAGAAATAATGTCTCCACATCTCTGGTGATTCCAAAGGATGAGTTGGTAACAAAGGCTCATTATGTTCTGGCTTTGGTTCAGGTTGCTTTGGAACTGGAGGCCAATCCAGAAAGGTGCTTGTACCAGGCCATTGTTGGAGCTGCATCTGTTGCTATTTGGAGGGGATTCCTCATAACTGCAAGGACATAAGCCTTATAATCTTGCTTTGTAGTGTTCTGTTTTAATTATTCAGTTAATATGTGTCTGCTTAATGAAAGCTTTGGTATGCTCCTTATAGTCTGAATCCTAAAAAGAACTGTTGCCTGCTGGTAGCACACATCACAAAAAGCCCTGGAGAATAAAATGGTTTTATTTGCTTCTCTAAGAAATATCTGAAAAAAAAAACCATTTGGTAGTGCTTCAGCTCCACAGAGCTTGTGTTCTCCAATCAGGCCCAGAGGCATGGTAGGGCTGTTGCTGACTGTCTAGCCCAGTGGTTCCCAAAGTGGGCGGTATTGCCCCCTTGGGGGCAGTGGGATTGCATAGGGGGGTGTTAAGAGGCAAAGGGACGGCAGGGGGCGCTAACAGGGGGCGTTAACAGGCAAAGGGGCAGGAGGGGGGCGCTCGAGGTGGTCTCTCCAGAAGGTCCTAAAACCCAGGGACCGAGCAGGAAAGAGCGGCAAATTCAGCTGCTCTCCCCACACCGCTCCTGCTCAGGAAGGACTTTCTCACTCACGCAGCTGCTCTCTCCTCCTATCTCAAGCCCACAGCTGCCCCAGCAGAAGTAGGGAGTGGGTGAAGCGCCCACAGGAGGCAGCAGAGCATGAAACAGTGGCAAATTTAGCTGCTTTGCCCACTCCTCCCCTGCCTAGGAAGGCCTGGGGCTTCTTTCCTGCTGGAACCACTGCTGCTCCCTCCCTCCCTCAGCCAGAGCTGCTCCCTCCTACAAGCTGCCCCCGCAGACCTCTCGCGATAGTTGCTACACAAGGCAGGAGCAGCAGCCCTGCGGCAGAGAGGAAGGAGCACGTGGAGGACAGTGGCCAGCCGGCCAGCTGGGTAAGAAGCAGGACTGCTTATGCTGCTGCAAGGTATCACCAGGCTCCCTTCCCCAGTCAGGAGTTGCAGGTTGGGGCCATCTCCCCTCTGAGCTGCTGCCCTCCTGTCCTAATCAGCCCGGCAGCTATTGTGAGGCTTGTGGGGATGGGGGGTTGTGGAGAGAGAGAGAGAGAGAGAGAGAGAGAGAGAGAGAGAGAGAGAGAGAGAGAGAGAGAGATGCTGTGTGTCTGTGTGCGTGCTCCCACCCCCCGAAAAATCTGGACTACAACAGGATTGGGAGACAAAAGAAAAGGGGGAGGGAGAGAGAATTGCAATTCCCCAGGTCCTTCCTGGCTAAAGACGATTCAGCAGCACCTTTTTTCAGAATGCTTGCTGAAATAATTCCTATCTACCCTTGCTTATTTCAGGGTGTCCAACCCCCTTTTCTCAAGCGTTCTTTTGGTAAATATGGTATGTGTTTATCTTGTGTCACCATAAAAAACAGAGCTGCAGCACAATCCTAAGTATGTCTACTCAGAAGTAAGCCACACTGAGATCAATAGAACTTACTCTGAGGTAAATGTGCATAGGATGCAGCCTGAAAATGAAGAGAGGTTGAAGAAAAGACAGGAGAAAATGAATTGTAGAAATAGAATAGCAAGGTAACTGTGGGATATTTAACCATATTTAAAGAAATAACTACAGTAAAATTAGTGCCCCTCTACTTCAGTCCCAGCCAGGATTTCCACAGGAAAACTCTGTACCAGGTAACAGATAATTATTTTAAAATCTTAATTAAAATACATTATCCTTTCCTATAACAAAATGGTGCTTACTCCTAAGTAAGTGTTACTTCTTACTCCTTAGGAAGACGCCTATGGCGAGCCTCCACTAACCTCTCTCCCCTCCCCTGCAATTGCCTCACCATGCCCAGGCAAGCCGGGCATGGTTGTAAGGCCTTTATTAACCAAAATATATAGATCCTGTATGTGTGTGTGTATATAATATATATATATATATATATGTGTGTGTGTGTGTGTGTGTGTGTGTGTGTGTGTGTGTGTTAGGAAAAGGGGCTGCACACACAACACACTAACTTACACTCATTGGTTGAGTGTGAATTGTTGTTGAACTGCAGGTTATTTGTTGAAATGTTGTTTAATATATTGTCTGAACCCAGTACATTTTCTGCAGGGCAGCTTGTTAACCATACAATGTGGCTTGTTAACCACCCTGAACAACTGAGCAACAAACCATGGATTCTCAAGGTGTCTTGTTTGAGAAAAACAAGCCACACTACAAAGTTAACAAGACACCCTGGGGGAAATGTCCTAGGTTCAGACGATATGCTAACCCACAGTTCAACAAACACTGTGTGGATTAGAATGTTGTGAACTTAGTCATTCGGTGCTGAGTAGGAAGGTGACAGTTTTTCAGAGGTGATTTCTACTAAAGGCCAAGACAAATATAGAGGCATTAAGGATGCAATCCTATACATACTTATGTAGAAGTAATTCCCGTTGAACTATGTGGGCTTACTTCTGAGTAGACATGCATAGGATTGTACTCTAAATAACCAAAAACTTATTTGCAGTATGTGCCAGAAGTCCATTATTCTTTTACCATCCCAGCCTGGGAATTCTTTAACAAGACATGATGAATTATTTATAGAAGAAGAGAAGATATTTAGTTGTAACATTAACAGGGGAGACTCAAGAGAATACAATGAAAAATAGTCAAGGAGAGACAATTTATGGAATAAAATCCCTTTTCTTCATTTCATACAATAATCTGGGTTTTTTTCTAAAGATACAGGTTTGATAAACAGACAAGCTTAAAAAAAATCTGACTGGAGCTTAAGAGGGATTTACAAAGTCAAACACTCTAAGGTCATAATTTTCTTGTAGCTAAATGATATACTGCTTGGATTTTCCCAACAGTGTACCATTCAAATACCTCTCAACATAGGCAGACATGTATCTACTTATACATAGCCCAATGAAGATGGCTAATCAATCTAGGTCAATGCCTGGTACTTATGTGGGACAAAGTACCAAATGACCAAGCTGGATTGGCTCTCTATTAGTTTGGTGGCATTTTTTTCCCTTCAGGACAAGCTATGTGAGTATAACAGTATACTTTGCTACACTGAATGTACAACTATTTTCCTTTTATTAATTTTCATAAGCAGAAAATTGGGAAAGTGTGATTTTTCCATTCCCCACCCCTTGCAGAGTAATTCTTTAGTGAAGTTTGCACAAACAGACCCAAGTAATAAATTTCTTTCCCTTTGCATGGTATTTTATTTTGAATATTTCTGTCCCTGTTATTCTACTAGGGAAGTCAAACTGGGTAACAGTATAGAAATAAATAATCTGTATAGAAATATATTATAGAACAACAGTATAGAAATAAATGATTATGTGGCACAATTGTTTTAAAAGGATATTGTAGCTTTTATGCTTTTGATGGTTTAAAATTTTGTATATTTGTTTTTAATGTTCACTGTTTTTAACTTTTGTAAACTGCCCAGAGAGCTTTGGCTATGGGGCGGTATATAAATGTAATAAAATAAATAAATAAATAAATCATAAATCATAAAATACTCTAAAAATGAAATCAATGGTAAAAAAAGATAACATCCATCCAGGTGTACTTGATATGCTTCAAAGAATAAATTGTAACTTAATAATTTGAGAGCCATTGTGGTATAGTGGCTAGAGTGGTGGACTGGGACTCAGGAGACCTGGGTTCTAGTTCCCACTCAGCCATGAATCTCTAAGATATGGAAACCCTGTCTGCCTCCCCAAGGAGAAAATTCTTCAGAATTTTTCTCCTCTTTGTGAAAGAGTCAGGTAAAAAAAAAAAAAAAAAAAAAAACACCTCTTTTGAAGGGACAGAAAAAACAAAATCCAAAACTAGGGGGCAGTATTTGGCAAAGCACTAGCTAAATGGGTCCATTTTAGCTTCTTTGCCAATGTGTTTGTTGTTTTATATCTCAGGAGAGTGTGGCTTGTAGGGCATGGAGGCTGGTTAGGGGGTAGAAGTTGCCCATTTTATATAGTTATAGATCCAGTTAGGAATAGCCAGTATCAGAACATGAAGTAGTCTTCCACACACATAGCCAATGCAGATGCTTGCTATGTGTGTGGCAATGCAGAAATATTCAGCAGAATTATGGTTCGGTGAACAGGCATAGGGATTAAACAAGAAACAAATGAAGACTGATGAAGCCAAAATTACATCTAACTGATTTCATGGAAGTGAAAGTTTATGAAGAGCAAGATGCTGGTGATCAGGTTTTCTTAAGTTGTTATACCTATAAGTAAACAACTAGACCTACCGGTTATTGCGCGACGGAGGGGTGAAGATCTCATGATGTGTTTATTGTGAGATCTCCCCCTCTGTTTACACACGGTGTATGATGGCCTTGGAAGGAGAAGACGTTGCGGCCACCATTTTCTTTTTTAAAAGACAACAGATGACGCGCACGAGCGCCCGTGCACTCAAAGGTAGGGATATATATGAGCGCCCCATGCACGGTTCCCGGCTCCTTGCGATTACTCACGTGGAGCAGGGACAAACTGTGCCGCCTAGCCAAACATTCCGTGGTCTTGGGCTCAGCTCGGGACCACAAAAAAACTGGGCTCAGAGGGGAGGGCGAGACCTGGGGCAAGGGAGGGATCATCCCTCCCTGATCCCAGTATTCACTGTGTGTCATGTGAATGCACAGGGATGATCTCAGGGATCACCCCGGGATAAAGCCCCATGTAGCTACAGAAACATAAAGATATCCAGTGACAGATCCCTCATTTCACATATACTCTGCCCATAAGTATGTGTTTTAACACTTCAGTGAATTCAGTAATGTGTCTAGTGTAGGGTGACCATATTTGGGAAACCAAAAAAGAGGACACCTAGTGTGTGTGCGGGGAAGCAGCTTTCTGAGTCCTGCAGAAAGGACGTTATTCCCCCGCCACCTTAAAGAACCCGATTGGAGTGGAGGAGGGGAAATGATTTCATTCTGCACCACCACCACCCACTCCAATTGGGGCCTTTTCTATAATGTCCACGAATGACCCACTTTCCCCTTTAAGACCTCAATTGGAGCTCGGGGTGGGAGAATGATGTGCCTCAAGAAAGCATGTCATTCCCTCCTGCCATGCTAATGGCAGCCTTAAAGGGGAAGGTGTGTCATTCCAGGACATTATTGAAAATGATAGAAAATCCCCCCTGACACCATGGAAAGAACAAAAACCAGGACAAATCCGGGAAAATCCTGACAGTTGGTCACCCTAGTCTAGTGTGTAAATTTGGATGGATGTTGGCAAATGATATACAGGGCAGTGAAAAGTTCAGGTTAAATGTCCTAAGAAAGGGGTAGATTAGAGATCAATATTTAAACAGTTACAGATATTATTGATGTTATAGACAGTTATTTGTAGGGGTGTGCACGGACCCCCCGCTCCGCTTCACTTGCAGATCCGCCATTTTTCGGATCGGGCCGCTCCGCCCCGCCCCCCGCTCCGCCCACTTCCGCTCCGCTCCGCCCGGAGCTCCGGATCCGGATCCGGAGCTCCGTTTCCCCCCCCATAGGCTTGCATTGAAAGCTAAAAAATTATACAACTTTTTTTCTGTTCAAGTTAGAAACCTCATGTTTGGCACCATGACACCTCATGGGGATATACACACGCACGCCAAGTTTCAAAGCAATCCCATCATCCCCTGATTTTTGGCGAATTTTTGAAAATCGGGCACCCCACACACAACATCCCTGCGAGGTGTGTTAAAAAACACGGGGAAAAGCCCGTTCAGATGAAGAAAGAGAAGTTTCCCAGAATCCCAAGTTACCTGTTTTGCCTATGCCCTCCTCCAACTTTGGGATCATCATGACCGGGAGCTGACTCTGCCCCTCAGCCCTTTGAAAAAGGTATTTTTCCCCGCCGATTTTTTAAAAAATTCTAGCCCGCGACCCGTACGATGCAGAAAGTTGAGAGTGGTCTCAAAATGACCCCCCATCCACGACTCTCTGTGCACAAGAATTTTCAGAATGATAGCTTAAACCCCCCCCCCAGTTATCCCCGATTCTTTCCCTCAATGCAATCCTATGGGCGAAAAGCCGAAAACGCAGTTTGAGCCGCGCGGTTGACCCGATTTTCACAAAAATATAGCCCGTGACCCGTACGATGCAGAAAGTTGAGAGTGGTCTCAAAATGACCCCCATCCACGACTCTCTGTGCACAAGAATTTTCAGAATGATAGCTTAAACCCCCCCCCCCCAGTTATCCCTGATTCTTTCCCTCAATGCAATCCTATGGGCGAAAAGCCGAAAACGCAGTTTGAGCCGCGCGGTTGACCCGATTTTCACAAAAATATAGCCCGCGACCCGTACGATGCAGAAAGTTGAGAGTGGTCTCAAAATGACCCCCATCCACGACTCTCTGTGCACAAGAATTTTCAGAATGATAGCTTAAAACCCCCCCCCCAGTTATCCCCGATTCTTTCCCTCAATGCAATCCTATGGGCGAAAAGCCGAAAACGCAGTTTGAGCCGCGCGGTTGACCCGATTTTCACAAAAATATAGCCCGCGACCCGTACGATGCAGAAAGTTGAGAGTGGTCTCAAAATGACCCCCATCCACGACTCTCTGTGCACAAGAATTTTCAGAATGATAGCTTAAACCCCCCCCCAGTTATCCCCGATTCTTTCCCTCAATGCAATCCTATGGGCGAAAAGCCGAAAACGCAGTTTGAGCCGCGCGGTTGACCCGATTTTCACAAAAATATAGCCCGTGACCCGTACGATGCAGAGAGGTGAGAGTGGTCTCAAAATGACCCCCATCCACGACTCTCTGTGCACAAGAATTTTCAGAATGATAGCTTCAAAAACAACGTAGTTATGCGTGATTATTTGCCGCAATGCAATCCTATGGCGAAATGTTTTCAAGATGGCGACCGGAGCGCTCCGCCTGAACTCGGAGCTCCGAAAAATGGCCGCTTCTCTTCGCCTTGCTTCTAGGGGGTCCGCGGTCCGCTCCTACTCCGCCTCTGGGTAAGGCGGAGCAGGCCAATCCGCTACTGCTTCTACGCTCCTAATCGGAGCGGAGCACATCCCTAGTTATTTGTGTTACAACCAAGACTGGTTTCTTACATTGCAAAAGCTTTGAGAGCTTTTTAATGGGTAGGTTGTAATTTATATGGAATTTAAAAATGAGAAATTTGGGACATAATATATAGGTAATGCATGGTTTTAAATAAACTGTAAATAAATTCCCCATAAACTATAAATAAATTCTCAAACTATGAGAATTTTCCCAATCTTGAGTTGGCTTACTCCTGAATATTGAGAAATTTTATTTTTAAAATTCACATGAAAATTTGTATGCATTTTATACACAAAATGCATGTTTCCTTATTTTACACATTTTTATTTTGCAAGCATTTTTCCAAATATAATGCAATTCAATTTTATGTATTTGTTTATTTAATAGGTTTGGGGAACAATCCTTTCTATTGTGCCCATGATGATCAGAACCCCCTGAATTCAGAGGTTTCCAATCACCCAATGCAGGGCAGGAGGAGTGGGGTTGCTTCTGCTGAGCTTTTTTCCTATCAAGTGATGGCATTTCAAAAGGGGAGGGAAGAATGCTGGAAGGGGCTCAAGGTAGCTCATATCCTAGCCTCTCCAGGCTTCTCCCCTCTCCTCCCACTGGAACAACACCCTTTCTCCCTCTTTGAAGTCACTTTTCTGATCTTGGATGGCACCTGTGCAAATTGTTCTACACCAGCTGCAACAGGGTGGGGGTGGGAATCAGATTGTCACAAAGCTCAAAGGGGTGAATCCCCAGCATTCTATGCTCCCCCCCCCTCAGATAATGTCAAAGTTCCATAGGACTGCCCATATTTAATAATATCTCTAAGCAATTTACAGGGGGGGGGATTAAAAACCCATTAAATATATTTTGCATTAAAATGCAATTAAATACATATTAATTGCTAAAACGTTTATATAAAATAATAGAAAACATTAAAACCAATTATCACATAATTACAAGCAAACAGACTGGCAGCACATTAACTCAAAGAAATCCATCTCTAGTTGGCACCTAAAGTATGCAAGCTACAGTTGCACTTCCCAAATATCAGTGGTGGTGGTGGGGGAGAGATAATTCAATAAATTGGGTTTCACCACAGAGAAGGCCTACTTGCTGGTTGCTGTGAAATGGACAAGACCTAATAATCACAGAAGTCTGTATTTGGGAAGATAATCTGCCAGGTAAACTGGTCCCAGGCTATTCAGGGCTTTTGTAGGCCAACAGCAAGTCTTTGCACTTGACTTGGTAGCTACTAGGTAGCTGGTGCAATTGTTTAAATACTGGTATAATATGTGCAGGGCCAGGCACTCCACTCAGCATGCTAGCTGCTGCATTCTGCACCAGCAGCAGCTTCCGGACCAAGCACAAAGATCGCCCCACGTACCTGTTCTTTCTGAGGAAGTGCAACCCTGTCTAGAGCAGGCAAATTCTTGTACCTGAAAACTAGGGATGTGCTCCGCTCCGATTAGGAGCGTAGAAGCAGTAGCGGATTGGCCTGCTCCGCCTTACCCAGAGGCGGAGTAGGAGCGGACCGCGGACCCCCTAGAAGCAAGGCGAAGAGAAGCGGCCATTTTTCGGAGCTCCGAGTTCAGGCGGAGCGCTCCGGTCGCCATCTTGAAAACATTTCGCCATAGGATTGCATTGCGGCAAATAATCGCGCATAACTACGTTGTTTTTGAAGCTATCATTCTGAAAATTCTTGTGCACAGAGGGTCGTGGATGGGGGTCATTTTGAGACTACTCTCACCTCTCTGCATCGTACGGGTCACGGGCTATATTTTTGTGAAAATCGGGTCAACCGCGCGGCTCAAACTGCGTTTTCGGCTTTTCGCCCATAGGATTGCATTGAGGGAAAGAATCGGGGATAACTGGGGGGGGGGGTTTAAGCTATCATTCTGAAAATTCTTGTGCACAGAGAGTCGTGGATGGGGGTCATTTTGAGACCACTCTCAACTTTCTGCATCGTACGGGTCGCGGGCTATATTTTTGTGAAAATCGGGTCAACCGCGCGGCTCAAACTGCGTTTTCGGCTTTTCGCCCATAGGATTGCATTGAGGGAAAGAATCGGGGATAACTGGGGGGGGGTTTAAGCTATCATTCTGAAAATTCTTGTGCACAGAGAGTCGTGGATGGGGGTCATTTTGAGACCACTCTCAACTTTCTGCATCGTACGGGTCACGGGCTATATTTTTGTGAAAATCGGGTCAACCGCGCGGCTCAAACTGCGTTTTCGGCTTTTCGCCCATAGGATTGCATTGAGGGAAAGAATCGGGGATAACTGGGGGGGGGGGGGTTTTAAGCTATCATTCTGAAAATTCTTGTGCACAGAGAGTCGTGGATGGGGGTCATTTTGAGACCACTCTCAACTTTCTGCATCGTACGGGTCGCGGGCTAGAATTTTTTAAAAAATCGGCGGGAAAAATACCTTTTTCAAAGGGCTGAGGGGCAGAGTCAGCTCCCGGTCATGATGATCCCAAAGTTGGAGGAGGGCATAGGCAAAACAGGTAACTTGGGATTCTGGGAAACTTCTCTTTCTTCATCTGAACGGGCTTTTCCCCGTGTTTTTTAACACACCTCGCAGGGATGTTGTGTGTGGGGTGCCCGATTTTCAAAAATTCGCCAAAAATCAGGGGATGATGGGATTGCTTTGAAACTTGGCGTGCGTGTGTATATCCCCATGAGGTGTCATGGTGCCAAACATGAGGTTTCTAACTTGAACAGAAAAAAGTTCTATAATTTTTTAGCTTTCAATGCAAGCCTATGGGGGGGGGGGAAACGGAGCTCCGGATCCGGATCCGGAGCTCCGGGCGGAGCGGAGCAGAAGTGGGCGGAGCGGGGGCGGGGCGGAGCGGCCCGATCCGAAAAATGGCGGATCTGCAAGTGAAGCGGAGCGGGGGGTCCGTGCACACCCCTACTGAAAACCACCTAGCCCCAGAGTCTCTGCCTTGTTAGATTCAGACAGGTTGTTGGCCCTCATACAACCCATCACTGCATCCATGCACCAGTTCAGAACATGCACAGTCTCTCCTGTCCCAATTCAGATGTTACAAATAAACAGAGTTAGGTGTCATCAGCATACTGATGACATTTCCCCCAAAACTCCTATTGACAATCCCCATCAAGTTCATATAGATGTTTAATAGAATTGGAGGCAAATATGCATCCAGCAGCATATTTGCCAGGGAGCCAAGACCTATTTCCCCAATGCTTTTTACTGGAAATGTCCCTGCATGAAGTAGCAGAACTAGTGTACACAGTGCCTCCAATTCCCAACTCACACAGATGACCCAAAAGAATACTGTGGTCATTGGTATCAAAAGCCAGTGAGAGATCAAGCAGGATAAATAAGTTGCACTCCCTCTCTGTAAGGGTCCCTTTCGTACATTGGCATTTTAAAGTGATCATTTATGCAACTTGGAAATTATGGAAATAACTGAGCTACCAATATGTGCATATTGATGGTTTGATTAGGGATGGACAGCCCACTGTGCTTCTCTGGCACTCATTGGGCTGAACACAGCTTGTGTGGCTCAGCTTGTGCAAGCAGTGAGCATCCTCACTGTTCCGCCCAAAGAGTGGACACCCGCAACAACTGGATGGAGGTAAGTTTGCCCATCCCTATCAATCACACAGTAGCCACAATTATGCACTCTCATGTGTGTCCACTCAGCCTCACATTGAGCCGTACTCAATTTGTGTGCTAGCTATCTCCCAGCCCATTTCATTGCCCAGAGCTACCACAGAGCACCTTGGGCTCTGCAATGCTGGAGACGGCACCCAGGGGTGAGCATATCAAAGCTCATGGTATCTCACCATTCCAATAGAGCCTCGACAGGATCACCAGCTCTGGCTACTGGAAATTTTGAGTGTTATTTTACTAATATATGCATTTTTGTGCACCCCACCTAACATGTGCATTTTTGTATGCATTTTTGCAAAGTATACTCCATTATAAAATTCAGAGATGTGTCAATTTTGAAGGATAACTAAGTTTCAGTTCACATATTGGATCAAAACTGGGGGAAAAGCTTGATACATATTTAATTTAGGTTCGTTCTCTCTCTCTCTCTCTCTCTCTCTCTCTCTCTCTCTCTCTCTCTGTCTCTTTCACACACATACTCACACATGAAAACACACAAACCTTTCAGTAATTGTATTCTTTTCTGAGACAGTGGCTTAAAAGTTGCTGAAGAATTGAATTGCATGGAACCAGAGAAACTCTTCCTTGATAGTTAATGAGATAAAGTTTCTATTCCATTACATTAAAGATCAATGGCAGCATAGATAATGTACTTGCTCAGCTAATGCTCTTAACTCGTGAATAACATTTGTTTCAGCTTTGCCTAATTCCTCTCTTAATCCTCTCTCTTCATTACACAACTTTGAATAAACTTCACAAGTCACTCCGAGACATCTATTAATATTGTCTTTACATGAGATTTCTTTCTTCTCTGAGAACTCCTCTTTCATTTCTAGAAATAATTACGGACTCATTACCATAAGTGCCCTTTCCTCTGCATTCTCCTAAACCAGTCAATTGTTAAGATCCATTCGTATTAATAAATACAAAACTAGACTTAAGTGTTTCGGTTGCCACACATGAGTCTATTATCCAACAAGATCAAGAAGGGCAAGTAGCTTCATTAGGAATGTGTACGAGTAAAAGGAACAAGGTGACTTACTGAACAGATTCTAGACCTATTCAGTCATCCAGTGGGGAAAATCGACACATGGAAGTTGGGATTGTGCCGGATGGCCCTGTCATTCATTGTCACATGATCCACTTTGTCTTCACACTGGCTACATCCATACAAGTTGTTGCCCTTGCTGCCACTAGATGGAGGTCTTTAGTTCTGTGGCTGCCTGCTTCAAACCAGCCTTAAAGTTTTCTATTTCTTCAGCATTTATATGAGGAAGTGTTGGATGACAATTCGATGTTAGTCCACCCCCACCCACCTACAAAAGAGACCACAAAGTTTCAAATAATAAACTTTAAAATTTACTTCAGAAAAATGCCAATAGAATAAAAGATTGTTAATATCTAAATGGATACATGCACAACCTCCACAACATGAGTAAAAGGATAATAAAATATGAATACATCCAGATAACCTAATTGATTGATTGTGCTTCTATAATAGTTGACATCCCAAGATCTTCAAGCGGTTTACATAAAAGCACATACAATACAGAATAAAAACCAGTATAAAACAGCATAAAGCAATAAATACCTTAAAAGCATTACAACAAAAATACTAAAACAGACCAGTGTCATGATCACCTACATGTCAGGGAAAGTCTGAGTGAACAAATGCATTTTCAAGAGGCATTTGAAGCTCACCACAGTTTCCACCTCTTGAACCAAACACTGGAGAGTGTTCCAGAGCATGAGCGCCACCACCAAGAAGCCCCCACCCCTTATGGGCTGTTACCTAATAACACACTTTTGATTGTGGTATGATCAATAAGGCTTCCTCAAAGTATCTCAGGGGTTGATTTAGTGTATATAAGGAAAGGTGGCCCATTAGATATCCTGGCCCCCTAGGGCTTTGAGTGTAACAACAAAACATTAAGAACATAAGAAGTGCCGTGCTAGATCAGACCAAGGGTCCATCTAGTCCAGCACTCTGTTCACACAGTGGCCAAAAAGCCATCGGCCAATGATGTGGCATGGGAGAGACCAACTGTATGGATTGTTTGGCAGCTTCTTCATTTAACAACCTTCATGAAAACATAGTCTTATGTCAGATTCCTACTGGAGATCATACAAGGTGGGAGTTGAAGAAATGGAGGGGATTGGAGTGGCTTAAGGAGAAGATGTTATGAGGAGGAGGTGTCATATATTTGCCCCCTGAATCTGTTGCTCCATTGTGGCAAGGATTTTGAGATGAGTGGCTGTTGAGAACACATCTGTTTCTCCTGATGCATGGCTAATACCTTATTTTCCACTTATCCTTGAACCTCTGTTGATAGGAAGAAAACTCCTCTACAACAGCAATAGGATCTCTGATATTCAGATGAGCTATTAAATATTCTTCCTCAAGTGAAAAAAGTCCATAACAATACAAAACCTATTGTCAGAGGCCAGGAGTTGTATTGCAAGTCCTGATTGTCCCAGAGCCCACTCATGAATCCCACATAGTTCATCTCAGAAGCTGAGATAGCACAACTAAAGCTGAGAAAGTAGAGGAGTATTTTTATTATTATAAATACTTAGCACCACTGGATAACTTGGGCCACAAGTGAGACAACTGTAGAGGAGATGTAGAATGGAACCCAGTTCACAAAGAGTTATTATTATTACTTCTATTAAATATTAATTTAAATGTCACTTTCCCACAAACAATTTCACTGAATAAGGGATCACAATACACAACAATCTAGCAATAACACTTCATTCAGAAAACATAGCATTGTATCAATAAATACTCCAATGTTTAATCAATATAGAAGCAATATAACAATCTCAGAATAACTATAGATGCATAACCAATCAAAAACAAGGGAATCTAATAATATATGAAAGGACCAATTGCAATAAAAATGCACCCCGTATAAATAAATAAGGGAATATAGGTTTAAGAATAAATCCAATCCAAATACATTGAAGATAAATAGAATGTTTTCCAATAATGCTTGGCTTATGCAAATGACATGAATAAGGACTTTTACATATTCCATAGCTGGGAGTGTTACTATAAGTCCTTATTTAATATTCTGTTACCTCCTGATATTTATCATACAGATGTGGCACTCTTTTAATTATTTCATGATGACTTTATTTGCACAACAAAGACTTCATTATAGAAATGCTACCAAAGGCTCAAATCCCCTACATATATTTCATCCTATGAGTTCTGTGAGGGCCAAATACTCCTAAACAAATACATGGTGAAAGACTGGGATGCTGCAAATGCAAATTTGATTTCAAGCAACCTTTATTTGAGCTATATTTGTCAAGCCTATATACCGGGACTGCTGTGAATACCAGCTTAGCATACCTGACTAAGAAGTATGCCCAATACAGGATTTACTAGCTAGCTAGAAATCAACACAGGATTTGTAAATGTTGGCAGCATTACAGAGTATAACATTTGCTTTATCTTTTGAAGCTGTGGTGGAAAGGTTTGAGTAGGTGTGACACAAATTCAATTTCCCTTGTCTCTCTCCATTCCCTCACCTACCTCTTTTAAAATTATAGGCACAGATCACTGTAATTCAAACCTATGCTAAATCAATGTGTGAGATTGTTTATTCTAGTACTTGATATGCTTAAGAATCAGCCATTTGATACGATCCTTAGGAATGTTGTAAAGGTTAATGACTCATGCGTTGCTGAGAGCTTGTCCATGCTATTTGTTTCACATAACAAAAGGTAGCTCGTGTTTGAACATGGTATAAAACATAAAGCAGTTGATATTTAACAAGCAGACATCATCTCCTTGTGTGTTGCTGAATGATCATTGATTAATTCCCACTCCCAAGAAAAACTTTGAGGTAATACTGTCTTCTGAAATGAATTTTGCTTATCCAGTCAGATGATTCAAGCAAATTTTGACAGGAGAACAGAGATACCTAATTTGGTTTTGGCAAATGCCTAATTTCCATGCCCGGGGAGGCTATTGCTGGTGAGCATGGGTGACTAGGTGGGAAAGTATGCCATAGGCAGAGAGGGCAGGGGGAATCTGAGCCCATATATTGGCTCTTGCACCTCCCTCCTCCTGTTCAAAGTGCGGCTGCCAAGCATCGTGGACGTGCTTGATCAGCTGGCAGAACACAAGGAGTAGAGGAGAGACCACAGCAGCAATAGCAGCAAAAATGGCTTCCATGTGCAACCTCTCGACATCTCCTCCCACACAGCAGTGGCGGCAACTTTCGGACGAGTAAGGGGTGATGGCCCCTGCCTAGCCGGGTGGAATATGAGTCACATGGCTCCTATAATTGGCCTAGCAGGTCACATGTTTGCTGAAGGGTCCAACTGGTCCTTCCCTCCCTTTTTGAGGCACAGCTGCCGAGCACGAGAGACGTGCTCGGGCAGTTTAGTCCATGCAGCTAGAGAGGGAGGCGAGGCTGCAGCAGCAATGGGCAGCAACCACCTCACAGGCCGAATGGCCCTGCATACAAACACACCTTCACCACCACCAGCAGCAGCAGCAGCAGTGGCAGCTACAAGGACCAGGGAGTGACAGAGGCCTTCGGCAGCAGTGCAACAACAGCAGGGGAAGTATTCCATTGGCCGTACAGGCCTCAGGTTTGCGGGGAGGATCAGTCGGTCCTCCGATGCTTCCCCATCAGTAACAATTCACCGGGGCTGGCTGCAGAGGTGCAGCGCATTCCCGCTTTCTTCTGCAGGAATTTCTGGGCAGTCTGAGCCAATAGTGGCCTACTTCTCTCTCCTTGGAGGGGTCTGCTAGGCTGGGAGCAGCATTGGTTGCACCATAGTGGGCCCTGTTGTTTTATCCCTTTGTCCTGGTTAGTTGGGGACTGAGACAGCTCTTGCTTGGTTCCCATGGCTCCCACTCTCTCCACCTTCCACCCAGTTCACCTGAAACATGAGCTGGGTAGACTGAGTGCCCCTGGAAGCACAGACCTAGTAGACCAGGTGTCCCAAGAAGCACAGGCTTGGTAGACCAGGGCATCCCTGGAAGCACAGGCCTGGTAGTTTGGGTGTCTTTGCATCACAGGCCTGGTAGACTGGGTAGGGGCATCTTTGGGGCATTTAGCTTTCATGTGTTAATTTCCTGAAGGGATGGAGAGGGACCTCCCTCATGCAATTTTTCCCTATTGTAGTGGCTCTCAGCTCTGGGAATACCAGTTCTCTAATCTTGTTTGCACTCTACTGGGACAACAGTAAAGTTCAGACAACTACACACCACCCTCCTACAGTCTAAGAATGATGACACTGTTATTCTTGCAGGATTATATCTGGTTATTTCATATGATAGACCGGCTTTAGTTGATATGCTGGCACCAGGTTGCACCAGCCGGTACAAGGGTCTGGGAGCTCCCCTCACCCCCGGGGAAGGGCATAACAACAGGGAGAGGCAGGTTGTTGTTGTTGTTATTATTATTATTATTATTTCTAGATCAGCCAGGAACATGCAGGGAGATTGGCGAGCCAAAACCGAATAGGCCAGGACACAAATCTTAGCCACCAGATCTAGGCCCCTGATCCTAAACAGGCAGGGTTCCTTTACCTTTAGGGGGACAGGCATTAAATGCAGTATTAGCCTATTCCCATAGAGCTTTTGCTTTTTTGGTGTTTTTCACAAATGTGGCTTTTCAGCTGGAAATATCACTAGTAAGATGCTGCCCTGGCCCTTTGGATGAAGGGCTGGGGGCTGTCAGATAATACCATCTCATAAGGGAGAATTTTCTCGCATTTTACCTACAATATGAAGGCAGCCTGGATCCTTATCCATGAGCATTGAGTACTTGTTAAGATGCAGCCCCACAGCAGAGGTTTTACCAGAAGGATCCTGGGTAGGTGGGCAGCCCTGACTTTTGAAATATTTCTAAATTTCTTAACATCTTATCAATAACTCACGGGAAATAACAGACTTACTGTTGGGGCAGGAGGCAGAAAGAAAAGACTTGGAAGCTAAAGTGTGCACATGTCACTCTGCAGTTTTAACTAAGAAGCCATTCATATACTTTGCTTCTTCCATTCCACCCATAGGCATTCTCTATCCCTAAAAAACACACTCTTTAATGTGTTATGGAAGAAACCCCCTTTTCCCCCTCTGCTGAGCCAATTACATCCGATGGTTTTCTCAATTTCTGATACAATCTCTGCTGCAACCAGATTCTGAAAAATCGGCAATTTGTTGAAATACGAGTAAGAGTGAGACATACCTTTGTCACAGTAGTAATGAAGAGAGGATCATAAGAACAGCCCTCCAAAGTCCTCTCTAGTCCAGCATTCTGTTCCCACAGCAGCCCACATATAGGACAGGAGGGTAACAGCACTCTCCTGCCTTGTGTTGCCCACCAACTGGCATTCAGAGAGGTGGTTTTTCTGGGCAACAGAGAGGAGATTTCACCATCACCACCACCATTTCAGATCTCATATCAGTATTTCTAAAGGGTAGGAAAGAGAGAAGAAAAGCAAACTTCTAGGTCTAATGTGTACATGGCCAATATTCATGCATTGTGCATTTGTGGATCTTAGAGGTATCCTCTTGTTTTGTTCTTGCATTTGGGGCTTTCCTCCTTTTTTTGGGTTCTTTATTCTCTAAATCAGGGGGTAGGGAGTGTCGTGTCCACTGGCAACATTATGCTCCCAGGCACCTTTCTTGGTACTTGTCAAAGTGCTCTACCCCTCCCACTTCTATTTTTTTTTTTTTTAAAAAAATACCCTTTCTTTCCAGCAGCTGTGATTGCTTCAAAGCAAAGTGAGGGCATCGCACTGGTGCCATCTTCATTTCCCATGAATGGCTCTGAACTACACTGTCAGGTACAGCGACTTTGTTAGGACATGGAGATGATGGGTGGAGGCAGGCTACAGTGTGTTCAGCCATGAAGAAAAAGGGGGGAAAGAAGAGAAATGGACTCCTGTCACTTCTGTACTCAGTCTTTTCAGCAGGTTACTTGTCTTTTGTGACTAGTGAAGCCTCCCATGGCAGCCATTTTGTGGAGGTGCTGTAGGACAGTTTCTCAAATTGCCAAACATGCCCACTGGCCTAAAATGGTTGTGTACCCTTGCTTGAGAACATCTATATTTTGAGCCAGCTCTCTTGTTCTGCACAACTTATAACTATTGTCATAAGAAATTTAATAAGCCTACGTAGCAGGAATACACAACAAAGTCTGATAGAATAAGGTATAAAATGCCTTGATCAATCAATCAATTGACGAATAGTTATTTAAAAAATAAACACAACAAATGCTCTTAAAATTTGTTTAAGTATCCATGATTATATACAAAAGCGTGGTTCTTTAAACTTGGCTGAATTTTCCCTCTGCTTTGTCTTGGAATCTCTCATTCCACCTAGTCTCCTGCCACAACAAGAGCTAGATGGCTCCTTTATACTCTTTGAGAATGAGTCATGTTCACTGAATATAAAAGTGGCCATAGTGTACATATATTGTGTTTTTCATTGCTCAGGATCTCTGAGATAATAATGGCAAAACAGGTTTTGCAAGAAGCAATCAGATCTCTAGCTCATCTATCTTAATTAGACTTGAACTTCAGTTGCACTTTTTCTTCCTAACACTCAATATTTTGATTTTGAAGAAATACTAATAAAAACCAACTGAGGAAGTCTGTCCTCCTTGCTCCCAGAGCAAGATGAGCATGTCATTGTATATTAAACAACAATTTAGGAGTAAACATTAAATTATAGGGAAAGGAAATGGGTTCCTGCAGCTGTATTAATTATTCAAAGTATTTATCCAGTGGAAAGGGAAGTTCCTGAAATACAAATTATTATTTAGAAGAATGTCTTGAGAAAGTCAGTAAATCTGGGGGTAGGACTTGATGGATCTGTCTATTTCATGTGAAAGTCCATTCTGTCTCATTTCATCATCAATCTGTGATTATGCATTTTTATATAGAATAGAATAGAATATTTATTTCTTATCCACCTCTCCCTCTGGATTGAAGCGGGGAACAACATTAAATACAAAATCACCATAAAATGCATAAAACTGTTTAAAACATATAAAACTGATACAATATTAAAATAACAATTGGACATATTAAAAACCTCTGGGTAGGCCTGCCAGAAGAGATCAGTCCTTATGCATTGGTCTTTCTTAAACTTGGCAAGACTATTAAGTTGGCGGATCTCTTCAGGCAGGGCATCCACAGTCAGGGAGTGGCAGAAGAGAAGGTCCTCTGGATAACTGTTGTCAGTCTAGTTTTGGCTGACTGGAGTAAATTCTCCCCAGCGGATCTGAGTGTGTGGGGCAGATTGTACAGGGGAAGGCAATCCTGCAGGTAACATGGACCAAAACCATGTAGGGCTTTAAAGGTAATAACCAACACTAATTCACCCGGAAACTAATTATCAGCCAGTGAAGTGATTTTAAAATTGGTATGCATTTTGGTACATTGTTTGAGCTGAGAAATTCAGAGAAGAACTGAAAGATAACTGCACTCTTATCTGTGTGTATTAGTCCAGGAAATACAAATCAGTTTCATTCACTTAAAAATGAGGACCACACAAATTCCTTGAACATCCTTACTTGGGGATCTCCACACCTAAACATCACAAGAGCTGTCAGTCTTCATATCCTTACATTCCTAAGTGCAGGTTTTGATAGTATGGGCCAACCATATGAGTAATATGTTATGTGAAAAATGTCTTCTGAGAATTTTTGGCTCAGTTCTAGTTGTCATCCCCCAGAGTTCAGCTCCTTCCCCAGTATCTTCCAAATGTTAAATTGCTGAAGGATATTTGTGGTTACATCCTGTTTCTAATGTAGGTGGTGCTACATAACTGAAAGCCTTGTGGTGGGGCAGTGTTAGGGTTGCAGTATTGTGTCCAGCTCCAGGGAAGAGGTGGAGCTAGTACTGCGACAAAATCTCCAATTCCCTTCAATTTCTTGAAGCTCTTCCTTCTCCAATGAAAGAGGATTCCAGTTTTCTGCCTCATTTTGGGGGCATGTTTTTGACCTTATGTAATCATTATCAGATGGCTGAGGGTATCGTGTGTTTGTTCATTTTTCCTTTCTGATTTATAAAAGCCTAAAATTTACCTCATTAAATTCTGTTGACCATGAACCCACAAGCAGGACACGGGTGCAACAGTACCCTCCCACCCAAGAAGTACTTCCTTTTATCTGTCTTGAATCTCCCACCAATTAGCTTCGTGGGATGATCCCTTTGGGCTCTAGTATTATGAGAGAGGGAGAAAAATGTCTCCCTATCTACATTCTCAACACCATGCATGATTTTGTGCACCACTATCATGTCTCTCCTTACCCTCCCTTTTTTCCAAACTAAACAATCTCAGCTGTTGTAACCTTCTCTCATAGGTGAGATGCTCCAGCCCTTTGATCATTTTAGTCACCCTTTTTTGCATTTTTTTCCAGCTCTCCAATATCTTTTTTAAGTGTGGTGACCAGAACTGTACACAGTATTCCAAGTGTGGACACACCATAGATTTGTTTAAAGACAATATGATATTGACGGTTTTATTCTCAATTCCTTTTCTAATTATGCCTAACATGTAGTTTGCTTTCTTTACAGCAGCCACATAAACTTGTTTGACATTTTCATTGAACTGTCCATCACAACCCCAAAATCTCTTTCTTGGTCAGTCACCACTAGCTCAGATCCCATCAGGTTATACTTGATGTTAGGATTTTTGCCCAGTTTAATGCATGGTGTGATGCAATTGTTCCCATAAAAAAGTGGTTGAAAATCCCATGATTTGGGTCTCTTCATGCATAAATATCTATTTGTATGTCTAGTTGCGAGTGTAAGCGGGAGCATGGAATAAAGACACGGAGACAGGAGTTGGGTTAACTAGGGCCTCTTTATTTAAATAACTTCCTGGATCTGCGCCTGAAAGTGCGGGAATACCTTATCTCAGGCCTCTTGCCTGTCTTAAGGGCAAGCCACTCTCGAAAGCAAGGAGCCAGAAATTCTGGCTTCTTGCTTATATGACACTTCGTAAGTGTGGGGAGACCGCCCTACGACACCCCCGCCCACTGCCATAACGACAGCGAGTAGGTGAAGACAGGAGGGTCTCCAAAGGCATACCATATCCTGGCACTTGAGCTGCGGAGCCCCCAAGGAGCAGGCCTCCAGATATGCTAATCACCTTTTAAAAGGTGCCAGAGTGCTCACTGTCCCTGTCTAATACTCTCAATTCCCACACATTCCCTGCCACAAATTAACCTAATTACACACCCTTCCTATTAACGCCACCAGTATGAAGTAGGCAAAAACCATAATAGGAAAAATTCCTACTTAGCCCTCCCTCCAAAGGGAGCGACTGACTAATCCCATACTAGAAACGAGGCGGGAGGGTGGGAGCCGAAATTGAAAGAGGCCGGAGTTTGGGCGCGGCGGCCCTTATGTAGCCGTCGCCCAGCCCAAGCCTCATGTGTCTCTTCCACAGAGCCACGTGAGGTGCCTTTATCTCCTGCCCCTCCCACTCGCAATGGCCGCTTTCCCACCCAAGCCGTTAGCTGGGCGGGAAGCGGATATTGCATACTATGCTATGGGGAAGGAGACATGTATAGCCATTTCTCCATGATCTTTAGCCCAAATGTCTGAAAGTTGAAACAGGCATCACTGCTGCTATAACGTATGCTTGCCACCTGAACAATTCCATTACATTATGCTATTTGTTTTGTTTTTGCAATTCCACTCTAAGTGGTTATAAATAAAATGCTATTTATTTAGAATCAAAAGGGTTTAGGAACAATCTGTGTCACCTAGCAGGTCTAACTGGAAGAAAGGTTTGTTCTGAAAATGTGGGCGGAGGGGGGGATATGACAATACTTTTTAAAGAAAGAACAAAAAGAATGACAGAAGTTACAGGCAATTTAATGGCATGAGACAGCTGAAGTGAATTTTTGTAATCAGAGTTAAAATTGCTGCCTTTATAGAATCACAGCAGCAGAGCCCTCATTTTGGGATAGAGAGAGAGAGAGAGAGAGAGAGAGAGAGAGAGAGAGAGAGAGAGTTTTATGTTGTATGATATTCACTCAGCGATAGCACTTAACCACCCCGCCCTTAAGATGTTATCACTTCTATGTAACAAAGTAATTTGGCTGCTGCCTTGTACTCACGAATCGGTGATGTGAGCAAAGAAGCCATTCCAACTCACATTCTGTGAAATCTACAATTCTTCCTTGAAGAAAGAATATTTCTCTTCTGGCATTACTGTGCTTGAATCATTCCACAGCGTGCAGGGAGGGGGAGGTTTAATCCAACTCTCTCCAGCTGCGGTACACGCAAAAAAATGTCCCCACAAAGCAGCTAGTGAAAGTAAAAAAAGTTCCTCCAAGAGCCAGTGGGAGTTGTTTTATTCTTGCCATCTGAGGATTAGCAAAGTTCCTCCAAGAGCCAGTGGGGGGAGGATTTGGGTGGGCAAGGCTGGAGAGGGAAGGATTAACCTTCCCTCCTTGCCCACTGCAATCCCAACCTGGATTAGTTTCCCTGCAGTTACTTTTAAGAAAACAAAACAGAAAATGTATTTATTTGTTACATTTCTATGACACCCAATAGCTGAAGCTCAATATAGAGCTCTATGCTACATATTGAATGCAATACCCTAAGTGATGGAGATTGCTACAACCTGGATAAACTGTATACAATTCTTTTGACATTTCCCCAGAATGTAGAAACGTTAAGAGTTTTCACACACACATGCGCACATGTATAAAGAATGCAGGAACTCGCAGGAATGCACCTGCCGGCTATGGGTCTTCCACATCAATGTGTTTGGCTGGCAATGCTTCACCCTGCCTTCACACTTGGCATTAGGGAAAAAGTGGGCCATTCGATATTAGTGAGAAATAGAACCTTCACAGGCAACAAAATGGTTTGGGCCAGCTATGAAGGGATGAGAGGAAATTGGCAAAAAAAAAAGAAAAGAAAAAAGACCCCTCCCCTTCTATTAGCCAAAACTAGGCTGACAACTGTTACCCACAGGACCTTTTCTTCTGTCGCCCCCAGACTCTGGAATGGCCTGCCAGAGGAGATTTGCCAACTTAACACTCTCTCCGAGTTTAAGACAGCCATAAAGACTAATCTCTTCCAGCAGGCCTACCCAGATGAATGCTAAACCAAGAATTTTTAAGATCTGTTGATTGTTATTTTGATGCTGTATTGACTTTATATGCTCTTTTAATTAATTTTATGTATCTGATTTAAACTACTCCTATTTTAGAAACATTTTAAAATGAAACTTTTACTGTGTTACCATACTTCCATGGGTATTTAAAACAACACAGAGGGAGAGAATAGTTTCAGGATGCAGGTTTTTTTTTTCTTCAATTGATCAATAAAATTGTGTTCTGCATCCTGAGACTATTCTCTTCATCTGTGTTGTTTTAAATACCCATGGAAGTATGGTAACACAGTAAAAGTTTCATTTTAAAATGTTTCTAAAATGGGAGTAGTTTAAGACTCCATCATATACTATTGCAAATTCAATATGTCAGTTAAAATGCACTGGGTTTGTTTCTTATTTCTCGGGAAGTTCCCTTCTCCCATTTGATTTGGATCTTTGGTTTTTATTATCAAACAATAGGATGAAGATTTATATTTTAAAGTTTTTACTACAATTTCATGCAGAATCTAATTCTCAGGTATATCCTGTGGAACTGGAATTGGGAATGTCAAAGCCTTAAAAAATGTTATAGGCATTGGGTTGGGCCCAATGATCCAGTGAGTGGAGTTCTGTTCTGGCTCCCAAAATAATAATAATAATCTTGGATGCTCAGCCACCTTGCACCTTCATTACTATTTATAAACCAACCAACCAACATTGAATTGTTTTTAAAAATAATATCCAAAATGTGGTCCCTCAGCCTCTCCACAGTAGGAAGAATATATCCCTACTGCCATTGCCTGATACAAACATGTCTCTCTAACCAATTGTGTCAGTAAATTCACCAGAAAAATGTAGGAAATAATTTACACCTGCAGTGACTTCAGGAATGGAACCTATGCTTGCTTTCCTGAATCACCACCATAATAATTTTGCTTCTAAAGCCCCCCAAATTCCTCTGTCAGCATTGTGAAATCACCCAATAGCTTTTATAGGATGGACTGCTCCTAGCAGAAATAGTAGTCAAAGAACTTTTTTTCATATTTACTCTTCAAATACTCCAGGGCGGGCAGGCAGGCAGGCAGCTTTACTTAAAACAATTGTCGATACTTAGCCAGAAGATAGCATAGTCCTTATGAGATATTCATGATTTTGGCAGGCTCAGAACGGCAATCTAGTTATTAACTGATGTAGCTGAAGTGGACAAATCCAAACAGTTCTGCTGGTTACCATTTAGTTTCCAGATGCAATTCAATGTGCTGCTTTTAAGCTTTAAAGTCTGGAACTGGAATACCTTAAAAAACTCCTGGTTTTGTATGAATCCTTCTGTGAACTTATATATTTATGTCTGAAACTGTGATCCAAATGCTTTCTCTATCTGAATTAGCTGTAGTGACAACAGAAGTGACCTTTTGTGATAATCAACTGTTATTAAGGGCATGACTTTTAGTTCAAGCATTTGTTCTGCATTATGTCTGTCACTATATTATATTTGTTGCTGGATATTTTATCACGATCTTGTGAACCACCTTGTGGGCATTGTACACAACTAATTAAACAATTCTAATTTTACTCTTGATGCACTGTGATCAGCATTACATTGAACAATCAAAGGCCTTAGCTAGACGATACCCGGGATTGCCCCTGTGCATCCAGATGACGCACAAGGGATCCCGGGCTCAGGCAGGGGTCAACCCTCCCTTGCCCCGGGGTAACAGGCATCACTTTTGGCCCGGTATTTCCTGCGGCCTCAGAATGAGCTGGAGACTGTGAGTGTGTAGCCTGTTCCGCTGCTTTTCCCGGCTACCACAATTACTCGTAAGTAGCTGGGAAAAGCGGCGGATGGGGTGCAGTGCTCCTCAGGAGCGCTGCAGCCATCAGGGCTAGGGTGTGTGTGTGGGGGGGGAGCAGTTAAAGCCATTAAATTTTTTAAAAAACCACTTACTTGAGTGCACTAGTGTTAAGAAGAAAAAAATGGCAGATGTGAAGAGGTCCTTTCTTGACTTTGTTGCACCTGAGGTGTAGACTACGTCGAGAGCCTGTGATAGTTGCATTGCAGGCTCTCCCCTCCTCACCACCAGATTGTCAGGTAGGTCTAGCAAAGGCCATAGTTTCTTAATGGAAGAAGCCCTATTCCTGCCCTGTCAGTATGACTTAGGCAGGAGGGGGCATTTGCGGGTGTGGAGGAGGAAGAAAGAATGCTCCATGTGCCTTGGGCATGTGGACACATCAAGTGTGGGTGGTGCAAGCCTATAAAGGCATGCTCCCCATGCTCCCTCCCCTCTTTTGTTTTCTGGAGAGAGATGATGGAGGGGAAAGTGAGCTTTGGGAGGACAGAACACTACCTCCTGGAGTGGTTTACGTCCCCCTCCCCTCAGTTCTTGGGGCTCCAATGCCCCTTGGGTGGGTGCCGCTGCTGTGGTGCTTGGGCCTGGTGTTTCAGCCAGCCCTTTTCTTGGGAGCTGGGCACAGCTCCCCATCCCAGCAGCATCATGCTTCATGCACCTGAACAATGGGATAGAGCTAACCGACCAAGTGCTATTCAGAATAGCCTGGCCTGCCTTTCTGAGGTGATGGGGCCTTTTAGACACCAGGTGGCTTCAATTCCTTAATTATAGTGAGATGTGAAGGAGCCTGGGTTTGGCTTCAATTCATGATGCCCACCTGGTCAGTTCCACGGAAGGGCACCAACAGTGCTCATTCTGTCCTGCCTAGCTGGTCCACGGCCTGTGTGGGCTTTCACTAGGGAGGTGGTTTCTTCCGCCTGCTTTGAGGGGGAGTTTTGCTCCTGGATTCTTGCACCAGGAATCTATGCAATCTCTGTTGTGGTTAGGTTTTTACCCACAGAAGGAAAAGGACTCTAAAGAGTTAAAAAGATGTCCTTGGCCAGATTGTCTCTGCCAGGAGAAGTCCAGTATGAAGCAGATTCTTCCCTGGCCTACGTGCGGTACGAGATGTACAAGATGAAGAGACTATTGGTTAATTGGGCCAAGGAGAAAAGTGTATTTAAGAAGTCCATGTTGTATGGCTTCTTACTGCTGGAACTTACTGCTGGAACTTACTGCTGGAACTTACTGCTGACATTATCAGACTGCTGATGTTATACTGCTACGTTGTTGCTGTACTGTTGGTGAAAGGACTGTATATATGACCATTTATTCTGTAAGTAATTTATTTAGTGTCAGTAAAGCTTCTTACTGACCAAAGACCGTGAGTGCTTCTTTTTGTTCCTAAATTCAAGCTGAAACCATTTCCAGACTCTACGCTGCTGCTATTTCGCACTCTGCTATATTTTGGGTAAGCAATTACCCCGATAGGTTATGCGCCCAGAGAAAGTCTGGAAGGCATAATTTTTGGTTGCTGGAAAGCTTGAGAGCAAAGGAACGCTGGAGGGAAAGACGGAGTCTAGCTCAGGCAGTTCATCGAGCTCAGACGGGTCTGTATCCAGTGTGAGTCGCGCTCCAGCCCAGCCGGTGAGGATGGCCCAGGTTCAGATGGCATCCAGTATTCCGGTGGAACGGCTGAATGAGAGAAATTACTTAACGTGGTCATTCAAGATGGAAATGTTTTTGAAGCGGGACAGATGTTGGAACGTCGTGAGTGTCCCGAGGCCGGTTGGTCAGACTGCTCAAGAAGCACAAGTGTGGGAAGAGCAGAATGAAAGGGCCAAAGCAAACATTGTCTTGAGTATGGAGGACTCGCAAATTGTCCATATCAACAGAGATGAGACGGCAAGAGACAGCTGGAATGCGCTGAGACAGATTTATGTGCGTGCGTCGGCAAGCACACGGCTGAGCCTCACCAGAGAGCTGTATCGGTTAAAGTTGGAGGAGGCTGGAAGTTTGGCAAATCATCTCCAACAGGTGAGATCTCTATTTGTCCAGTTGCAGGAGGTCGGAATCGTTTTTACGGAAGAGCATAAGTGCTACCTGATTTTGGGGTCGTTGCCTCAAAGCTGGGACGTTCTGACAACCAGTCTGGAAAGTATGAAGACTGATGAACTCACTCTTCATTATTTGACGGGTCGTTTGCTCCAAGAAGAGAAACGGCGTCTTTCCAGGAAGGAGGAAAACTGCCAGGAAAGGGTTAAGCAGTCAGCCCTTGGCAGCGGAGAAAGAATGCAGAAAGATAAGTGTTTCCAAGACAACAGTGTGGAGAGAGCCGCAGTTGCAGTAAGAAAGTGTTATTTTTGCAAACAGCCGGGTCATATCAAACGCTTCTGTAAAAAAAGGAAGAAGAGAGTTACACAGGCTGGAGAGGAGAAGGAATGCTCGAATGCATTTGTTTCAGCCACAGTGAGGTGTAACGAGGCCCAAGAGGTTTGGCTGATTGATTCTGCGTCGTCCAGAACAATTTCTAATAATCCAGAGGCGTTTCGGAAGTTGGAACCAAGCAAGGTGAAGTCAATCACGCTTGCAGATGGACGAACGTCGAGGGTGGAAGGAATTGGCTGTTGCTACGTTCCATGTCTGCAAAAGGAGTGTGAACAGGTTCTGTATGTTCCAGATTTAGATTTTTGTCTCCTTTCTGTTAGTGCTCTAACGTCTGAAGGATACGTTGTTACGTTTCAGAAGGATGAGTGCCAAGTGATTAAGGATGGACAAAATGTGGCACTGGGACATGTTAAAAATGGACTGTTTTACATGGGTGCAGGTAAAGAAAGGGTGGCACAAACTGGTAACGTGCCAGACCATAAAAATTGTGTTCATGAATTGCACAGGCGTTTAGGTCATGCAAGTTTTAAAGTGTTAAGTCACATGCCTCAAGTGTGTACAGGGTTAAGCTTGCGAAACTGTAAAAATTTCTTGGATTGTTCAATCTGTCATCAGACCAAATCCCGGGTGCAGAACATCTGCAGGAAAAGTGACAGGGTGTCACAAAAGCCTTTTGAACTGGTGTTTATTGACTTGGTAGGGCCATTCACGCCTACACAAGGGGGATCCAGTTACGTGCTTGTAATTCTGGATGATTACACACGCTTTAGTTGGTGTTATTTACTGAAGCGAAAATCAGAAGCTTTTGAAACTTTTAGGGATTGGAAAACTTGGGCGGAAAAGTTCTTTAACAAGCCCATTATTTCTGTGCAGTCGGACCGTGGGGGTGAGTTTGTTTCTGGAAGGTTCTGTGAGTGGTTTAGGAAAACAGGAATCACACACAGGTTAATAGATCCCCAAACTCCTTTTCAAAATGGGTCAATTGAGAGAAGAATTGGAGTACTTCAAATGAAGAAAGATTCTCTCATGGCTGATGCAAACGCTGAGCAAGATTTGTGGGGAGAAGCATTTTTAACCGCAAACTATTTGTGTAATAGAACCTGGAGCAGGGTTACAGGCAGTTCGCCTTACTGTTTACTTTTTGGTTCAAAGCCAGATTTGTCTCACTTGAGAACATGGGGGTCTTGGGCATACGTGCATATCCCAAAGTCCAAAAGATCTAAAGGTGAAACCAAGTCTGTGAAATTACGTTTTTGTGGGTTATTCAGGCATGCAATCCAAATCTTGGCGTTTTTCCCTAAGTCATGGGAAGGTGGTTGTTTCTAGGTCTGCTACTTTTCAGGAGGCAGGTTGGAACAGGATTCAAGGTTCCCAAGTTCTGTTAGAAACCGTGAACAACCAGGAGAAAACAGTAACTCAGGGGTTAACTTCTCAGAGCCCTCACATCTCTGAGAAGAGTGTTTCCACTCCCAAAAGTGGAAGGGAGGAGGGAAATGAAAGGGAGGAAGAAATTGCCAGTGTACCTCGTCGTTCACAAAGAAAAAACAAAGGAATTCCACCTTTAAAGTATTCAGATGAATTCAGTGTTTGTTGTGTGAAGTCTGAACCTGAGAGTTACAGTGATGTGTTGAAATTGTCTGAACAAGAGCAAGAAAAGTGTTTTCAGGCAGCGAAAACTGAAAGGGGGTGTTTTTCAAACACACGTGTCTGTATGCAAAGGGGCAAGCAAAAGAGTACATGATTGTGGAGCTAGTGGTTCGTCTACTGGTGGCAGGGAGTTCCCAAGACCACATTCAAGAAAACTCAGCCCAAAGCTACAGGAAGGGTTGAAACTGAAGTCTCTGGGGAAAGTTAGGTGTTACCTTGGTGTAGAGGTAGAAAAGTTTCCAAAGGAAATTACCTAAAAAGCCAGAAGCAGAAAGTTTTAAAATTGCTGAAAGTTTGCAAGTTGGAAGATTGCAAAGTAGTTCAACGCCCCAAAGCACAAAGTTTTTCAACAGTGCTTGGAAGAAGAAGAAAAGAAAAGCTTACATATAAATAAGTCTCTGGGAAATGTAAAACACAGAGAAATGTACACAATGTTGGGATTGTTGTAAACATGTAAAGTTGATTTCTTACAGGTGAAATGTAATGAAATGTAAATTGTATTTTTTCTGTAGTTAAAAATGAAAGGGTGTTGTGGTTAGGTTTTTACCCACAGAAGGAAAAGGACTCTAAAGAGTTAAAAAGATGTCCTTGGCCAGATTGTCTCTGCCAGGAGAAGTCCAGTATGAAGCAGATTCTTCCCTGGCCTACGTGCGGTACGAGATGTACAAGATGAAGAGACTATTGGTTAATTGGGCCAAGGAGAAAAGTGTATTTAAGAAGTCCATGTTGTATGGCTTCTTACTGCTGGAACTTACTGCTGGAACTTACTGCTGGAACTTACTGCTGACATTATCAGACTGCTGATGTTATACTGCTACGTTGTTGCTGTACTGTTGGTGAAAGGACTGTATATATGACCATTTATTCTGTAAGTAATTTATTTAGTGTCAGTAAAGCTTCTTACTGACCAAAGACCGTGAGTGCTTCTTTTTGTTCCTAAATTCAAGCTGAAACCATTTCCAGACTCTACGCTGCTGCTATTTCGCACTCTGCTATATTTTGGGTAAGCAATTACCCCGATAATCTCCAGCTAGTATGTTTCATATGCTACAACCCCCATCCATCATCAGGATGCTCCAAGGTTAAAGGGGCTATGGGACCCAGGGGGCCACATTCAGAGTGTAAGCTTGATAACCTGTTCCCCATTGTCACAAAGGCTCCAGCACAATTAAGTTGGTGCTTGCCCCCTTTCTTGTGTGGATTCTCTTCTCAAAGACCTAGTGCCACCTGTTTGGTTGAGAACCAGCCCTGGTGGGCAGTCTCAATCCTTATTGGGTATTAGCACTGGTTGGGCCTTATCAGATATTTATAGGATGCCATAAGGGGGCCAGTCCCCTCTCTATTTCTCCACAATGGACTTTTGGTAGAAAATATAATGAAATAAAACCTAGGGGTGTATGATAATTTTGTTTCTGTTCACAAATCATGCAAACCTGACCTGTTCACAATTCTAGAAACCATACTTCATTGGGACTGTGGTGGGGTTTTTTAATGAAATATTAACAAATTCCCGAATTTGGGATCCCAATAAAAAAAAATGTGTTGTTTTCAAAAAATGTGCACTTTGAAATGCATTTAAAATACACTTTTTCAAACTTTAGCCAATGGGGAAATGTGCACACTTTTGAAAAATTCACAAAAAATGTTACAATTTTTCCAAGACAAAATGGGATTTGAAGTGAATTTCAGAGAATTTCAGAAAGCTTGAAAATTGCTAATTCAATCAAAATAAAAACTTGATTGCAGAATTTCAAAATCAGCAAAATTCTCAATGGGGTTCCATGCTCAATGGGGTTCCATGCTCAATGGGCTTCCATGCTCACTACGCAAAGGTTTTTGAGGCATTTTGACAAGGTTATAAAATGCAAGGAATATGTTTTTCACTTCCATAATCGAAGCAAGGAAGGAAGTGAGATATGCAGAACACTGTAGCACTTTGGCACCATCTTAGGCCTCAGCTAGATGAGGGGGTCGGAGGGAGGCTACCTCACGATCTTATGATCATGAGATCGTCACCCTATCTTACACACGGCGCGTGACATTGCAGCTGCCATTTTTTTCTTTTAAGGGAGACAGAGCGCATGAGTGCTTGTGTACAGAAGGTAAGTGTTTGTTTGTTTTTTAAAAAAAATCCCTGCTCCCCCCACCTCACTCTTGATGGGCACAGAGCTCCTGAGGAGCTCTGTGCCCCATGCACAACTCCTGGCTCCTCACGGTTACTTGCGAGGAGCTGGGACAAACTGCAACGCCCAGCCACAAGTTCTCCAGTCTCAGGACCAGCCCAGGAATACAGAAAACCTGGGCTAGAAAGGTAGGGCAAAATAGAGGAATCATCCTTCCCTGCTCTTGGGATCCCCTGTGCATCATCCGGACGCACAGGGATGATCCCAGAGCAATCCCTGGGATAAACCCTTGTCTAGCCATGACCTTAGAGAGATACACCAAATAATCAAGCTCAATACTTCAATTTGAGCTCAAGATGGTGGTGGTATTAATTTTCAAACTCTTCTCAGTGCCTTACTTTAGTGCTCAGAATCTGTGTTTTTCAGAATAGAGAAGGGCACAACTATCAGAAACTTAAGGCTTTCCTTTGCAATGAATTTTCCACATTCATACATGAATGCACACAGAGAGAGAGAGGGAGAGGGAGAGGGAGAGAGAGAGAGAGAGAGAGAATTCTATCAACTGTTTTGAAGTGAAAACTGAATGCAGAGGTTCTGGCTTGGTAGATAATGTATTTCAAAATATATCACTCCTGTAAGAATCGGCGATGATGGGGGAAGAATAACTTTTTTGAACAGCAAGTGGTAACAGCTTCTGTTAGAGCAGACAAAACAATGAAGCTGCCCAAGCAGCATTCAAAAACAAAACAAAAACTTTTGAAGTGATGTGAGTGAAGTGAACGAAAGTTCAAAATCAGTTCAGAAGCTTTTAAAAAAAAAGAGACCCCAGATGCAGGTAGGTCACCCAGTCTAGTATGATAAAACATTTTGAACCACCCTAAACAAAGCAAGGACGTTCAGAGTGGTTGTTGCCTTCAGCACTTTTCTCTTCCCCCATTGAGCAGAAGGCAAGCCAAAGCTTCGTGCTGCTGAAAAATTCTGTATTTGCTCAGTGGGGCACCAACTTGACACATAATAGCAGAGTTCTGGTGTAATTAGGAGCCTTCATAATGCTGTTTCCCCCTTTTTGGAGGGAGCATGAAGCTATTCAAATTTTATATGTACACCATAAAATGCTTTCTGCTGTCATTTAGCCAAATTTAATTAATCAGATTGGCAGATCTACACCAAGCAGGATATAACACTTTGAAAACGTTTTGAAAACTATATATGGAGTGTGTCCTGGGCCTCAACAGTTGTCACTACTGTTATAAACTGTTTTAAAGCAGTAGTGTAGATCCTGCCCCAGACTCTCAGAGGTGACCCTGGAAAACACAACTGACATCTCAGTAGTGACCACCATAGGCCCCTCATCCAAGACACCACTACCAGATGCAACAGCGCTCCCTCATTCTGTAGCAATTCCATCTTCTTCTTTCCCCTTAGCAGATTTTCAACAGTAGTGAAAAAGATGGAAGAACTGGCGGGAAAACACAAAGGGCTATGATTGGAAAACATCAACAGTTGGAATGAGGCAGGGTCAAATTTGTCTTTTCCTGCAATTTGTGGGTGACGGAGATGGAAAGAAAGCATCCCCAAATATTGGGATGGTGACAGGAAAAAATGCAGAGGTCTGGAGCTTGGATTACCTTGTCTTATAGATGAGGTGGCTGATGGTGGAGTTTTGTTGTTGTTGCTGCTGCTGTCATTGTTTCAGCACTTTAAACGAGGGGTGGGGAACCTCATAGCCAGGGGACAAATGCCAAGTCCCCCGTCTCTTTGTCCAACCCCCTTTCCTCCAAACACTGATCATTTGGTGGTTTCGCCCATTTTGGGGCCATTGTTGCCTCATTCTAAAATGCCTCTCCTAAAGCTTTGTTACTAGCAATAAAAGCTTTAAGTTACAATATACTGGTATTTCTGGCCCCACCTCCTTTGCTTTCAGCCCTGTCCACCACTGGAATGCAGATTCTGAGAGCTTCTCTGAAATGGCATTGGGCTCTCAGGCTGAATGAAGTCCAACACCCCTGCTTTAAATGAAGCTTCATCAGCTGCAATCAATGTTCGGCAACCTTCTTCATCTCTTCACAGCCTTTTGACCATGTTTAGGAATGGTGCAAGCATCTGACTGGGTCTGTGAGGGCAGCAGACCCTCCTATGTATGGTCCTCATGGACCCAGTCAGCCATGCTCAATGCGAGTGCGGACCAGCACCTCAGTGCTTGCAAGCCCACAGCGGGCGCTCAGGAGCAGGTTCACCCTAGGTTCCAGCCCCTGCCCCCTGCAGCAGGGGGAAGGACTGGAAGTCATAGCGGGCAGCAACCTCATGCTTGCGAGCCTTGCAAGTGCTTGGTGGAGGCTCATGCAACCTGGGGCGTTACTAGACGAGGCTCTAGCGCGCGTTACCTTCCGCAGTCACGTCGAGGCTTCCAGATGACGTTCACGAGGATCCGCCGTTATCCTGCGGTGAAGCCTCTTTCTCCCGACTTTAAAAAAGTGAGTTCTAGTGCGCCTTTTCCTGCCGTCCCGCGGTAATTTGGAGTACGTGTGGGAGGATGTGAGGTCACTGCGGTCCGCACTGGGCAGGAAAAGGCGTGCTAAGGGGGAGTGGTCAGCGGCTTCGGTCAAGCCGCCTCCGCCATTTGCGCGCAGTCTGCCAGCTGGGGCAGCGCGGCGGAGCGGCTTTTTTTTTTTACTCACCCACTGATAGTTTGCGCAGGAACGGAGGAACGGAAAAGTGGCTAGTGTGCTGCTGGGGTGTGGGGGGGATGGGTGGGGGATGTGCGCCTGTTCTAGTGTTTTTTTTTTATTTCCCCAGTGACAGTTTGCGCAGGACCGGAGGACCGGAAAAGTGGCTGGTGACTCCTTGCGGTGGGCAGCTACCGTGGCCGCATAATGGCGGTGCTGTACGCTGCCTGTTAGTGTGGGTACCAGGCTGGCAGAGGGCAGAGCTGTTTGTGGGCTGCTGCCATGGCTACGGCCAGATGTGGGTTGGCTCTTTGGGATGGGGCACAGGGCACAGAGGCGGTCATCGCCGCCGACACCTCAGAGGCATGATGGGAGATGTAGGCACAGAGTGCCCATGCAGACGATTGACCTCGGGTCATATTACACCCGCCACGACCCCCATCAGGAAGTGAGCGCATCAATGTTGACCCTCAACAGCACCAGCAGCACTTCAGCTGGCACTGGCACTGCCGCCGCCGCCGCCGCTGCCGCCGGGGCCGGCGGCGGCATCGCTGACGGCTGCGCAAGTTTGCGGTCTTTCGGACGTGCGCAAACCGTGCAGCGAGCGAAAAAAAAAGCCGCGGCAATCAGGCCGGTGTGGCTGCGCAACCGTGCTCGCGGCGGCAGCAGCACAACCGGCGCAAACTTCCGCCACAAATCGAAGGCAGGTGTGGAGCATGAGGCGTCACGGCTGAACGGGAAAAGCCGCTTTCACCGCTCCTCAACGACGGAACACCCGGTAGGTCTAGCAACGCCCCTGGTTTGCAGGGGTGGGCTGTAACAGCAATGGGGCAAGTGCTTCCAGGGTGAGCTCTGGCCGATTTGGACAGCCCTAGCCATGTTTCTCTTCCTGTGCTAGACCATTATGGAAACTATGCTAGCTAGGAAGCTAGCCAGTTAGGCACAGGAAGAGAAACATGGCTAGGAGGCAGTCAGGAGGCTGAAGAGGCATGGAGTGGCTTGCCAGCTGCTGGTCACAGGAGGTGAGGCCTTTTTAGAGTATTAAGGTTGCAATCCTTTGTTTGTTTAGACAGAAAAAAGTCCTACAACTCTTAGCATTCTCCATGCAGCCATGCTGGCTGGGGAATAATGGGACTTGTAACTGCTTTTTCTGTCTAAAGATGCATATTGGATTGTGTCCTAAGAGAGACAAGAAGAAACCCTATCGTCAGTCACCTCATCTATAAAATAAAAACATAAGAACATAAGAAGTGTCATGCTGAATCAGACCGAGGGCTGATCTAGTCCAGCACCCTGTTCACACATTGGCCAACCAGTTTTCGACCAGGGACCAACAAAGCAGGCCATGGTGCAACAGCACCCTCCCACACATGTTCCCCAGCAACTGGCACACACAGGCTTACTGCTTCAAATACTGGAGGCAGCATACAACCATCAAGGCTATTAGCCATTGATAGCCTTCGCCTCCAGGAATTTATCCAACCCCCTTTTAAAGCCATCCAAATTGGTACCCATCACTACATCTTGTGGTAGTGAATTTGATCATTTATCTATGCACGGTGTGAAGAAGTACTTCCTTTTATTTGTCCTGAATCTCCCACCAATCAGCTTCATAGAATGACCCCAGGTTCTAGTATTTTGAGAAAGGGAGGGAAAAAACCCACCATGCATAATTTTGTACCCCTCTATCATGTCTCCTCTTAGCCTCCTTTTTCCAAGCTAAACAATCCCAGCTGTTGTAACCTTCCCTCATAAGGGAGATGCTCCAGGCCCTTAATCATTTTAGTTGCTGTTTTCTGTAATTTTCCAGTTCTATAATATCCTTTTTTAGGTGTGGTGACCAGAACTGTACACAGTATTCTAAGGCCTTAGCTAGACCTACCTGCTATCCCGCAACGAAAGAGGGAAGATATCACGTTGTGTTTAATCTGTGATTCCTCCTCTGTCTACGCGTGACATGTGATGACCTTAGCAGGAGAGGCGCATGTCCACCAGTTGTAAACATTTTTTTAAAGGACCAGCAGTGCATGAGCACTCATGTGCTAAAGTTAAGTCCTTTTTAAAATTTAAATTATTTTCCCCACTCCCCGCACCCTACCCCTGATGGGCACAGCACTCCTGAGGAGTGCTGTGCTCCATGCGCGGCTCCCGGCTCCTCATGAGGAATCATGTGGAGCTGGGTCAACCCATAGCACCTGGCCACACATTCCATGGTCTCAGGCTCAGCCTGGGATAGTGGAAAAACTGTGGCCAAAGGGGAGGGCAAGATTCCAGGGCAAGGGAGGGATGATCCCTCCCTGATCCCAGGATCCCCTGTGCCTCATGTGGATGCACAGGGATGATCCCAGGGTTCACCCCAGGATAAAGCCCCATCTAGCTAAGGCCTGTGTGTGGTTGTACCATAGATTTGTATAAGGGCAGTATGATACTGGCCGTTTTATTCTCAATTCCTTTTCTTATAATGCCTAATATGGAGTTTGCCTTCTTTACAGTGGCCCCACACTGGGTGGACATTTTCATCGAGCTGTCCACCACAATCCCAAGATCTCTTTCTTGTTCAGTCACCGTCAGCTTCACCTTACACTTGCTTACATTGAACCGCATCTGCCATTTGGATACCTGCTCTCCCAGCTTGGAGAGATCCCTTTGGAACTCGTCACAATCCTTTTGTGTTTTAACAACCTTAAATAATTTGGTGCCATCAGCAAACTTGGCCACTTCACTGCTCACTCCTAATTCCAGATCATTTATGAATAAGTTGAAAAGAATTGGTCCCAATCCCGATCCCTGTGGGACCCTTTATTCCATCTGTCAGGGATGCTTTAGGGTGGATTCCTGCATTGAGCAGGGGGTTGGACTCGATGGCCTTGTAGGCCCCTTCCAACTCTGCTATTCTATGATTCTATGATTCTATGATACTCTCTGTTTTCTGTTCTCTAACCAGTTACTGATCCATAAGAAGATGTCTGCTCTTATTCCATGACTGCTAAGTTTGTTCAGGGGGGATTCCACACATCGTACTGAGGGCGCTTCCATGCGCCCCGAGTGCGCACCCAAAGCGATCATGTAGCTTGCCTGGAAGAGATGAGGAAGAGGCGTCCTTGCCGCCGCCGCCGCCACCCACCTACCTCCTCGCCGGCCGGGTTGGAGAGCTCTGCGGAAGAAGGCAGGGTGGAGAGCGCTCTCCACCCCGCCTTCTTCGGCCGAGCTCTCCGACCCATCTGGCGAGGAGGTAGGTGGGTAGCGGCGGGTGGCGGCAAGGACGCCTCTTCCTAGTCTCTTCAAACAGGCAAGCTACACGATCGCTTTGGGTGCGCACTGGGGGCGCATGGAAGCGCCCTCAGTACGACGTGTGGAATCCCCCCAGGAGTCTTTGGTGGGGGACTTTAACAAAAGCCTTTTGGAAATCCAAATAAACAATGTCCACTGGATCACCTCTGTCTACATGTTTGTTGACACTCAAGGAATTCTAGTAGATTAGTGAGACAGGACTTGATCAAAGGCCAGCCAACACTGAAAATTTTATAGAAAAACTTCCACCCAAATTGGAAAGGACAGGAGTTGTCTCCAGGAGTTGTCTTTCAGGTGGAGGAGGGTCCTTTGAAAATCGAAATGGAACTTTGGCCCAGCACTTGTTCTTTTTACCTACCCTACACTGTCAATTAGGATGTCATTTTGTGTGTGAATCTTTTTTCCAGCTTTGCATTGCTTGGAGCCAGAGTAGGGTTGCTTGCGCAAGGTGGGCAGCAGAACACTCCCCTGGTTCCCACCTTGTAAGTCAGAATACCTGTGCTATGGAAGGGAGAGACATTCAAATTGAAATAATTAACTGAGTTGCAGGTCAGTCTTGAAATGAATAAAGTCATGGTTGTAGTTCCACCTACATGTCTCATTGTGCATCTGTGAGGAGTGGAGGCAAAAGAGAGTTTCTCTCCACAGTAGCATCATTTATAGCTGCAGACTGCGAAAAAGCCAGTTTTGCAGGCTACATCTCTTTACAGCACTATCAGGGGAAGTGGAGTGCAGAACACTGGTGTGGGGTTGTTGTTGTTGTTGTTGTAGGAAACCAGAGAAGGGGCAATTGTTCATTCTTTCAAACTCTGTTCAAGTGTGAGGGACAGTGTGTATGAGTTGGCTGCCGGCTGCCTGAGGGGATAAGGGGAAACCAAACCACTGAGGATCATGGCAGCTGCGCCCCTCCAAGGCATATTCTGGAAATGAAGAGGCTCATTGTGTTGCTCTGACAGAAAGAGGAGGAAGTGCAGAAGGAAACTCAGTTTTTATTGATTCCCTTATGAATGTATGCACACATGCCGTATTTTTCTACCTCAGCTGTCTGTATGCAATACACTCAAGGTAGCTCACAGACAGAAAATCAATAAAAGCACAATCAACAGTATGAAATGACATCAAGAACTGAAAATGATCAAGTTCTCCTCTATTTCAGCCTTCTCCAACCTGGTGGCCTCCAGATGTTTTGGACTCTAAATTCTCATCAGCTGAATGCTCAGGAATGCTGAGAGTTGTCATCCAAAACATCTGGAGGGCACCAGGTCAGAAAATATCCTTTGTGTGATGGGTTATCTAGTTTAACTGTGACCTGCCCAGAGAGCTTGGGCTATTGGGCAGTGTAAAAATGCAATAAATAAATAAATAAATAAATAAATAAATAAATAAATGATAAAGAAGTCTGGGATGCCAAGCAACAGGAGGGAAGACAGAGAAAGCACATGGGTCACCTGCTCATGGTCTTTCTCACAATGGTAATTGTATTCAAATTCTGGGATATTTTATTTTTTGACAATTCACATCTATACATATAAACTCGCATATGCAATTTTTTAAATAAAAATCTGATTCCTTTTTTGCCTTCCTTTGTTGGTTGTTGGTACATTTCCTCTCATTTGGCAATGAGTAAGTGGGCACATAGATGAGTGGCAACAAGTGTGATCTTCTCTCCTTCATTTATAACCAGTGAGAATTCTATCAGAGCTACTAAATTGTGCCTTTGTTCTAGAGCCCTCAGGCCATTTATGCTACTTGACTCAGCTTCAATAATGCTGGAACATACCACGATTATGGAAAAATTATTATAGCAGGAATAGAACTAAATTGCCTGGACATTCAAAATGGGACATTATCTAAACATTTAGGGTTGAAACCAATGGATGTCCCTCCACTAATGCAAGTCTCTTTGATCCAGCAGAGGCTTCCAACAGCAGAACAGACATGGAGGCAATTTTTTTGTATTTCTTTCCCTCCTGAAGCCTCTCTTGTTCTAAAGGATTCCCTCTTTAGAGCAAAAGTTGGGTGGTGTGGCAGGGGAGGTGCTTCAGGGGCGAGAGGGGATTTCTGAAAATCGCCGTCTACAATATTCTTTTGACAGAAGCTTCCACTGCATCAAAGAGAAGGTGTGAAGATCAGAGGCTGCCTGGGTACCTATGTATGCTGCTTTGAATTTCATGGAAGAAAAGTAGGATATACAATAAATAAATAAATCCTGCTACATACATACAGTAAAGCATCTAATACTAACCTCCAATCTTTCCTTGGCCAGATCTACACCAAGCAAGATATGACCCTTTGGCTGGGTTCAGAAGACACCTTAAACCACAGCTTTAACCATGGTGGTTAAGCCAGAAAGCCAGGCTGTGTTCGGAAGACACCTTAAATCACAACTTTAACCACAGTGAAAACCTTATTCATGATGGTTAAAGCCATGGTTTAAGGTGTCTTCTGAACATAGCCTGGCTTTCTGGCTTAACCACCATGGATAAAGCCACGGTTTAAGGCGTGTTCTGAACACAGCCTTTGAAAATGGATTAAAAATGGTATATGGAGTGTGTCCTCGGCTGCAACAGTTGCCACTACTGTTATAAACCATTAGTGCACATCCTGTCCTGGTCTGATAGACAGGTTGTACCAGACAATGGTCTAACACAGTATCTAATCGAACCACATCTCTGAAATGAAAACAGGTCTAAACCTTGTCCTAATCCTATTTGGGAGACCAACGATCCATAAAGGTCTTATCTTAAATCAGAATTGACAAATGAAGCAAAATGTGTTTAAGAGAGTTTGTAGATAATTAAAGATAAGAATGGAGCTACCATAAACTTTAATAAAATGGCTGATCTATAGTACAAAGTATAAAAAGTATTTGTAAGAATTTATATACTAAAACATATAAAATTATATCCAAACAAAAACTAGACAGTCCACATACATGGGGATGTTGCTGCTTTCTACTACTACTACTACAGCAACCAGATGTATTTCTTTCTGTAATGCTTGAAATAAAGATGGAGAAAATGCCATGATACAAATTTAACAAATAAATAAATGCCAATTCAAAAATGCCGATCACTGGTAAAAGAAAGATGCACACACTTTGCCACCGCCCTCAGTCACCTCTTTACAGTAAGGTAAGCACTGAAGGGCCCCCCCCACTGTGAAATTTCTCCTAAATATTCACCCCTTCCTACAATTTTCAGGTACAATTTCTTTCCATCCCTCCTCCCAAAGAACGGTAAAAAAAATAATGAAAATTTCAGCACAGTGCTAACTGCAAAGCATGCTTTCTTTAAACTACTTTTAATTGTGTAATGTGCAGGCACAATGCTAAAATATACAGTAGGTAAAGCCTCAGAGGCCTGAAGAACGAACGAGGAAGAGATTTCAGGATGAGATGTCTAGCAGTTCTAATTTAGAAGTATCAAAAAATCATTAAACCTTTTGCCTTTTGCCGACAGCATCACTTTCTAGTTATAATTCCATCTAATGCATGATCTGATAGGATTCCTCAAACACAGGGATGAAATTCCAGTGAATTTGACAACCTTGTAGGTCTGCACTTGCAGTGAGATGGCCTTGGGGGTTCTTCAGGGGGCAATATAGTAATAATATCAAAGATGTAAAGGAGGCAGAATTAAAAACCTAACTCAGCTATAATGGAAATGAGAATAAATGGCAGAGTGGGAAAGAGATGGAAGGAGTATTCCAGTTGCTTTTGATTCCATTGGTGTGACCTTTCTAGTGCATTTTTTTCAATTAACAAACATGATGGGTAAGTTATCTGGAAGATTTGGGCCTCTTGTCTAGCTAATGCTACTGGCATTATCATTTTATAGCACTTTGGTTTAACCAGGAGCAAATAAATTATAATGTATTGCTAAACCCTCCTGCAAAAAAACTAATTAGAGAGGAGTTTCAGACCAGCTATTTTTTCCCTATCTGGGAAACAGCAAGTGCAGCAGAAGTCTGCATGCATATGACTTCTTGAAGAGGCCATGACCCTTGTGGCATGGGCAACAGGGGTGTGTGCCACTCTGAACAAAGGCAGATGTGCCAGATCCAGGTCTTCAATGGCCCCTGGGTAGGACATTCCATTTAACACTTTTTTAAAATAATAATAATAATATTTATTTTATTTGTATTTTATCTTGTTTGTAAGCTCTGATGATGAGCAGGATGGCTATTTTTAAATGAATTAATTAATAAGATGATTTGGGGGGGGGGGAATCCGCTGCAGACTTTAAAAAGGCTGGATTTTAAAGAATCCTACCTGCGAAGTCTGCAGTATACTGGCTCTACTTACCACTGAGTCTGTCAGGTTTCCTGTAGGGGTGGCTCTCCTTCATTCTAAACAGTGTGAGTGGCTAAGGGTGGCCACTATTAGTAAAGTGCAGGAAAATTGTAGAATTTGTGGCTTTAAGCACTGCCTTCTATGTAAACTGTGGCTGTTGACATCACAATTTACATAGAAGGAAGTAGTTTACAGCCGCAAATGCCACAGCCAATGCAATTTACGTCTGTCATTTCCCCATGCTTGGCTAATGGTGGCCTCCATTAGCTGACTGGCCATTTGGAATGGAAGAGAGCCACCCTGAAAAATAAGATGGATGCAGTAAGGCTCCTTGAAAATCTGCAAAGTCCCAAATGGCCCAGATTTCTCCTCTGCAGACCCCCTCCTGAACCGGAAGCACATCCCTGTTTCTGATATTTATTTATTTATTTTATTTTATTTATTACATTTCTATATCGCCCAATAGCCGGAGCTCTCTGGGCGGTTCACAAAAATTAAAAACATTCAAAGTATAAAACAACAGTATAAAACCATACTATAAAATACAATATAAAAGCTCAACCAGATAAAAACAGCAGCAATGCAAAATTACAAATTTAAAACACCAAGTTAAAATTTATTTATAGACTGTTAAAATGCTGGGAGAATAAACCTGGTGTCTAAAAGCATATAATGTAGGTGCCAAGCGAACCTCCTTAGGGATCTCATTCCACAGCCAGGGTGTCACAGGAGAGAAGGCCCTCCTCCTGGTAGCCACCAGCCTCACTTCCTTTGGCAGGGGCTCGCGGAGAAGGACCCCTGAGGATGACCTTAGGGTCCGGGCAGGTACATACGGGAGGAAGCATTCCTTCAGATAACCTGGCCCCAAGCCGTTTAGGGCTTTAAATGTTAATACCAGCACTTTGAATCGGGCCTGGACCTGGACTGGCAGCTAATGAAGCTGGAAAAGGACTGGTGTGATGTGGTCTCGTCGGCCAGTCCCTGTTAGTAACTGCACTGCCCTGTTTTGTACCAGCTGAAGCTTTCAGACCATTTTCAAAGGCAGCCCCACGTATAACACATTGCAGTAATCCAAATGAGAGGTTATCAGAGCATGGATAACTGTAGCTAGGCTATCTCTGTCCAGATAAGGGCGCAGTTGGTATATCAGCCTAAGCTGATAAAAGGTGCTCTTTGCCACTGAGTTCACCTGTGCCTCAAGTGACAGTTCTGGATCCAAGAGCACCCCCAAACTATGGACCCGATCCTTTAGGGAGAGTGCAACCCCGTCCAGGACAGGGCAAACCTCACCTTGCTGGACAGATGAACCACCCGCTAACAGTACCTCCGTCTTGTCTGGGTTGAGTCTCAGTTTATTAGCCCTCATCCAGTCCATTACCATGCCCAGGCACTGGTTCAGAACAGCCATTGCCTCACCTAGGTTTGATGAAAAGGAAAGGTAGAGTTGGGTCCGCATATTGATGACACCTCAGTCCACATCTCTGGATATGTAGAATTTCAGTGGAACTAAATAATGATATGGACACATAAGAAGTACAATTCGTCGGCTATTACTGAGCAAGAAGTAAGCATTATGGCAACCCTCCCCTCACTGTGAAGTGTGATGTTAAGGCATTAGGACTGCATGATTTTAAATTTAAAAATTATAAAGCCCATCAAGAAATAGCAAGCAGTCTGCAATAAAGGATAGGAAAGACCATTATCAAACCTGTAGACAAGGAAAATGTTATTGCTTAATAATTGCAATCAATAGCTAAATTATGCAGCGATATTAAACTTTAAGAAAGCTTTTAGTTGGCTTTGACACTTGAGTGCACAGATTTCATATTTTTCTGCAAATTATTAGGCAGCCAAACCTGATCATAAAGGAAAGAGATAAATTATACATTTGTAAGATCCTCACCCGGCAGTCTTACTAGATAAATGGGCCACCCAGCAAGCATATTGAAACACAGCAAAGATTAGATAAGTTTTCTGTATCAACTTGTGGAGTAAGTGGAATGATGAAGCACTTATATTAGTGAACACTTGCAGAATTCTTCAAAATGAATGGAATGGATAATGACCGACATTTGCAATATGAAGCAGCCATTGCTAGCTGATAATATTTTAATATTTCTTCATCTTACTCCATGGAGAGAGATACATTTTATGAAATAATGTCATGCAGATGAAAAAAAAAATCTCTACAGGACACCACTCATTCATGCTCATTTGAAAGCTTGATCTGGCACTCAGTGTCCTGTCTCTTGCAGAATGCTAATGTTTCTATAACATCTGTAGTACTGGCAATAAAATATAGTTTCCATTTAACAATATTTATGGTGTAATGTATAATACCACATGGAGCAAAGAGTAGGGCCTTAGCTAGATGGGCTGAAATCCCAGGGCGATCCCCAGGATTCTCCCTGTCCATTCACATGACGCACAGGGGATCCCGGGATAAGGGAAGGTCTCGCCACGTGTAAACATAGGGAGGATCTCGCGATAAATATATTGCGAGATCTTCACCCCTCCGTCGTGCAATAACGGGTAGGTCTAGCTGAGGCCTAGGTGAAAATGAGCAGTTCCCACAATGGAAGTAGGATCTCCCAAGAATACATTTATAAGTGAACTGGAGTCAAGAGTTGATTCCCAATAGTTCAGGACAAAGAAATCCCATGCAAATGAAGTAAACAGACCACAAATGGCAAAAATGTAAAGTTGTGTGCCAAAAATATTGAGAACTGGCGTTGCCTAAACTAAGGGGAATTTACTGTGTGTGGCTGAGGCTACATCTGTCTCATGTCTGATGCACAATGATCCCCAAACCACTTGGAAACCTGGAGCAACAGGGAAGAGATTTTGAATATTGACTACAATGTGGAGTGAGACTACAGACGTGTGAACTGACTTAACAGAAGCTCACTGAAGTTCTTCGAATTCCATCTCAAAGTTAGTTTTGACTTGAGGCTGTATCCTATTGCAAGCTTCTTCTTTTTTCTTTTCACATGCATACAAATCCCCAATTGTATGCATCAATTTGCTCATCTTTGAAATGTTTGCATTCACCTCTCACTGATTAAAGTGTATTTGTACACAATTTTCAGAAGTACACGTTTTTCCATGCTCTTTATTCAAATGTATGTATGCTGTCCAACACAATTTTTTTTGGCATATTGCAAAGCTTGGAAACTTAGGAGTTTCACCACAAATTGCGTCGAAGTCCGTATTCAGTCCAGAAAGTGTGAACTGAGTAAATCCTGATTGAAAATGAACTGAAACAAAACTCTCGTACATTCCCAGGTGAGACTTCAGCAATTGGCACTCTTTTTCTATATACTGGCTTTCTCTTCAATTATTTGAAATGAGGGTTTTCGGTGCAGTGTGCAGCATTTGTAGTAGACCACGCTTAAAGTTCAGCTCCCAAAGAGACTCTAGGAAAGAGATTCATCTCATGAATACAAAGTTTGGGGAGGGATTCTAGTGATGTTGGTTGAAACCTCATGTTATGTTTTTTAGCTGCAGTGTGCACTACTGTGCCTCATATGTACTGTGACACAGATTAACCTGTTTTGGTTTGTGAACCCTGTACCAAGCACACTTACTTGAAAAAAAAGTTCACTTGAACACAGTGGACACAATCCAGCAAATATTAGAAATAATTCAGTGTCATTGAAAGCCACAGCACTGGATGCATTTGTTATGAACACTACCTGTCTTTCTAGCTATTTTTCCAATGAGTGTGTATTGGTCTATCAGGTAAACTACAACAGAGCACATTAAAAAAAGAAAAAGAAAGCAGCTTTGATGACTGAAACCACAATGATGATAAAATTACCTATAAAAGAGGTGGCACTTATTTTGTCTGTGCCACATAACAGGCAAAAGCCTTACAAGGTCAAAAAGCTTTGTGTAGCTAATAAATCTTTGCTTTGGATTAGGTGGGAGAGAAAGGTTATCTGAAAAGAAGTATTTGTATTCTATTGCATGGTAGCACATACCCACATAGGGGGTGGGTGGGGAAGGTATTAGAAAGAGCTCCCCTGCTTGAATCTACTATCGGTTCTGAAAATGAGAGGAGTGGGCCTGTTGTGTAATTGTTTCTGCCAACAATAAGAAAACTCATCTCATGAATGCATAATTTACTTACACATTTTTGTGATCTTTGAGCTGGCCTAATAAATGTTTTCGACTCTATAGAGTTTAGTCCACCAACTAAGTTTAGCATTATTTCTTTTGTCTCTTTATTCGATATTTAATTCTCCATACCAATCTGTTTAAAAACACAGAAAAGAGTCAAATAGAAATACAGTCAATTAAAAATAAAGCATTAAAACCCTGGCACTTGCTAGCATTAATCATTGTGATGAAATCCCAATTTAAATATGAATCTTATTGGATGAAATCAGACAATATGAGAAATATTCTCTGGCTCTGGTTTCAGTACATGGAGAAGGAAAAGGAGTATGGTCAAGGGTTGATCACTAAGAATGCTTCTGTCCATGAAATGTTGTCATATGGTATATGGAAAAAATGGTGTTGCATTAGAATTTGCCTTTCTGCCATATTGTACAACTGGTAGTGAAATCTGCTGCTACTGATAAGCCAGTTTGGGTCCCATTACCAGATTTTTTTCAACCACAGTCTCCAGTTAGAGAGATCTGAGGAATCTGCTCTAAAGTTGTTTGTCGCTGCTGGTGGTTTTTTATTTTATTTTTTTAAATGTATTTCTTGAATCCACAGCTCCCAGGAACTGACCTGGACCAGAAACATTTTCCATCCAAAAATCTGTACATCTCAAGACTTACAATGCATCCCATGGAACAAGAAACAGCAACATATCCTGTGACCTATGAATGCACACTTTTGAAAGTGTACATACATATGCTTTAACCTACAAGTAGATGTGTTCAAAAATGCATGGCATTTGAAAAATGCAGATGCAAACATTCAACTTTTTTAAAAGTACACAAACAATTCTGTACAGATTTATGCCTGGATGATACACTGGCTCAGAAAAAAAACCCAAAAAAACTTGGAGGTGAAAAATGGTGGAACCGGACGTGCCACATCCATCCATCCATTCCTATTTGTAGTCTGAGCAACCATCACAATCCAAGACTAACAACAGTGTTTCTCTTTGTAATTTTGCTTCCTATGCCCCTAATTGTATCCATGAATTTGGCAGTGTGAACCAACTTGTTACTGGATATCATTTGTCATAGGCGGAAAAAACAGAAGAAGAAAAAATACCACTGGGCTTTCTAGAATATGACACTAGAATATGATGACAGCAATATTATTAAGATTGCAAAATTCATATGGGTCGATTGAATATATCACACGGTTGTAGGAAAACTGGATATAAATAATATTTGTGAATAAACTCTATGTTGACAAAGCATTCTGCCAAGGAATCAAGATATGTCCTAGATTGCACATAAGACTGAAGTAAAAGCTAAGTTCACATGCATTTCCCATCTTATATTGTATTTAAAGATTAGGGGCATGGCTAGACCTACCAGCAGAGGGGGGAGGATCTTGCAATATGATGATCACGAGATCCTCCCCCACAGTCTACACGCGGCGTGCAACGTCCAGGGAGGAAGAGAACATTGCGCCTGCCTTTTCTTTTAATAAAAAATGAGCGCAGGAGCGTTCCGTCGAAAAGGTAAGGGGTTTTGTTAATAATAATAAAAAAGAGATCCTGCTCCTCCCTCCCACTCCTGATGGGCATGAAGATCCTGAAGAGCTCCGTGCCCCATACCTGGCTCCCAGCTCCTCGTGTTTACTTGTGAGGAGCCGGGACAAACTGGGATGGGTGATCACAGGACCACAGGAAAAATCAGGAAAGAAGTGTAGGGTGATATCCCAGGGAAATGCAGGGATCTTCCCTCCCTGCTCCCGGGATCCCCTGTGCGTCATGTGGATGCACAGGGATGATTCTGGGACGATCCCCAGGATATCACCCCATCTAGACATACCCTAGGTTACGGTTTGCTGATATGCTCTGCCATGCAAATAAGTTGTTCTCCATGGCTAAAATGTAGTAACACCATTGGGGATAACTATACTAACCATTCACCACACTGTATAACTGCTACTATATGGAAACTATAGCTGAAAATATCAAACTGTCACTCATAATATTTGCAGTAGATCAACACAGAGATTTTGCCTGGTACTGAACTAGATGATGAATTGTTCAGGATAGTAGGTAAGGGCTGAGGTTCCCACATCATGGAGAAAGGATGTCAGTGCTAAGAGGTTAAGAGATCAGTGAGTGGAAGAGAGACTTAATTTCCCCCCTTTTAAAGATTGTGAAAATTAGACCTGTGCACAAATGGCCTCTTGAAACTCTCCACCCTACTTTTGGACAGAAAAAATGGCAGGGAGATTTTACAGAATTTTTCCAGGGGGTGGAGAAAATCTTAACAGTAATTCACAGATATTGCTTGCCATTAGCAGTACTTGTATCACTGCTTCTTCCTTTTTAAGGTTTTATTTTTTGTGAGGTGCAGCCATAATAAGTGGACACAGCAACAACTGTGTTGGCAGCCTCGTCCCATTGTGCATCATCCACAACAAACGTGGGGGGGGCAGTGTTATGTGTAGTTGCAGGGAAGAGGTGGAGCTAGTGCTGAGCCAAAATCTGTCCCCCAGTTTCCTGAAAGTTTTGTGTCGCCCCCCCCTCCCCCATGAAAGAGGCTTCCATTATTCTGCCTCATTTGCAGGATGTTTTATACTTTATTTTTGTGGGTGGGGGTTGTGTTTACCTAATCACTGCAAGGCTGCAGAGGGTGATGGTGTGTGTGGGTGTGTGGGTGTGTGGGTGTGTGTTTCCATTACATCTCTCCATTACTCTGCAGTTTCCCAGGCTGCCTGTGCTTCCTGATCTGAAAGGGCTCAACAGGAGGATTTACCTCATAAAGACTTCTCTGGGGCTTTAACTGAAGTGTGGGAAGCTGAGGGGGCTATAGGCTGCTGGAGAGATGTTTATACAATGAAAGACAGGACACTCATGCACACTCCTTGGCCCCCTCATAAGTAAGCTAAGCACAAGAACTCTGAACCCATCCTATTAGAATTTTTCAGAAATTTTCTTTGCCTTTGAATTTCTTTTCTGTCAAATTCAATCAGAATGGTTGGAAAAAACAATGGGAGAAATTTTCAGCATAGCAATACTAAAAATAATTCCTGCTTGTTCTACAGCAGTGATGATTCTACCCTCCTCTCTCTTGCTCTTTAAACTGTCAAATAGTACCACTAGCCCCAGCTGCTATGCAGCACACTGGGGACTTCCATGTTTTCTCCTCTCAGAATGCTCCCTGAATGACGCTAGCACACACTAGATAGAGTATTCCCCACCTTCATTCTGAAGTCGTGCAGTCAAGGAAGGGTTGCATATGATAGATCATTCTGAGTCTGTAACTGAGAAACAAGAAACCTTTTTAGACATGTGGTAACCCACCTCCACCCCATGAGGAATGTTAATATTGCTGAAATATTTTTAATTTCCATTAGAAATATTTTGGCAAAGTAGAACTACGTAAACTGTTCTCAAACATCACTTTAAATTTGGGATGAACAAATTAGTCAGTTTCATTTTCTCTCAGTTTCTCAATTCCCCCCCCTCCCACTGTTGGTTCAACCTGAGCATTTACTGTGTAATCTGTACAAATAAATAATAATAATAATAATAATAATAATAATAATAATAATAATAATTGATATTTTTTTTAAAAAAAGTCATATAAAAATTCATAACCATTTTTTGTTCACATCTCTCCTAAAACATGGAATTGTGAATGTATTTTTGCAAAATATACTCATTTCCCCCCCCCCAAGCAATTCTCCTAATAAACTGCCTTTCTGAACATGATGGACCCATTGCTGTATCAATGTTTTACTTGGAGAAATCCACTGTAAAATTTGGAAAACTGTGAATTTTGGAGGATAACTGAATTTCGTTCCACTTAATTTTGAAAGTGCAAAATTAGGTTAGTTTGCACTAAAATCTGAATTGAACACATTTCTCCCCATCTATACTTTAAATGGGTGGGTCCAGGGGGTGATAAATGCTTCTCTCGGGGTAGGGGTGGTCCCTGCTGTCCTTAAGGAGGCAGTAGTGTGACCACTCCTGAAGAAGCCCACCCAGGACCCGATGGTATTAGGCAACTACCGCCCAGTTGCTAACACTCCTTTTTTAGGGAAGGTACTTGAGAGGGTTGTGGCAGAGCAACTGCAGGCACTCTTGGAGGATACTGATTATCTAGATCCATTCCAGTCTGGGTTCCGATCTGCTTACGGGACTGAATCAGCCTTGGTTGCCCTGATGGATGACCTTTATCGAGAGAAGGACAGGGGGAATGCAACCCTGTTAATCCTGCTCGATCTCTCGGCAGCTTTTGATACCATCGACCATGGTATCCTGCTGGGTCAACTCCGTGGGATGGGCATCGGAGGCACTGTTTTACAGTGGTTCCGGTCCTACCTATGGGGTCGTTTTCAGAGAGTAGCATTGGGTGACCAGTCCTCGGCCCCTTAGCAATTGAGCTATGGAGTGCCACAGGGCACCATCTTGTCCCCAATGTTATTTAACATCTATATAAAGCTGTTAGGAGCGGTCATTAGGGGATTTGGAGCTAAATGCCATCAATACGCTGATGACACACAGCTCTATCTCCCTGTGACAACTGAATCAGGTGAGGCTGTGCAGGTCCTGGACCAGTGCCTAGACTCAGTAATGGGCTGAATGAGGTCCAATAAACTGAGACTGAATCCTGGCAAGATGAAAGACCTGTGGGTGAGTGGTTCCTGAGTCTGGGAGACAGGCTCATTGCCTGTTCTGGATGGGGTTGCACTGCCTCTGAAAGAACAGGTTCATAGTTTGGGGGTACTCTTAGACCCATTTCTGTCATTGGAGGCTCAAGTAGCCGCCACGGCTCAGAGTGCCTTTTACCATCTTCGGTTGGTTCGCCAACTACGGACAGGGATAGCTTGAACACGGTGGTACAGGCATTGGTAACCTCAAGATTGGATTACTGCAACGCACTCTGTGTGGGGCTGCCCTTGAAGCTGCTCCGGAAGCTGGAGCTAGTGCAGAATGCTACAGCTCGGCTGTTGTCTGGAGCTGCCCCTTTCCAGCATGTAACTCCTCTGCTGAGGGAACTGCACTGGCTGCCTATTCGCTACCGGGCCAGGTTTAAGGTTCTTGTACTTGTGTACAAAGCCCTAAACAACTTTGGACCAGGATACCTGAGAGAGCGCCTTCTCCCTTACCAACCTGCCACTGAGGTCATCTGAGGGCCTGCTTCTGGTGGTTCCACATTGATCCATCCTCCGATTGGAATCCACCAGGGGAAGAGCCTTCAGCGTGGTGGCGCCCCTCCTGTGGAATTCCCTGCCTCTGGAGGTCAGGCAGGCGCCAACCTTGTACTCCTTTCAGCACCTCCTGAAAACATCTTTATTCCAAGAAGCCTTTCTTTAACATGCAGCCTTGGATTTCTGTTTTTGCTTCTTTTTAAATTTTGTTTTAACTGTTTTATTGTTTTTATTTTCATTTTACCTTGTACATCACTCCAAAAAAATTTCAATGAGGAGCGGTATATAAAAATTCTAAATAAATAAATAAATGAAATCTGCTGCACCAGAGTGCAAAAAATGGTAATCGTGGTTCAAGTTTGTCCTTGTCTGCCCAGTACTGGAACACCTTGCTATGAATCGGTGTCAGCATTGGTGGTGTGGCTGTGAACGTGTTGCAAGGCCAACTGGCCCTCAGGCCACTAGAAGGTAACTGCTGATTGGACAGCAGCTGTCTTTCATGCAAATACCTTCTTTGCTGTTGACCCTCCTCTCTGTTGTATTGGATGAAACAAAGAAACACTGCAGGAACTGGAAAACACTGAAGGAAGCTCTGATGATAAATCCATTTTCTTTCCTTCTTTTTCAATAAATGGAATAATCACAAATTATTAATGTAAGACATGCAAGGCCACACTTTTACTGAAATCTTTCTTAAAGGTGCCCCGCCAGTGTGCTTTGAGTAATAAGCCAACAGAATGGCTATTTGGATTTGTCATATTGCTTCACTGGCAAATGTGTATAGTCTTATCTTGATAACCCATTGTCAAAAGCTTTGATGAAATGATTGTGAATAAATCACATTTTAAATTATAATTCATCATGTGATTAACATTTCTTTTAGAGACTCGGTGTCACAAGATTATTTATTTTAAAAAATGTTATACTGAAACAGGGAAACTACATATTTCCATACTTCCTTTATAGAGATAATGCCCAAGTAGTATGTGTGTTTGCCTTTGAAGACTGTTTTGAAACTTCAGTTAGTACAAAATACTGACTGGAATTAAGCATTTTGACAATATTATACAACCTTCACTGGCTCCCTGTGCATTTCTGAGCCCAACTCAATGTGTTTGCTTTAATCTTAAAAGCCTTTAATGACTTAGAGACACATATCCATTTCTTCCTGTATGTTCCTGCCCATATATGAGATAACTATCTGAGGCCCTGAACCAAATGCCCCCAACATACTGAGATTTGGTGGGTGGCAACTCTTCAGCAGGTTGCCCTCAAATTCTGCAATGTCCTCCCCAGAGATTCTTTTGTCAACTTTTTGGCACCATGGAAATACCTTTCTATTCCCCCAGGCCTTTAAAAAGAATTCTTAACTGCCAGTGGATTTATTTTTAATGATATGTTTATGCTATGTTTTTAAACCATTTTTGTCCGTATTTTAGCTGCTTGGTTATTTATCTCTTTTAAATTTTTCTGAATGATTGCTTCCACTTTGAAAACAATTCCTTTAATGTGTTTTATTGTGGGTTTTATTGTATTTGATTTTATAATGTATGTCACCCTAAAAGCTTCAGCTATAGGGCAACAACACACAAATTGAATGAAACAAACAAATACTATCTTGTATGCCACCTTGAGAAAATGTTGTATTTTGAAAGGAGCTTTCTAAAACACTTAAATAAATAAATAAATAAATAAATAAATAAATAAATAAATAAATATTTTTCCAGGCCTTCTGGATGATTTAAATTCCTTAGGGCTGCTTCATAAGTTACACATTTTATATGGATATATTGTTTATTCGTTCAGTCACTTCCGACTCTTCATGACTTCATGGACCAGCCCACGCTAGAGCTTTCTGTCAGCTGTTGCCACCCCTAGCTCCCCCAAGGTCAAGTCTGTCACCTCCAGAATATCATCCATCCATCTTGCCCTTGGTCGGCCCCTTTTCCCTTTGCCTTCCACTTTCCCTAGCATCAGCCTCTTCTCCAGGGTATCCTGTCTTCTCATTACATGGCCAAAGTACTTCAGTTTTGCCTTTAATATCATTCCCTCAAATGAGCAGTCTGGCTTTATTTCTTGGAGTATGAACTGGTTTGATCTTCTTGCAGTCCAGGGCACTCTCAGAATTTTCCTCCATCACAACAGTTCAAAAGCATCTATCTACCTTCGCTCAGCCTTCCTTATGGTCCAGCTCTCGTAGCCATAGGCTACTATGGGGAATACCATTGCTTTAACTATGCGGACCTTTGTTGTCAGTGTGGTGTCTCTGCTCTTAACTATTTTATCAAGATTTGTCATTGCTCTCCTCTCAAGAAGTAAACGTCTTCTGATTTCCTGGCTGCAGTCAGCGTCTGCAGTAATCATTGTGCCCAGAAATACAAAGTCTGTCACTGCCTCCACATTTTCTCCCTCTATTTGCCAGTTATCAATCAAGCTGGTTGCTATAATCTTGGTTTTTTTGAGGTTTAACTGCAACCCAGCTTTTGCACTTTCTTCTTTCACCTTCGTCATAAGGCTCCTCAGCTCCTCCTCACTTTCAGCCATCAAAGTGGTATCATCTGCATATCTGAGATTGTTAATGTTTCTTCTTGTGATTTTAACTCCAGCCTTGGATTTGTCAAGCCCAGCAGGTCGCATGATGTGTTCTGCATACTAGTTGAATAGGTAGGGTGAGAGTATACAACCCTGCCGTACTCCTTTCCCAATATTAAACCAGTCTGTTGTTCCGTGGTCTGTACTTACTGTTGCTACTTGGTCGTTATACAGGTTCCTCAGGAGGCAGACAAGATGACTTAGCATCCCCATACCACAAGAACTTGACACAATTTGTTATGATCCACACAGTCAAAGGCTTTAGAATAGTCAATAAAACAGAAATAGATGTTTTTCTGGAACTCCCTGGCTTTCTCCATTATCTAGCGGATATTGGCAATTTGGGACGTAACTATACCTAAGGTTTATCCCTGGATCGTCCAGGGGTCAAACCTGTTCACCTAGGTGACACACAGGGGATCCAGTGCTCAGGCAGGGGCGAACCCTGGATGATCCCAGGATGAACCTTAGGTCTAGCTGTGGCCTTGGTCTCTAGTTCCTCTGCCTTTTTTAAACCCAGCTTGTACAATTCTCGCTCCATGAATTGCTGGAGTCTACCTTGCAGGATCTTGAGCATTACCTTACTGGCATGTGAAATAAGTGCCACTGTCTGATAGTTTAAACATTCTTTAGTGTTTCCCTTTTTTGGTATGGGGATATAAGTTGATTTTTCCAGTCTGATGGCCATTCTTGTGTTTTCCAAATTTGCTGGCATATGGCATGCATCACCTCGACAGCATCATTTTGCAAGATTTTAAACTGTTCGGCTGGGATACCGTCGTCTCCTGCTGCCTTGTTATTAGCAATGCTTCTTAAGGCCCATTCAACCTCACTCTTCAGGATGTCTGGCTCTAACTCACTGACCACACTGTCTGAGCTATACCCAGTATTATTATCCTTCCTATACAGATCTTCCATATATTCTTGCCACCTTTTCTTGATCTCTTCTGTTTCTGTTAGGTCCTTACCATCTTTGTTTTTGATCATACCCATTTTTGCCTGGAATTTACCTCCAATGTTTCTAATTTTCTGGAAGAGGTCTCTTGTCCTTCCCATTCTATTGTCTTCTTCCACTTCCGCACATTGCTTGTTTAAAAATAATTCCTTATCTCTTCTGCCTAACCTCTGGAATTTTGCATTTAATTGGACATCTCTCCCCCTATCACTGTTGCCTTTTGCTTTCCTTCTTTCTTGGGCTACTTCCAGTGTCTCAGCAGACAGCCATCTTGCCTTCTTGATTTTCTTTTTCTTTGGGACTTTTTTGTTGCTGCCTCCTGGGCAATGTTGTGAACTTCTGTCCATAGTTCTTCCGGGACCCTATCTACTAAATCTAGTCCCTTAAATCTATTCTTCACCTCCACCACATATTCATTAGGAATATTAGTGAGCTCATATCTAACTGATCTGTGAGTCTTCCCTATTCTCTTTAGTTTGATTCTAAATTGTGCAATAAGAAATTCATGATCTGAACTACAGTCAGCTCCAGGTCTTGTTTTTACCAACTGTATAGATGTCCGTCACCTTTGGCTGCAAAGGATGTAGTCAATCTGATTTCGATGTCAACCATCTGATGAAGTCCATGTATAAAGCCGTCTTTTAGGTTGTTGGAAGAGTGTGTTTGTTATGCACACTGAGTTGTCCTGGCAAAATTCTATCAGGCTATGTCCCGCTTCATTTTGTTCTCCTAGACCATGCTTACCTGTAATTCCAGATGTCATTTGACTACCCACCTTAGCGTTCCAGTCTCCTGTAATGAAAATGACATCTCTTTTTGGTCTATTATCCAGTAGGTGCTGCAGATTCTCACAGAACTGATCTACTTCTGCTTCTTCAGCATCTGTGGTTGGGGCATATATTTGGATCACTGTGATGTTAAATGGCTTACCCTGAATTCAAATTGAGATCATTCTATCGTTTTTTAGATTGTATCCAAGCACTGCTTTAGCCACTTTATTATTAATTAAGAAGGCTACTCCATTTCTTCTGTGGTCCTCTTGTCCACAGTAGTAGATCTGGTGCTGATCTGATGTGAAGTGGCCCATTCCAGTCCATTTCAGTTCACTGACACCCAAAATATCTATATTTAATCTTGACATCTCACCAATAACCACATCCAATTTGCCCTGGCTCATAGATCTTACATTCCAGGTTCCTATGGTGTGTTGGTCTTTAGAACATCGAATTTGTCGTTCACCACCAGCAGCGTCGGCCGCTAGCCGTCCATTTGGCTTTTGGTTCAACATCTAGGGCTAGTTGAACTTATCCTCTGTTCCTCCCCAGTAGCATTTTGACCATCTTCCGACCTGGGAGTCCCATCTTCCGATGGTATACCGACATATCTCTGTTGTACTGATCCATTTAGTTTTCATGGCAAGAATACTGGGGTGGGTTGCCATTACCTTCCCCAGGGATCATATTTAGTCTGACCCCTCTACCATGACCTTCCCGTCTTGGGTGTCCCTTCACGGTTTAGCTCATGGCATCCTTGAGGTGCTCCAGCTCCAGCACTACGACAAGGTAACAATCTCCTTTGCTGGAGATATGGATATGTAAGCCTGTAATATTCATGTTCAAAGCACGGGTGTTTTGAAGTGTATTTTCTTTATGGATATATCAACCAATTATCTACAATCAATTGCTTGGTGCTTGTCTTCATGCAATTTATCATTTAATGTGGCTGAGAGGGTCTGCAATTGGATTACTTTATCTATGCAATATGAGGTTTAGGGTGCAATCCTATGCATGTTTAGACAGAAAAAGTCCTACATCTCTCAATATTCCCCATCCAGTCCTATGCTAGGACCTTTTTTCCTGTATAAGCATACATAGGATTGCACCTTGTAGTAACTATATCTAGAAGATATATGCTCCAGACCTCATATTTTCAGCTTTGATGTTGACCTACATGAGGCTGTCTACAAGATGCCTGAATTAATCATACATGAGACATAGCTTTCCTATCATGTATACAACTGTTCCCTCAAGAACACCACTGTTTTAGATAAGCAAATGAAACACTGACAACTTTATGATATTTTACAAAATCATCCAGCATATGCTCCAGTAGACAGATCAGTAAAAACATGAGATTGAGAACCAGTTCCAAGTATTTTACAGTTTGATCTTATAAATCTGCTTTAGCTGGAGTGGCACATAAAGTAGATTCATAATGGCAGTTAACCTCAGCAACCGGGACAGAATCATCTCTTGGTAAGAGGCCATAACTCATTGGTAGAACATAAGAAAGGCCACACTGGATCACACGATAGCCTTAGCTAGACCTAAGGTTTATCCCAGGATTGTCCTGGGGTCATCCCTGTTCATGTAAATGACACACAGGATATCCTGGGAACAGGCAGGGACAATCCTGGGATAAACCTTAGGTCTAGCTAAGGCCCAAGAGTCCATGGAGAAAATACCTAGGGAACCATTTTTCTCCTCTCATAATACTAGAACCTGGGGTTATCCCATGAAGCTGATCGGAGAGAGATTCAAGAAAGATAAAAGGAAGGAGTTCTTCACACAGCACATAGTTAAACTATGGAATTTGCTACCACAAGATGTTGTGATGGACATCAGTTTGGATGGCTTTAAAAGGGGCTTGAACAAATTCATGGAGGAGAAGGCTATTAATGGCTACTAGTTCTAATGGCTACATGCTACCTCCAGGATCACAGGCAGTATGTCAGTTGCTGGGGAACATGGATGGGAGGGTGCTACTGCACTCATGTCATGCTTGTGGGTCTCCCATTGACAACCAATTTTGCCACTGTGTGATCAGAATTCTGGACTAGATGGACCCTTGATCTGATCCAGCATGGCTCTTCTTATGTTCTTATGTTTTTAGGTTCATGATTAGGATTTCAGTGTAGCTGTTTACACAATATGCTAACACACACTGAGTAGGTGGCTTATTAACCATGCAGTCTGACTTGTTAAGCCTCTAATCCAAGGCTCAACAAACAGCCCACAGTTCAACAACAACTCACACTCAACAACTGTTTGGTTAAGTGTGTTGTGCAATCCCAGTCACTGATTGGGTTGAGATGGGGGCTAAAGAAGCTATTGTGGCTGCTTCCCCTGCTGTGCAAGTGATCATAATTTGTATAAATACCCATGATGCAGCATAGGTCACTGTGTCATCTGAACCTGGCATGGTGGGGTGGCTTTTACCCCTGTCACAACCCATGCCTTGTAGTAGAGCTTGTGGTATTGCTAAGAAGTTCGATTTCTATGACATGGCAACCTGCACTACATTGAACTATTGGAACCTGGACAGCAGATTCAGCAAACACACAAGTAATTTGGTTATAGTATTCCCCATTATATTGAGAGGTATTGACTTCCTGTTTATAATAATAAAGAGGATCTTTGTCTGTCTATCCATCCGTCACCACCATCTTCAAGACTGTAAAAAGTAAACACCTGAAACTGAGCATGTGTACTAATGGGAATCTAGGGTGTACACCTTGGGGTTATTTATTTATTTATTGCATTTTTATACTGCCGAATAGCAGGAGCTTTCTGGGCAGTTTACAAAAATTAAAACCATAAAAACCATTCAAAATATAAAACAAACAGTATAAAAGCATAATATAAAATACAATATAAAAACACAATCAGGATAAAATTGAGTAACAATGCAGAAATTAATACAGATTTAAAATACAAATTTAAAACAGCAAAGTTAAAATTAAATTGCTAGACAGTTAAAACGCTGAGGGGAAAAACGCTCTTCACCTGGCATCTAAAAGAGTATAGTGTAGGTGCAAACCTCTTTCAGAATGCTTTAATTGATTTAGTGTCCAATGTGTCCATGTGGTTGAGGTCTACAGCCACTAGGAGCAGACATTCCCTCTGCAATCCATAAAGTACGAAGCCAGGAGAAATTAGTAGACTATGGGACTGAGCTATAGTCCTGCCCCCACCCCCCGCTGTGGGATATCCCCCAACCTGGGAGCTACAATGGTGCAGCAGCCGGAATGGGCTGTGCCTAGGGTTTCCAGCAGAGAGGACTTATCTTGGGATGAGGACACTATGTCCAGTTTTCTGACAGATGCATAGGTTTGCTTGAAGGATTCACTGGATCAATTTAAGGGCTATTTAGTAGGCCAAGGGACAGAATTATATGCCTGTTCATTCATCTGCTGTGGGATGTACCCCCACATGGGAATGAAGTGGGAAGACTTCTCCTTCAGGACGCTAGAAGTGTGCACTATGGCATGGGGCATGCCTATGAGTGCCAACAGACCTGGCTTCACTCAGTGTGGAGATAACGTGCCCATCTTTGACAGCTATATAAGTTGGCTTGCAATGTTCATTGTATGAAAGTAAATTTGGAAGCCAGGTCCAGTCACTAGTTTAAAGTATAGTAATTATTTCCATATTTGCATCCATATGTATAAATCAGCATATGCCAATGTTATGCACATTGGTGCCCTTTTTTGTTGATGCATTTCTACTTTTGTTGGCAATACACAAGTGGCCTCCCAGTGCAGCAAACAAAGTCAGTACAAATAAAAGGTATCCTGGTGAGGGAGATCTTTTCAGCTACCAGTATCCCTTGGAGCAGTTTTTCTTCTTAAAACTTCTTTCCAAAGTTAAACCAACTATGCAAAAGACAGAAAAGGCAGTATATCACAGCCCCAGCCATACTGAATTTATTTTAACAAGATATATTGCAGAGCTTGACTGAATCCCACATGTAGGCTCTGAGACAAAAATCACACTCGCATATTCAAGCACTTCAGTTGTCGCTTGGAGACTGTTCCTGTTTCAATGTTTCTGCATTGCCTGTCTTCCTGCTTACCTCGCTAACCCTAACCCTAAAAAAGAAAAAGAAAGTATTACTGTGTGCATCATGCATGCATGCATACCCTTTTAAAGGCACCCTCACCCCAGTGAAATTGTCAAACTGCCCTTGTTGATGCCAAATGAGACACTGAGGGGCAACTCTGATTCTGTACTTTTAAAGAAAAACCAAAACCATCTTCTTCTACATAGGGTGACCATATGAAAAGGAGGACAGGGCTCCTGTATCTTTAACAGTTGTATTGAAAAGGGAATTTCAGCAGGTGTGACATGCATACAAATGACACCTGCCAAAATTCCCTCCTCTATACAACTGTTAAAAATACAGGAGCCCTGTCCTCCTTTTCATATGATCACCCTACTTCTACACCATAACAAAATAATGTATCTGCTAATTTGAGATGATTTAGAACACAGTTCTGATTTCTCTCTCTCTCTCTCTCTCTCTCTCTCTCTCTCTCTCTCTCTCTCTCTCTCTTTCTCTGAAAAAGCAGGATCAAAATGAACCTCGAGGAAGAGTTTTAAAACTCAAAATGTGTTGGCAACAGTTTGTCTATATGCACCGTTGAAGTATCCCCACTTTTCAATGCTGCATTTGGTCCCATGTTAACCCATTTAATTTCCTTTAGTACTTAAAATGCTTAGCTTTTGCTGGATCATTCCCCCTTAATATCAACTGTGGCACAGGCAGCTGACTGAACTGCTGTGAAGATACTAGTTGTGCCTTGTTCTGGGATTAGGATCCTATATAGCTCAGTTACATCAAGTGCTATGCCATTGCATTGGCTCATAGGATGAGACCATTTGGGGGAAGGTTGAATCATTTTTGTACATCACCCAATTTTCCATTGCTTGATTACTCAAGGGGTTGATGACTGTCAGCTGAAGATATGACCTGATTCCACTGGTGAGCATGGCATTTGATGAGGTAATATTTGGAGATATGGAAATTTTATAGGTGGATTTGAATGTGTGATGGCAGATCATCATCATCCTCTGATGTTGCAGCCCTCAAGTAATGAGCATGCATGCATGGACAAGCCCAGAGTCATTTGCATATCAGCAGAAGTTTCAGATGCCATAGTAATAACACACAATTACTTCACAAAGACTTGTATATTTCTTTGTTAAGGGAGCAGCTGGAATAATAAGATGACAAATAGTTTTCATACATCAGACCTTAGTGGTAATTGGAAGTAGACAACAGATGAATGTTAGCCATTTTGAGATATTTCCTAGCGTTGTTTCATAAGGAAAGACTGCTTTGTTTTGAAATAGCTTTGTATATTTCAAAAGTGCATTTCTATGAATAGTACCACGGTTCCCTGGGTAAAGATTAAAGCATGGTTAAACGAGTCTACCAATAAGAATAACACAATGCCACAGTTGTCTGGTGGATAATTTTAATTCTGGGACATAAAAACAAGGTGTGAAATGCATTGCCATGTAATGAGACCCCACCACCTCATTGCTGTGCCTGTCGAGGGAATATGGTTCCCGTAGTAACTATTTAAATGCACATAAGTTTTTCCTCCCCTCCCTTTTGTGTCAACAATACAGATGCAGAAATAGATCCATTGAAAAGGACAGGAATAAAGCATTGGACTATGTTTAAATTAATGAGGTCCTACACATGTATTGTCAACTGTGTGGTATATACTTTCCCCCCTTAGAAAGTCAAGGTTATATCTTACATCAGTTAGGATTCAAAGATGCTTTCCATGCTAACAATTTCAAATTTAAGTTGAAGTCAGGGGGGAGGGGGAGAGAGAAACTTTATTTTGATCTTTTCTCCCAGGGACGGGGTGGGGTGTGTGAATACCAACGGCTTAGGAGATCAGACATGAGTGTCTCAGGATTTAAGAGCTTTTCAGAAGGGCTCATCTCACGTCGAGTCAGCTGTCGCTTCCTTTGATTGCTTTCAGTATTTGTTCTATGCATATACACTTTTTAATGGTGTACAAAGCCCATTTAAGCCTTTGGTGTCCATTCCTTTTTTATTTCCAACTGCTGGTAATATGTGATTTCTGGTCTTCCCTGGGTTCATTTGTTCAACCCACTCTTTTGCTTTCAGAGGGAAGTTCTTTAATCATGGTGTTCCCAGTGTGAAAGAAATCAAAATACCTCTACCTGTACAGTTCAAATTATGCCTTTTTCTATCATTCAGCAGAAAAACAGAATCGTTAAAATATTATTAGTTTCTCTTGAACTGCAAACGAGTCTTTTATCTCTGAAGGTGATTGAGACCTGGAGTTCTTTAGTGTGCTGGAGATGATGGAAGGTGGTGTAAGATATTGGTGTGAGGGGCACTCAGTTGAGAGCAGGGAGCTTTAAGAGATTTTGCAGTGTGGTGTGACAGTGCAAATATTGGAGTCCACACTTCAGTTTCAAGGAAAAGCTTTGTACCTGGGCTCCCACAACTAACTTAAGTCCCATTGATTTCAACTGGTCTACTCTAAGCATGATTAACATGACAATCTTAACTATAGAGTTGGAATACTCTGAGGTTGGCGAGTCCTCTCCAAGGCCCTACTGAGCTCTTGCCAGGATCCTGCCAAAAATGGCAGAAGTGAGGGAGGAACTATGGTTGCCTTCATTCAGTCTGGTTCCTTTCCCCTGCTCCACTATTTCCTTCCCATTGAGAGTAATGGGAGGGAAATTATTTATACCAGACCTTTGGGCCATAATAAGTTTTCCTTTGTGAAGGGGGGCATGTTCGAGGACTAGAAAGGCTTTGGATGTTACAGATCCTTTCAATAACATGCCCTTAATTTGCCCCCCATTCTCCTATCCCGACAGAGGCCTCTCAGAGGGGGAGATCCCATATTTCCTATGACATTTGGAATGCCGTTCCAGGGCCATTGGAGTCTGAAATTAAACCAATGAGAAGTGTGATTCAAGTGGGCTACAACTTTATAAATTGTAATTTCAAAAGCTAATAAATAGGCTAACATATGAATTACTAAAAATCACTCACAGTTTGACTCCCTATTAATCTGAGGCACTGGAGTATTTCCTTATGCATCTGATCTTTTGAGGGAGCTCCCTTGTCTGCCTGTTGGAAGTTGTAGGGTTTTTTTTCTTCATAGGATTGTGTCCTAAGTTTGCTACCCAATTGAAGCATGCCCAATTGAACTTAATGCAGTGGCTTCTGAATAGACATGTATAGGATTGCACAAAAACCATCGCTGCCAGCCTCACAGCTTTAAGCCTGTGAGTACAGATAGATCTCAAGTAGAGCTTCTATCCATACCTTGAGTTTCACAGCCTCACTGCACAGATCTGAAGATGCCTTCTACCTGCACTGCCCTCGCCTTTATGTATTGATCAGTAGTGTATCGAATGCCACCTATCAAGCCAGTGTGAGATGGGTGAAAAGCCCTTTCAGGCCCAGGTCTAATACATACCTTAATATTCTTATGTGGACTCAAAATATTTTGTGAACAGAATCATCACAAACTAAACTGAAGGCAGGTAGGTGATGCAAAGCCAGCTATTTAAAGCCCAGCCTTAAAAAGCTGGCTTCCCAACCCTTCCCACCAGGTATTGCTTTTCCACCAGCCTCCTATTGTATCTACAAGTAGGAGGCTGTCGGGGGGGAAGATAAAATTGGGGGTTCCCCTGTTCCGCAGGGGATAGGGAATGGAGTGCAGTTAACCCATGTTTCCAAACCCCTGACTGGTGATACAGCTTTCTCTCCACCTGCGCTCATTTTACTCTCATAATCCAAAAGGTTTACTCTGAAACTCACTGAAAGTCTTCAAGCCAGTGGTAGCCCACCATTTTTCTGTCAAGGGCTGTACTATCCTTGGGTAATCTGTCAGAGGTCAAATATTTTATTTCATTTATTATCTAGCTATACTGGCCCAAAGCTAAAGCTCTCTGGTTCACAAAAATTAAAAACCATTAGAATACATTATTCAAAGGACAAAAACCATTTATGTAAAAAAGTATAAACAAATAGTGCATACATGCACACACACACACACACACACACACACACCCTTTATATCTAAAAGCATTTTTTATATCATCAGCCAAAGACAACCCAGGATGTAATTAAAAACTCATTATATGCTGATAAAAGCTTGAGAGAGGAGAACAGTTTTAATCTGGCACAGAAAAGTTAGTTATGTGGGGCCAAGAGGGGCTTGTTGGGGAGATTGTTACATAATTGGATGGTCACCACCCTTGTTGCCACCTGCCCTCCAAGCCTCTCTCAGAAGAGGCATCTGGAGGAAGACTTTGGATATTGAACATAGGGTACAAGTCAGTTCATGCTAGAAGGGATGCTCCATCCAAAATTGTGGTCTTGAGCTGTGTAAGGCTGCATAGTTCAACACCAGCACCTTGAAGACTGGTGGGGAGCAGGGCTTACAGCAAGTTGCACAGTCATAGGAAGACACCGTTGCAGGAGAACCTGTGAGACTTGTATACAACAAGAGTTACAATTGGATTCTTGCCTATATTTCCCTTTCTGTGCTCCTGCCTGTTCCCTGGCTCAGTGGGCAAGTCAAAAGCACTCCATCGTGGAAGAGGGTGTGAAAATGTGTCATATTGCACACTAAAGAGGGAACAAATCACACTGCAGATTTCCTTCTCAGAACAAGCTCCCTGGTGCCCATTCTTAAGTCCTTTCAGCACAAGGTGAAAACTTAAAAACAAAACAAAAGCACTTCCAGGCCTTTCAAACATTGACTGAGTTGTTTTTATCTTTTTTCCAATGTTTTTTTTTTAATTTGATGCTGTTGTTTTTGTTGCTTCATTTTGTTGCATTGTCTTATTTAATTGTTAATTTAAATATATTTGATGCTGTTACTATTTTTATAGTTGCTTCATTTTTTGGCATTGACTTATTTTGGTGTTTGTGTGTGTAGACACACACACGCACACACAACACAGATACAGTAAAACACTCACACACACACACACACACACACACTGAAGGTTTGCAATATGATTACTTAAATATATATATTAAAAATACCTTGAATGAAAATTGTGTAAGATAGCCAATACTGCTATAGGCAAACAACTTGGGTTATAGTGATTCTGTAGCTATTAAATCATATGACCTTTATATCTGTCTTCACACTGCTCCTGGCTTGCTGGTATATACTACTTAACCCTTTTTAATGAATATTGTGGTTAGTTTGGGAGCTCCACGATTACATTAAAATTTCTAAAACTGAATCTGTCCCTCATCTCAATGCAGTTAAACCTTCAGTAGGTGCCTCATGTCAGTGTCATCATTAGACACTCTGTGACAAGTCTGTAACAGTGTAATCCTTCAAACCCTCGATTGATGCTCCGTTCTTGGGAGGAAGAATGACTGAAGCATGAAAAATAGGGGAGTACAGTGGAGATAAATACACGGATAATTCAAAGCGTCCATTACAAAACAGCTTTTACTCCCTCAAATGGGGAAAGCTACTGTTGTGTTGCTCAATTTTTAAAAAGTACATTTAGTAGAAGATTGCACAATATTCCTTCATGAGTGTTTTACTTTGGCAACCCCCCAAACATACTTATCTGTGCCAAGGAATTACTTTGATTTGGATCCTACATAATTCTAGAATTACATTCAGTAAAGAATTCTACACTGAGGGATGAGATTCTCCAAATTCCACCACAAAGCTGATTCCAACTCATGTCTGTATCAGATTGCATGTTTTCTTTTCGAATAAAAATGTGTGTGTATGTTTGGGCATATTTCCAAATGTGTGCAACAATTGCGGGAAGGTGTAGTGCAGAAATAAAGAGGCGACACACTGTAGCTGGGTTTAAATAAGGGCCAACATTTATTTGATGGATCTGTATAGGGAAAACTTAAGTGGGCATCTATCTCAATGGCGTAAGCCGTTACTAATGAGGGCGAGTCATTCCGAGCCCCAGGGGTGGCATGAAACTGTCGCCACCCCTTGGCTCCCCCATTTTGGGTGGTAGGCCTTCCGGTGTCACCACTCCTCATGCCGCCAGGCTCTGAGTGGGCGAGAAAGGTTGGCCTCAAGGATAAGCCTTATTTCAGCCGCTGTACCGCAGGGCTTGGAGCTGCTGAACCTCAGGCGTTATCCTTCACCATTTGGTGCCATGGAAAGTTCACCGACCTTAAAGCACCTCAGATGCCCACCTACCCGCCATAAATGTGACCAAATTTGAACAAATTAACCTATTTAATACTCCCTGGGCTGTCTTGCAGTATGAAGTAGGCGAAAAAACTCACAACCAATTCAGATTATGAGCAAAAAATTCCTACTTGGCCCCCATAACAGGCAACCAGCAAGCCCATACTGCCTACAGGGAGGGAGGGAGGGAGCCGCTTTAGGAAAGAGGGAGAGAGGGGAGAAAATAGGCGCTTTAATAGGCCTATTAATCCCTCCCCTCCTCTCTTGGCGCGAATCACCAGCCAATCGCTGGCGTCCACGCTGCCTCTTTTTCTTTCCCACCGGCAATTAGCTTCCCCGCGCCCAGGCGATGCCAGGCGCGGCAGATACCATTTGTGCACATTTTTGAAAGGCACACATTTTTCTTGCACTAATTACAGGGTCTTTGTGTGCATTTTTCAAAAGTACACATTTTTCATACACAGTTCGCAAATGGACACATTTTTTCATTTTTTTTACTGCAAATTGTTTTGCAGCCCTGGAAATGTGTAGATTTTAGGGATGGACGAACCTCCCAACTTTCATTTCTGACGTGCCGAAATCCAGATTGCTTGGTGCCCTGTGAATTTCCCTGGAGCTCTGCTTTTGTGGAGTGGCTCTCTGGCTTTCTGAAAGATGCAATGGGCTAATGACAGTTGCCATTAACCTATCACAGGAAATGGTGTATTTTATGCCATTGGTGGCTGTGAAGCACTTACCTTTATGTAAATTGCAGTCATTTCTGGCTCTATTTACATAGATATAAGTGCTTTATGGCTTTTTGAAAGCTGGAGAGCTATCCCATGGGAACCCTTTGGACATTGAGGTGAGTGCGGCCAGTCTGCTATGGTTTCTGGAAGTTGGATTCTTTAGAATCTGGCCTCATTTGAGTCTGTGGGCTCATCTACACCAAGCAGGATATTCCATTATGAAAGTGGTATATGAAAGGCAGGAGCCACACTACTGCTTTATAGTGGTATTGAAGTGCACTGACAACTGTTGGGGCCCATTGACACATACCATATACCACTTTCATAGTGCCACACCTGCTTGGTGTAGATGTGCACATCAGTGCACTTCAATACCACTATAAAGCAGCAGTGTGGCTCCTGCCTTTTATATACCACTTTCATACCACTTTCATAGTGGAATATCCTGCTTGGTGTAGATGAGCTCTGCAGCAGATTTCTTGAGCATCCCTTATAGGCTTTGACTACAATTTGCGTTTGGGTCTATGTTGGTTCAGGGAGCTGCAAACTGGATAAATTCTAGTAAGAAATGAACTGAAACTAATGTGTCATACATTTTCTGTTTGGAACCACAATGCACAGAGACAGACAGGACTCCCAGGATAACTTATGGTACAAGCTAAACACTACAGAATCATTTTAGATCACTATCTGAATAGTGTATTAAGAATTTATATGAGACTCAACCATCACAACTTCACATCTGCTCTCTTTACTAAGACAAAGTTCTATTTTTCTCCACAACTTTTCCTTGAGTAATAAAAACTTTGAAGTCATGGATGAAGCTGGCAAAAAAGGAATATGTTTTCAAAGAAAGGAATTCAAACACTTGGTTTCTTAATAGTTCACCAGAATCATTCAATAGACTTGGGAACAATTGAACTCCCCACCCCCCTTAGGGGCCTTTGGGGCCTGGTGGGAAATGAGATGTCACTCATTTTCTATTCCCAATCCAGGCATGAGGTAACCAGTGTGGCAATGTCTTTGGAGCAGGTAGCACAAAATTACATGTTTTGGAGATTACACAAGAAACTGGTTTGGACTGTGCCACTTACATTCCCCCGTTACAACCTTTGTGACAGGAATAGAGTTGCATGCTGCTATTTTCTGGTCTTGTTACAATTTCTCATCAAGGAGACTCAGGTGCCAAATGTGCGAGAACAAAGAAAACATTTTAGGCATTGGAAAAGGCCGTGAAGTTTGACATGCCTGCCCTTTAAAATGCAATGCTCAGTAAAGTGTGTGCAAGACAGGCAATAATAGGGTTTGCTTTCTGTCTTGTATTTCACTTTGCTGGTGATCTATTGGCCGACACAGAGATGAAGATTGGAATGCCAAACTCTTGGCTTCTGTTACTAGCTCTGTCATTGTCTCGCTAGGTCTGCTGGAGCCAGGCATCAGGCATTCACCGCTCTGCTTCACCATTATAAATGAAGGAGGCAGAAAAGAATAACGGAATGGTGGTCCTCAGACGTAGGAGAAATTTGCTTTGGAGATAAATCCAGATCTTATACTAGATAACACTTTATTCATCTCATCTTTGAATTCTTCCCTTCCTCCAGAGAGTTCAGAGCAGCAAACATGGGATTAAGGATGCATGAATCAGCAAAAATCCCTGAAGTTCTCTGAATTTCATCTCAAAGTCCTTTCCGATTTGAGTCCATATCAAATTATTAGCTTTGTGTGTTTTTTCACATGGAAATCTGTGCAACTAGTTACCTAGGGAGGTTGTGGGTTCTCCCACACTAGAGGCATTCATGCTTTAGGGTGGATTCTAGCATTGAACAGGGGGTTGGACTCGATGGCCTTTTAGGTCCCTTCCAACTCTACTATTCTATGATTCTATGATATTATGTATATTTTTTTTCAAATGTACACAGCAATTGTGCTCATCTTTGAGATGAACAATTTTTTCTCCCATGGATTAATGTGTATTTGTGTACATATTTCAAATGTACACAGTTTTTCACACACATTCTTCAAATGTACACATGCTGTTGAGTGCATTTTTCTTGGTCCATGGATCACATTGCAAGCCTGGAAATGTACAGACTTGTGTCCAAGTCTGTGTTTGGTCTAGAAGGTGAAAACAATGCAAATTCTAATTAAAAATAAATAAACTGAAATGAATTTCTCATATATCCCTACATGGAAGTCATTTTATTTTATCTTTGGTGCACTTTCAATAGTCAAAGCTCAACACCTGTTCAAGGTCTTGAATATTCTACATCTTTAGGGTTAATCCCACCAAACGTAATCAGTGGATTCACATTGATTTGAAGGAACCCATTCACTATTGATGTCATTTCTTTCTTTACATCTAGCAGCATGTAGCCTGCCTGAAGGATTTCTCCCACATTTTGGTCTTTTTGTGGGAAACAGTGATAACATTGCCAGAATTGAACTCTTTTTTGTGACAGCAAAATTATTCCACTGAAGGAAAAATCTCTCCTAAAAGACTTTTAACTGTATCAATTGAAGGATTATCTTCTTTGATTCAATATGGGGGCATTTCTCAAAGGAGCAACAGCTAGTGTATCAACTGAGGACATTGAAGAACTCCAAGAAGCTGCTCAGAAAGCCCAAATTTCAAGCCATTTATCAAATGTACTGGAAGTTCTTATTTCCTTGACAGGTGAAGGAAAAAGAAATAGCAAGTTAGGAAAGTTAATCTCTCATGAGGAACACTTCAACTGCATTAAGGATGGGATCCTAGACTCATCTGGGAGTTCAGCTTACTGGTACTTACTTCTAAGTAGAACTGTATAGGATTGTGCTATTAATGACTTGCACACATTTAATGATTGAATATTCTTGTCATTTAATTGAGAACTCAATTGAATTTGGTCATCATGGGAAGTATCCAATGGTGTCCCAGTGCTAGCTCTAAAGACATTGCACTAGCATAAATGATTCCTTGCACAATGCAACTACTGCTTGCTAGCAACAATGAGGAAAGCATCAATTTGGTGGTGCAGCATCAAATAATTGCCCCCTTTGCTACCACACCATTGAATTTCAGTAGCAACTGTACAAAGCATGCTTTATGAGTATTGGTTTATGCTAGTATGATGTCATTAGCAATAGTATTGGGACACTGTTGAATACTATCCTGTACTCCAAAACTAGGTGCTTATAAATATAAATACCAGGGTGCATGATTGCCAGGTGAGGGCTAAGACAATTCTGCTCATTCTTTGAACACATGGAGGTGGGTGTCTAAAGCCCCCTTTTCATTGCTCAGTTGAAAAAGAAACTCATTCCAGCTGAAAGAAAATGTTTGGCTTTTGTTTAGCATGAAAAAATAGGCATTATTTCGTCTTGTACTGAAACATGGGAAAGAGAAGTCTGGACAATGCACTTTTTTGGGGAGGGCCAAATTAGTCATAGAATCATAGAATAGTAGAGTTCGAAGGGGCTTAAAAGGCCATCGAGTCCAACCCCCTGCTCAATGCAGGAATCCACCCTAAAGCATCCCTGACAGATGGTTGTCCAGCTGCCTCTTGAATGCCTCTAGTGTGGGAGAGCCCACAACCTCCCTAGCTAACTGGTTCCATTGTCATACTGCTCTAACAGTCAGGAAGTTTTTCCTGATGTCCAGCCGGAATCTAACTTCCTGTAACTTGAGCCCGTTATTCCGTGTACTGCACTCTGGGATGATCAAGAAGAGATCCTGGCCCTCCTCTGTGTGACAACCTTTTAAGTATTTGAAGGGTGCTATCATGTCTCCCCTCAATCTTCTCTTCTCCAGGCTAAACATGCCCAGTTCTTTCAGTCTCTCTTCATAGGGCTTTGTTTCCAGACCCCTGATCATCCTAGTTGCCCTCCTCTGAACATGCTCCAGCTTGTCTGCATCCTTCTTGAAGTATGATGCCCAGAACTGGACGCAATACTCTAGATGTGTCCTAACCAGGGCCGAATAGAGAGGAACCAGTACCTCACGTGATTTGGAAGCTATACTTCTATTAATGCAGCCCAAAATAGCATTTGCCTTTCTTGCAGCCATACAGCACTGTTGGCTCATATTCAGCTTGCAATCTACAACAATTCCAAGATCCTTCTCGTTTGTAGTATTGCTGAGCCAAGTATCCCCCATCTTGTAACTGTGCCTTTGGTTTCTATTAGAACTTGGCATTTATCCCTGTTAAATTTCATTCTGTTGTTTTCAGCCTAGCACTCCAGCCTATCAAGATCACTCAGAAAGTGAGGGAAAGTGATTTCCAGGGTACTAGCTATCCCACCCAATTTTGTGTCATCTGCAAATTCGATAAGCATTCCCTGTACCTCCTTGTCCAAATCATTAATAAAAATGTTGAACAGCACTGGACCCAGGACTGAGCCCTGCAGTACCCCACTCGTTACCTCCCCCCAGTTTGAGAAGGTACCGTTGATAAGTACTCTTTGAGTCTGATTCTGTAGCCAACTGTGAATAATTGTTCCATCTACCCACTTTTAGCTAGTTTGTTAATCAGAATATCATGGGGCACTTTGTCAAATGCTTTGCTGAAGTCAAGGTATATTATGTCCACAGCATTCCGACAGTCGACAAGGGAAGTTACCCAAACAAAAAATGAAATCAAATTAGTCTGACAGGATATGTTCCTGACAAATCCATGCTGGCTTCTAGTAATCACTGCATTGTTTTCAAGGTGCTTACAGATTGACTTCTTTATAATCTGCTCCAAGAATTTTCCAGGGATGGATGTCAGACTAACTGGTCTGTAGTTCCCTGGTTCCTCCTTTTTGCCTTTTTTGAAGATAGGGACAACGTTAGCCCTCCTCCAGTCATTCGGCACCTCACCCATCTTCCATGATTTCGTAAAGGTAATCAACAGCGGTTCTGAGAGTTCTTCCGCTGGTTCCTTCATTACTCTAGGATGCAGTTCATCGGGCCCTGGAGATTTGAACTCATTCAAAGAAAGCAGGTGTTCCTTGACCATTTGTTTGTCAATCTCAAACTGCAATCCTGCCCCCTCAACTTGTGCTTTACTTTTTCCAGGGGGATCATAGACCCGCTTTTCGGAGAAGACTGAGCCAAAGTAGGACTTGAGCACTTCTGCCTTTTCTTTGTCATCTGCTATCAATTTGCCATCCTCATTAAGCAGTTGAACCACCATTTCTTTCCTCTGTCTTTTACTACTCACATATGTGAAGAAGGCTGTTATATTGCTTTTAGCATCCCTCACTAATCTCAGCTCATTCTCAGCTTTAGCCTTCCTGATGCCATTTTGGCACTTCTGTGCCTCCTGTCTGTACTCTTCTTTTGTAGCCTGGCCTTCCTTCCACTTCCTATATGTATCCTTTTTTGTTTTCAGGTCATCTCTAAGCTTTTTGTGGAGCCACATTGGTTTCTTCTGTTGTCTTCTATCTTTTTCCTTGTTGGAATTGTTTGTAATTGTGCTTTTAAAATTTCCTTCTTTAAATACTCCCATCCATCTTGCACTCCTTTTCTCATTAGGCTCACTTGGCATGGGACCTTACTTATCATAGTTCTGAGTTTATTAAAATCAGCTTTCCTAAAATCCAGAGTATGTGTATGGCTACACTCAGCTTTTGCTTCCTTTATAATCAAGAATTCAAGTATGACGTAGTCACTTTACCTCAGAGTTCCCGTAACTGCCGTTTTATCCACTAAGTCATCCCTATTGGTCAATATCAAGTCAAGGATTGCCTATCCTCTAGTTCCTTCCTCCACTTTCTGTAGGAGGAAGTTATCACCCACACATGTCAGGAATTTCTTGGAAGGGTCGCTTTTGGCAGTATGTGTCTCCCAACAGATATCAGGGTAATTGAAGTCCCCCATCACTACTACATCACACTTCCTTGAAACACTGGCAATTTGTTTCTCAAAGGTTTCATCCTCATCTTCTCCTTGATTGGGTGGTCAGTAGTAGGCTTCGATTATCATGTTCTTTTTATTCCTTGCCCCATTTATTTTAATCCAGATGCTCTCGATGAGGCTCCCAGCCTCATCCACCTATATTTCTGTGCAGGGATAGGTATTTTTAACATATAGTGCAACTCCGCCTCCCTTTCTATTTCTTCTGTTCTTTTTGAACAAGTTATATCCTTCAATTGCTATATTCCAGTCATGGGAGTCATCCCACCAAGTTTCAGTTATACCTATCAAGTCGTATTTGCCTTCATGTAATAAGAGTTCAAGTTTGTTCTGTTTGTTTCCCATGCTCTGGGCATTAGTATATAGACATCAAAGACCATGTGTTTTATAGTCTGACTTTGTTCCTACATTGTTGCAGACACTATTTTTGGGCACTATTGGAGCTGTTCCCTGTACTGTGGTGCATTGGCCTTCATCCATTGTTGCCTCGAAGTTTACGTCTCCTGCCCCCATAGGATTCAGTAATATAAGAATTGCCCGAATGCATCTGCAGCATCCTTTTGTCCTTTCACTTTTCGAGAAAGGAGGGATGGTGTGGCTCATATGATCCTTTGCTGAATGGACCTGCAGGCTAGGCAAACATGCAGATAACTGCAGCAAGATATGCTGCATCAAGATATCCTTGTGTGCAGCATAATTCCTCACATCTATAATATACACAAAATTACTGTGGCTTGAGAATGTGGCCTCTATGTGTGTGTGTTTGTGGCATGCATCAGAGGAATCACATGGAATGAAAGAATAGGTTTGAAATCTTTCGGTATGATCTGGGATGTATTCAGAACAAGGACAGAGCAAGATAATACTAATAAATAAATAAAAAGCAAGGGAGAAAGAAGGAAAAATCCAAAGTTCTTTTTCAATCTAGTGGCTTTACTGCTTTTGTTTATATGGGGTGCTTTTTCACATCTGCAATACTCTTCAGAGAGATACAGTAGTATACAGTTCTGAAAACATCTTTATGCAGGTTTTACTTAGCCCTATAAAAGGCTGCACAGGAATACTACAAAATAAAATGCTTTTACCTTGACTTTCCCCATCTTCCTTAGCAAGATTTATATTCTATCAAATGGAGTCCCTTTTTCATCTACAAAAGGTATTGCCCATTCTTCGAGTCAATATTAAAGGCAGATTTAGGACTTAAGATTTCTGTTTTCTCTTGCTACTGTTATGAACAGATGAAGACACATCCTGTAACTCCTCAGATTTGGCCTAGGACGTCCAGAAAGAAGCCAGGAGCATCAAGGGTGTTTTCACAAGTAACATAGACATACCAAATAGTCTGTGTGTGTGTGGGGGGGGGTATTGTCTTATGCTGTGTTGTTGGGATGGATTTGTTTTCATACCTGTATGTAGGGTTGTATGAGAATTTCATTTCACTGCACAAATCATTTCATTAAAAAATGCCCCATTTGCAATCCTAAAATGTTCTCCTAAAATGTTCTCAAATTCCCAAATTTAGATTCGTGTTTGCAAAATTTGTACCTCAAAAAAATGGCCAACTCTCTCAAATGTACAACTTTCTTCAAATGCTCAACTTTGAAATCACCGGTGCTTTAATCGGTGGGGGAATTTGTGCAATTCTGGAAATATGCCCAAATTTGGGGATACATATTTGATAGCTGTTCATTTTGTGCAATTTTCCCATCTCTGAAAAACAAACACAAATCATGAAGAGACGAGCAGTTCAGAGAACCTTGTAGGGCTTGAACATTGTTTGTTCCCCATCACTACCTCTGTTGCTGCTGCTGCATTTCCAGGAGACAAAACTGAGCCTTTTCTATTTTCAGTAATCACTAGCAATGGGTGACAACTTCCCATGCCTGTTTAATTTTGTAAAATTTTTAGAAGTGCATGTTAAAAAATGTTTTCCCCAATCATTTAATTGAATGAGCTTTAATATCTACTTAACATTTAATATAGAATCCATGTCATCCTCATGAAGTTTTGTTCAATGTCAGAGGACTCAAATTAGGAGTGTAGAGGTCCAGGCACTAGATTCCTAACTACTTCACAACTAGGATTGCTGGCCAGAGGAAAGAACTGTAGGTACTTTGAGACTAATAACAAATTCTGTTCAGAACTCTTTTCAACCCATGGATCAAGGAAACCTATACTCCACTTTCTGAAATGTAACCCTCAGCACATCATTCAGTTACTCAGTCTAAAGTCTAAGCTATTCACCCATGAAGGAAGAGAGTAGGGCAGGGGTGAGCAACCTGCAGCCCTAGAGCCATATCTGGCCCTCAGCCTAATTTTAAGAGTTTGACAATAACTTTTTGTCCCTCCCCCAGCAGTTCAATAGGAAATGATCAAATCAGAAAGAATGAGAAAGAAAATGGAGTGGCAGAAAGAGAGAGTGAAGTGGTGGCCATGACCACTTTTGGCTCTGCCCCCACCAGCTTAGGCCCACCCACTACCAGCAGGCAGAACCAAACAGATTTACTCCAAGGGCATATGGTCAACAGAAAAATGGTCCCCACTCCAGCACTAGGCTGATTCACTGTGTTTTGTTGGATTGCACACGTGCCAATGTTCTTAGTCATTGTCTTTCTTCTGTTCGCTTGCCCTACCTTGCTGTATCCCACCTTGCCTCTCCTCCTAGTGCTTAGAGTACTACTGTGGCCTTGGAACTTTTTCTGCTCTGGTGATTGCACAATGCTGGATCTTCTAGCATTTCTATAAGAATGCTGTTGTTTCTATACAAAATATAACAGCAATGTTCCTTGCCATCTGTTTCTGATTCTATTATATTCTTTTCTATTAATGTTCTGAAAAAGCAAGTTTATCTTGTATAATATATTAATTGTTTTAATTATAATTTTTTCCAGGAAAGTGTTTTGAGTCATTGAAATCTGGTTTGATTTGGTAAAACAAATGTTGGTCTTTTTAAATAAATTATCATAACAATTTCAGAGAAGTGTGTTACTATTGTTCTTCCCACTTACATCCTTCAGTTCCTTTTGTTTCTTCTCCATTTACACAGAATGCTAATATGATGGTTATTTTTTTTTCCTGATATCATCCCAAACTTTTCCAGATAAGATGCTGTGTTTGTTGTTACATGTGAAAGGAGGGTGGGAAATAAAGGGATTAGGCACATATGTATGGTATGAAAAATCAAGGCCACAATTATTTCAAATCTGGAAAGGGAAAACCTGGGCAGGCCACTAATTTGCAACAGCAGCTAGCCAGGCATTATATCAGGCAAAACATTCTATGTCTCTTGAGTGGCATCTGTGACATCACAAACCCCTTGGACTACTCCATTTGGTGAAGGGAGGGGAGGGCTTCCCATGGCACTCCCTCCTGGGCTGCGAAACACCAGGTGGGTGAGGAGAGTTGGTCTCACCAGTAACTGATATCCCCCACCACTGGAGAGGCAAAAACCTCAGTGAGAGGCCTCTGGCATCACCGAAACAGTGCCTCAAAATTATCGCCATCCCTGTTTATTCTAATGGAACCCCCCTACCAGCCTGCCCAGAATAAATTGTGACCAAATTAACCTAACAACTGAAACATAAACCAGATATTCCTACTAGACACTCCCACCCCACTTACAGTGTGAAGTAGGCAAAAAGACTCATAGCTCAGGCCAATCAGACTATGAGCCAAAATTACCTCGGCAACCAAAAGGGCGACCGGCATAAACAAACAGTGCATCCAGGGAGAGAAGGAGGGAGTTGAGCTTCAAAGAGGCTGGAGGGTGTGGCCCTCAGGCTAATAATGCCTGGTAAGTGCCACCCACAGCTAGTGGTGCCATGCAATCTCTTTGAATAGCAATCACACACATCTCTCCTTTCTCCTGCAATGACCTCCCCCAGCCAGGTGAGCTGGATGTGGGGTAAAGCATTTATGGTTGTTGAATCCACACATATATTTGGGGCACAATCCTCTCTGGCACAAGCACTGCTGCATATCTGTTTTGTACTGGGGTTATTTTCATAGTGACATAAGAAGGCAAAGAAAAGAATATGTCAACTGAAGCTGTGTGAAAATGAACAAGGGGAGTAGTTAGTTGGGATAACAGCCTCACCATCATTTTTGATCTGCTATACATCTTAGCCTCAACCCCACATTGAGGCATGACAAAACCAATGATCAGCAAGACTAATGTTGTGTTGGATTGGGTTGAGGCCATTTGTTCACTCCAGCTAATAAACAAAATTGTATTGCATCCAGAGCCTTAGGCAACCCAGAAGGGCTAAAGTATCGCAACAATAGTAAGAGACAAAAGCCACAGAAAAGAGCATAATGAATGGAATGGGGTCAAAGAATTTCTGAAGTTAAGGAGCCCAAAAGAAGTATACTCAAAGTATGTCCATCAAGGAAAATTGCACACAAAAATGTGCTCATTTGGGGGAGGAGAGCAATATACAAAAAGGCATACATCAGGTAAAAATGCTTGCAAAAATACACGGTCAGTGTGTCTTGTGAACCATTCCTAATGATAGTGGCACTGGCTACATAACCACAGTTTAAGCACACTCACTAATCACTTGCTACAAAAGAATTAGTGGATTAACCATGGCTTAGCATGTTGCCTGAACAGGTCCAATATTGTGATTTTTTTGGTGGTGGTGGGAATTAAGCATCTGAGCCTGAGAACTGAGATTACGCAGGAACTGCCCAGAAATGAAGCCAAAGTGGCAGGCAGGGGGGGTATATATCAAGAAGGCAATTATGTTCAGTTTGTATGTCATAACTTAAGTTCTTGTCTTGAACATACCCATGGAATATATTTTCCAGGATGTCAGATTTAAATTTTCAAACAAACCAATTTTAATTAGTGGTGTTGGAGCAGTCACCTATGCGCTTAGCCCTGCAGGGCCTTTTGTACAAGTTTGCCATGTTGATCAAAGTCAGAACACGAAGGGCTTGCATTGTCGTGCTATTAAAAAGTCAAAACAAAGCAATCTGAGACTGCAAGGACAGTAACTGGAGCTGCAGGCAGCTTGGTTTGTGTGTTGTGATTCTGAATGCCTCTTTGAAGCAAAATCATTCCATTAACCTAAAGGCTTGGCTTGGAGGTCTAGGATCAATGTCAGTAATGTAGCAGAATTACTAGGCTATTTAATGCAAACACAATGAATGCATAATAATACCAGATGCAGATGCTTGCCATGTGTGAGGAGCATCTGGCTTATTGTCTTTCCTGCTGTTCGGCACTCGGATGCCATGCTGGTTATCCTTAGATGCATGCAAGGAATTTTCCTCTTGCTCTAGCACAGGGGATCCAAGCCCCATTGTTTGTGAAGGGGAAGGTGAGCCCAAAGAATATTGCCACACCTCTAAATAATTCTTCTTAAAGGATTCCAGTTTGCATGGAAAGGCTATGTACATAGAACTCTATGGGCATAAGCTTTCCCCTACAGAAGTCCATGAATAATGTGTGGATGTCAGGGGTAGGGCCAATGGTGTGGCACAACAGTCCCTTTCTATAAAGGGCATGTGCATCTCCTACAGTAATGGCCCACATCTCTGAGTGTGTATCTGCCTAAGTAATACTGGAAAGCTTAGAGGTGAATGTATGAGACTGTGCTTGGAAAACCTGCAACATTTCATCAAGCCCCTCCCCTCCTGCAATACCAACATATTACAGGAGAAATCAATACCACCTCTCATTGGAACATTATAAGATAAATTAGGGATGTCGGAGGAATCCAGGATGGGGTGGAGCTTGATGAGCTTGCCTTGGTCCCCACCCCCCACCCGACTTCAGTCCATTTTCCATGAGCTGGTCTGACTTGATCTGTGTCATATCATGCCAGTTTGTGGATTCTCCAAATTATTAGTTTTTGTATTTGGGCATATAGGGATTTGCGCCAATTCTAGCTGAAATTTGCACAAATCTCTATTTGCGCAGATTTGTTTTTTAAATGATGCAAAATGTTCCTGTATTTCTGGACAAACCTGTGGCTTGGCCTGCAAATGTGAGCTGAGTTAGGCATGCCAGGAAACTCTGTCAAGCCAAAAACAAAATGGATTTCCCAGTGATGAACATCCCTAAGAAAAATCAATATTTTCTTCAAGGGCTCTTAGTGCCTTTGTAGGATCTGCAGATATACCACCCACGTTCCTATTTACATGCCTAGCATCCTACTGAATTCATGCTGGGTAAAGAGACAAATGCCGCATTCAATATTTAACCAGTTCTCAAAAATCAAACAATGGGCAAAGAGAAGTGGGAAGCAAAATGTATGGCTTGGGCCCCAGGAAGCTGCTGGTAGCAGAAGGGGGAAGAGTAAATTATCACTGATTCCTCCTTCACATTGCACCTTCCAGAGTCATATAACATAAATCAGATATAAAGTCTAATTACAGAAGATTTTACTTTTAACAGCTTCAGCACATCTGACACCATTGTTCATGCTCATGAATATTGTACTCAGAATATTGTATTCAGCTCTTCTTGTTTGTTTTCTATTTAAGCAATCATATTTTAAACCCAGGAGTTCCTCAAAGACCATTTTAATATACTTGATGATTGTGCTGGAAAGTTCTGTGCAGCGCGATTCCCATCGCTTTCTCTGCAAGTATAAAGACCTTGAAGTATCAGCAAGAGTCTGTGAAGATCAATGATAATCTACATGTTATTATCTGGGAACCCTGACATTGTTTTGGCATTAAACCAAACAACTTCTACACTAACTATCCCATATGGCTGCAAAAAAGATACTCAAGCATCTGGAGGCAATAACTGTTTCACTGTTTCTCTCTCTCTCTCTCTCTCTCTCTCTCTCTCTCTTGTCCAATCTATTCCCTCCATCATATCTGTCATACACCTGATGAAGGAGGCTGCAGTCTCTGAAAACCCAGGCCACAGTATATTAGTTAACTTACAACCAGACTGAAAGCTTCATGTATCCCAGGTGTGCAACTTTAAGGCACCTGACACCTGTATGGTAAATGAGCATAGCAATGATTTCTACAATGATGTTAGATCATTCAAACAAGAGACTGTTTTAGCATGGCTGGCACTATCAAAAAATGAATCATCATTACGGGAGCACTTTTTTTTTGCCATGAAATGTGGGGATGTGAAAGAAATCCACAACTGAATCAAATGAGTTTGGACATCCATGAATCTGACCAACTTTTCCCAAGTCACATGGTTTCTGCAGATTCGGGGACCAGTTTTTGTTTTGTTTATATAAATTTAGCCATAGAATAATATGTACAATAAAAAATCACTCGCCAAAATGTGCATTTCCCCCCCATGGGCTAAATCATGAAAATGCACATTTCAGGTGGGCTGGGATTTGCACATTTTTACAACTGGAAAATTGGGGAAAATCTGATTTCGTCAGTGAGTGGACGACGGAACCAAAGGCTCCTGACAATCCATGAAACACCAACAGAACGGATGTTACAAAATCTCTACATCCCTAGTGAAAGATGTCATTTTGGGGTTGCGAAGATTTCTCAGGACATGGATAGCCAAAGAGATTTTGCTGCCTAAGGCAAAGGGAAGAGGGTGGTACTCCAATAACATATGCAGAAGCCAACTAGACTGTCAGTAGAATCCTTGACACTGGCAATGGGACAGCACAGCAGAAGACAACAGGTTTGCTTAGGAGAAGCAGGGAAGGCTTCTGGGCAAATGTGGTTCTGTCCTCCAGCCCCTCACTGCTGCTCTCAACCACCAGCATGTCCTCTCTGAGGGCCAGCCCTGTCAGAAATAATAATAAAAAAATGTCCCCTTCTCCACTCCAAAAATAAACCAGAATTTTTTTTCTTATGAAGTGGGGATTTCTCCCCAGCCTCTTGGCAATACACTGTCTAAGAAGTAGAAGGAATTCCACTGTAAGAACCACATGACCATTTGCCAAGAGAAGAGTAGGATCATGCTGCAAAGTTTGATTGTAAAGGATGACAATAGCTCCCTGAAATGGGCTGTTGCAGCCCCTTTAAAGGAGGATATCTGCACAGGACAATTCTCCTCCTCCTAGCTAATTGCCAAGTGCTGATCATATGGGGAAAGCTCATAACCATTACTTCCCATGAGTGGACCATTTAGCAGGACTCTGATTAACAAAGGAACTAGAAATAAATTTGCAGATCACTGGAAAGTGGCAGGCTGACGTGAGGCTGACGTGAGGATGATTCTGATGGAGGTTCTCATTTTTCACTGCCAAGCTCATTCCATCTCAGTTCTGTGTGAGTCTTTTTCCTCACAGACAGAAATTTGCAGGTACTTTTGTATGCATTTCTCAAAATGTGTGCAATTTTTGTGTGCAGATTTGCATGAATTTCTGTTCGACTGCTGCTTGATTTGTGCATGATTCTATGATTCTAAGCAGCGATCACAGATGGGAAATGCCCCCTCCCCATGCTCAGCTTGCCTGGGTGGGGAAAGCCAATTGCGGGTGGGGATGAGCAGGACATCATGTGGAGGTACACCATTGGCGGGCCTCCGTATGGCACCAGCAGGATGGTGACGGGACGGCGAGGCTTTTTAAGCCCTGCTTGCCCCTCCCACCCTCTCTCTTCACTGTGCAGCTCCCTCCCTCCCCTCCCTGTAGACAGTGTGGGCTTGCTGGTCGCCCTTTCTGGGGGCCAAGTAGGAATTTTTTGGTCATAATCTAACTTGGTTATGAGGGTTTTTTTTTTGCCTACTTCACACTGTGAGACAGCAGGAGTGTATTAATTAGGTTGATTTGGTTCATCTAATTTGGTCATATTATGGTGGACAGGTAGGAGCGGGCATCTTGAGCTTGGTTTGCTATTGGTGGGCATTCACGGGCACCATTGTGATGATGGGTAATGCCTGAGGGCTCACAACTGGGAGCCCTGTGGTGCCAGTTGGGGGATAAGGGTTACCTTTGAGGCCAACCCCCCTCACCCACTCACAGCACTGCGGCCTGGGAGGGGGTGACACCAGAAGGCCTCCCTACCCCAAGAGGGGCAAGCCTGTGAGGTGGTAAATCAGTGGTTCCCAAAGTGGGCGGTATTGCCTCCTTGGGGGCGGTGGGATTGCATAGGGAGGCGTTAAGAGGCAAAGGGACGGCAGGGGGCGCTGGCAGGGGGCGCTAACAGGCAGGGGGCGGCAGGGGGGAGCTCGAGGTGGTCTCTCCAGAAGGTCCTAAAACCCAGGGACCGAGCAGGAAAGAGCGGCAAATTCAGCTGCTCTCCCCACACCGCTCCTGCTCAGGAAGGACTTTCTCACTCATGCAGCTGCTCTCTCCAAAAGTAGGGGGTGGGGGAAGCGCCCACAGGAGGCAGCAGAGCAGGAAACAGCGGCGAATTCAGCTGCTCTGCCCACTCTTCTCCTGCCTAGGAGGTCCCAGGGCTTCTTTCCTGCTGGAACCACTGCCGCCTGCTTGCTTGCTTGCTCCCTTGGCCAGAGCTGCTCCCTCCTACAAGCTGCCCCGGCAGACCTCTCGCGATAGTTGCTGCACAAGGCGGGAGCAGCAGCCATGTGGCGGAGAGGAAGGAGCATGTGGAGGATGGCGGGCGGCAGAGCAGCTTCCAAGAATAGCAGTCAGCTGGCAGGCTGGGTGGGGAGCAGGACTGCTTGTTCTGATGCAAGGTATCACCAGGCTCCTTTCCCCTGTCACGAGTTGCAGACTGGGGCCATCTCCCCTCTGAGCTGCTGCCCTCCTGTCGTAATCAGCCTGGCAGCTATTGTGAGGCTTGGAGGGAGGGGGGTTGGAGATAGAGAGAGAGAGAGATGCTGTGTGTCTCTGTGTGTGCTCCCACCCCCCAAAAAATCTGGACTACAACAGGATTGGGATTGAAAAGAAAAGGGGGAGGGAGAGAGAATTGCAATTCCCCAGGTCCTTCCTGGCTAAAGAAGATTCAGCAGCACCTTTTTCCAGAATGCTTGCTGAAACCATTCCTATCTTCCCTTGCTTATTTCAGGGTGTCCAACCCCCTTTTTTTAAGCGTTCTTTTGGTAAACATGGTATGTGTGTATCTTGTGTCACCATAAAAACAGAGCTGCAACACAATCCTAAGTATGTCTACTCAGAAGTAAGCCCTACTGAGATCAATAGAACTTACTCTGAGGTAAATGTGCATAGGATTCAGCCTGAAAACGAAGAGAGGGTGAAGAAAAGACAGGAGAAAATGAATTGTAGAAATAGAATAGCAAGGTAACTGTGGGATATTTAACCATATTTAAAGACAATAAGTACAGTAAAATTAGTGCCCCTCTACTTCAGTCCCAGCCAGATTTTCCATAGGAAAACTCTGTACCAGCTGGCAGATAATTATTTTTAAATTTTAATTAAAATACATTATCCTTTCCTATAACAAAATGGTGCTTACTCCTAAGTAAGTGTGTTCCACTGAAGAAGGAAATCCTATTTGATTCCTGTATTCATGCTAGTGTGACATGATAAGTTAAAGGCACAATTTTATGCATGTTTAGACAGAAAAAAAGTCCTTCAACTCCTAGAATCCCCTCTAAATGGGAAGCACCCACCCCAGGCTTGCCGAGGGAGGGAGGGAAAAGAGAGCGAACGCCTCTGTTTGCAGCCAGCATGGCAGGGCACACCAATTGGATTTTGAATAAAGTATTCAATTAATTGTTACTGTTTTGAATTTTATTGTTATTATCTTCCTTGGTGGGTCGTTGAAAACCACTATTCTGAATAATGATTTTTATAGTGTAGGGTAGGGGGGCGCTGGGCATGAGTTTGTGGAACCAAGGGGGCGGTGACCTGAAAAAGTTTGGGAACCACAGTGGTAAATTGACAGGCACCACTTCACGGGCTTTGAATGGTTTGCCCGATCTGAACAATGACCTGCAGCTTGGCCAAACAATGATGCCCGCTTACGCCTTCACTCCCTTTTGCAGATCTTTAATAAATGTGGACCATACTTAATCCCACTTACATGTCTCATCTCGTTATTTCTCACCCTACACTCCACAGTGGGAATCTGATATGATATGACCAGCGAGACATTGTTCAAGAAATCCTGGTGATCTTGGCCATCACATGTTCACACATAGGGAAGTTGCAGGTGCCCAAATGGGTCTGGGAGTCCAATGGACTCCCCTGTGTCTGCCCCCTGGACCCAGTGCCAGTCAGGCACCTGCAGCATATTTGTGGACCTGCAAGTCAAGTTCCTATTTCGCCTGACAAGTGCCCAGCAACTATCCGCCCCTGTCTGGAGCTTCCATTGTGCATGACAATGGAGGCTCTGGGAATTACATAATTCCCCCACTGCATAAATGGCAGCTGTAAAGGTCCCATTTATGTAAGAATAAAGGCATGAATGCTATTTATGTAGCGAGAGAAATTATATAATTTCAAGAGCCTCCATTGCTGCACACAAAGGAGGCTCTGGACAAGGGTGGATGAGTTCATAGCATCATCAGATGCTCACTGAGCCAGAACAGAAGTTAATGTGGCCCTATGAGAGGGAGTGAAGAGCGGCAGTGGGGTGAGTGTCTTATGAATTGGATGCAGGGGAGTTCGCCCATCCCTATAAGAAACAGACTGCAATACTGTATATTTTCTAGTTACAATACTGTATATTTTCTAGCAGCTTTCTCTGCTGTGGCACCCTGGCTGTGGAATGAGCTCCCCAGAGAGCTCCATCTGGCACCTACACTGTACTCTTTTCGTCGCCAGCTGAAGACCTTTTCAATTCTCTCAGTATTTTAACACTTAATTTTAACTTAAATTTAAATTTTACCATTTTAACTCTGTATTTTAATCTTACATCAATTTTACTGCGTGGTTTTATCCTGGTTGTGCTTTTTATACTGTATTTTGTATTTGTGTTTTTAACCTGTTCGTTGTTTTATTATGGTTTTAATTTTTGTGAACCGCCCAGAGAGCTTCAGCTATTGGGCGGTATAAAAATGTAATAAAATAAATAAATATTATTCCAATTTCTTTTTTGTTACTCATTCTTGGGCATCTTCAGATAGGACATTTTCTCCCATGATTTACCACTTCTTCACATAGTACATAGTTAAATTATGGAACTCACTACTACAAGATGTAGTGATGGCCACCAATTTGGATGGCTTTAAAAGGGGGTTGGATAAATTCCTGGAGGCGAAGGCTATCAATGGCTACTAGCCCTGATGGTTGTGTGCCATCTCCAGTATTCGAGGCAGTAAGCCTGTGTGCACCAATTGCTGGGGAACATGGTCAGGAGGGTGCTGTTGAACCATGTCCTGCTGTGTTGGTCCCTGGTCAACAGCTGGTTGGCCACTGTGTGAACAGAGTGCTAGACTAGATGGACCCTCAGTCTGATCCTGTATGGCACTTCTTACGTTCTTATGTTCTCCCTGTTCTGGATTCTTCCTGTCTCTGGGATTTAAATGGGTTCTTTATACAGCCAGTTCTCCTTTTTATGCATAACAAACTATATGTTTGTTATGGTCCCGATTCAAAGTGCTGGTATTAACATTTAAAGCCCTAAACGGTTTGGGGCCAGGTTATTTGAAGGAACGCCTCCTCCCATATGTACCTACCCGGACCTTAAGATCATCTACAGGGGCCCTTCTCCGTGAGCCCCTGCCAAAGGAATTGAGGCAGGTGGCTACTAGGAGGAGGGCTTTCTCCGCTGTGGCACCCCGGTTGTGGAACGAGCTCCCCAGAGAGGTCCGCCTGGCGCCTACACTGTACTGCTTTCGTCGCCAGCTGAAGACCTTTTTATTCACTCAGTATTTTAACACTTAATTTTAACTTAAATTTAAATTTTACCGTTTTAACTCTGTATTTTAATCTTATATCAACTTTGCTGTGTGGTTTTATCCTGTTTGCGCTTTTTATACTGTATTTCGTAATTGTGTTTTAACCTGTTGGTTGTTTTACTGTGGTTTTAATTTTTGTGAACCGCCCAGAGAGCTTCGGCTATTGGGCGGTATTAAAATGTAATAAATAAATAAATAAATAAATAAATAAATAAATAAATAAATGTCATTTACAAGGCTGGGTGGAGCCTGGTAGGATGTTATTGGTTGTCCACTCCTCTGGCGTAGCCCCTCTTCTCGCTCGGTGTGAAATGAAACATTACTTCATGAGTTCAGAAGTCTGCATCTTTGGAGATCCACCACCCCCCTCATGGAAGACTGTATTGTCCCTGTTAAAGCAACAGTAACACTTTTCTCATTTGTACACTGGGAGAGGGGGTTTGAGTGGAAGGGGGTTACACTTCTCTTCTGTGTGGGGGCAATCTTTCAGCTTGACAATCTTTTAGCATTCAAGAAAGCTATCAAGACTGATCTCTTCTGGCAGGCCTATCCAGTAGAATTTTAGGATACTTTTAGTATGCTTTTAGGATTTTTTTTAACAGTGTTTTTCTATGTTTTTAATTAGTATTTTATGCTTGCTGTTGTTCCCTGCCTCGATCCAATCGGAGAGGCAGGTAAGAAATAATAATAATAATTATTATTATTATTATTATTATTATTATTATTATTATTAATGAATAGAAAGGGCTAAAAGTTTCCCAAGCAGAACGTGCAAAGCAGCTCCTATCACATTGTTAAGTGCTTCTTCTTCAAAAGTTCAGAAGTCTGTGTCTTCAGAGGTCCGCCTCCCCCAACCCCACATGCAAATCAGTATTGTCCCCATGAAAGCAACAGTAACAATTTTCTTCTTTGAGTATACACTGGGAGAGGGGATTAAATGTGAATGGGTTGCATGTATTCACATCCTTTGCAAACCCCCCCCCCCTTGTCCATCTGCTTAGGCATTCCTAAAATATGGAGCTGAGCAGGAGCAAAATGGTGGAGGGGCAGAGGGGCAGGAGGAAACACTAAACTTCATCCCATGTACCTGCTTCCCTCGCATTATCCCCATAGCAATAAGCTTTCGCAGTTGTTGCTGTTTTTGCTACTGTGCGACAGCGACCCTTTGCATACCAGGAAGTGAGTTTAAGGGGGGAAATGTAAAAAATCATTAAAAATCAATGGATGACCCAATTCAATTCAAATTTGGTACGCTTAAAGCTCTCCCTAATATCTATTACTGTGCCAATTTCAGTGTCTTTATCTTTAAAGCTTACACAGATGTAAGCATTTCTTTAAAATCCTGCTCCTGCGCCCCAGCGGCGTCTCGGAAGATACGCTCAACAAGTAGGGGCTAAATACGGCAAATCTTTTGGCTTTATAGCACAATTAAGGCAGGATGCATGGTAGTACTTCACAATCAAAGCAGATTATAAGGTGGAAAACTTCTGAGTCCTTTGCATGCAATTCGCAGTGATTGCACAGTATAACGCTGGTGTGATAAAGCTCACTCCCAACTGGTCCTGACATGAACGCTGCACTGCCTAACACCCTGTCACACAAAGCAGGACATAGCACAATGGGAGGATTACACAGGGATGGCGGTTTTTGTTGTGACTACAAAAATACTGCATTTTCCCCATAGGAAAATAACATGCCCAAAAAGGGGGGTGGAGACATGAGACAACAACTGCATGATGACGGCATCATGGAAAGCCCATAGCAAAACCAGTGACCAAACCATGATGATCACATGAAAAAATGCCCATCTGAAGATGCCATTTGTTTCAGTAATGCCTATTATGTTTAAGACGAAAAACAACACTTTCCCAGGTGATGGATTAACCCTGCAAGATGTGTCTTGTCACTACCGAGCATGGTTCATATGTCTACTTATAAACTCTCTCAAAATTCATGCTGTGCACCCATATATTTGTGCACATATATTCATATATTTAATTGGTACAAAGAAAAGGGGGGAAGCCAGATCCCTCCCCCTTCCCACAAAGAAAAAAAGTCAGTCCCAAGAGTTTAAATAATCTCATTAATGCTTTTTCCCCCTCAGTAGTTTCATTTCCGCACTAATTCATTGGTTTATCCATACCTTATCAGATGTTTCTTATTATAGACTTCCTTTTCTCCCTGGATGACCAAGCAAGAAGAAAAATATGTGTGTACATGTAAAATAAGCAGCTGATGAGCGAAATTGGAGGCATTTCTTTATAGCTTCAGATAGCTTTGAGTGCTGTGCCAAACCCCGAAACCCCATTTCACAAAAGGTCTTGCTCCCCTGCAACAGTGTGGAGTATTTTTCTGCAGCTTTGGGGGGATGAGGGGAGGGGGTAGAGGACTTCAGTGAATTTTTTGCAGGCGTGTGTGTGGAGGGGTGCGTGAGAGGGCAACCGAGATGACCTGAACCATGTACATTTTTGCACAGAACATAATGAAACTATGGACTTTATTACCATAACATGTAGTGACGGCTGTAAACTTGGACAGCATTAAAGAGGGATTATATAGGCCCATGAAGGATAAGACTAACAATGGCCCCATTCACACAACACACTAAACCATGCTGCTTAACCACAAAATGGTTAATGGAATGCATTCCGTTAACCATTTTGGGGTTAATCAGCATGGTTTACTGTGTTGTCTGAACTGGGCCAATGGCTTCTTCTTGTAATGCCTAATGGCAGAAACAGGGATGTTTGAGCTGCTCACCCAAATTGTCCAAAGTTTGTTTCAAAGCTCAGTTTGGCCAATCACATTTTCATTTGCAACGTGTGTGGGTTTTTTTTAAAAAAAATTGTTCAAATGGCAAAATGGGGAAAGTGTGCATTTTACACAGAAAAGTGCCGGTTTCTGTCTGCATTTTTCAAAATGCAGTTAAAATGTGCTATATTGTAATAGATCGCATTGTTATATCAAAGGAATGCCCAAGACTAAACAGCAACATTGAGAGTCATTAGCAATGGCTTTAGGATTACATTGTACAAGATTCGAGCCCTTTATGGCCAATCCCAATACTCTTGCATACAACAATAGTTTCCTTTATTTATTTATTTATTTATTTATTTATTTATTTAATATCTCACCTTTTTCTTCTTGCCAGGAACAGCGGAAATATACTTTATGGTTCATAAATAGTTTTTATTTTGTTTTTTACGGCGGTTTCCAGCCAAGTTAATAGATACAGATTGCAGGGGCATTTCGAGAGATGCTCCCGGGTATTGCCAACATCAGCATGTTCCAGTGTGCTATTCCTTCTGATTTTTAAGTAATTCATATGAATGGCTCATCTTCAGACAACAAAACATACAGAGGCAGAAGCCAGAGAAGAAAAGAGGTGCTTCAAAGCATATTTGAAAGTCACCGTAGTCCTGTCCCATGCTATCTAAAAATATAACTTGAATCAGTCACACACTTTGTTTTTTTGTGTATAAGAGGAGACGGCTTTACTTTCGGTTCTCAGATGGATAGCATGCAGGGACCATCTACCATCTGCAGCCATTCAGTCTTGCTTCTGTTTGAGAGCTTTTCCATAGGAGCTGACCTTAACAGCTAGGGGGGGACATTCAGCGTGCTGTGGAGACAGCTTGGCAATTATCAATATGTCCAAAAAACAACCAGGAGCCCCTTAAAAGACAGAGGTTTCATCTTTCTCTTCCCCATGGTAAACACTTGCTAGGTAGAACTGAAATTAGCATTGTTAAATTCTAAATCTGATGCTTCCTTTTGTGTGGGTATATGTATGTGTGATGTCTTTTAGGTCTAGCTGTCATAGCTATCCCATGTTTACTTCCTATTTAAATTATTTGTCCTAAAACACTCACCAAATGTTAGTATTATGAGAGAGGGAGAAAAAACAAAACAAAATCCTTATCCACTTTCTCCAGACCACTATCATTCCCTCTACCCCTTAATTGGCTTTTTGACTAAGCTAAAAAGCCCAGAACATTGTTTTCATATGGCAGTTGCTCCAGCCCCATGATAATTTTGCTTCCTCTTTTCTGCATCTTTTCAAGTTCTACCATTTCCTTTTTAAGGTTTGAGAACTGCATAGAGTATTCCAAGTGTATTTATACGAACCATAGATTTATATAAACACACACACATACACACCGGTGTGTGTGTTTGTGTGTGCATGCACATGTGTGTGTATGAGCTTTCTCTGACACTTAAATTCCATATTTATGCAAGAAGTTTTTTTTTCAAGACAGGATGGATGTTTTCATCACTTAATATGTAGAAATACCTTTGCATTTGCCCATACATATTTTATTTATTTATTTATTACATTTTTATACTGCCAATCAGCTGAAGCTCTCTGGGCAGTGCATAATTAAAAAACAAAATATTACAAGAATAGATAATTTTAAAACATTAAAAGTTAAAAAAGCAATATAAAAACCAGCTAAGTTCAGAGAAAGCCTGTGTGAAAAGGTATGTTTTCCGGAGGCATATAAAAGATGTCTGCTTTCCACCTCCTGAATCTCACAAGGGAGGGTACTTCATGGTGGCATTCCAATTGTTTCAGGATGGCCAGTAGGACCTCTTCTGGGGATTGTAGTTGCTGTCTGGGTGTATATAAGGGGAGGTGGTCTGCTAGGTATGCTGGTCTCAAGTTGTTTAGGGCTTTGTAGGATAACAACATAACCTTGTATATGGCTCAGTAGCTAACAGGTGTATGCATAAATATGGCACGTACTATGCTCAGAGAAAAGAGGAAGAGCTTCTTGCCCACAGGGTTAGGGTCTCCACTGCTCTGGTCAACTGCACATCAGTATTACAGACCAGTGTGAGTAAGGGATGCCCATTCTTTATTTCACATGTGAACACACACAAGTACCTTCTCCCTAGACTGGCCTTTTCCAACTTCATGCCCTCCAATTCCCATCAGCCCTGGGCCAGAATGGACAATAGTCAGGACTTCTGGAGTTGTAATTCAAAAAACATTGGGAGGGCACCAGGTTGGGGAAGACTGCTCTAAGCTCTCCAAACATGTGCAGCATATTGAGGGATACTGGAAGAATTCAATCTTTCTGAATTCTGATAGAAATTGACCTGGTCCACACCTCCTGGACATAGGCCATAGCTAGACAGGACGATATCCCGGTGTTCGCCCCGGGATCATCCCTGTGCATCCAAATGATGCACAGGGCATCTCAGGAGCAGGGAGGGATGATCCCTCCCTTGGCCCAAGATATTGCCCTACAGTTGTAGCCCGCATTTTCCATGGTCTTGAACTGATCCCGAGACCGCAGAACATGTGGCCCAGCATCTCGGTTTGTCCCGGCTCCTCACGAGTAACCACAAGGAGGTGGGACCCGGGCATGGGGCACAGAACTCATTGGAGGTGGGGTGGGGGGAACAGGGAAAATTAGTGTTTTGTTTTTAAAAAAATAAGATTTACGCATGAGCGCTCGTGCGCTCCGTCCCCTTTAACAAAACAAACAAACAAAAAATGGCAGGTGCCCAGTGAACTAGGGCGATGATCTTGCAATCATAAAATCACAAGATCGCCACCCTCCGATCCCCTCATCTAGCTGAGGCCTAAAAGGCAGATTGGAATGTAGCTATCCATTGGATTTCGCCTTTCTTTGAATGCTGTGACACAATTCTTGGCTCAACAAAATGCGTCTAAAGTGCAGAATGCCAGGAGTCTCTATGCCAAAACTTCCAAGCTTTGTTTCCTAAAGCAGGCTGTATAATCAGAAGCAGCACTTGGGGGGGGGGAGGAGCTACATTTGCCAGGACTAAAATTTAAGCAGCACTTGCATGTTAATTTTGCATCTGAAAGAGGGAAGCCGATTTTATGTTCACAGCAGCATGATCTTCCAAATTCTGGACTAGATTGTGGAAATCTCGGCTTGTATTCTCAGATCAGAATCCTGTACCAAAAGAAAAAGAAAAAAAAGTAGGGGTGTGCATGGACCCCCTGCTCCGCCCCACGGGCCGATCCGAAAATTTCGGATCGGCCCGCTCCGCGCCGCCCATACTCCGCTCCTCTTCGCCGCGGAATCGGAGCAACTAATCGGAGCTCTGCAGTGAAGGGGAGTGGCACCAGGTAAGGCCGGGAGAGGAGGGCGGGAGGTTTACCGGGCCCTGCCGCCATCGCCGCCCATGCAGCGATGGCGGCAGAGCCCGGTAAGGGACCAAGGGGGAGGGGGGCCTTACCTGCCTCCGTCCGCGGTCCGTCGGCATCTTCAATTGAGCCCTTCAAGGGAGAGGAGGGCGGGAGGGGGTTACCGGGCCCTGCCGCTGTCGCTGCATGGGCGACAGCGACAGCGGCAGGGCCCGGTAAACCCCACTTACCTTTCCGGCGGAGCTCCGGATCGAGGCGAAGGATCCGCCTTCACCTCGATCCTCTTCGCCACGCTCCGCCAGCCCCCCAATCCTCTTCACCTCCGCCTTAAGGGCAGGCGAAGCCCCCCGCTCTGCTTCTAATTCGCCGGTCCGATTAGAAGCGGAGCACATCCCTAAAAAAAAGTACTAATTATGACTGCCTCAATGTAATAACCTGGAAGTTTTGAGTATGTGGCTCATTAGTCTTTAATCTCAAAGAAAAGCATTTATAAGCATTGTGTTGCATGTTTTTTGTGAATTGCAGTTGATTTATTATTATGCATTTTTCCATCTTGCCCCAAGCAAGGGCATGGACACTGATGTACCTAATACGATTAAGCGTTCTGTATAATGGTTGAATATTTCATATAAGTCGAAAGTGGGTTTAATTATAATCACAGGTGGCTTCCTTTGAAGAGATTTCATGCCAGTTTGGTTCCACCTCATCCTTCGATATATTTCATTGCAATGAAAACTTTTCCATTAGTGTCTCCTGACCTTCTGCTATCTGTCCTCATTAACTGATTCCAGCTGTTTTCTTCCATAGTGCCTGCCTTTTCATCCCATCTGCAGGTCTACCTGGCTGTGGGATATGAGCCACCATGATCACAGTATGCTTATGGTATTTTGATGCAAGAATAAGCTTATATCTAGTTCGATGTGGCAGGAGATAGTTTGGGCTACAAAGAAAAATATATAAAAGGGATGGATAAGAACTTGTAATATACTTTTTCAGTACAAAGTCCTTGATAATGTAGATTTAAAACAAAATCAACCAAGGGAGTCATATCTAAATTATGATGACAGGCCCAGCTAGGGAAGCCAAAGAAATGTGAGACGGACTAAAATGAGTTCAGATTACTAAGAATCTTACCTGCAGAATGTGCTGCAGACTGACCTCCCCAGGTGGTCAGTCTGCAGACTTCTAGATTTTTAGTTTTAGTTTTCTGAATTTTATGCAAATTCATTTGCAAGAAAATATGCACGTTTCTGCTGAGATACATGCCATGCTGGAAAATATGTGGTGGAAAGTTGAATGGAATGGGGAACAATATGCTAAATGTTAAGTGCTAACTTAAATTATGTAAATTGTTGCAAACTTACTTACAAAATTATTTGAGGGGGGAATCAAATCCCTGGGTGAATAGACACCAGAACAAATGATATTGCACAATTCACGAAGCGCACATGGGGAGAATTTCATAAAATCTGTACATCCGTATGCCCAGCCCAATGTATCTTGCTGCCTCAAGAGTGGGAGTGGTGCCACAGTGTCATCGCTGGACACCACAGCTACAGCCACCTGCTTGCTTGCCCAGCCACTCACTTGCCCAGCCCTCTGCCCACCCAGCTACTTGCCTACTTGGCCGCTCACTCACCTGCATGCCCAGCTGTTCACTCCTGCCTGAAAATAGAGAGAGATATGGAAAGTGGGATGTGTATGTGAGAGAGATTAAAGCACACATATTTACCTAGTCCAGATAAGGATGTACAAGAATTTTGCTTCTGTCCACAAATCATGTGAACAGGTCCTGTTCATAATTTTGAACATGAATGTGCAAGTAGGCATGCTGTTTTCCAAGAACTGTTTGCAAATTTCAACATTTGCGATCACTTTAGAAACATGTGTACTTTTTTTTAAAAAATGCGCATATTAAAATGGACTTTTAAAAAAATGCATTTCTACTCCATAGTCAATGGGTGGAAAGTCTGCACTTGGGGTGGGTAGGATACTCACAGTAATGTGAGCTTTTCCCATTTGAAATGTCCAGTTCAAAGAAGCCAAATAAAAGACCAAAAATGGAAACGGCGGCAAGCAAAAACGAGCTTTAACACGATTTTCAAAGAATTTAAGTGAGCACAAAAATAGCTGGTTCTACCATCATTCCAGATGAGGGAAGATAGAAAGAAGAAGTTTGCGGTGTTTTGGCTCTCAGTTCCAGAGTTAGACATTATTCTTCTGTGATTCTAGAGTGGAGGAACTGCGAATAGTGAGGCCCTTGAAGATTCATTTAGGCTTTCCACATTCTACAGCTTTTTGTTGAAAAGTTTGGAGGGGAAAACAGAAGGCCAGATCAAAACTATAAAAATACAATAAAGTAACATAATATAAAACCATTCACATAAAATCCTTAGAAAACAGTTTTACACAATCACCAACAACATATATGTATGTATCTCCCAGGACCCATTAAAAATCGTATCTTATACTTTAGAATGCCTGGGAAAGTAATGACCTGGCATCGAAAAGATGGTAATATTGGAACCATGTGGACCTCAGTGGGGATAGCATTCCACAATCAAGGGGACACCACCAAGAAGATCCTCTCCCTTGTAGCCATCCTCCAAAACCTCCCTCAAAGGAGGCACTAGAAGGAGGACCTTTGAAAAGGCAGGGTCTGCAATCTCATGAACAAAACCTTGGCACATATGATTTACACATGCACAGGCTTCTAGGGTGGGAATAGCAGCTGTTCCTCCTCTGTGTGCTTTCAGACAAACATGTGAACAGTGCTATATACTCTTCAATGGCACTGCTTTCTTTTAAATGTACGTGTAAAATCCTAGTGATGCTTGGGTAGGGTTGCTTGAATTTGAGCTTCTCAAATTCCAGTACAAACTGACCTGATCCACATCTCCATTCTTCAGACTGTTCCAAAGCTGCAGTTCTATGGTTTTATGCCCATTTTCTGCTTTCTTCATCATTCATCGTTGACTTTCTGCCATCACTACTGTAAAACAACAGTATCCTAGTTTTGGAAACCTGGGCATTTGTAAAATAGATATTTAGATACTCTTAAACCCATGACTAAGGACAGTATAAGGACATCTATCCTGCAAAGTAATAAAAACATTTAATCAAAATTAATAAATCTCTCTTCCATAATACTAGAACCTGGAGTCTTCCCATGAAGCTGATTGGTGGGAGATTTGGGACGGATAAAAGGAAGTCCTTCTTCACACAGCACATAGTTAAACTATGGAATTCACTACCACAAGATGTAGTGATGACCACCATTTGAATGGTAGGGGGTTGGATAAATTCTTGGAGGAGAAGGCTATCAGTGGCTACTAGTCCTGATGGCTATGTGCTAACTTCAGTACCAGAGGCAGTAAGCCTATATTCATCAGTTGCTGGGGAACATGGGTGGAAGGGTGCTGTTGCACATGTGTCTTGCTTGTGGGTCCCTGGTTGACAGCTGGTTAGTCACTGTGGGAGCAGAATGCTGGACTAGATGGACCCTTGGCCTGATCCAGCAGGGCTCTTCTTATGTTCATATAAATAAGCCAAGTTAACATTAGTTGCATTACTAATTGGATCTCTTTCGATATTCTTCACAGAGATGCTATCTGTGCTCATGGCAAAAATCCAAAGCCAAGCAATCGGATTTCCACTCACATAACAGGACATTTTGCCCTCTTTCCCACTGCAGCCCCCCCCACATGCCCCATAATACCAGCTGCGCCCTTATCTGGACAGAGATAGCTTAGCTACAGTTATCCATGCTCTGATAACCTCTCGTTTGGATTACTGCAATGTGTTATACATGGGGCTGCCTTTGAAAACGGTCTGGAAACTTCAACTGGTACAAAACAGGGCAGCACGCTTACTAACAGGGACTGGCCGATGAGACCACATTACGCTAGTCCTTTTCCAGCTTCATTGGCTGCCAGTCTAGGCCCGGGCCCGATTCAAAGTGCTGGTATTAACATTTAAAGCCCTAAACGGCTTGGGGCCAGGTTATCTGAAGGAATGCCTCCTCCCATATGTACCTGCCTGGACCCTAAGGTCATCCTCAGGGGTCCTTCTCCCTGAGCCCCTGCCAGAGGAAGTGAGGCAGGTGGCTACCAGGAGGAGGGCCTTCTCTGCTGTGACACCCCAGCTGTGGAATGAGCTCCCTAAGGAGGTTTGCTTGGCACCTACATTATATGCTTTTAGACGCCAGGTGAAGACCTTTTTATTCTCCCAACATTTTAACAATTTATAAATACATTTTAACATGGTGTTTTAAATTTGTAATTTTGCATTGCTGCTGTTTTTATCTGGTTGAGCTTTTATATTGTATTTTGTACTATGGCTTTATACTGTTGTTTTATACTTTGAATGGTTTTAATTTTTGTGAACCGCCCAGAGAGCTCCGGCTATTGGGCGGTATAGAAATGAAATAAATAAATAAATAAATAATAATAATAATTTTATTTATTTGTTACCCGCCTCCCCCTCTGGATCGAGGCGGGGTACAACACAAATAAAAATAGCAGGTTCCCAAACACTCTGGAGAAGATTTTGATATGGGGTCGGGCGGGGGGGAGGCTGCAGTGGGAAACAGAAAACCGTTCCACTAGTAGTTTCTGTTCCGATGGATTGGATACAGCCCCATGAGTTTGTGTTTCCCACACTGCATGGAAATGACATCAGTCCTGTGATTTCTCTTGATTTACAGTGTTTACATGCCCCACCACATGCACAGCTAAAATCCCCCTAGCTGCCATAAGTGACTATGTGTTCAGATGATAAATTGGATCCTATAGCAGTTGCAGGCAGAAATGATGTGTTTACTCTGTGTTTACTTGTATTGGGTTAAATATCCTCCCATGGGGCTATAAATGCCAAAGTAGTTTATATGGTAATAAATAAACCTGAAGGCAAAGTCAATGCATTTAGTGTATTGGAATCTGGAGCACTTTTCTGCCTGTCTGGTGAATGATACAGTTGCCTGTTTCGTTCCTGTTCTATGACACAGGAAAAGGACCCTTGGCAATTATGCACTAATGCAGCCCATGTTTCTGTCCCTTTAAAGCACCTGGCTATTGGCTTTTGTTTGGGATTCGGGTGAAGTTTTGGGAATGGCTCAAATCATTCCATTTACCAGGAGAAAGGAGGTCAAGGACCATGCATAAAAAAGGGGGTGTGAGTTTTTGATCATCTAAAAATTACTTTTTAGTTCTTTGACAAGGGAACTAATTTAGAGACTAAGGCTGTTTCTACACCAGCCTGAAAATGTGGGCTGGTCACAGCTGAGTCCTTGCACATCCAAGCTACTCCCAGGGGCGGTGGGGGGGGGATGAGTGCGGGTTTTCCCATCCAATTCTTCCCACTGTCTCGGGAGGTGTGGCTGCCTGGCCTGGCTTCTTCCTGGCCCGGCAGTAAAAGGAAGGAGCCGGGCTGGGAGGAATCAGGGGTGATTGGGGAGAGGGGTTAGGGCTTTTTTTAAAAAAAACTCACATTTTGTTGGAGTGCACGTGTGCTCAGCTCCTTAAAAAACATATTTTTAAAATGGTGGGCGTGATACCCTCCTTCCTCCCTGGATGTTGCACCCACATCTGGACTAAGGGGAGGATCTTGCAATCAAGATATCGCAAGATCCTCTCCCCTCCCTCCCTCTACACTGGGCTGGTGTAGAAATGGCCTAATTGTATATTTTAGAATGTGCAACCTTCCAAATGTTGTTAGAATGCAATGTTCTTCCATCCCACCCAGGCTGCCCTCCATCCCAACATAGTCAGTGAACAAGGTTGATATTCAGTAACATCTGGAGGCCTGCCCATTCCCCATCCCTGTTTTAATCCTTTCTTAATTTCAGCTTCTAAATATGCAGAGTATGTTTTTAATAGATTTTTGTGAAATGGTAACAGTCACCTGTCTGTTTCCACGTTTTGGTATATAGAAGATCACAACATATAATGTTTTTTCTGAATACAGAATAGAAACTACGATAACTTAAGTATTTCTTTGTTTTAAAAAAATGTATTGCATTTAATAATTTTAACTGTGTTTTAAAATGGCATTTTAGGGTGTGTTTTTTAATGTAATCTGCTCACAGGGCATTATTTATTGGGCAGATGAAGAAGAAGAAGAAGAAGAAGAAGAAGAAGAAGAAGAAGAAGAAGAAGAAGAAGAAGCAGCTTGCTTTTTCTTGGAATTGGGTCTTTAATCTCCTGGATTTTCCTCAGCTGTAGTGCCACTTTTGCCCAAGAGGCAGAGACAACTGGCCCTGTGTCAAACTGCCATGGTCTCTCCTGAGACTCATCTGTGGCTGGAAGCGTCTAGTGGGAATTAGCAGCCAGACACTCTTTGAAGGCACCTGCCAAGGCAAGGAAATTATTTTACTCCTATTTCTCTAACCTCCATTCTCTCTGTCCTGGTCAGGCCTAAGTTTTCTTGAACTCTCAAAATGGTGAAAGAGGACTACCCACTGTCTTGCTTGCTTGTACCTGACAGCCTGGGACCAGGTATCTTTTTTCCCTTTCTGCTCCTTGCTGCTGCCGAAGAACCCTGCCTTTTCTCAGCTTCCCCATCTCCCTTCCTGGGAAGTTTATTTCTATGAGTCATTGAGTTGGGCCATTTAAATGTCCCAAAGGCAGCAGCTAGCTACATCTCCATGCTTCTGCCCAACCTACTTTGAGGCTCCAGCTGGCTGTCAAGCGAGTCTGTGAGTTTTTGGCACCTTTGTGCGGTGCTAACAGCAAGTGGCAGTCCCTGGGGCCATCCCCGACCTGACTCCTGTGCCATCAAGCAGAGGAATGGTTAATGACATTGAGTCCCAGCGTGGCATTAAACTACTATCCCTTATCTGCAGTTTCCAGTGGTATCATCCATTCTTCCATTTTACAACATTAACATGTCTTCCCTATCTCACATTTGCTGCTGTGTAGAATAGAGCTATGTAATGATGTTATAAAATTAGTAGATATGGATAAATCTTCTCTTTTACTTCCTATGATATTCACATTTTTTCCAAGTATGGAAAACTTTCCAGTTTCCAGTTTTTAGCCTGCATTTTTTTAAAAAAGTATTATCTAATTGGGTGAATAATTTGTATGTTTGCAAATTATTATTATTATTATTATTATTATTATTATTATTATTATTATTATTGGAGAGCTGCATTGCAAACTTTGAAGAACTGTGAAAACCAAATGTTAATTTTGTGTATTAGTCTGACAAGTGTGAATTAGGTTGGTTTGTATTAAAATGGAAATCAAATCTCACCCCATCTTGAAACATTCTATGACGTTAGAAGTTGCTATTTGCTTCACCCTTCAGGTAGACAACAATTCTCTGGGTTCTTGTCAAACATACTCAAACATTTTTTTGCCATGCAGATCTTTAGGAACATGGGTGGGTTACATCTTGCAAGCCAGTGGGTCACATATTGTCGTCCATGGATCTGAAAGCGTCCCAAAGCATAGCAAGAAATGTTTGAGTATAGCCAATGACTGTAGGGTAACTGTAAAAAGTTCATAAATACAAATAGGAAGTTTCTGCCTGTTCATGTGCAGAGGAGAGAACTGTGAAGGTGCAGTGATTCATTACCTTTCCTGCCCACGTTGCCTTTAAATGACTACCCATGACTTTGACTTTCTTGCCCTGCTGACAGGAGATGGCTTGATTTCATTACTTACTCAGGATGGAGTAAATGCATCCCACTGCCTGTGTGTGCACAGCATTCTTGACACTCCTGCTGTTAGAAATCACTGGGGTGTTTCATTTGATTTCCTCCCCCCACCCACACACACACCCAGCCAGAGCCTTCAAGGAAACAAGGATATGATGCAGAGAATCCCAATTGCCCACAGGACAACTCCCTGCATTGGGCATTGGCAAGCGGAGCACAGAGCTCTGTGGAATACATTGATGTCTGGAGGGAATAAGATGTCTTGATGGCAGCAATGTAAAAAAATACTTAAGGTTTGGAATCTGCAAAACCTGACAGTTTCCATTTAGCAAGAGCGTGTCTAGATTCCCACCGTGACAAAAATAAGTATCACCTCTGCTGTTCATATACCCTTTAGCTTTGTATCTATTGAAACATTAGGAAAGGATGCAACAGCAGGAGTGATTGTGTGTGTGTTTGGTTTTAGATAGCTTATTTCCATAATGCCGGCTCTCGATTACACCACGACTGCACCATAACAGAGAACGCATTTTAATTACACAAAACACAAAAGCAATGCTGTTTGCAATGTAAATAGCACCGCACTGCAGCTTGTCAAAAGACATTTCAATATGACTTTTTGTACCATTCAGTGACGTTTGCGCATCTCATACAACCCAAGGGTTTGACTCCATGCAGCTTCAGGGAGGTGGCATTCATTCACAAGTGTGCCACTGGCAACACTGCAAATCACAAGTGCTTAAGTAGAAAGCAACAGCTGTCTCTGCAAGACACTTCTTTCCTCTGTGAGTTCTGCCAGCGGGAACTAAATTGGTCTCAACTCACACTTCTCTCCATTTTCTCTCCTGACTCAATATGCTTCTTTCTTAAATTGAGCAAGCATTTCTGAGAATGTATTTTTATGAGAAAAATTCTGAGTTTTTTCTTTTCCTCCTGGCCCCTGCCCTAAAAAAGGCGGCCACATTGCAGATTTTTTCCTTGCTACTCTCAACTCTCTCTGTGTGTGTTGTGTTATGGACACTGGCCATGTTTTCCCTCTAACAATGACATAGGCCATAGATAGACAGGGCGATATCCCCGGGCTCACCCCGGGATCGTCCCTGTGCATTCACATGACGCACAGGGCATCCCAGTAGCAGGAAGGGATGATCCCTCCCTTGGCCTGGGATATCACCCTACCCTTTCAGCCTGCTTTTTCCATGGTCTCAGGATGATCTACAACCGCGGAATGTGTGGTCAGGCATCGCAGGTTGTTCCGGCTCCTCACGAGTAACCACGAGGAGCAGGGACCTGGGCAGGAGCTCTGTGCCCATCGGTGGTGAGGTGGATGGAGCGGGGATTTTTTTTTTAAAAAAAAACCCTTACCGTTTGCACACGATCGCTCATGCCCTCCTTCTCCGATCAAATACAAACAAACAAAATGGCGGGTGCAATGTCCTCTTCCTCCTGGGATGTTGCGTGCCATATGTAGACAGAGGAGGAGATCACGTGATAACCATATCGCAAGATCATCCCACCTCTGTTGCGCTAGACCTGGTAGGTCTAGCCATGGCCTTAGAATAATGCAAGGTCTAGGACAACTATGGAATTCGCTACAACAAGATTTAGTGACGGCCACCACTAAAAGGGAGTTGGATAAATTCCTGGAGGAGAAAGTTATCAATGGTTATTACTCCTGATGACTATGTGCTACTTACAGTATCATAGGCAGTAAGCCTATATAAACTAGTTGCTGGGGAACATGGGCAGGAGGGTGCTGTTGCACTCATGTCCTACTTGTGGGTTTTCCTGTGGGCAGCTGGTTAGCCACTGTGTTAACAGAATGATGGACTAGATGGACCTTGGTCTGATCCAGCATGGCTCTTATATGTTCATTATGCATGATGCAGATTATGGCTAGCTTCACAACACAGTTGCTGCTGTTTCAACTTGTAGCAGCAGCAAAACAACAACAAAAGAGCCCAAACAAGCAACCTCCTTAGAAGGTAATGTGTGTAGTAGTGCTACTATTGAGAAACTGTATAGTAATTTCTCCTCTATGGCAGAAATTTGATGATTTTCCCCCTCAGTTCCTCCAATTTCTTTGTCTACAATTTGGGTGAAAAATCTCAAAAGAGTATTTGTTCTAGGGAATGGAGAAATCGGGGGGGGGGGGGGCGCTCGTCCTGCAAGTTCACTGAATGCTGCTAGTCTGGCTGCATTCTGAGGAGCTGGGCTGGATGAACACTCCACAATGCACACTTTCCAGGGCCTCCAGAAAGTGCATAATTCCCCCAGCATGCCATTACTGTGGCCAGGGGAATTGTGCACTTTCCAGAGGCCCTGGAAAGCACACTTTGCATTCTCCCCCACCAATCGGGGTCTTAAAGGGAGAGCCTTTAAGACCCCGATTGGTGGGGGAGAACCTTATATTATAAGGTTAAGAGGGCCTCTAAGGCCCCAATTGGTGCAGGGAGGGGGAAATGAGATTTCCCCAAGGCTGGGGAAATTGCTCTTGAAAGCTCAAGAGATGTCATGCACAGGCCTGTCCTGGTGCTGGGCACATCCACCTGGGCGTGCGAGGGCTGGACGCGGGTTCATCTGCTACCCTTGCAGGCCAAGGAGGATCTTCGCCCCAATGCTAATTTGTGCACAGGTCTGGTTTTTGCTTTGAATCAGTAAAGAAGTTAGATGTTAGGAAATTTGGTAAAGGAATGACCAAGGGCCTTGCTAGACCTACCGGGTGTTCCGTGGTTGAGGAAGGGTGAAACCGGATTTTCCCGTTCAGGTGTGACACCTCATGGTCCACAGCTTGTGTGGATTATCCGGGTGTTGGAGGGGGCTGGTTGCGGGAGTTTGCTCCGGTTGTGCTGCTGCCGGGTCAAGCACGGGTTGCGCAGTCACACCGGCTTGATTTCCAGGTTGTTGTTTTTTGCCCGCTGCACGATTTGTGCAAGTGCGAAAGAGCGCAATCCACGTAGATCGGCGGCGGCGGCGGCTGAAGTGGCGCTGCTGCTGTTGTTCCATGCCGCCCCGCCCCCCTCAGGCTGGGCACAGGGGAGCCAGTTAGGATTGGGGGATGACCTGCAGGGGGCGTGGCCAGCGGTGGCAGGAGGATGGGAATGAGTGGCATTGTTGAGGGGCAACATTGACAAGGCAGGGATGCTGTCATTTGCTTTCGGGGGTGATGACAAGCGTACTGTGATCCGAGGACAGCTGTCTGCATGGGCACTCTGCGCCTACACATCCCATCACGCCTCTGAGTTTTGCCGGCAATGACCGGCCCTGTGCCCTTCCCCCCCATCCCAACGTCCTTCGCACCACATGTATTCAATAAAATGCATTCAAACTGCTCGACGTCTAGTCTTCCTGAGTCTATCCCGAAGGGCAAACCCTGCTCACTGGCATCATTAGCAGAAAGAAGAGGGGGGGGGTCTCGTCAGTTTCCGCACCAGCGGAGGTCCGAAACCGGCGTCAGCAGCCTGCCGCTGTCACTCCCCCCCCACAGCAAATGCAGTCAGAAGGATAGGGGGGTGTATTGACACAGTGCAAAAGGGCCCCAGAGCACATGCCCACCCCGGGTCTGATGCTTCCCTGACCTTCCGCCTGCCTCTGCGTGGCCACTGGAAAATGGCCGCCCACCCTCGCTTGTTGCCCCCTTACAGCCAGCTGCCGCGTACCCACACCAATAAGCACACAGCCCTGCGTGCCTCTACCGTGCCCGTCATTCCCCGCTTGCCTTTACATCTTCCGCACAGCCTAAACCACCGGCATTAGGACGGTACCTGTGGCTGCCCACCGCGATGGGTCACCAACTTCCCATTACAGTTGGATGCCCGCCTTCCCGAAAAGTGACCTACACAGAGGTACCGAGCTGCACACATCCACCACACACACCCAACCACTCACCAGACACTTTTTCGGCCCTCTGTTCGTGCGCAAAGCAGACCCGTTTGGTTAAAAATAAGCCGCCGTGCCGTGGCCACAGCTGCGCACGGGGCGCAAACGGTGGAGGAGGTTTGGCCGAAACCACTGGCCAATCCCCTTAGCACGCCTTTTCCTGACCAGTGCTGACCTCACCGGAAACTGCGCTGACCTCATTTCGTCCCACACCTCCGCCTCCCGAATCCAAATTAGCACGCACCGACAGGAAAAGTCGCGCTTAAAGTTGTTTCATAAAACACGGAAAAACAGAGGTTTCACCACAGGATGAACACGGATCCTGGTGAACGTCATGTGGATCTGTCAAGATGACGGCAGTATGTAATGCACGCTACAGCCCCGTCTAGCAATGGCCCAAGTCAGCAAGTCCTGTTTTTAGTGCATGTTATCACGTTTAGGTAGGTAGATAATTATCAGTCACTTTTCAAAGTTAATCTTCTCAAATTGTTTCATGAGAAATTAAAAGATAAAACTACATTAATATAGATAGATAGATAGGTAGATAGATAGATAGATAGATAGTTTTAGGGACAAGAAATGGAACCCCTTTCTATTGCAACAGGAAAGATGACTATAGAAAGAAATATTAGTCACCAGAAGAGGCAGATACTAGGCCGGGGTAAATAATTTGTTATCCTCTAGATCATGGGTTCTCAACAAGGGGGGAATTCCCTCCGGGGGTGATTTTAGGGTTCCAGGGGGGGAATTGGGACCACTTTTCAGCAAAGTATGATGTCCTGTAGATTATGTCTTCCTACACATTATTAAAAACATCCCAGAAAAGTGTCATGTTGTCTGCAAAAGTCAGGCCTTTGCTCTCTTTTCCCTCCCTCCCTCTCAATTCTAGAAGTTTCAAGCTTCCCATTTAAAGGGGCAATGCAAAGCATGGTAGCTGAGAATATAAAAGGGGCCATGCCTTGCATTGCCCCTTTAAATGGGTCTAATATAGAAAAATAAATAAAAGATTTTCAATATTATATGCATATTATTTGGAATGCACCTTTTGAGTTAGACTATCTTGGGAAGGGTGGAATTATATTCTGAACAATGGTGAAAGGGGGGAATGGAGTAAAAAAAGGTTGAGAACCACTGCTCTAGATGTTTAGGTATACAAGTCCCATCAGCCCTAGCAGCATAGCCAATGGCAAAGGGCCATGGGAGTTTTAGGGGGGGGGGAATATCTGGAAGGCCTCAAATTGCCTGTCTCTCAGCTACATTATTAATTACATTGGAATAAGTGGAGCTAACTGATAGACAAGGTCTTGACATTCTGTACTAAAGTCAGAACTGACATGAACAGAGAATCCATTATGATCATGACAAAAATAGGTGAGAAAAAATTAAATCAGTTTTCTTAACTGTCATGGAAATTTCAAATTCTATTTGCATTAATGTGTGCATTTATGACAGCAACTTTAAAACCCAAGTTGTGTTTACATCGGATCTATAGGAGATTGTCATGTGCTTCTCTGAATGCAAAAAGAACCCACAATTGATTTTAATTCACATGCTCTAATGGTGGTTGATGCCTACCATCAACTCGGGAATAGGGTAAAATGCAAACAAAATGAGCCCAGTTAGAATTCAAATTTGAGAAAGATACTTGTCAACTCAAATATTTATCTAGAAAACTGAGAGGCTTTAATTTAATTCAGATCTACAACTGAGTGCTTTCTATGATGGAAACACACTGTAATTACATTTAATTATAGATACACCACTAGCAGTACTACAACTGTAATTAATGGATTGCCAGAATGTTAGTAAGCCTCCATTTTAGCAATTTATAACCACTCTCACATTGAAGAAGTTTGTGTGTATTTAAGAAGGATTTGGGGGAAATGGTTGTCCAGAACTCCAGCAATTTTAACAGGTATTTTTGTGACTGCATGCCAATGCAGAATTCAGAAAGAGAGGTTCAGCTGTGGTTGAATGGCCTGGTCCATCCTCCTCTATATAATGCATATAAATAAATAAATAAATAAATAAATAAAGCACAAAACTCCAATGTATGACAACTGCCCTTAGTTACATATAAATACTGTTTCTTGTTTATTCGTTCAGTCATTTCCGACTCTTCGTGACTTCATGGAACAGCCCACGCCAGAGCTTTCTGTCGGCTGTCACCACCCCCAGCTTCCCCAAGGTCAAGTCTGTCACCTCCAGAATATCATCCATCCATCTTGCCCTTGGACGGCCCCTCTTCCTTTTGCCTTCCACTTTCCCTAGCATCAGCCTCTTCTCCAGGGTATCCTGTCTTCTCATTATGTGGCCAAAGTACTTCAGTTTTGCCTTTAATACCATTCCCTCAAGTGAGCAGTCTGGCTTTATTTCCTGGAGTATGGACTGGTTTGATCTTCTTGCAGTCCACGGCACTCTCAGAATTTTCCTCCAACACCACAGTTCAAAAGCATCTATCTTCCTTCGCTCAGCCTTCCTTATGGTCCAGCTCTCGCAGCCATAGGTTACTACGGGGAATACCATTGCTTTAACTATGCGGACCTTTGTTGTCAGTGTGGTGTCTCTGCTCTTAACTATTTTATCAAGATTTGTCATTGCTCTCCTCCCAAGAAGGAAACGTCTTCTGATTTCCTGGCTGCAGTCAGCGTCTGCAGTAATCTTTGCGCCCAGAAATACAAAGTCTGTCACTGCCTCCACGTTTTCTCCCTCTGTTTGCCAGTTATCAATCAAGCTAGTTGCCATAATCTTGGTTTTTTTGAGGTTTAACAGCAACCCGGCTTTTGCACTTTCTTCTTTCACCTTTGTCATAAGGCTCCTCAGCTCCTCCTCGCTTTCAGCCATCAAAGTGGTGTCATCTGCATATCTGAGGTTGTTAATGTTTCTTCCTGCAATTTTAACTCCAGCCTTGGATTTGTCAAGCCCAGCACGTCGCATGATGTGTTCTGCATACAAGTTGAATAGGTAAGGTGAGAGTATACAGCCCTGCCGTACTCCTTTCCCAATCTTAAACCAATCCGTTGTTCCTTGGTCTGTTCTTACCGTTGCTACTTGTTCGTTATACAGATTCCTCAGGAGGCAGACAAGATGACTTGGTATCCCCAGACCACCAAGAGCTTGCCACAGTTTGTTATGATCCACACAGTCAAAGGCTTTAGAATAGTCGATAAAACAGAAATAGATGTTTTTCTGGAACTCCCTGGCTTTCTCCATTATCCAGCGGATATTGGCAATTTGGTCTCTAGTTCCTCTGCCTTTTCTAAACCCAGCTTGTACATCTGGCAATTCTCGCTCCATGAATTGCTGGAGTCTACCTTGCAGGATCTTGAGCATTACCTTGCTGGCATGTGAAATAAGTGCCACTGTCCGATAGTTGGAACATTCTTTAGTGTTTCCCTTTTTTGATATGGGGGATATAAGTTGATTTTTTCCAGTCTGATGGCCATTCTTGTGTTTTCCAGATTTGCTGGCATATGGCATGCATCACCTTGACAGCATCATCTTGCAATATTTTAAACATTTCAGCTGGGATACCGTCATCTCCTGCTGCCTTGTTATTAGCAATTCTTCTTAAGGCCCATTCGACCTCACTCTTCAGGATGTCTGGCTCTAACTCACTGACCACACCGTCTGAGCTATCCCCGATATTATTATCCTTCCTATACAGATCTTCCGTATATTCTTGCCACCTTTTCTTGATCTCTTCTGTTTCTGTTAGGTCCTTGCCATCTTTGTTTTTGATCATACCCATTTTTGCCTGGAATTTACCTCCGATGTTTCTCCTCAATTAGAGGATTCATAGCATTCATAGGCTAGCAATTTGGCAGTGATGCCATTTCTTTAGCATTGCAGGTCATCATGTAGCCAGACAGCTTTGGCTATTGTGTGGTATATGTAAAAAAGAAGAATTATTTGATACCCATCCCACTGACCTTTGCACAGAATGGTGATGGCTTTAAAGTATGATTAGACTAAAAAGGAAATATATTCTAACCCCAAAACAAGAAGCAATGCATTAATTGGGATAAATTGGTGAAAATGAACAATATCCAAAAAAATTGAAACAAACTGATAATGTAGCTTTTGCTCTGCAGGCTAAAAATGTACAGCCATCATCATAGAATACAATTATTTACTGAATTTCTATACTGCCCAATAGTCAAAGCTCTCTGGGCAGTTCACAAAAATTGAAACCTTAAAATACAATTTAGGTATAAAATTTAAACCACAATATAGAAACCACAATATAGAAGTACAACCAGAATAAAACTGACCAGCAATGCAGAGATTTAAAATGCAGATTGGGACCATAGCTAGACCTAAGGTTTATCCCTGGATCGTCCTGGGGTCAAACCTGTTCACCTAGGTGACACACAGGAGATCCAGTGCTCAGGCAGGGGCGAACCCTGGATGATCCCAGGATAAACCTTAGGTCTAGCTGTGGCCTTAGAAAGCAAGTTAAAAGGCTAGGATTGTAAAATGCTAAAATATTGGAAAAATAAAAATATTGGGGCCGGGGTCATAACCCCATGGCATAGGTGCTATGGCACAGAGCAATAATCCCCACCTTCTGGAATTGGCCATCCAAGTAGAAGCAGAACCACTGCAATGCAGTGTCTCTAAGTTCTAAAACAAAAGTAACCAAACACATTCACCATTTCCTTGAGGGTGTTTTTTTTTTTTTAATAATTGAAGTTTTTGTAATAATTCACTAGTAAATTGTGCTTTTTGATGGGTTTAAGGTACCAACATCTATCATCTATCCATATGTCTTTGTATGTATATACCTTTTTACATACTAGATCAATAAAAAAGTCTTATGATCAGAACACCTTTGTTTACTTTGGGTACTGAATAACATGATTGTACACTTTGATTATGCTTTCTTGCACTGTATGGTAACTGTGTGTTTTTAGCCTTTAGAGATAATGCTACATTATCAGCCTCTTTGGATATTGTTCATTTTCACCAGTTTACTTACCCCAGTTGATTGATTGCTTCTTTAAAAGAGGACTTGACAAATTCATGTAGGAAAAAACTATCCATAGCTACAGGATGCGTCTGTTTTCAAGTTGCTGTTGAATCTGCATCATTTGTTGTTACTTTCCCATCCTTGTTGCAGTATCACATCTCTGCTAAGTGCATATGATGAACTAAAATCATGCTAGCTTAAAATATGCTAGCTAAATATGGAACACTGAAATCTTAGAGTAATACATTTGAAAGGATCCCCATCAGACGGCATGCTCCTGGTGGTTCCATGTGAACCTATGGCCCGACTGGAGTCCACCAGCAGAAGAACCGTCAACCTCCACTTTCTGTGGAATTCCCTGCCCTTGGAGGTCAGGCAGGTGCCAACATTGTGTTGTTCCCAGAGCCTCCTGAAAACAGTCTTAGGCCTCAGTTAGACCTACTTTTTGTTCCTGGAGAGAGGAGGGGAGATCTCATGTTGGGATTAATGCAAGATCTTTCCCCCATTTGCACGTAAGGTGCAACGATCTCAGGAAGAGAGGCGTCGTGCCCGCCATTTTTAAAATTATATTTAAAGCGATGGCAGCACACAAATGCTTATGTGCTGAAGGTAAGTTTTTTTTAAAAAAAATAATTTGGTTTCCCCGCTCCCCCCACCCTAACCCCGATGGGTGCAGCTGCTGGCTCTGCACGACTAATCACGTGGAGCTGGGTCAAGCCGTAGCAACAGCCACACCTTCTGCGGTCCTGGGCTCAGCCCGGGACTGCGGAAAAAGAGTGCCCAAAGTGTAGGGCTGTATCCTGGGGCAAGGGAGGGATGATCCCTCCCTAATCCTGGGATCCCCTGTGCGTCATGTGGACGCACAGGGACAATCCCGGGGTTCACCCCATGATATAGCCTGGTCTAGCTAAGGCCTCAGTTAACTGATGGACACAGTTTTTATTGGCATTCTTTGTTTTTCAGTATTATAATGGTATTTAAATTTTTGTATATTTCACTGATATAATTCTTATGTTTACTGCTCTGGAATATGTTTTGGGATATAGAGCAGTATACAAATTTTGTTAATAAATATACTGAATTGTAAAATGTATTTCTTTATTGTTCATAGATGTGTCCTCTTGTGAATCAGCCCATAGATTTTTGAGATAATCCTCCAGAGATAAGTGAACATTCATAAGACACCTTGGAAATTTCTCTTGTTGGTCCCGCAGCGGCTACAAACATGAACATGAACAGAAAACAGCATTGTAGTAAATTTGCTTGCTGATTCTCTGTTGTGTTATCTCTCATATGCATTGCACTCAAGGCTGTTCAGGTCTGTGGCCCCTCTTCTGGAGTCAAGCACATCCCATAATGAAAGAAACCCACATTCACTTTACAACAAGCAAAGAGAACTCACGAAGTCCAGCTACTGCTTTGTATTCTCCTTTCAACCAGTGAGAATATGAGTTTGTAACACAAAGTCATCATATTTTACACATGAGCATGTGAAAAATGGCCTGGTCTCAAAAGCTGAAGGGAAAGTTGTGGGGAGGAAGGAATGGGTAAGTGTTATTGTCTTACTTCGAAGAACAAAGAAAAAGTCAGCATAAAAAAATGAAAATCTGGCTTTCCACTCGAGATTGAATTTACTCTCTACACTGTTAAGATGTCTTTGATCTGCGAGCTTGATGGAAAATTGCTGTGGAACTGAAAGAACACAGTCTTATGACATTCACTGTGCATCACTTACCAAAGCTTTCCATACTGTTTTATATACAAACCTAAGGTTTTCTTAGTCCATGCCATCTAGAATGCTGTCAACAAACTATCATCATTTTCACTTGGACTAAGGAGGCCCTTCCTTGCAGATATTTTCTGGCTTGGTTATCTTCTGCATCTAAATTAGACTCCTACATTTTGCCCCAAAGGTCTTACATGACTCTGCTGCATCCTAGTTTTCATCCTTTGCTTCCAGCTACTTGCTTCTAATGAGTTTCCTCACCTTCACCTTTATTCAGTCTCTTTAGTTTATCTCCCCCTGAAAGCAGTGCCTCACATACTTTCCCTACCATCTATCTAGGAAATTTTGTTTCTGATCTTTCTTGCCATATAGTTTTCCTTTCAGCTCCATCAATTCAGCTCAGATGTCTTAAAGCTGTATTCTCACCTTGGTGAAAAAATGAAACTTAAATAATGTAAGTTGTAGGAACTGCTGCTAGATTTCAAGTTGAGACTCCTCTGATGCCCTCTTTAAGACCTCTTGGGTCACCATGTGGCAAGTGATCTTTGTGAGCAATCTGGGATCTTTTAAAAACTATGGATTAAGGGATGAATCTAATCACATGCAAGTGGACTTCCACTCATATAATGGGACTTCCCCATCCTAATTTCTTCCCTGCAGTTTCCCCACCATCCCCAGATCAGCCTGGGAATGTTGGAGTGAGGGCTTGAGGGGAGTGGGAAAACCTTTTCTGCCAGCAGTTTCCCCTTTGCTGGTGAAGTGATACTGCTGGAGCCAAGCCAAAGTGCCCATTTTATTTCCAGATTCTGAAGGTGCCCATTTGGAGCCAAGAGAACAATTTGAAGAGAACATGACTTTTTAAAACAGATATTTCGCTATGAAATTCAACTCAGCAACACAGAATGAACAAAGATTTCATGGGCTGGAAAGGTGAATATTTACCACTAAAAAAGAGCACATTTAAGCCTGGTTGGAATTTAATTAATCATTTTGAACTAGGGTATTGGGTTGGGAAGTACCAAAAGCAGTATATTGCATACCTTTCAGTTGTATTGACTTAAAAAGAAAAAGAAAAGAAAAGAAAAATACAACCCAGTAAAATTGGTTGTAACTGAACCGCATTGAAATCAATGAGACTTGAACTGAACCCTCGAATTCCAGTTCATTAAAATGAAATCAATGAAACTTGGACTGAACCCTCGAATTCCAGTTCATTTAAATGAAACTGCATTACACAAGCAACTTTCACTGGGTTGTGTCCAGTAGGGCTGTGCACCCACCCACCAATCCACCTTGGAGGCCGGTTCGGAGCCCCAGAAGCAGCACAATTTAGCTTGGGGGTGTTTCGGGGGTTGCCCGACCCACCTCAGTGCCCAAGCTGAGGCAAGATTCAGGCCCTCCAAGGCGACTCAGACTTTTCTGGGTTTTAGCTGAGCAGCCAGCACCCAGAAAAGGTTCCCTTTCCCCACTTACCTGCTGCCACCACTGCTGTCTGCCACCTCTGAACTACAGCGGCTATAGAGGTACTGATCAGCAGAGCCCCTGCAATATCTTAAAATTGCACTTCCTACTTCCATTCATTTTTTTTAAAAAAAAAATTATTTAATACTTCAACGTACATCAATACAATAAAAACAATACTACATAATACATAAATTATTAGATAACATTTGATAACGTATATTCTAGCTTATTCTATTAACATAATCATACTTAACATAAAAGTGCACCCACCACCATGGGATCTTATTCCTGTTTCCAAAATCTCATTGCTTCTTCTGGAGGTGCTTTCCCACTCCCCTTAGATAATACAAATTCTAGGAACTGTTTCCATATTCCCTCAAAATCATTCATTTTTATATTAACTTTTATATTACATGTTAATTTGTCATTAATAGCAATATCCCATATTTCTTTATACCGATCTTCTATATGATAATCCCCTTGAACCTTCCAGTTCCTAGATATCATTAACCTTGCTGCTGTTAACAAATTCGCTATCAATCCTACTTCTGTTCATATGTGCCAGTGGCAGCAGAAACCGCCAGATGCAAAGTCGGAGGTGGAGGTGGTGGATGGCGGTGGACAGCAGCGGAGGCAGCAGGTAAAGGAATGCCAAGGGCCACTCCGAAGTGCCGAGATGCCCCAAAGCTTTGGAGCCAATTGGCTTCAGCTTTAGAGCACTTCGGGCTTTGCCTGAACCACCTCAGGCTGAATCAGACCACCTTGGCTTGGATTCGGGGCCTTGACCTGAGGTGCTGCACAACCCTAGGCCATAGCTAGACCTAAGGTTTATCCCTGGATCATCCGGGGGTCAAACCTGTTCATCTAGGTGACACACAGGGGATCCAGTGCTCAGGCAGGGGCGAACCCTGGATGATCCCAGTTTAAACCTTAGGTCTAGCTGTGGCCCTAGTTTCCAGTATTTGATATCAAATCGTATTGAATCAAAGGAGCTCTTAGTCTAGAGCAGCCTTCCCTAACTGAGTGCCCCCAGATCTGTTGTATTGCAATTTCCATCATGTGGGAGGGTGCTCTGGAGATTATATAATTCCAACCCTCCTTGTAGTTTTAAACTCTGTTGTGTGAGCATTATAAGAAAAGGAACAGAAAGAACATTCTACACTCAAGCAAAATCTTCATTGAACTAGCACAACAGCAAGTCAATGATCTATGTCAGTAAACACATCGCAACGTTCTATTTTTCAATTGTCTCATTTCATATGTCATGTTGCCATCCCATTGAGTGAGATGAGATGGAAATTATGTAAAATCTGTTTATCTCTGAGGATCAATTTATTATGGAAAATGTATAAATATTACAGTCTTGGAGCAATTATGGAGCAATTATGATGTAATTCATTATAGAGTGTATACACATGTAATAACACTAAACATTTTTCATATTTATGCATGTTTCTATAGTTATTGAATATGACAAAGTTGAATCATTTACTCCAATAATCTTTATTTCCCATCATAAATTGCTTGTATATCATCTACTTAATTCATGCAATTATTCATCATAATCATGGTGGGTTTTTTTTTTTAAAAAAAGAACTGATAATCTACTAGAACAGTTTGTACAGTCTTAGGTTTGCTGTGAGAAGAGGGGCCTAATGATGGGCGTAGAGGCTGTTGCCACACAATTATTTTAAATTATGTCTATTGGCATGGTTTGTTTATGCTGCACATGTTTATTAAAAAGCAGAAACAGAAGAGTGTTACACAGATTTCTTCAGAGTAAATACATGCTACAAATCTCTCTCTCTCCCTCTCTCTGGCCTTAGCTAGACCTACCTTCTATCCCACAATAGAGGATGGAAGATCTCGCGTTGTGATTAACGTGAGATCCCTCCTCTGTTTACACGTAGGTGCAACGACCTCAGGAGGCGAGGCATCGCGCCCGCCACTTTTTTAAAAAAGAAGATGGAGTGCATGAATGGTTGTGCACAAAGGTAAGGTTTTTTAAATTTTAACTTAATTGCCCCACTCCGCCCACCCTACCGCCGATGGGCGCAGTGCTCCTGAGGAGTGCTGCACTCCATATGCAGCTCCCGGCTCCGTGTGAATAATCCCGTGGAGCTGGGTCAAGCTGCGGCAATGGGCCACACATTCCGCGGTCTCAGGCTCAGCCTGGGACCGTGGAAAAAGTGGGCTCAAAGTGGAGGGCGAGATCCTGGGGCAAGGGTGGGATCATTCCTCTCTGATCCTGGAATCCCCTGTGCATCATGTGGATGCACAGGGATGATCCCGAGGTTCACCCCGGGATTACGCCTGGTCTAGCTATGGCCTCTCTCTCTCTCTCTCTCTCTCTCTCTCTCTCTCTCTCTCTCTCTCTCTCTCTCTCTTTCCTTCCAATGTAAAATTTGCACATTCACTCTTGTGGATGTGTCCCAAAGATTTGTGAATCCATCCCAAAGCAAATTTGAGAATTTTATCAGCAAACTCCCAGAACAAGCCCACACAGTGTATGGACCTGAAAGCTAATGCATAATTAAGACAATTGTTTATTATATTGTAGAGATAGGGAAGAAATTCATCTTGGATCATTTTTTTACTAGAATTTAGCCAATTCATACCACCCAGAACTGAATATGGATTTAAACACAGTTTGCGGTCCAAAATGCGATGCTGTGCAATTGTGATGTTGTATATTTCTGAGCTTGCAGTACAATTTGGGCAGTTAAAAAAAGGTGTTTGAACAATGTGTACATTTGAAAAATCCGCATGAACAAATTGCATGTGTTGTTGTTTTAATGTGCACAAATATGGTTTAGTCAATGGAGAAAAAATACACACATTTGGAAAATGCTTACAAAAATGAATACATTTGGATAAAGGCACAGCAAAATATGTGTGAAGGTTGATGCAGAAAAAGAGAGATGCAATATGGACTTCAGTTGGAACAAGCTTCGAAGCAGAAGTAGGAGAATATCACTGATCTCAACCCACAGATTTCTATTATATTGCATGCAATGTTTAACAATGACTCATACTTGTTTTTGCAGATAAATGTCCTGAAATATCTGCAGTCAGTAGATGAGGAATGGAAATAACTTGTGTTGTGCCAAAAATTTCAATAATTCCATTTGCGGCATTTCGGGGGTTGGGGGTTGGGATGAAAACTCTGGTGAAAGAGGCTGGGAGAGGTGAGACTTTTGGAGCATTTTCTCCCTGGGGAGTGGGACAGAGTTTCTACATACCTTTTTAAGTGTAGGCAGTTTTGTGGATTATTCTTCCTATTTTAAAAAACAAAAATAAAACACCCCTGGCAATTGCAGAAGCCCAGGAGTTCTTCCTGAATGTCCATCGGAGATGGCACTGTAATATGGTTTCCAATAAGCATTCATAAAGAACTGCCCAGCTCCTCCAAGTGCCAGGGGTGTTTCTTAAAATAATAATAATAGAAAGAAACCTCCAAAACAACCGGCTACAATTTAAAGGGTATGTGGAAATCCTGTCCCCTCTCCCCTAGGAGGACATTCTCCCCCTCCCTATGAAAGAGGCAGAAAAAACAATCCTTTTTTCTCATGGAGACAAATTTTCCCCTTTAAGGCCCTGGTTGGCAGGGGAGTGGAAAGAGAAACACAATTTCCCCAAGTCTGGAGAAATTGCATATTTCCTCTGCTGAGGTAATAGCAGCTGCCATTACCACAGTGGGGAAAGGATGTGTGCAGGTCCAGGTGGAAGCGACTTCCACCCAGACCTATTATTATTATTATTATTTATTTATATAGCACCATCAATGTACATGGTGCTGTACAGATTATACACAGTAAATAGCAAGACCCTGCCGCATGAAAATCTGCCTGACACATCCATCAGGACCCAGGAGGGCTACAAGCAGAGGAGTCTGCTGCCCTTGCTTGCCCAGGCGAAGTTTCACTCCATTGCTAGCTCCATCCAAGTTTTAAAAATTAGTTTGCAAATGTGACCAGAAAAATTAAGGGGGACGAATTCTTCTAAACCTTTTTATCAGGGGTTCCTGTGGGATTATTTATTTATTTATTACATTTCTATACCGCCCAATAGCCGGAGCTCTCTGGGCGGTTCACAAAATTATGTGATAATGATGACCCTTTTCCCTTAAGGGACACCTTTTCTTAAGAGCGTTTACACTGACGATAAAAACAATGGGACTTTGACACAGCTGTGTGGAGTCCGGTTCTTTCAGGCTCTGGAATGGTTTTGTGTGCGGAGGGCTCTTTGAATGGTAAGTGCTTGTTCACTAAGCCAGCCCTGCTAGGCTTAGGGATGTCAGAGAAATCTGTTTGGAAGGTGGAGTTTGATGGGTTTTCCTAGGTTCGTTACCACCAGACTTTGTTTCAGTTCCTGCTGCAGTGCCCGACTTGGTCTGCAGCGAGTTGAGCCAGTTCATGAATCTGCTGGACATTTTGACCATTTTTTTTGTGGTGGGAAAGGTTCTGCAATTTGCACCAATTTCTGAGCAGTTTGTTCAAATTTCTGAGCTGCAGCCAATTTTGCAAACTACAAAATCTACAGCTGAATTTTCACAAATTCAACTGTAATTTGCTTGAAGTACTCAGAAATTCAGGCAAATTATATAACCTCCCCCACCACCTGAAAATTATACATATTTCTGGAATTTGGGGGAAAGCCCACAACTCAGTTTGAAAAAGAAAATTGAGCTGTGCATAATGTGGAACACCACTGAGCTGAAAAAGAACCTGAGTTTGAAGTGATAGACATCCCTAGCCATGAATCCTCCAGCTCATTTAGTTGAGTGGGACTTTGTACATCTGCCCCAAAGTCCTGCCTTGAATGCACCACTGCTTTGGTAGGACTGAAAACCATAGCTTAAGCAGTGGCCTCAATTGTTGCTTCTGTGCCCTTTTCACAAACTGAGACTTTCCCCCCTCATTGCCATCCCTTATAGAATGAATGAGGTCCCTGAATTCTGTGCTGTGAGATCTCTCTTTCTGACAGTCAATTACTTATTATGTAAATTCAAAGCTGATGCAGTAAAAAGTGGTCCTGTGCCTTTGGGCAGAAAAGTTCACCTTTTCACCTCCTGTATTATTTCCCAGCAGAGCAGCAAAATGTAATGTTAGCATTATACCCATACAACCTTATGCTCATCATGCATGTATTTGTTATGCTTACCCTATATAATGTGTTCCATTTGAATATAAATGAGCACGTTGGGCTTGAAGGATAATATATTAAAGGCAGGTGTTCCCCCCCTCCAAACCATAAGTTTTGCCTTGATCACCTGTCCATGTAATTCTGCCTTCCTCCTATTATTATTTCAAATTTTTGACAAGCAAGAATAAAAACAACAAGTTAAAGATTGGTGGACACAGTTTGTTTCAGGCCTGTAGCCTACAGGTGGAGAGAGTGAAATGATGAAAAGAGCTCTTATAAATTGTACTGGAGAGGCCCAGCTCATATATGCCCTGAAGGAGAGAGTGGTATGCCCGCCATCTCTTGAGAAACCAACAGTGGACCCAGAGGTTCATAATAATTGCTGCTTGGTTGCTAACATCCTTTTATCAGGGAAAGAGCTTGAGAGGATGGTGGCTACATAGCTTCAGACACTCCTAGAAGAAATGGATTATCAAGACATTCCAGTTTGTCCTCAGGCCAGGTTTGGGAATTGAATCAGACTCAGTCACCCTGATAGATGACAGCACTGTTGATTCCCCTTGATCCTTCAGTGGTTTTTGAAGCTGTTGACCCTGGTATCCTTCTGGACCAGGCTTCACAGGTTGGGAGTGGGGTGATAGCACTACTGTTATTAAATAATTCTGTTATTGTTCAAATCAGGTTGGATTTTTTTGTATGTTGTTTTTGTAAATCACCTAATAAAGGGGGCCTTATTAGGGCTGAATGGCAGTATAGAAATGTTTTATACATAAATAGAAACATAAATTAATAAATAAAAAATAGGAGAAATGCATGGAGGGGGAGGTGCCACCCTGGGCACATTCATTACAATATCCACCAGAAGCCCCAGAATATATAGCTGTCCCTGTTGTTTTAAACACAACATTTGGAAATCATTAGTTTGACTAAAACCTGGAAGAGAAAGAAAGCAAACAAAGCTTTGTTATCTTAGGCCAGAGGTAGACCTTCTGTCAAATCATTGCGAATTTAGAATAGAAAGCAGGAAATAACACTATGAAAGTGATATATGGAATGTGAATTGTGCCCCAACAGTTATCAGTACATGTCAATACTGCTATAAAGCAGTAGCGTAGATCTAACCCCTATGACAGGTATTATTATTATTATTATTATTATTATTATTATTATTATTATTATTATTAATTACATTTATATACCACCCCATAGCCGAAGCTCTCTGGGCGGTTTAGAATAATTTTGGGGTTGGAAAGTTCATTTATTTATTTATTTGCAATAAATCCATTCTGCCCTTCATAATATCTATCCCAGGGCTATTATTTATTTATTTATTTATTACATTTATATACTGCCCCATAGCCGAAGCTCTCAGTTGAGAATAAAGTTTACAATCAGTAACAATAATAAGTTATACAATAACACAATAAGTTTTACTCTGGGAGTAAATTCCATTGAGTCCAATAGGGCTTACTTCTGAGTAGGCATGACTTGGATTGTGGTGTAAACAGTGCACCCTTATATATGACTACTCAGAATGGAGTGGATAATTCAATTCCAGTGTTTAAAACATTTGCGTGCGGACACACACACAAATAACAATAACAATAATCTGTTCAAGTTTCACTTGCTACTTCAGTTTCACTTGTCTTGGATAACCCAGTTAAGAAGTCAGGTGAAGTAAAATGATCTGACCTGAATTTCACTTTTGGAGGGCAAAACGTTCAACCAGTATCAAAGACAAGAGATTAGTGCATCACCGGCAGGGGAATTTCAGAGAAAGAAACCGGGCTTTATTTTTATTTTTCAATCTGTATGTTCAGTCACAGCTTTCATAATGTTGAACTCTAGTTAAGGTTTCTGCCTTATACAGTTAGCTTCAGAAGTCTTCCCACAACATAGCCCAGCAGTCCATTTCTTGCCAACTCACATATTTTACAAAATCTTTGCAGGTTCCTCTCAGGATTCAGTTACTCTAGAAGCCAAAAATAGAAGCCACAGACATGGAGTTGAAGAACAATGGCAAGATGCTTCTAGAGTTAAGCACACAGAGGTCAGTGTGCATAATGGGGCTGGTGGGATCTCATTTCCCCTGCACTCTCATCTCCATGGCAGCCCACCAAATTTTCCACCAAGGTGCAACACACCCCTTCCACCTGCTGAATAGTATGGTCTGTGGCACGGAAATGCAGGTTAAAGAAAAGATTGTATTAAATCAATCAGCATGTGGCAGCATGCTGAAAATCACTGCCCACAGACCAGAGCATGCTCCAAAGACAGTCACATGATCCACTCAGTATCCACTGACAGAGCTGAGCATTAACACAGGCAGAGTGGTCAGGTGACTTTTGAAGCTGCTGCCCCACAACTGTGATGTTTTCATCCAGGATGAAAGTCTGGGCACACTTTAGAATAATTTAAAGACTTTTTCTATGGGCTGGGCAGTTTGGAGTTATGTGGATTAAGTTTAGCACTGATGTTTTACCCATTTAAATGTGATTTCGATAGGACAATGTATTTTTATATTTTAAAAATATTTTACTAGTTTCAGCCATCTGGGTTGGACATGGCATTCAAGCAAATAAAAAATAACCAAGAAGGACAGTAATAGAAGAGTCAAAGCTCCTTCACTCATGGAAGAAATAATTCAGTAAGGTAATACAACCGACATTCATCACTCCATGCTCCAGCATTGTTGGTGCATGGGGTTGTAGAGGTAGCATCTGGTCAGATGTGATAGGCTCTTCTTTTCTTAATGGCTGATCATGGGAAGCTTTTCACTTCCCATTTTTCAGCTTTGTATTCACAAACCAATGTTAATTCTGAATTTTCAGAGCCAAGTAGGATTTCACAGTCACTGGATATTGGAGTTGAACCAATTATATGTATGTATATAGTTCTCATCATTTCAGAGATAATCCTACAAAGTGCTCTTTGAGTGAAAGCACATTCTAGACACTCAGCCATAGCTTACTACAACTGTTCAACCTTAGCTTCTTACTAAAAGCCCTTGTGGAGATAAATATGGTTCTACATACAAAAAGTTATTTTTTTAAAAAAAAATGGTTTTGGTTCCTTTCTTGTATTAAAGCAAGATGTTGTAAACTTTCCCCTCTGTTCAATCATCAAAGTAGTTCAAAAGGCATGCATATAATCATTCACTACGTTTTTGAGGACAAGACCTATACATTGCATAAAATTATTTGAAGAAAAGAGCTCTTTTGCAATCAAAGCGAAGTCCTAAGTTATAATTTTCTGCTTCCTGGGAATGTGCAGTGGCCAAATGAACCAAACAGCAGGCTAGCAAGACTGACTATGTCCTAGTCCTGGTATGATTGCCATCATTGGCCTAGAGGCAACCAAATATTTGACTGTAGAACCACTAAACACAAATACATCCATCAAGATTCCTATACCGAACTCAAATACACTGTTGCAAGTGGAGAAGGAAGTCCTAGAAATAAAACACAGACACCAGAGTTTGGGATAAACTAGGGCCTCTTTATTTACACAGGGAAATTCTCCCTTCCATGGATCTGTGCATGAGTGTGTGGGAATCTAGCTAATTTATCTCCAGGCAACTAGCCTGCCCCTCAGGGTGAGCCACTCGGTTGAAAACAGGGGTCGGGTGACCCGGCCCCCTTTTCCAACTACACTTGAGTGTTTGGTGAGACCAACCTGCATCATCCCCATTTAGGGCTACAAAGCTGAGTAGATGAGACAAGAAGGTCCCCAAAGACAAACCATACTCTGGCACGAAAGCTGCACAGCCCCCAAGGAGCAGGACCTCTGGTTTGCCAATCACCATAAAGGTGCCAGAGTGCTCACCATCCTTATTCTCACTTCCCTAAAATTCCCACACAACTCTGCCACTCACCAATTGACCTATTTATCCTCCACTTCTAAAGATTAGATCCAGTATGGAGTAGGCGAAAACCTGTACATCACTAAATGCAGGGGAAATTCCTACTCAGCTCCCCCCTACAAAGAGGACGGCTGGTTATTTCCATACTGGTTGATAGGGAGGGAGGGTGAGGCCAAAATCCTGGACCCTTCTCCCTCACAAAAGCTGACCCCCACAAGTTATACCAGCTGGGTGAGGGTCAGGCTTGCTGTCTCAAGGATAGATGTACCACAATAAATGTTTCTTTCAGGGCAGGACAAGAGAGGATGAAGGGACATGTATGAAGGAGATGCTGACAACATTCCCCTTCAGCCACATCCCAATGTGGGACCGACTGCTTGCGCAACAGGGAATTAGCAGTGTTCAAATAACCCTCAAAATTCTGGAATGGGACACAACAGCAGTGCTGCCTTCTGTGAGCTCCAATGGCCTAGGCCCTTCCAGAAAAGACTATTTCTACTCAAGTGTAGTATTTTATTTATTTCTTAATAATAATAATAATAATAATAATAATAATAATAATAATTCTTACCCGCCTCTCCACCCCAATCGAGGCGGGGAACAACAATAAACGATAAAATATACAAAACTGAACCAAAACAAAATATACACTATTAAAAACATCCTAAAAACATTCAATAATAATAAATTTATATTAATACATTAATATCCTATTCTTTAATAAAATACATCAGGGCATCTTGCAAACCGAAAAGGTGAAAAGCACACTATAAAAAATACAACATAAAATGCAAAGGGGAGGGGGAATAAGTAGTGGGAAAATGTCAGAACGGCACATCTAAAGCACCTTAGCATTTTAAACAGCTGTGGAATTAGAAAAAAAAAAAGGTCTTTGCCTGATGCAGAAATGATGATAACATGACAGGGGCACCAGGCAAACCTGCTTGTGGAAGGCATTTCATCCACGGGGCACGCACAGAGTGAATGTATAGAGACATACAGTGACTGAATGACGTGCGTGAGATTGAGAAGAGTTGAGTGCTGTTGAAACGTGAAGCTGCATAGAACTGACATATACACAGAGCTCCCCTGCTTTGCAAGGGCGAGCCTCAATCCATTTACGCAAAGGGGAAATAATATCATCATTGGCATTCTGCTATACGGATGTGGCTCCTTCCCCTACTTAAATTAACAGGGGCAGCCTGTGCATGCCAGAGCTCTGTGCGAACATCAGAGCATACCACAGAGCTCTGGATCGTCGTGATCAGCATGAGAGATTATTACCGCACATAGGAGATTGTGTTCAACAGCTTCATGCAGTTCAATAAAACGACTTCATGAAACTTATTTCAAAACACAGGTTAAGCTTGAAGAAACCACAATCTGCTTAAAGCTGTTCCCCAAGCAAGAGAAGAGACTAAATCTTAATCAATCATTTATTCATTATGCACTCTTACTCTGCTGTCATAATTAGCAGGAGGATTAGCTCACGTTTGCAAGCATTTGGGCTCAAATGACACTTTCCCCCCAATTCGCTGATGGCGGTTCTCCGTTTGGAACTGAGTAGATTCAGCAGAGATAATTAAAGTCCTTCTCAAAAACTGTTCGCTGCAGGACTTTCGTAGGACTACTTTGACTGCAAAGCATTGAGCTCTCAGAGCTGTGACTGTTCCAAATAATGGCAGCTTGGCACAGTAATAGAGTTTTGTATGTCAGGAATGGAATTTGAAGGCACGTCACCTTTATAAATGGATTTTTATCATCTGAAATGGGAGACACAGGTGCTACCTTCACAATAGCACCCTTGCTTTTATGAACCTTTACAAAACTGACTATTTATCAGAATGCCTCCATGGCTCCTCAGTGCTCTGGACAGAAATGTGTATACATACTAATAAATCTTTGTATATATTCATCAAGGATGTTACTTCACTAATGCTCACCTGCTGAACATTGGCATGCTGAGGCAAAATCTGCAGCTGAATATGGGGAAGACGGAGCTGACAATATTTGCACTCAGATTCTTTCCTTCTCATACACATTCCCACGGGTTTACAACTTTGGGACAACAGGATTATCTCTGGTAACATCTTTCCAAGTCATTAACAAATCCTGTTGCTTTTTTCCTTTCAAAAAGAATCTCAAACTCAAATTAATTGCAAAAACAGATCTTTTCATGTAATGAATGTTTAGGGGCTGAACTTTTGTTAAAAAAACAACAACCCTCAATTATTCCAAATCCTCTTCACAATATCTACCACTCACCCAAAAGCCAGTGTAGTGTAGTGGCTAAGGTGTTGGACTGGGAGTTGGGAGATCTGAGTTCTAGTCCCCACTCAGCCATGGAAATCCACTGGGTGAGTTTGGGCCAGTCACAGACTCACAGCCCAACCCACCTCACAGGGTTGTTGTTGTGAGGATAAAATGGAGACGAGGAAGATTATGTACACCACCTTGGGTAACTTGGAGGAAAAAAGGTGGGATATAAATGAAATAAATAAATAAATAAATAAATGTTTCATTACCTAAAGCTATGGTTGGGAACCTTTTTTGGCCCAAATCGCGGATCTGGAAGAGAAGCGGAGCGGGGGGTGGGGGTCCGTGCACACCCCTAGTCATTTGTATATATGGGAATCTGGGGAAATTTCCTCTTCATCACAGCAGTTAAAGCTGCAGGCGCCCTGCCCTCTTTTAAATCTGGTCACTCTAGTATAGCTCCTGCAGCTTTAACTGTTGTGATGAAGGAAGAATTTCACCAGGTTCTCTCTATATACAAATGCCACCTGCTGAAATCTATGAAATCCTTTTCTATGCAACTGTTAAAGATACAGGAGCCCTGTCCTCCTTTTCATATGGTCACCCTACACATTGGCAACTTCCTGCCACAGCTCTCCACAGAGCTCACCCAGCCCAATCTAACACAGCTCAGATCACCTGTGTTAGACTTTTTAAAAGCCTCCATTGGTGTCCAAATGTCCTGCAGCCAGGAGGTAATTTTCAGAGGGGGTTAACAGTGTTCAGTTTGCTCTTGCCTCCCCAACAACAACCCTCCTGGGAATTTAGAATAAATCACCAATTGAAAAATTTTAAAAGTCCAATTTCTGTGTCTGAGAGTGGTGGGGAGGGATTCCTTGTAAAGGCATCAGAGCAAGGGGAAAGGGAGGACTGACACACACACACACACACACACCCCAATGCCCCTGGTGTGGCAGTTAGGATTTTAGAAGCTTTCACTGGCACCAATGGAGGCTTAAACAAAACTCACTTGCTGCACCAGGGATGGAGGTGGGCAGGAGAGGAGAGGCTATGGGGTGAATGAGGAGTCCTTGTGGGTCATGTCTGGTGCATCCAATTTCCTTTTATTATATTTGGAGGTCTTTTTTGTTTTGTTTTTTAAACTTTGTTAAACATTTCAAAAGCAAATATCTTCTTCTTTCCTTTCCTTCGTTCTTATGCCTCTGACATCTTCTTTAAAACTCCCGTAAACCCCTAAATAGTTTGGTAGTGTAGAGAAACTTTGTTTTCCTTTTCTGTGAAGAGAAACTAAGGTGTGCCTGTCTGAAATTCCTTTCATCTGAATTCACCGAGCTGTCGCTGCTTGAATATTCGAATCCCTTCGTACGTTGCAAAATAAAACCAAGGAGACGATGACTCACGGGACTGGAGCAGTTTAACAAAAAGTGATTCCAGTCCCATAGCTTGTGCTACGAGCCATGCTTTGAAGACTAATTTTCCAGCTCCATCTGCCCCTCTGCTACACAGATCACCTTCTTGGGATTCTGGGGGAAATTGTGCAGAAAAGCACAGACATAAAAGTGAAATTGGTTCCGCTGATTTGACATGCTTGGTAAGTTGTTAGAAACATGCACATGTCATTACGTCATTCAGCCATTGGTATTACTGTTTTCTATTCAGAATGGACTGTTTTTATACAGACACATGTCTGCACTGCTGCAATGGATGTTCACATATGTGGAGGCTGATTGGATAGTGTCTATGGGGCTGATTATATGTTTTAAAAGCCCCTCAGTGGCTGTGTGGGTTAAATGATGCAGAAGCCACTTTGGGGTTTTCCCACAAAGTTGCATATTAAAAATGTTGGGCACTTACCCTAACTTTTTGCTCTAGAGTGAGGTGAACATGGCCCTCCTGCTATCTGACCTCACTCCATTGTCAAGGCAGAGGCATTCCTGAGCAGATGGCAACCTCTGATTGGTCACCGGAAGCCCAGGAAGAGGGAAGGGATGGGCCTGGTGAGCCAATGGATGATAGAAACCCCATGCTGCTTCCTGCATCGAGATTACCTGGCGCCACCCTGATTCCTCCCGTGGTCTCAGGATCATTCCGAAATCGTGGGAGGTGTGTGGCCGCCTGTCCTGGCTTCTTTCCCAGGGAATACTTATCCCTGGGAAAACCTGTGCTCATCCCTCCCTGCCCCTGGGAGTCCCTTTGCATCATTTGGACACACAGAGACTTGGCCGAGACCAGCCCGGATTTTCGGGCTGGTGTAGAAACAGCCATAGTCAGAATCACTGGATTGGACAGAAGACCACCTCTTGGTGAAATCAGCTCAGGGATGGGGGATAACTTATTGCTATAAATTATGTTCATGAGGTTTAATACAGACACGACCACTTCTGACTGCTTTATCCATGAAACAATTCCTTTCATCTCATTGCCACTAATTAGTGTTGCATTTATCAGAATCATGGGGAAATTGCAGGAATTGTTTGCGTTGTGGTGATATTTCCCTGAAACAACAACACATGCACATAGTATAACAATGGTTATATGCTGATATCAACAGTTGTTGATATTTACATTTGGGGAGGCTTGAAAAACTTGTTCCTGATTTAAGGAAGGTGCACTGTGATGCAATTTTAAAATCCCTGCACCAGGGGTTTAGAAGCTCTATCAGCTCAAGGGCCAATTTCCATTTCTGATTAAAAATAAAATGGTGGGGGATGAAGGCAAAGGGGTGGCTGGGACTGAAGGCGAAGGGTGGGGGAGGGGGGGCTGGCTCAAAATACCAAGGGATTTTAGCTTAAAGCTGCTCATGCCAGTAACTAAACCTTATGAGGGGCAGTTCAACTTTTTAGAATGGAGAAAAACTGTTCAAAATCCAGGAGAATGCCAAATGATTGGTTGTTGAGAATTGGGCCCCTGGAGGGGCTGCAGGGCTAGATTGGTCCCCGTGGAAGCTGGCAGCTCTGATTTGCTGGGGCTGTGGATCGATTTTGGGTTTCAGTCAGAAAAAAATGAAGGAATTATGGAGACTTTCCCCAGGTCATGCTTTTTTGCCCCAACTCATGGGCTCATGAGAGGTTATTGATATTATGAGGTAACAGAGAAAGGTCCTCCACCCCGATCTATATAAATGTAACATATTCCGTTGCTGCTCCCCCAGTGTAGAATTTTAGATTTTAAACACCTTAAAGCAGGAAAGCTGTCCTCTTGGGCTGTGTAAAGCTCCACACAAACTGATGGTGCAATCATCAGCGTCACACTGACAGCGATAATATTATTGTTGTTAAGATACTTAATGGGCATTCATGGACACTGTCTACTTCATCATCTCCAAGTGCTATTGTTTCTAGATGATGATGATGATGATGCTTGCATTTGTTATTATTAGCAGTAATAATTATAATACTTTTTAATCGTTTAAATTATTAATGATCTATCACTACTACTACTACTACTACTACTACTACTACTATTTATTACATTTATATACCACCCCATAGTTGAAGCTCTCTGGATGGTTTACAAAGATTAAAACACAGAACATTAAAAGCGATATACAAAATTTAAAACCATAAAAAGCATAAAATCAGATTGGATAATAGCCATTTAAAACAACTATCCTGGGTCAGTTAAAAGACAACATATGCTGTTAAACGCCTGGGAGAAGAGAAAAGTCTTGACCTGGCACTGAAAAGATTACAATGTTGGTGTTATTGATGTGAAGCATTATTTTTGTTCTTTTGATTGATTGATTGATTGATTTAAAATATTTCTATATCACCGTTCAGGGCCATACAGTCTTCTCAAGGCCACTTTCACAAAGGCATCATCCTAAAAACAAATACACAAAGAGCCCTCACATGCTGTACATGTCTTGCATCCGAAATTAATTGTAGCACCTAAAAGTTGTGATGCCCGTGACTGAACCAATCAAATGAAATGTCCATTTGAACAAACTGTTTGGAAGTTTGATCACAATCAGAGGGCATTTGCACTGCAAGGCGATGGCAGTCATTTGCCAGTTGACAGGCAGAACATATTCCTTTCTCATCCATTTCTGCTTCACTTGCCCTGAGGAATCAGTACATGACATTAGGTATAATTCTGTGAGCCACTCATCTGAAAGGAAGACCTGAGTGAATAAGGGAAGTCATCAGAAAGCTTTTACAGGGACTCTGTGCTGAAGGTGCTTCTTTTGTTGTCTACATTACCTCAGAATGACTTATGCTTCCAGTATTTAAAATGCGTAAATTGCTTTGTGGGAATGAAAGAGCATTTTAAATGTTCCTAGAGAGAACTCTCAGGACCATACATAGGTCAATACTCACTAATCTTAAGGCCATGCACTGCTTTCTAAGCATCAGTGCATTGCTCGCTGGGCTTCTTTTTTCTTCTCCATGCTGACTTTTTGGTCAATGCATACGTGTATGACCTGGGCAGGATCTACACTACTGCTTTAAAGTGTGTTATAACAGTTTTGACAACTGTTGGGGCCCAGGACACACTGCATATATAGTTGTCAAAACTGTTATAAAGCGCTTTAAAGTGCTTTAAAGCAGTAGTGTAGAATCTGGCCCTGGACATGTGAACCGGCTGTTATTCACCTTCACAGAGCCCTGTATCTGCCCAGGTCTCAGCTATGTAGATCAAGGTTTCAGGCTGTATCTGCAAGCTTGAGAATAGAAGCAAAGTGTTGGGATGTCCAAGCAGTTTAAATTCACAGAGGATATGGTAATGTGGAACAATCCAAGTCCTGCTCCTTTTGTAATCCAGAAGGGCTGCAGATCTTGCAAAAGGCTGAGAATCCTACTCCTGGTTGCGAGATTTTCTACACATAGGAAATTTCAAGCCAATTTTGATTTCATTTGGAACTGGCTCAGAGAACAACTCAGGGAAAAGAAGAAATGCACACTTGGCCCCAAGTGCCTGAGATGGAACAGATTGGATGAAAATGTTGATGGAAACGACAAGCATCTTGGGAGGGGATTGCCAATTGTCAATAATTTATAGAGTGGGACTTTAATGAACAAGACTGTAATGGACTTTGCTGTTCTCTAGTTGTTATTTTTTTATTGCTGCTACTTTTTATGCTTTTATTGATAGGTTCTTTTTTTTAAGAAATACTGGTTTGAAATTATTTATTTATTTATTACATGTATATTTTATTATGTTTTTATTTTTAACTCAGTTTGATGGCTTTTTTCATCATGTTTAAAGGTGACACATACAGTTATAAATAATGTATTGCAGAAATCAAATACCCACCCTTACTTATACATTTAGGGAGCAAGCCTATGTTCCCTAGACAGTGCCTGGGCGACATAGGAATTTTTTTTTTATTTCCAGGATACAAAGTTGGAAAAACAGCTCCAACCTCATAGCCAGGAAATCACACTTCTTTCCCCTTCCCCTCCCCTTTGTATCTGGCATGGAGACAACCAGACTGGCTACTTCTATGTGCTCGCAAAACAGAGCATGAAAATAGGGAAATCAGCTTTCTTCGGGGAGGGGAAGAGGCCAAGGCGGCTGGCTTATGCCTTTTCCTATCACTGGCCCAGCCTCCTTTCCTGAAGGTTCTGCTAGATGGGCAAAATCATCATTTAGATAAGCAGGGCCGGCACCAGACTATACTGAGCCCTAAGCAGGTGTGTTCTGAAGCCTCCGCCTTGCCCCCCTGTGTGCCCGCGCCCGCCCGTTCACTCCCGCTCCCAGCTTTGAAGCCAGGATGCTGGGGTTGGGGGGCGGGGCGGAGGCTTCAAAGTGGCGCGCCCAGAAGTAGCTTCCAGGCACGCCTTACTGAAGCCTCCACCCCGCACCTGCTCCTGGCTTTGAAGCCAGGATGCTGGGGTTGCGGGGGGGCAGAGGCTTCAAAGCGGTGCACCTGGAAGTGGCTTCTTGGTGTGCCATACTGAAGCCTCCGCCCCGCGCCCGCTCGTACCTTTGAAGCCAGGATGCTGGGGTTGGGGGGCGGGGTGGAGGCTTCAAAACGGCACGCCGAGAAGTGGCTTCCTGGCATGCTGTACTGAAGCCTCCGCCCTGCGCCCGCTCCTGGCTTTGAAGCCAGGACGCTGGGGTTGGGGGGCGGGGCAGAGGCTTCAAAGCGACACCCCCGGAAGTGGCTTCCTGGCGTGCCATTCTGAAGCCTCCGCCCCACGGAGGGTCCTGGCTTTGAAGCCAGGATGCTAGGGTTGGGGGGCGGGATGGAGGCTTCGAAGTGGGCACCCGGAAGTGGCTTCCTAGCGCGCCGTTCTGAAGCCTCCACATCCAACCCCAGCGTCCTGACTTTGAAGCCAGGAGCGGCTTCCAGCCAGGCTCTGGCTTTGAAGCCAGGACGCTGGGGTTGGGGGGTGGTAGGGGCATGGCTTTGGAATGGCGCGCCCGGAAGCTGCTCTAGGAGAGTGGCTTCCAGGTGCGCCGTTTGGTGCCCTTGTTTGCTTGGCGCTCTAGGCCACCACCTGAGTTGCCTCTATGGCAGCGCCGGCCCTGTAGAGAAGATCAATCTCTGCATGGGATACCCAAAAGTCCCCAGTTCCTCTTAGAGCGTGATCCTAATCACTATGACCCTGGAGAAGGGGAAAATCCTGGCTCAGATTTCCTCACACTTACTACCTAGGGTGGAAAGCTCCATGGTGGCTTCAGACGTAGATAGGGAATGTGGGTGGGGAGAGGAGAGGAGGCAGATCCACCAAATCCACAAGCAAGATATGATCAGAAGCCTGGTTAGCTCAAAATAGTACAAAGGAGTAATGGGAGGTGAAAATACCACCATCCTTCCTCATATCCTGTGTGGCTCTTCGCAGCAAGGCTTTCAATATATGGAGGAGTCCAAGATTGGAGCCTTCCATGTATCAAGTGCTAGTGCTGTGTGGTAGGCTTGCACTTGTTGGTGTGACTTCAGAAATATAATGCTGGAGTGAATTTACTTAAAAAAAAAAAAAATGTGTGACACTACATCTAGGCAACCATTTACCAATTACCAATACTGCTGGCAGTCCTAATGGTGCCAAGCTGGAGCCAATTTTTACTACAGCTAGAAACATTGGGAGTAAATTACTGGAAGCTAACACAGCATGGAATTGGCCAATCCAACCAGAAGTTTTCCAGTTCAGTATGAAATAGAGGCTTCTCAGTACTTCTTAGGAAAAGATGGCAGTTGCTAGAGGTATCAATAATTACTCAAGGTGTACATGGTTTCAAGCACCAGTTAATGGTGGATGGTTGCAGAATGGGGCTTCCATATCTTTTCCTCCCCCTACAGCCCCCTGTGTACTCTCCACGTCTCCTCTGGAGAGTTTGGAGGGTGCATGGTGAGGGGGCTGCAGAGGATGCAGAATTCCCATTCCACAACTGGTTGGTTCCGCTTGTGAGATCATGATGCTGGATCTAACCCTATATTACATTCCAACTTTATACTTTTAGCTCTGTACTTTAAAATAATATTACAAGTATACCTACAAATGCAATGTGTGAAGTGATTACAGAATGAGAAATGCAAGTCATTGGCTTCCTCAGAGTTACCTAAGTAGGGTTCATTTGAATTTAGTCATGATCTGATAGGTGAGCCAGCACAGTGTGATTGGAACTGTGTTTGTTCTGTACTTGGAGTACTATGATGTATTTTTGCTCATATATGACATCTTAGAAATTGATCACTACCCATGCAAAACTGGATTTAAGTAGTACATAGTGACTATCCTTGGTCAACAGTAGTAGCAATTGTTTCTGTTATCATTATTATTTATAGAGCATCGTCAGTGTGCATCGGTGTTTTACAATGTGCAAGAGTATCATTTCGGCCCGGAGGATCTTACAGCAACCTAAAATTTGACACCAGGGAGAATGAGAGGGGAAGGAAATTGAGGTAGGGATAAATATGGAAAAGAGGTGCATTTTTCAATTATATGCACTTAGGGTTAGTTACACTGAGGTATGAGACTAAGGGCATGTCTAGACATAGGGAGGGGAGGGGGAGGATCTCACGATACGGTGATGGCGAGATCCTCCTCCTCAGTCTACACGCAGCGTGTGATGTCCTGGGAGGAAGAGGACGTCGTGCCCGCATTTTTTTTTTATTGAAGATGGGCACATGAGTGCTGCATTGCTAATGTAAGTTTTTTTTAAAAAAAGATCCTGCTCCCCCTCCCAGCCCCGAGCTTTTCAGGAGCTCTGTACCCTCATGCCCAGTTCCTGGCTCCTTGTGTTTACTCACAAGGAGCCGGGAAGAAACAGGGACATCCCGTGTTCTTGGGACAATCCTGAGACCACAGGAAAAGTCAGTATTAAAGCCATCCCAGCGATCCTGGGGAAAGGGAACGATCATCCCTCTCTGCCCCTGGGATCCCCTGTGTGTCATGTGTATGCACAGGGATAATCCTTGGGCAATCCCCGGGATAATCCCTCATGTAGACATGCCCTATGGTTCTAATCACACATACACTTCTCAGGGAGAAAGCTCCATTGAACTTAAAGTGACTTCTAAATAGACATGCATAGGATTCTGCTATAAGACTGATATTGTATGCATAGGGCTTACCTGGGAGTAAGTCCTATTGAATGCAAAGAGATTCATTTTTGAGTAAATATTGCATAATATTGAATTGTAAGGGATTATGCCAAAGGCCTCACAGAATAAATGAATTTTGAGGAGGGAATTGAAGTCCATGTTTCTAAACCTGTGGACATAAAACAAATCTCCATGTTGATAGAAGCACTCTGCTTTCCCAGACAATTATTCCATATTCAGTCCTGATTAACTTATTTTATGGGAATAATAATAAGCATAAGTCCTTGCATAATTGATAACTTGCTTGATTAGTGTTTTCATATTGGGAGGACAACTTTCCTATCACTCTTTTTTCCATCAAGGAGAAAGCTGTAATTTCTGGTGAATAGAACCATAAGGCAATCCTGTTGAAACTGCAGCCATTATTGCTAAATTGGAACGTAATTATACTATGTAACAGCTGCAAGGATTGCCCAGTGAATGTACATAAGATACAGTTCCAGCAATAGTAAGACAAATGAATTGTATAGATGTTGCCTCTTTCTGTATGACCTCCTCAAATGGCCGCCTCACCTTTTATTATTTCTTTGCCACAAACTGTGTTTCTTTAACATTTTTAGGCTCTTGCATCAATGTGTCAGCCTGTGATATTTCAACAATCCCAGAGGTGTTGTAAAGTATATACAGCCCTCCCTGTAGTGAATCAAAGGCTGCAGTAATGCAACTGCTTTCTTGTACAAAAGTTTATATCAGAGCTGGATTTCATCTTTATAGCTCCAAATAACACCTTGACACAGCGAAGCATGCCTAATGCTGCAAGCCCCAATTCTGGAGGGTCAGCTGTGCACTGAATTTCAGGGTAGGATAAAAGGATCACCCTAGACTCTCTAAATAAAACATCAATGTCCTCCATACCTACCCAGACTTTTAATATTCTCTTGAGAGATAATATTCCAAAGGTCTCAGTCAAATAAAGTGAGGTGGGTACATAGGGTGGGAGGGGCAACTTGTGGCCTTCCAGATGTTTTGGCCTACAGCTCCCGTCAGCCCTAGCCAGTATAGCCAATGGTGAGGAATGATGGAAGTTCTGGTACAAAACGTCTAGAGAGCCACAAGTTGCCCAGCCATGCACTAGAGAGTGGGCCTTTTCAGAAGTAACACCCCAATTATGGAACAGAGTGTCACCACTGAAAAGGCCCTCTCTCTTGTTGCTGGCCACCAGCCTTGCCTCATTTGGCAGGGGCACCTGGAGGAGGGCTTTAGATGACAAACTTAATGTCCAGGTAGGTAAATATGGGCCTTTTCAGAAGTGACTCCCCAGTTATGAAACAGTCTTTTAAACCACCCATTAGTGGAAGTCCTCTGAATGGTGTACAATGCATTACAAACATCCAAAACACACACACACAGCAGATTAAAATAAAGATAAAACTAGCAGCAAAGAACAAAAACCATTTTGACATCATAAATTTAAATTAAAACTTGTACCAGGAAAACCATGACGTAGGCACCGCAGGCAAGCTTTTACAAGCAGGGTGCCACCACTGAAAAGGCCCTCCGTCTTGTGGCCAGCCACCAGCCTTGCCTCATTTGGCAGGGGCAACTGGATGAAGGCTTTAGATGACGAACTTAATGTCTGGATAGGTAAATATGGGAGGAGACGTTCCTTCAAGTAACCTGGCCACAAGCTGTTTAGGGCTTCAAAAGTTAAAACAATCACTTTTAATTGTGTTTAAATTGTGTTCTAACTCATGTCCATATGAGGTTGCATGCTTTGTTTTATTTTTTTTAATTTTTGCATAAAAATGTGTCTGCATTTCTTTCAAATGTACACATCAATTGTGTATATTTTAGCAATGTACTTATTTTTCTGTCATTGATTAAAGCACGTTTGTGCACATTTTTAAAATATACACTTTTACTCATGCACAGTTTTCAAATGTATATTTTTTGGGGACACACACCACATTTCTGTTGTATGTTATGGTGCAAGGTCAGAAATGTGCAAATATTGTCCCCAAAATGCATTCAGGTCTGTGTTCAGTTCCAAGAGGTGCAAATTGGCTAAATTCTGTGTGATTATCTTGAGATACCTACTCGCCATCACAATTGTCGATATGAATATGGACCCTGCAGAGTCCTCCTTCTTCTTGGAGGCAGAACTGTGGTGGTGATAGCAACAAGGGAAGCTGCTAAGGAGACTGCTTGAAGTATTATTATTTTAGGGTTCTAAGTGGTAGGACAACTGAAAATTGGGACAGATCAGCTGACTACTTTACTGTGCATGCTCTGAAGTTCACAGTCACTTCTGAACCTAATAGATCCAGGTTCAATAAAAAGGTGAGCATGCTAAAGAGATGATTTTCATCGAAGGAGCAAACTAATTACAAAATTTGGCAGCATTTCTAGTTAGCATCCTGAACTTCTAGAAACTTATACAATGGCAATGATACTTTCTTGGAGGATGTTAATAGCTGACCCTTATCTTATGAATGGGACAAGTAAAAAATAAGAATCCAAGGCAAAATTGGCAGGTTTCTCTCAATGATGAAATGAGATGGAAAAATTCATTTCACAATATAAAGGGCTAGTATCGATGAGAAGCCAGGCTCTCTAGCTTCCCATGTCTAAATGAGCTTACTAAATTCCATTAGATCTGCTAGAAATTTTCATCTAGGTGAACAAAACAAAGAAGAAGAGAGGAGCTCGGAGCAGAAAGAAAAAGAAATGAGATATGGATTTTAATCACCTCTGAAAAAAGGAGCACCCTTGGAAAAAGAAAATACTCCTGTCTCCAAAGTGAAAAATCCTCAGGAGAACAGAATTAGAGGCCAGTGTCAATTTGCTTGTGGGACTTCTCTAAATTTCACCAAAACATATAGGAAATGATCTAGAATAAAAATGCAGAAGAGAAAATGGATGCTCAGTCTACTGTTGTGGAAAGTGGGGATTAAGGAGACAAAATTAGAGAAAAATTCAAAGGAAGAGAGAAGCCAAGTGTGGATTTGGCAACTAGCTTTGTTCTCAGGCCATAGGAGAGTTGCCCCAAACTTTAGTCCCCAGATGTCATTGAACTACAATTTCCATCACCCCTGACCATTGGCCATAATGTATGGATATAATAGGCATTGTAGTCCAACAACATAAGAACATAAGAAGAGCCCTGCTGGATCAGATGAAGGATCCAGCTAGTCCAGCACTCCAACCAGGGACCCACAAGCAGGACATGAGTGCAACAGTACCCCTCACACCCATGTTACCCAGCAACTGATGTATATAGGCTTACTGCCTCTGATACTGAAGGTAGCACATAGCCATCAGGACTAGAAAACATTGATAGCCTTCTCCTCCAAGAATTTATCCAACCTCCTTTTAAAGCCATCCAAATTGGTGGCCATCACCACATCTTCTGGTAGTGAATTCCATAGTTTAAGTATGTGCTGTGTGAAGAAGTACTTCCTTGTATCTGTCCTGAATCTCCCACTAATAAGTTTCATGGGATGACCCCAGTATTATGAAGGAGAAATATGTCTCCCTATCCACATTCTCCACACCATGCATGATTTTGTACACCTCAATCATGTTTCCCCTTAGCCTATTTTCCAAGCTAAACAATCCCAGCTGTTGTAATCTTCCCTCATAGGGAAGATGCTCCTACCCCCAACCTCAGGTACCCAAGTTTGGGAGGCTTTCTATAGGCCCTTGAACTCGATCTTCTACCTCCTCTGTCTTAGCTCCAAAGTTATGTCAGGCATTTGTGCTGAGGATATAGAGTGACTTTTTTTCCACTAGCTTTTGCAGGCACTAAAAGTCGCTCTGCAAAGAAAATGTATGTTAATTATAGCATGCAGTAGACCAGAACAGCACTAAGTGTACAGTACAGCTGAGTGTGTGTTTAGGATATGAATTATGTATGTTTCAGATAGAACAATCAACTCCTTCTTTATGAATATAATGTGCAGTTGCCTCATCATGTGCTTTTTTCTTTTCTTTTCTTTTTTCTTTTTAATTTCCCAGAAAATAATTTATATTAAGGAATAGAAATAGCTAACTGTTTATTAAATAAATAAATTTCAAAAGAACTTTTTTTTTTTTAAAGGTTTTTACTTTGGGAAATTTACTGAGCAACATTGGGATTTTGAAAATGGGTTAAAGAACAGTGTGATGGTTCCGCCTCCCAGGCAAAGGTAGGAGCCAAGGATGGGGAAATTAATCAGCCCAAGGGAAGGAAAACTTGAAGGCCGATTTTCACTCACTATTGTGTACTTGGGTACATATGCTGGAGGCTGGAACACAAAATTATTCTTGAATTATTTTTCAAGTGTCAAAGGAGTGTGTGTGTGTGAGCGTGCATGATAAATCTAAGGCATCTCTGAAAAAATACTCAAGAACTATGATCAGAGAATTATTGGACAATCAGGTTTTAAGAATTTTAGAAAACATTATAGCAGGCATGGGAGGATGTCCATAGGGTGCAATACTTAAACTTCCCTTGATGGCCATTGATTAGGTGCATCGACACTTGCCCTGTCACTTGCCCTGTCTGAGCCTCACTTATAATGTTGTTATTCTCCAGGACCCCAGCATCGACCACTCACACTTGAACCATAAGTTGCTTTTAGCACGTTGTTTGTAAAGGGTGGGGAGAAGCAAGACCCATCTCAATAGAAGGCTCCGGATGATCTTACCTTATAAGGCATGGATGGGCATGACACAATGAACCTGTTACAACACAATTGTGGATTTTCTTATTGATGTTTTTTGTTATGAGTTTTTGTTATGGATTTGTGTCCCAGAACTGAAGGTGAAAATGGACACCGTTTGGGGTCAGAAATCTGTACATTTCTGGACTTGTGGTGCATTCCATGAAAGGAAAAAAATGTATTTGGTAGGGATGGGTGTACTCACCTGCACTTGCCTCAGTGGGCACTCTCCCTGGTGTCACCCACTGGGTGGTGTGAGCTTCTTCTGAGGCTTGGCATGGGCCAGCGAGAGCTTGGCAGATGTACAAACGTGCTGAAATTGCGCACTTCCCATTCCTGCATCAATAGTGGGTGCCATAAACACAATGGGGGAAACTGCACAGGCAAGTGGCTACTGAGTACTCGGGCAGGTATCAGCACTTATGCCAGGAGCACTTGATTGGGGGGGAGGGCTGCCAGATTCCTGGACCCAGTCGGGTGCTCACAACATCCCTAGTATCCCTACGAAGAAGCAAGGGAGACAGGAGCAGGTAGAGACCATCAGAGCCTGCTTCAGTTGCACACACACTCAAATAGGGCTAATGGTCATCATGACCCTGTGGGGAAGAAGGAGGAGCTGTTGGTCTGTCCTTCCATTGAGAGATGAGAAGAGGGAGCAGGGACTTCCTACCAACTGCTTAATTCCTTTTTTGGTTCTCCCTCTTCCCTCCCCATCCCCCTTTCCTTGTTTTTCAGATCTTTTTTTAGAATGTCAGCCTGAAGGCATGGATTGTCTTCTTTTCTGATCAAGTGGAAGCCGCTCCGGGAGCCTTTTGGGCTGAGGTGCAGGATAAAAATACTCTAAATAAAGAAATGAATATTTAGCAATATGTGCACATTTGGAAAATAAATGTACAAAAACACTGTACACATTTCTAAAATGCATGCACAAATGCTTTAGTCAATGGACGTGCATCCATTAATGAGGCCATTTGTAAAATGTGTGCAACACACACACACACACACACACACACACACACACACACACACACATTTCCTTCCATTTAAAGGGAAATAATCCACATTGGCATGGAATGAAATGGACTTCGCAGTGGGAAAACGAAGAAGCCTGCAGTGTACCCACAGAGAAGGATGCACTGTGGTATGGACGGCACCATGATTTTCTTTTATTTTCTTTTTAGGACTACTGAAAATTTGTAAACTGTGCCATGACTGACTTAAATGTAGACAATTCATGCATCTGAAAGTCCTCTGAGATGGCAAAATTGGATGTGGTGATACTTTCCCACCTGCAAGAAATGAACTCAAGTCATCATTATCATCATTTTTTTAGAGTACACATAGTGAATAATTTATGCATATACCATCATTTAGACATGTATTGGCAAAACATTATTAAAATGTTGTTATTATTATTTAAAATCAAATATATAAATGTGACCACACCTGAAGTGTATTCCTTTGTCATGTTAAAAAACTACTCTCCTTTGAGATTTCCTACCTCAAAGCTCAAATTCCAAATCTTTGTAGCCATTAATCATGAAGCTGCCTTATTCTGAGCCAGCCATAGATCCATGCAGGCATGTACTAGAAGAAGCAGTCTAAGATCTCAGGCAGAAGAAGAAGTAGGAGAACCAGGGAAGCTCAAACTAACTGACTTTCTCTGAACTTTACTCCAAAGCTCAGTTTGACTTGTTGACATTTGTGACCTTTCCCCCCTGATTCATTTGAACAGGAAAAAAGTGTGTTTTGAATGGGGGGAAATGTGCATTTTGCCAAACTTTGCACTTCCCTCTTCTATTGACTAAAGTGTGAAAAATGCAAATTTTAAAAAGTGTGCAGTTCTTAATGTGTGCATTTTGTCAAAATGTGCATTTTGCAAACATGGACACCAATTCAGGAATTCATGAACATTTTTGGAGAACATACACTGCTGTTCACATTTGGAGTTGTGTAGAGGGCATTTTCGAGAAATTTGAGAATTGAAATAAAATTCTCATACTTCCCGTCTTTCCTATCCATACTTTCTAGAACCTTTTTAACTAGAGCTGCTAGGGACTGAACCTCGAAACATTTACATGTGAAAAGTGTGTACTCTTACCACTGAACCATGTTTGTTCTCCATATGAATTTCATAGCACAACTCAGGATTTATATGAGTCATCATTTGCAGTCGCTCACTATTGTATCTGATAATCACAAAGGTAGGCATTTCAGTGAAATTCCATGAGAATTAATTTATGTTGTGTGTCTAACAGAACTGTAAAGCCACAGCATTTTTGAATACCGAGTTCATAGTCCTTCTACAATAGGATTTTTTTTTCACGCTCCTTTACTTTTCCTTTAGTCCCCTTTGCCACAGGCATCAGCTACATTCTATGCTGCTGAAATCAAAGCCCTTTTTCACACACAATTTCTCTGTTGGGCTTTTGCAAACCATAAATTGCTGCTGTGTCACCCAGCTGACTGACAGCCATCCTATACTGAGATGCAAGATCCAGTTTTTAAAACTGGCAATACATTAACTCTGTGACGTCAGCAACTCCCAATTGATTTTGGTTGTAAATTAAATGCCTTGATGATAGTAATATGGTGATTTATCACTGGAGTCAGATGAGGTTTTTGGAAACCAAAGCATGCACGCAACAACTCCCCAACATCCCTAAGGGTCATGTATAGAGTGAGATCATTCCATAATTTTCAGGGAAGCCAAAGGACGAGATTTACCCAGCAGAGAGTTTCAAGGAAATGAAGTTTTGAAAGCAGGGGCCATCAATAATGTGTGAAGAAACAGCAAACTCCTGTAGCTAACTTGACTTCATATATTAAATATAATATAAGAGTAGCAACAACTGAAGCAGGGATTGTGATTTGTTTCAAAAATGACAGATAACATGGCTCAGGGCTGCTTGGAACACACATCCTCACCTCTGGAAGTCCTCCTTTCAAATTCTGGATGTATAGGAACTGGGCTGATCATGATAATTCAGTCATATGGAAAATGTCCAAATTCATCTGCACATGCCTGAAGGCACACTTATTTATGATCACTTTATTATACACCTTTCAGAATGGAGCTCTAGCATTAAGCTCATTCACACATTGAGTGAAAGTAGAAAGAAACTGAAAAATATTTATAAATGGCAAAGGACCTGTATTTGTGGATTTGTTCATTATATATTTAAACATTTGCATTTGTACTGGAGAATATCATCACCAAAAATACTTAAGATGGAGAATCTCCCTGCCTAGGCACTACATTCACCTTCAGAGGGCATCCTCTGTGTGTCCCAAGCAAATGAAGTGAGAAGGGTGGCTATTAAGAAGAAGGATTTTTCAAAATTCATGCAAACATAATATTAAATCATTAGCATACAAACATTTAAAATCCTTTTAAAGCACCTTTAAAAAACCAGTTGCAATAAAATACCAGGACCCTAACATTAGATTTCCAGAAAACACGAGCCACCATTTTTACACAAAATGGTGGCTTGCTAAGGTGATGGGCAGCCCTGGGCACTCACCAGGGTGTCCAGCAGCTCATGTGGTGTGGCAAGTGGATGCAGGCAATGGTGGCAGTTCAGCGAGTGCTCAGCGAAACTGGACGGAGCCGAGTCCATTCATCCCAAATGCCCAGTTCATAAGGCAAAGGCTGAATTATGGCAGGAGTGGATGTACAACACATTTCAGGTGTGCTGCTTCCAACACTCAAAGCACCAAACTAGCAGTATTTGAAATGTTCATTGGGCATAAGCACAACCTAGTTAAATTGAACTGTTATTCAGAGTCAATTACTGCTGATACCCCTTTTAAAGGTGGCGAAAAGAAATACCTGCAATTAGTCTTCTTTCTTTCCTGTATTTCTGTACAGGTATGGATAGATTTATCTAGTAATAAAACTGCCTGAAAGCGCATCCTGTTTCTTTTCTTAATCAGGCTCTAGCATTAAGTACAGCTGAATTGAGCATGCTCTTATAATAATGTAAATGAGCCCATATGACCTTGGAATTAAATTCCATGTTGTGTGACAAACTGCAAATGATCCGGCTATCCATTGCTTATACAGACTGACAGAAAATACACAGCAGGGAGTCGGTTTTGGTTGAAAAACTGTGTTAATATATACCTCTGTCTTCTGAGCCCCCCTCCCTCCTTTGGACATCTGTGCAATACAATCATATGTGACACAAATTAACATTGCTGGGAATTAAATTATGAAAGGCAGATCAACAATTGAACTAGCAGCAGCAAGTAAATGACATCTTATTAATATATGCCATAGGTGGTGCACTTACACACACACACACACACACACACACACACACACACACCAGTGTTCTTTGAGCTGAGTGCTGTAGGCAGATAATGAATTATTCTCCTATATGTGCGTATGAGGTAACTATGCCAGCAAGGGGGGGTGGTGTCTAATAAACAGGAAACAGGAATTATCAGAATGGTTGCAATTACCACACTGTAGTTTACTTGTGTGTATCAGCAGGTGCTCTGACATTCACTAAACTAAAAAGGAATCCCTCCCAACCCTAAATGTTGTGCACTGTGTCAGGACTTACGACATTATTCAAATGATGGTCTATGCTGAAATGCATAAGCTTCGGCTGCTGAAAGCACAAGTTGCAGTTGACATCTTTGATGTTCTCTCATTCATTTATACTTCTGCAGGGTGTGAGGAGGCTCTGTAATTGGCTCATCCAAACTGAATGAGGGATTTGTGCCAAGAGATCCGAAAATGGAAATATTCTTAACTTTCAGGGTAGGCTGAAAGGTTGCAAAGATGTTTCTAGCTGGCAGGAGTGGATTTGGGGGATTCAGGAGCCTCACATCTCCTGGGACTAGTGCCCTCTGTGTCTACTTAGGGGGGAATCCTATGTTGATAGTTGGCAGCCTCCAAAGTTGGGAGTATCCTAATGCAGGGTGGGTGGAGCATGGAGGTGATCCTTGCCTCTGTGCACTGGCCACTCTTCATTTTTGCTAGATGGATGATTTCACCCATCTAGCTACATCACTTCAGAGCAGGAAGGAAGGATGCTTAGGCAAGCATAGGAAGCCTGTGTAAGATAGCTTCCCTGGTCTCCTTCCCATCGTCTCCCAGGACTGCCCCCTTTCCACCCATCTCTGAGCATGGAGAGGAAGCCAGAATGGTTCTCTCCACACCAGCTACAAGAGGGAGGAGGTGGAGAGTGCTCTCTATGAGAGGAAGAAGTAGGCAGAGCCCAGTAAACCAAGCAATTCTATGGCCCTCAGACACTGGCTTGAGACCCAGGATTGTTTTCTTAATTGTGCTTTTAAAAATGATATTATTATTATTATTATTATTATTATTATTATTATTATTATTATTATTATTGAATGAAATGATTTTTTTAACAATACACTAAGGGAGCTACAACATTTTAATGCCATAATATGGTGCTATGCCAGTAGACTGCAGATTTCAGAAAGGGGGAGGGTCAATTCTTCCCTTCCTAGTCATATATCTCCCTAAATTTCATCCACCACACACACAGAGAGAGACAGAGAGAGAGAGAGAGAGAGTAGTTTGTTTGTTTGTTTTTAATTGCCATGGGGATTATTTGGGAACGAAGCATCTTGAAGGGAAGGATTCAACCTCCTTTTCCCAACACCATTGTCCTGGTAAATTTTGTACAAAATGCATTTGTTACAGCCACAATTTTGTGCAAATTGCAATTTCAGTGGTGGAGGGTGTGAGGAAGCAAGGGACAAAAGTACTTGGTTGCGCTGAAGGAAAGTAACTGTCATGTCTTTTGTAAACTGCCCAGAGAACTTCGGCTATGGGGCAGTATATTAAATAAATAAATAAATGTCTAACCCTACTGCCCCTCTCCAGAGCTTATCTCCTCAAAGCCAAATCCTACACACTTAGTGTGTAGCCCGGGGCTGCGGAAAAACCAGCCCAAAAGTGAATCCGGTTATCCCGGGTCAAGGGAGAGTTTAGCTCAGCCTGACCCTGGGATCCCCTGTGCGTCATCTGCATGCACAGGGGTGATCCTGGGTTTCAGCACGTGCTAAACCTTCATCTAGCAATGGCCTAAGTGAGACAGTTGTCCAACTAAGGAGAACAGGAAGCTCCTTCCCAAATGCCCATAACTTCAGAGAGCCTGGTGCAGAGGCAGGTTATGGCACAGTCCTAGTCGGACTGACTTTCTCACGCTTTCCACTCTGTGTGTTCTAGCTTCCGGCAGACCCTAGCATCAGCTAGCTTGTCAGGGCACTCTCCTCCGGAAGAAAGCTCACTTCCCACTAAGTGTGTAGGATTTGGCTTTGAGGAGATAAGCTCTGGAGAGGGGCAGTAGGGTTAGACATTTATTTATTTATTTATTTATTTAATATACTGCCCCATAGCCGAAGTTCTCTGGGCAGTTTACAAAAGACATGACAGTTACTTTCCTTCAGCGCAACCAAGTACTTTTGTCCCTTGCTTCCTCACACCCTCCACCACTGAAATTGCAATTTGCACAAAATTGTGGCTGTAACAAATGCATTTTGTACAAAATTTACCAGGACAATGGTGTTGGGAAAAGGAGGTTGAATCCTTCCCTTCAAGATGCTTCGTTCCCAAATAATCCCCATGGCAATTAAAAACAAACAAACAAACTACTCTCTCTCTCTCTCTGTCTCTGTCTCTCTCTGTGTGTGTGGTGGATGAAATTTAGGGAGATATATGACTAGGAAGGGAAGAATTGACCCTCCCCCTTTCTGAAATCTGCAGTCTACTGGCATAGCACCATATTATGGCATTAAAATGTTGTAGCTCCCTTAGTGTATTGTTAAAAAAATCATTTCATTCAATAATAATGAAACCTCTCCAGAGCTTATCTCCTCAAAGCCAAATCCTACACACTTAGTGGGAAGTGAGCTTTCTTCCGGAGGAGAGTGCCCTGACAAGCTAGCTGATGCTAGGGTCTGCCGGAAGCTAGAACACACAGAGTGGAAAGCGTGAGAAAGTCAGTCCGACTAGGACTGTGCCATAACCTGCCTCTGCACCAGGCTCTCTGAAGTTATGGGCATTTGGGAAGGAGCTTCCTGTTCTCCTTAGTTGGACAACTGTCTCACTTAGGCCATTGCTAGATGAAGGTTTAGCACGTGCTGAAACCCAGGATCACCCCTGTGCATGCAGATGACGCACAGGGGATCCCAGGGTCAGGCTGAGCTAAACTCTCCCTTGACCCGGGATAACCGGATTCACTTTTGGGCTGGTTTTTCCGCAGCCCCGGGCTAAGCCCGGGGGTGCGGAAAGTCTAGCAGGTTCCATGGCTTTTCCCGGCTACGTGGCGTACTCGCGAGTAAGTGAGCGAGTGGGGGGGGGGCGAACAGATGGGCGAACGGGGGGAGTGGACTGGGGGGCATCAGACATTGTGGGGGGGAATCGGGAGCAGGGGGAGCAGGGAACCTTTTTTTTTTTTTTAAGCCTTAACTTTTTGTTAGTGCGCTTCTGCGCACATGGCCCATTTATGGCCGATGCGACAGGGCTTTCTCTTACCCCGTCGCGTGTTATGTCTAGGTAAGGGCGACAGCCTGCACTAGCTGCAGCACGGCGTCACCCCTACTCCCCACCAGATTACCAGGTAGGTCTAGCAAGGCCCTTAGTTTGCATAGTTTTGCCTAGGAGGAAGTTTCCAAGAGATTAGACTCTCTTCAGGTAGAAGAGACTTTGCTGCTTAATAAAAGCTTTGTGGATTACCTAGCAAGCCTCATCATTTGTCTCCCATTGAAAGCAGGAGCTTTCTGAGAAACATGACAGTAACCCCCATATAGCCCATGCTAGTCCAACAACACACAACATGTGGGTCGGAATGGAGATCTGCCTTCTGCGAGAGGAAGAATTCTGCTTGTGGAAGGTCCAGACTTTGGTGCATCCCCCTCTCTCCCACCACAGGGTCACCTGATTATCTGTGTAGTATTTTCAGGGTGATGGAGGTGCTGCCATGGGAAGGAGAGGGCAAGGAAGTCCACTTCCATCAGCGCAGTGGATCCAGTGTAAATCTGGATCCAAACTGAGGTGTGTGATGCATGCACACAACATGTACCAAACTAGCTGCCCCTAACTCCTGATCAGTGATTTGATTCAATTTTTCTCCTTTATCACATTATATCATACACTGGATTTATTAGTCAGAAATAGTGCAAGACAATCAAATTAGGTCCAGGATGCTCCAGCTGTCAGAAAACCAACCAGCTGTGATTGATTAATAGCAGAATCCATCTACTAGTGACGGGAAAACACCCCTCGCCCAACTGCAGTTGTTTAATATGTTTCTGTCAGCAAAACCTGCTCAGCTGACAATCTTTATGGAACAGCCATCTGTTTCCAAGGATTAAAAATACTTTATCAAAATATTTATGACACGTTTCTCCTGAAAGATGATATCTTCTCCTTTTCGATAGATTAATGTCTATGGGGTAACTGCAAAAGCTAAGTATACACAGGGAAAATAAAGTATAAGATTTATCTAATTCAACAGCAAGTGACATAGCCCGTAGCCCAAGTCCATTTATAACTGTCATTGAGGATATTAAACTAACATCAACACAACCGGAGCTGCTGTCATTTTAATGACAGATTTAAAGATCACATTAAATAAAAAAAGTAGAATTTAAAATGGTTAATTTGAGATTGCAACTTCCCCATCCCCAATCCCTCTGATGTCACAACACATCGTTGGTCTTTCTTGAGTACAAAGAAATGTCCAAATTGTTTAAAGGAGAAGTAGAGGCCAATGGAACAACCTCAGCTATTCAGAACAGGTATTTGTTATACTATTATTTTAGAAGTTACATATTATATTTTCAGTTGTGGAATTATAAATCCAGCCTAGAAATCCTTGCACTGATGGACCTGTAATACCTAACATTTTGGTGTGTGCTTATCTCATATAGAAGAAAATATCCCAAGATTATCTAAAACTTAGCAATAATTCATTGCATATTTTTGACCAATCAGATCTATGGAAATTTAAGTCTAGGCAGATTTTCCTTAAACTGAAGAATTATTGGCAGCTCAGTTTTTGGGATTGCACCATTTTGCTGAGCCACTGAGTAATTGTTCAGATGGGGTTATGACAGTTCACCATGTTCAAGCCTTCATGGATCAATATGAATTTTTCTTGTCAGACCAACTCTTTCACGCAACTTTCTGGATTTGCAGTTGATAGTGTGTTCATCAACTGCTGTGGGATCCTTCACCTTCCAGAAGAACTCAACATTCTGTTGGGACTTATAGGCTGTTGAAGAAGATTTATAAAATCTGGAACTAGATTGCCAGGAATTTTGCCTGTGATGAAATTTCCAATGCAAATATGGAGGTTGCTGCTCAAGAAAAGTATTGAAAGAACTTCAAGGGCGGTATAAAGAGTTTTGAAAAGGCTAAAAACATTTCCCTGGGTGATTCCATACAACCCCAAATTGCAACAATCACACATACACCCACACCCACACACCCATTATACTACTGACTGGGAAATCAGCGATAGGAAAAAAAATTTCTACTTAATGACATTTTAGTGCTTCTGACAAGACCAGAAAGATCATTGCAACTAATTCCCAGCAGCATTTTGATCATGTTTAGGCAATCTAGTGGCCTTCAGATGTTTTGAATTACAACTTTCATCAGGCCCCAACAGTTGTCACTACTGTTATAAACCATTTTAAAGCAGTAGTGTAGATCCTGCATCCATGCCAAGATGGCCACAATTGTGCACTTTCACAGTTCTGGATGCAACACCAAAATCTCTACTCTCATCCTTGTTTACAGTGTTGAGAAGGCAGATTGGAGGTTTTGTATATATTTGGTGGCTCGATAAGATGCCTATATATAGATATGGGGTTCAGAGGAGAAATAAAGCCCTATGAAGAGAGTCTGAAAGAACTGGGCATGTTTAGCCTGGAGAAGAGAAGATTGAGGGAAGACATGATAGCACTCTTTAAATACTTGAAAAGTTGTCACACAGAGGAGGGCCAGGATCTCTTCTCGATCCTCCCAGAGTTCAGGACATGGAATAATAGGCTCAAGATACAGGAAGCCGGATTCCATCTGGACATCAGGAAAAACTTCCTGACTGTAAGAGCAGTACAATGATGGAACCAATTTCCTAGGGAGATAATGGGCTCTCCCACACTAGAGGCCTTCAAGAGGCAGCTGGACAGCCATTTGTCAGGTATGCTTTAATGTGGATTCCTGCACTGAGCAGAGGGTTGGACTTGATGGCTAACTCTAGTATTCTAAGAAAAATCCAGAAAATCCAGTTGGTGTGGGGGGAAAGGGTGTAAATTTCTGGATACTACAACTAGTTCTTCTGCAACAAGGAGTGCAAAAATACAGTACCCTCTTTCTTATAGTAATTAATCCTGTTTTCAGAGCATATTCACAAGAAGAAGCATTAGGCTATTGATTCTTGACTAGCCCAATGATACACAGGGGCATGTCTTGAGATGTTTGGCCAAACAAATAAATCTTGATATGTTAGGCCAATCATCATATAAACCCAAAGAAAATTGATATTTATCAGAATCTGCAAAGTGCAACAGTCAGGTTGGGGAACAGGTTTGGTTTTTTTGTCGTCTTCCCTTACTTTTTCTAATAAATGAAATGTAGTGTTACTTTGGGGGCAGTTATTCTCCTTGTAAAATCCTTTGACATCTCTTGAGAAGGCAGCTGTTTGTTGAATTCCCTGGAATGTTTTTATCATCTTGTATGACAAATCAATTAAATACAAGGAAATCCCACTGGCAAAGCCAGGAGCATAAAAAGTGCCTTAAGAGAAGCATACAATTAATTTTGCCCATTGATTGCTTGACTTCTGCCATGGTGGGCTGACACAGGGGTATTCTTTGGAGTAGAGCTTATAGATTAATCAATACATTTTAAAAGTGTTATTCTAAGGTCAGTATATTCATTTACAATTTAGTGCTTTCACTTTTTTACGATCAGAGGTGGTGTCAGAGAGATGAAGTTACGGCGATTCCTCTGTGACTCTGTTAACTTAATCAGAGATACAACGGGAACGAATTTTATCCCAAAGGAAAGATATATTTAGTAATGTGCTAAAGATGCGGCAGCTGAGATTTTCAAGGGAGCACAAGTGTCAAGGATTAGGTAATGCAGTGTTCCTATACTACTTTTGACATTTCAGTTAAATGCAATATCAAAACTGAACTTCATTTGTCTTTAGAGACTTTCAGATTGGCTGTTTGCACCCCATTCCTCTCTATGCAAGACCCCAGTTCCCAAGATTCAATTATATTCTAATGTGGTTAAAGCCCTTTTCAGGCATGGGAGGAAAGGAGAGAGTGCCAGTATCTGCTGGCCCCATCCCGTCCATTGCATCCCCTTTGCCACATTGGAGGGCAAAGGTTTAAAGTAGGAATCCTGTTCTAACCTATGGGTAGGGTAACAAGTGATTGTGTAGAGGTCTGAAATGCTCAGGCAGCCTACAAACATTGAGCAGGAGCTCCGTGGCAAACCTTCAGCCTCCAATATGTAGTGGAGCCAAGCGTCATGGATATGACAGAGGAAGTGGAGTCGGCAATCGTACCCCCATTGTCCACTCATTTAATTCTAATTGGGTCTAGAAGTTGTGAGCAGAGAGTGGAATACCAGAAATAAAACACAGACACCAGAGCTTTGGGTAAAATTAGGGCCTCTTTACTTATTCATGGATATGCTACCCTTCCATGGGTCTGAGCGTGAATGTGCGGGAATCAATTTGTTTATCTGCAGCCTCTAGCCTGCCCCCTCAGGGTGAGCCACTCCTCAGGGTGAGCCACTCCCTTTCCAGCACACTTGAGTGTTTGGTGAGATGGACCCGCGTCATCCCCATTCTGTCTGCATAGTCGAGTAGATGAGACGAGAAGGTCCCCAAAGGCAAACTATATCCTGACATGAAAGCTGCAAAGCCCTCGAGGAGCAGGACCTCTGACTTGCCCTTCACCATAAAGGTGCCAGAGTGCTCACTGTCCCTACTCTTACTTCCCCAATTCCCACACAACCCTGCCTTTAAAGATTAACTTATTTATCCTCCATTTCTAAGAATCAATCCAGTATGGAGTAGGCAAAAACCTGAGCATCACTAGATGACAGGGAAAATTCCTACTCAGCCCCTCAAAAACAAGGCGACTAGTTTTAATTCCTATACTAGAATATAGGGAGGGATGGTGGGGCCAAAATCGAAAGAGGCCATTTAAATGCCTGGGGCAAGCTTTATACCTTTGCTTGCCTGCCGGCTCATGAGGCAGTCCATGTGCCTGGCACCTGGGCTGTCTTTCGTTTTCCTTCCTGACGCCACTCTGTCGCAACAGGCGAAAACCACCCCCACCCCCCGACCATGCTGGATGGGTGTGGATCGATTATCTGAACATGGCTTAAGAGAATCCAGAATGGACATACAGGATATCAAATAGGAGACTGAACATGTGGAGTTTGAAGGAGTGGCATGGCCAGCAGTTGTGTCTCAGGGCACACTATTGCTGTTTTCCCTCTCTATGAGTTCAGGGAGACCCTCATGTACACATGCGGGGTAAGGAATGACTGAACAAACCTTAAGAATCTTAAGAGGTGGAGAAATGACAGTAAGTGGTTTAGCTCCACACACAATGGGTCTCTTGACTTTATTTCATTATGTTAATGGCTACTATTTACTGCTGTGTGTGTGGAAGGGGAATAACATGCTCCACTTAAGGACACTGTATTGTGGTGAGCCCAGTGGTTGGTGACCTAGCCATTATTGTGTGGGGCAGCATCTAACTGTGTCTCTGGATGAAAGGAACAAACCAGAGACATCAATTTAAATGGGTTATTAAATTGGCCACAACTTTATTGATTTTAATAGGATTGGTGCAGGTTTAGGTCATGGATCCTGCCATCGGGTAGCCCAACTTCTGTCTGATTTCCGTTCTTGCCCCACCTGCCAGGAACGTTAGTGGTGGATGGAAGGAAGGGGCTGCTAACGTGGACCCCTTCCCCACACCTGGATATGGCACACTTACAGCTACTGTGCTGGCCTGGTCTTGGTGCCACACCTACCCAGATCCCTTAAGGGGATCCCACCATGGGGAAACGGGCAGCCCGGTCCTGCTCTCCCTCCCAAACTGACCAAGCCCAGTGCTTATCATGATCCACAAAGTTGTGATATAAACAATACAATTCCACCAAGACAGCACATGGACTAATCTTGCAATGAGGAAGGTGAAAGCCCTGCACCCTTCCTTGCCAATTAGAAGGCAGGTAAAATCCCTTCCCAGCCCTATTAATTGACTTCTGTCCACTGCAAGAGCTATTACCAGGTGTGGGTGGGTGGAGAAGTTGGCAATGGCAATGGCGCCAGCTGACCCATGAGGCTCCGCTCTTCTGTGCACCAGGCAGACTAAGGCGGGAACCACCCACAGCTGCTCCATTCAGTTGTCTCCTCATGACCCCACCCCAGCTGAGCCAATCAACCTTTTGATTGGCTCAGTGCTATCAGGCTGTAGAGAGGTACCACTGCTGCTGCTGCACAGACTCCCACCAGCTCCCTTTTTTCCCGTCACCGGACCTGTGCACGCCACAATGGCGGCTCTCTGGTAACAAGGAAACTCAAATTGATAAAGAGCCCTGAGGAAAATGATATGCTTTTGTTGGCTCAAAAAACAACAACACACATATACCAGAAGGCCTTGCAGTACCCAAGCCCTCCCTGTATATACACATACCATGATGATGACCATTTTGTTAGTAGTTCATAAGAGACAATGAACTATTTTCTTCTGGTTAGTAATATGAGAATAATATTATATATATATATAAAAACAAGTTTGCAAGCTTCATCATTTAAACATATCAGTCAGCTCAAATGACTTCATATTCACATGCTCAGAGTGTGCCCTGTAAAAACTGATCAAAGTAAATCTAAAGTGCATATAAAATAGTCTGTAATCTCTCATCGTTGTACACTACTAATGATCTTGATAACTGGTTAATTTCACCAAAATATTTGATGCACTGAGTTAGGCCACTACATGCTATTACTATCACTGCACAATATGTTTTCAATTTCTTACCATCTAAGATTTTGATTTACATTTGTAGTAGAAAGTATCCTTATTGTTCTGATAGGGACATCTTCCTGATGAGGCAATTCATGTCAGGTAGCTAATTCTGGCTGGAGTAAAGGAACACAACTGGGTTGTTAATTAAGATGAGAAACACAATTTCATAGGCTTTCAGTACGTGACGTGATGAGTACTCATGACTGAGGAAAGCAGATAAGGAATTGCTTTAGTTATATGGACATAGAGGGTGGATTTATGATAACATTTTATCTGCAATTAGAGACTAATTATGGTCTAAAGAGATTACATGAAACCATTACAAGATTTTATCAGCAGCTGTTAAAAAATGGTTAAAATTTGTTTCATATATAACACTAATTCTACTTTTGATTTAAATCTGCAATATAAGCCAGTATATTGAAAATCGTTTGAGTATTGCAGTGTGGAAGACTTGCCATTAACAACAACAGAACCAATTAAAACAAGTTGAATGGCCTTTTGAGTGATTTTCTACTTAGAAAAACATACACCATGACAAACTGCTATCATACCAAACCATTTGGTAGCAAAAATAATACTGCAAAAAGCAAGTATGAGTAATTCCCATGCATCTTGCATGTCTTGCAAAACTAAAAAAGGCTGCTTCATTCATTAGTAGTAGTAGTAAGCTAGTAGTAGTAGTAAAGATGAGTCAAGTCTGGGCAGAGATTGTTCAGAACAAATTATGCCTACTTTATACCATACAGCTAGCTAGATGATTTGACATATAAGCCAGTGTTAAGAAACGTATGTAAGATTTGACTCTTGCTCTTAGGAGTGTAGCCTTGGGGCATAGCTAGACCAGCCAATATCCCAAGGATCACTCTGGGATCATCCCTGTGCATCCACATGACGTACAGGCCATCCTGGGAGCAGGGAAGGGATATCCCTCTGAGGGTGTGTGGCTATGACTATCATGAAGGGACCTTCTGAATTTGCCAGTACACTACAGCTTGCTCTTAAAAATACTGTATACTTTATCATCCCATCTCACATCAGTTAGAATATTTTTCTTCTGTACCTTTAACACAGTTGTATAGAGAAGGGAATTTAAGCAGGTGTCAATTGTATGCATGAAGCACCTGGTGAAATTCCCTCTTCATCACAACAGCTAAAGCAGCTGGGGCCCTGCCCTCTTTTGTATCTGGTCAAGAGAGGGCAGGGCTCCTGGAGCTTTAACTGTTGTGATGAAGAGGGAATTTCACCAGGTGCTACATACATTCAAATGACAGCTGCTGAAATTCCCTTCTCTATACCACTGTTAAAGATACAGGAGACCTGTCTTCCTTTTCATATGGTCACCCTAGTATTTTTACTTGCTGGAGGTGGGACTGGAATTACCCTTCCCAGAATCCTGGGTGCTGAACTGATGCATGCCATTTCTGCTGGAAAAAAAGCTCTTTGAACCCTTAAAGGGTCTACTACCTGGAAGAAAAGTTCTGTGTTAACATTAATTTCTCAGTGGAGATTCTGGGAGTGGTGGTCCCAGTTCCTACCTCCAAGAAGAAAACATCATCCATGTGCCCCAAGGTGAGTTTCAAGGCACTGGGACAGGAGAAGGAAGAGCTGGCAGCCACAGCTCACAGGCCCCGCTTGTCCTGTTTGCTTCTATTCTGCTTGCAAGAATCCAACTAAGGGTGCAGATAGGTGAGTTCCCTTTATTTAAATGCTTGTGACATTTCCCCATATTTTATACTTTAATATACATTTTTCCTTTTTCCTGATCTACTGCAAAAGGAATGCTATGGGAGCGAAGAATAACAGGTGTGTGATAAACTATAAATAATTACTACGATCTAGCAAGAGATCCTGCTAAAGAACCCTTGCCAAGAAGAACAATTGATTTTTATGTTCTGAGTTTAATGACAGTAAGATTTATTAAAGAATCAGATAGCACCATTTATAAACGTAGAAGTGTGGCTGCACTATGAAAGCAGAAATTTATGTTGTGAATGACACTGAAAATACATGGAACTATGATAGAATTGCTCAGGTTTGGGGATGGGTTCCTCTACCTTTCATAGAACTATGAACACATAAATTGAGTGTAGATCATGCTAGATATGTCATCCCCCTCCCAAAAAAATAGGAGTGCTTATACTCTACCAGCTAGGGTGACCATATGAAAAGGAGGACAGGGCTCCTGTATCTTTAACAGTTGTATTGAAAAGGGAATTTCAGCAGGTGTCATTTGTACATATGGAGAACCTGGTGAAATTTCCTCTTCATCACAACAGTTAAAGCTGCAGGTGCCCTGCCCTCTTTTAAATCTGGTCACTCTAGTATAGCTCCTGCACTTTAACTGTTGTGATGAAGAGGGAATTTCACCAGGTTCTCCATATATACAAATGACACCTGCTGAAATTCCCTTTTCTATGCAACTGTCAAAGATACAGGAGCTCTGTCCTCCTTTTCATATGGTCACCCTACTATCAGCAGATACAGAGCTCAGGTCCCCCTCCATTTTTCTTAGCACCCCCACATTTTTCTGCAGGTGAACTTTTTTTTGAGAAGGGGTTTCTTCTGGGCACATCAAAGGCTGTCACAAACATAAAGCCAATCCATATGCTATCAGAGTGGGATGGTAGGCAACTAGACATTCAGCTACCTAGGCATCCATGTAAGAGTATGAGGCCTGTGCTATTTTAATAGACCCAGAAAGTTTATTTATTTAAAACTTTTGTATCCAACCCTATATCACTAGGATTATTCCACAGTTGTTGTGGAGCATTGTAATCTGGATTAATAAACTGATTGGTGGAAGTGGTGATGGCAGGGGTTGGTTGGTTTGCCCTGCTTTGCAATGTGTTATTAGATTAGAATACCTCCAGTTCCTTCCAGCTATCTGATGCTATAACATATGCATGCATTTGCACCTGTAACATGGAGCAGTGGGAGAGGAAGAATCATTCAAAAACAGAGCATTGGGTTTAAAATGGCTACAGGATCATTGGTTATAGTTTCCACAGTTTGACACGGCAAGAGACAAGGGTCTATACAATGGGCAGCCCAACTGCTAACCAATGAAGCCATGGTGGGGAGTGTTAACAGGAGGAATGTGAGATGAGTGTGAGCTAATACTATGGGAAATGATCACAAACCTGAAATTATTGTAGGCATGCCAGCTAAGTGGGCCCTTTAAGCGATATCACAGAGCCCTTAAGGGATTCCCCCCTGAGTAACAACAAGTCTATTTCCACTTACCCTGGATCATGTCAAATGCTCCAATGCCTTCTGGAACATTGTGGTGATACAATAGAGCATGGATAAGTCATGTGTGGCCCTCTGGATATTTTGGCTTACAATTCCCATCAGTCCTAGCCAGCATAGCCAATGATGAGGGGTTATAGGCTAAAACATCTGGAAGTCCACAAGTCACCCAACCCCCAGCTGTAGAGAGACATAATTAAACAAACCACAAAGAACATTGCTATGAGGAAGGCAAAAACTCCTGTTTTTTCAGCAAGTCACGTATTGCAGATAAAAATTTGGTGATGGTAATGCCAAAGGCTGGCCCAGGATCCTAATTTCATCATAGCTATGGCCTTTTCTACACCAGCCTGAAAATGCAGGCTAGTCACGGCCGATTCCCTGTGCATCCAAATGATGCACAGTGACTCCTGGGAGGAAAGAGGGATGAGAACGGGTTTTCCCAGGGATAAGTACTCCCTCTGAAAATCCAGTTCTTCCCACGGTCTCAGGATCATCCCGAGACCGCAGGAAGTGTGGCCGCCTGTCCCACCTTCTTCCCCCTCCCCGTGAGTAGTGAGGAGCAGTAGAGGGAAGGAACCAGGCTGGGAGGAATAGGGGGTGGGGGGAGTGGGGTCAGGGCTTCTTCTTTTTACTTACATTTGAGTTGTGTGCTCAGCTCCTTTAAAAGAAAAATGGCGGGTGCGACACTCTTCTTCCTCCCGGGATGTCGTGCCCACATATGGACTAAGGGGAGGATCTCACTATCAGGATCTTGCAACATCCTCCCCCCTCCTTCCCTCTGCACGGGGCTGGTGTAGAAAGGGCCTCTTTCAGCAAATAGATGACACACCATAATTTATTGTGTTCCAGGAGCTTATGCACACACAACACCCTCCAGTCTTAAAATGGGACAATCTTGGCCACCATACCTGTTCCGTTGGAAATATCTGCTGTTTTCTGTGTAAGATGGTTCAAACATCCGACTTTTTTCATTGGATTAATTCTCCATTTGCAACCATGAAAGGACAACTGTTATTAATGGACACATACAGCTGTTCATCCAGACAGATTTATACATCACACCTATCATATTGCAAGTGTGTCCTCAATAATCTAAGTAATTATATAACATCCTCTGAAGCTGAATAACGCTATGCCTGTAATTCTAATAAATTACTCACATTCTATTATGAAGGCTATAAGCCCATGGACACTATTTACACAATCAAGAAACATGGCTGGGAAATGTAATTTACCTGAGGCACACTATGAGAACTGAATTGAGGTTTCACTGGCCCATGGTGCTGCATATCATATTTACAGATATATTAAAAATCGACAAAATGTTGACTGATAAAGAATCACTTGTCTCTCCTGGGACAAGCAATTGGCCTAGCAATAGTAGAAATGAATCGGCAGCTTATATCTTTCTTTACCTTCCCTTTTTATCTGCTTAGAAAAACAAGGACCAGTTGTGTGAACAATAAAAACCAATTACTGAGGATACAGCCGCGTAATTCTATTGTACGTTTATTTGCCTATCCCCAAAGATGTTAAAAGCTTTTCTCTGGAGCGATGTGATTTATTCTCTACATCACACATAGGCAGGCAAAGTCTGGCCTTACAAGTCAGTATGCCTATCGTAAGAGAAACCTTCAGGCAATTTTAGTTCCCCCCTCACCCTTCCCCCACCACAAAAGGCCTACTGGATGTACAGACGAGAACAGTCCTATTATGTCAATTTTCTCTGAATTGCTTTGCAAAATCTTGTCAGGGATGGATAGTAAAAATAAACTCTGGGGTCTAAGAACAAGCAGCAAAGTCATATAACTGCTATATCTTCCAAGCTTCCCCAATTTCAGCAAAAGCATTCTCACTTTTGACAACCTTTCTAGGAGGAATGGAGTTCATTGTTATGGTGTGTGGCCTTATTGCTGGTCACAGTCAGACAAACGAGGGCTTTGAATTTTTCAAGCCATGTTGTTGTTGTTGTTACAATACTATTCCCAAATAGGGGCTTACAGGGCACTTACTTGCTCTAGTGAAAAGTGTCACTACAGTGCTATATCATACCTACACTGTCATGAAAAGTAGTCAGGACAGGTGTCTGTTTTTCCCCAAATGATGATAATACTTGTTTTTTTAATTTTTAATTTAATTTTATTTATTATTTATTTAAAACATTTATATCCCTCCCTATATCATTAAGATCTCAGAGCGGTGTACAGATAAAAGCATACAATATAAAACAAGAAATATGCACAGTTAAAAATGTAGTTTTGTTAGCTTGTGATCATGCTTAGTCGTGTGATATGTAACATAGGAAGCCGGTATTTTTTTAAAAAAACCCTCAAATGATAGGAAACCTGCCAGAAAAATTATGTGTATAAGTCTGTTCCTAATTTGAGGGGGTGATTGGATCTGAAATGGGCTGACCCTATTTTGGTCTCTCAATACACTTTTGTATTTGTGGAGTATCAATGGCCTTTGCAAAGGGATGGGGCAGAATTCCACCACAGGGAAAGGCTTCAGCAGACTGGAGGCCTCAAATGTGCCCAAACTAGCATAAGCAAGGAATATTGTATGGCTCATACTAGGCTTTGAATTGTCTTTCCCAAGATGGTCAGCAGCATGCCAAAGGCTTAGCCACACCAAGCCCAGTGGCACATGTCTAAACTGGTTTGCGGAATACATCTCAATGATGCAGCCCAATGAGTCAACCCTGGAGTGGGCTGGGATGGAATTGATTCTGACTAAAGGAATTCAGAGCAGACACTACTGGTTCCACTCATCTGCACCGAGACTGCAGCCTACACGACAGTAATTGGTCCCTCCTCGCCTGCCCTCCCCCACCTTCCCTTTACCCCCTGATATGACTCTGGGTGTTATGTTGCTATTTGAATATTCATGAGTTAATCATAAGCATCTAAAGTATAATTATACAATCACAAGTATATAAATCATGAATAAATAATTTTCTGGGACTGAAGCAATCAATCTAATCAGTCTAGACATCTTTATATACTGTGTAAACCCCACCAATGCTGCTACTTTTTAAATACACACCTGATACAGCAGCATTTTTCAGAGATTAACTCTAGAATACCACTCCAACATTACTTTCCAAGTCCCTCACTATATTAACTTCAGGCTTGTTTAGTTTTAGACAGAGTTTGGGCTCTTGGACAGTATAGAAATGTGATAAATAAAACCTGAATGGACTTTTTTTTCTGGGAAATGGAAAAAGGGATATACATAATACAGAGAGCCTAGTATAAATTCATAGCTATTGTTGCCACCAAACTAAGGGCCACATCATCACCATAGTCATGGAAGGCCACTTTTATCGTTAATTGGCCATAATGAACAGAACAATAGGGGGGACATTTTTTTAATCAACTTATTTAGGGACTTTAGTTTTGTGGAGCATCTGGAATGGATGATGTGTACATGAAATGGAGAAATGACTACATGACTAAACTCCTTTTGCAGGCTACTATGGACACAACAGTGAAAAAAGAGATGATACATAAGCTTGGGGTAACAAGGGCCACAACTTATATTAACTATTTATTTATTTATTTATTTATTTATTACATTTTTATACCACCCAATAGCTGAAGCTCTCTGGGCGGTTCACAAAAATGTAATAAATAAAAAAAATGTAATAAATAAATGATATTAACTATGAAAAACTGGGTTTGCCACAATGCCATGTTCCTTCCTAAATGCTGCAAATACTCCTTTATGGAAGGGATCTTGATATTTGGATGAGCTCCACCAAGGTTCTGAACTGGAAGGAGTTATGTTAGTTATCCCATCTTTATATGTCCCTGAGAGAGGCCTCAGCTCAATTCACTCATGCACACACACACACACACACACACACACACACACACACACACACCATGGTGTGTGTTGACTGTGATCTATAGCTGGGAAATCAGATTTTTAGTTTATATAGCTGGCCAATGCCTCCTTCCCACTACATGAGACTGTATGGCAAGCCATTGCTGCTTGGCATTGCCTCTTCCAACATAGGGCTATATGAGAAATTTGTTTCAGTTTGATTTTGATCAGAATTTACCCGACTCACACCTTCTGGACAAAACAGACTTGGAAGCAATCTGCAGTCGAAGTCCATACATTTCTAAGCATGCAATGTGATTTGCAGTCCAAAAAAATGCATTTGACAGCATATGTACATTTGAAAAATGCATGCTTGTGAAAAATGCTCACAAATAGCAGGAGAATGGGTTTATTTCAAAGATGAGCACAAGATTTGGAAAAATACAGATGGAAATACACATGGATTTTTAGGCAATAAAAACCACAAAAATCCACAAAGTTTGCAATCTGATACAAACTTGCGTTGGAACAAACTTCAAGGAAGAATTCAGAGAACTTTGGTGAACTTGCGTTTCACACATCTGTCTTCTCCCAGCTGTCTACAACTTCACCAAACAAGAGTGGTTGGCACAGGAGCAGCATTCTTTGCATTGCTGCTACCAAGAACACACCGGTAATGTACACTTCATCAAGAACCTTTTGCAGCAGTTGTAGCAAAATGTCACAGTCAAGTGTCACACTGGTCACCATTGTTACCTGGAGGTACACTTGAACTCATCAAATGCCTATATAATTCCTGTTGATATTTCAAGGCCTGCTCCAAAGAGTTCTCAATAAGGTGAGGGACTATTGGGTCTTACATGGTTCATCACTACAGAGACGTATAAGGCCTAATCTACCCCAAGCAGGATATAGCGGTATGAAAGTGGTATGAAAGTGGTATATATGAATGGTCCCCAAGAGTTGTCAGTGCGCTTCAATACTGCAATAAAGCAGTAGTGTGGCTCCTGCCTTTTATATACTGCTTTCATACCACTTTCATAGTGCAATATCCTACTTGGTGTAGATTAGGCCAAAGACGCTTGATGCAATTAGCCTCTCATGACCAATTAATTGTTTCAGAAGCATGCCACTGGAAATGTTTCTAGTAATTTGACCGTCATTCCATCTTTAAAATTAAATCTCTCATTTCTTGTTTTAAAAAAATGATTACATACAACAAAACTAAATCAAAACGACTCACAGTTCTTGTAACTGTTCTTGATTTTCAACATTGAGTAGGACTGCAGCTGGCAATGGGCAGGGCCAGAGCCATTCTATGCACAGACAGACAACACAAACACACATTTTCTGCCTTGAGATCATCACCACCAAAACTCTTCCTCCCTCTCTCTCTTTCTCTTTTTCATAAGGGTGCTGATTATCTTAACTTAAAACCATCAGTATCCCAGACACACACCCCTCTATTTCTCACACAGAGGCCCTTTCTACACCTAAGGATTATCCCAGGAAAACGGAGGGATCGTCCCTGCCTGCTCCCAGGATCCCCTGTGTGTCATTTGCATGCACAGGGATGATCCCGGGGGGGAAAGGCAGGTGTAGAAACGGCCACACACAGAGCCAGAGCAATTCCACAATATTTTGCTCTCTTTCTCTCTCACACACAAATACCCATACCCACACACACATGCCATCACTCTCTTCTTGCTCAGCCAGTTCACTGGGTGGAGAAAAAGAGCTAGGATAAATCACATGATCAATCCAGGAAGAACAAAGAACAACTACAATCAGTAAAAATGTGAATAAATATTTGTACAATCTAAGCATACAAAACTAGTAAATATTTCATGCAATTCAACATGAACATAAAGTGTGTTGTTATTGCAAGGATATTAGTATTATTCATCTGCAAAGCTTTGAGGAAAGTGGTGTACTTTATGCTCATTTAATTTTAACCTATATTCTTAAATTGGATTGAAAATACAAATAGTTAAAAGCCCTTTGTTGCAATGCATATTACCTTTCTCTCACAAGCCTGGCATTGTTTTTGGCTTCTATTCCCAAAGATGTTATCAGCATTGTTCTTAAATATATCTTGAAGTGCTCCAAACTGAATTCTCAGAAACAAGTTTTGATATATCAAAGTCTGGAAAATACTTTCCTAGAAACGGGTATAAATATCTCTTTGCTCATATTCATCCCACTGCTCTAATTACTTACTCGAAATCACCCTCAAGATTTTCTGTTCCTCCCTGGTGTTTGTACACGTCAAATGCTTGTAGAAAATTCTCAAGTGTCTCCTTAATAACATTTATCTATACTTAGTCATTGCTAAACTAGTTGGCATAATATTTAGCTCTCCTAATCTCTCTCTCTCTCTCTCTTCTCTCTCTTAATCTCTCTTTTTGGGCAAGTGGGTCATAATATTATGGAAGCACAAACTTACACAGTTCTAGCAGTATTGTACAGTAGCACAGTTCCCCCCTAACTTCAGCCATTGCTTTATACCATCAGGCCATCTATAGGAATTTTGAACCATACTCTACATTATAAATATGTTCACATAGGCTTATGAAAGACAACATATTCTTATGACAATAGAACACTTGCTAAGATTGTAAGCCTATGCGGCAGGGTCTTGCTATTTACTGTTTTACTCTGTACAGCACCATGTACATTGATGGTGCTATATAAATAAATAATAATAATAATAATAAATTCAACACAAGCAACATCATTCTGTAACAACTTGTTCCAACAAGTGTCTACAGAGGCAGGATATATTTAACACATGTCTGATACCTGGTTAAAATAGGATCAATCCAGAACCATATGAATCAACCCACAATGGAACTATATTTCTGTGTATACAGTTGCTGATAATCCTTTCTGGCTGAGTCAATATCAGCGTGGTTAGTTTGGAAGGGAAAGTCTCCCCCCACCTTTTTTAAAAATGAAAACCACTATTATCAAACTCATCAAATATATATCACCACAAATAGTAATAATGTTTAAATTATAACAGTTAAGATATAACAAACTGACAAAAAAGTAATGTTAAATATGATGGGTTGTATCCAGAGGGGTTTTTTTCCCCACTGCCAGAAATATCCCTAAGTGGACTTCTGCTCCAAAGAAAAACCTGCCGGCAGAAAGAAGGAGGTGCCAATTTTTGACAATTCCCTCCTCCCTCTCCTGTTCCTGGTGCTCCTTCCCCCACTGTTCTGGAGGGTTGCCCAAGAATAAAGGGGACTGGATGGAGAAGGGGGTTTGGTGGAGATTATCCAGGAAAATGTCACTGCATCAAAAACTTACCACTACTGGGAACAGCCCTTCCAACATTGGAAACTTTTGCTGGATCAATCCTTACCTATGTTATCTGTTTGCAGAGTATTATACCACTCTGTTTTCCACATCAATCAGACAATTCCACTACTTTATATACAATTTGACTTGTCTAAGAGTAATTCATAACACTTACTTCAGTATTTCTGCAAGGAAATACATCTGTGCCAAGAGTTCTGTGTCATTGAACAATATAATAATAATAATAATAATAATAATAATAATAATAATAATAACAACAACAACAACATTTGTTACTCGCCTCTCCCTCTGGATCGAGGTGGGGTACAACACAAATAAAAACACCATAAAATACATACAACTAATTCAAACATTTAAAACCAGTGCATCATTAAACGCAGCACACCATTAAAAAAGGCCTCTTGACTACTTTTCTTAGGGAGTACTTTAAAGCATGGCTTCCACCCAAGTGGGTACTTGAACTTGAGTCTCTGAGCCCTCATCCACAACTCTAACCACAGTATCATTCTGACTCTCATTTATACATTTAGAAATGAATTCCTTTGATGTTTTAGCTCCTCAGGAGTTCTTGTGGTCATGAGTGACCTCTTTTGAGAAATGCCAAAATAGTACACTTCAAAAGGGAAGATGAGTTTATGACTTCATGCCTATTAGTTTAATAATGATAAAATCCGAATGGAGCATGTGTGTGTGTGTTATATTTTGGTGACAAAAATCCATATTTACAGAATTTCAGGGCAAGTAGTCTTTGGTTGTAAAATAGCACAGTACTGTGTTTTGAATTAATTACCTGAAGATTTACCTCAAGCTCCTTGATGCTCAGCTAAATCCCAGCTAGGTTTTTTATATATAAAATGATCTTTGTTTGAAAGCACTGCTAGGCATTTTAAAGAAGTAGTTTGCAATCTCCAGGCTATTGGGCAAAAGCTACTTTATGTGTATGTGAAAAGTTTTCTAAACATTTGCTTTCCTGTGTCTAAAATGCATAGTTTCATTGATGGTTTGAGAGAATAGCAGATGCAATTCTATTGGAAGGTACAAAGATGAGGGGGATTGCTTGACTAGGAAGCTCTCCATTTTTCACAGTTTTGACTAAAAACAAGAGTTTGGGATTGTGTCCCAAGTTCAACAATCCCAAGATCTTCCCCATTCACTTCAATGGAAGTGGCAGCCACATGTGTGAAATGAGATGCTTCAAATGAAATGAATAAGGAGGCCTATTTCCAAAGGATTTCCTCTTTAGCACACTTTTATCTAGTGCTGTTCTGAAAATTTCTCCTACTTTTTTTTTAACATTCGTATTAAAATTGATCGAAAAGAAATAGCTTTTTTAAAAAGACATTCAAAGGAGAATAAAATTTTGGAGACATTCTCATGGGCTGAGTTCAGGGTTCTTGTGTTTACCTTGCTTATGAGGTGTCCTAGAGGTGTGCATAAGTGTCCTGTCTTCGGGGTTTTTTCATGACAGTAAAGCTCAGGAAGCCATAGGGCGTTTTTCATGTTAAGAAGTGCAAGCATCCTGGGAGGCTGAGCAATGCAGAAATGTCTAATAGAAAGATAAGACACCCAGTACCTTTGGCATCCTCTCAGTGACTACGTATGTTCAAAAATTCAAAATGAATTGTAAAATACCCTGCGAATGAGGCAGAAAATTGAAGCCTCTTTCACAGGGAAGAAAACTTTCAGGAAATTGGAGGACACATTTTGGCACCACACTAGTTCCACCAGTTTCCTGGAGCCAGACACAACACTACTCTCCTCAACCAGCATTGTGGAGAATGTGAAATTGAGACTAGGCTACCAACACAGCTGATGCTGTTGCAACTTGTGTGCAAAAAAACCCTTAGAAAAATGAAAGAAGCTGTGCTACGACTCCTGCTAGTGGTGAGCCAAACCTGTGAGAAACCATTGGAGAATTTATTCTGTCCCTGAAGAAATTTGGTGAAATTGTTCACCCAGTTCTGCCCACAAATAGGGTGGAGAATTTTGAGAGGGCATTTCTGCATAGCTCTACTTCTACCGCTACATGGAAAGTAGATCAAATCCTAACACAGCCCTTGTAGTCTGCAAACAGGTTGCTTGGCTATGAGTTTTCAAGTTCCTCATATGTTAATATTGGCCTTCATCTTCTTTACTCAGTTACATTAGTAGCAACTGTATTTTATGGTTTTAATGGCTGTGAACCACCCAGATCACCTTGTATAGGATGGGAGAGCTGCTTTGCTTCAACCACTATGAAGAATGGAGCCACAGGGCACATTAGCAGGAGAATGCCCCCATGCAGCACTGCCTTCAGAACATAAGAACAACTATGCTAGATCAGACCAGAGGCCTATTAAGTCCAACTTCAAGTCCACAGGAAACCCACAGGAAGGGCATGAGTGCAATAGCATCCTCCTGCTCATATTCCCAAGGAACTAGTAAACAGTGCCATATTTCCTCTGACATTGGAGACAATGGGCTTTGCTAGACCTCCCTTGGAATCCATGCAGGAGGAGGGATGAGCCCATGCTACAAGTAGTGTGGGCCGTCACTCCTGTCTACACATAAGACGCGACGGGTTGCAGGAAGGACCTGTCGCATCCGCCATTTCTTTAGTTTTAAAGGGCCATGTGTGCAGGAGCGCACCAACGATAAAGGTAAGTTTTGTTTTTTTAAAAAAAGTGTTCCTCGCTCCCCCTGGCTCCAATGTCCTCCCCTTTCCCCATGGCTCTGTTTCTCCTCACCCCCCTGGCTCCGTTTCCCCCATCCCCCCTGGCTCCGATTCTCCCCCATCCCCCTGGCTCCAATTCCCCCCATCCCCCCTGGCTCCGATTCTCCCCCATCCCCCCTGGCTTTGATTCCCCCCAACTCCCCACCCTGCCCTGATGGCCACAGTGCTCCTGTAGAGCGCTGCGCACCGTCCACCACTTTTCCCGGCTACTCGCAAGTAAATGCGGTAGCCGGGGAAAGCGGTGGACCGGTCTACATGCCCGCGGTTTGGGGCTCAGCCCGAAACCGCAGGAAATACCTGGCCACAAGCGGTGCCAGTTACCCCAGGGCCAGGGAGGTTTGACCCCTACCTGAGCCCAGGATCCCCTGTGCATCATCTGGACACACAGGGATGAGCCGTACCAGGCTAACCCCTCATCTAGCAAATGCCAATGTGTAGATATTAGGGCTGTGCAATTCCAAGCCTCAGATTCGAATACTCGAATCATGATGGCCATTTTATGATGGATCCGCCCTTTTAATACAAAGTCCTAGGCCCCCATACTCTCCACAGCTCCCAGCATGCAGTGCCTGGGAGGGCTGCACTTACCAGGGCCCAGGAACAGAGAAAACATGTACTCCACCGCCCGCTCCTCTGTGCCACCACCTGCTGCCAGCGAGATCAGCCTCCTCCTCTGCAAGATCCCCAGCTTCTCTGTGAGATCGCCTGCTGCTGGTGAGATTGCCATCTTCTTCACAAGATCGGCTGCTGCTGCTGCTGCTGATCTTGTGGAGAAGCCGTCGATCTCACAGAGGAGGAGGCTGATCTTGCTGGCAGCTGGCAATGGTACAGAGGAGTGGCCTCTGGTGGCAGCGAGAAGCTGGAAACCCTGTGATCATCCCCCCACCTTTCAAAAGGGCTCTAGGTGTAGATGAGCCCTCTATTTCAGCACAGTGGCACAATGAAATTGAGCAGAAGTGTTAGCAGCAGCAGTAGTGAGAAGGCTTGGAAATACTGACGAGGCAGCAATTGCTTGGTGCGGGGAGTGCAGTGACCTTCCTTTCCTACTACAGGTGGTGGCACATTGTATGGCTGGGCTTTTAAGCATGAAGGCATGAGACAATGGGAGGGGGAGTGCATGAAAGAGGAAACAGTGCTAGCCCAGGAGCCAGCACAGATGGTGGGGCTGAACACAGGCCAGAGAGAAGTGGCATCTTCTTGGTCATTTTCTGAACATTGGCCATGAACTCTGCAGGGCCAACATGGGTTTATAGCCTTACACATTGCAGCTAGAGGAGCTGTTTCCCTATGGGGAATGATTGCCACTCAACTGTTGTCATGGGGAGCTTTAAACTACTGGGTGGTGGTGGCTCAAAAGAGGCTCTTGTGGAGGTTTATTCAGCTGTGAAAGCCATTGGGTGTCTTTTCAGCACCGTTTCCCCCTTTTTAATTAGCTTTGGTGGTTGTGTGCAATTATTTTAGTTAGTTAGTTAGTTAGACATACTATTAATAGGCCACCCTAGAACAGATGTTCTCCGGACAGTGTACAAGTTATAAAACCAGAACAAATTCAAATCTCTGTAATTACAATAAAATACAATACTAAGCAGGAAATAAAACACAACCGTAGAGTCAAAAAGACCCCTTTAAAAACAGTGAGCAGAGGAACACAACTCAGCAGCATTAAATCAATTAGAAGCACAAAGCAGAGGAATAACAATTCACAGAGCTGAAACAGGATTAAACCACTCTATAAATCAAAAGGTTGGGAGTCTTAGCCAGCTGCCAGGCAGAAGTAGCTTTCCCTGGCGTTTGCATGGTGCTAGACAGACATGGAGCTCTTGCTGCCACCGTCCTTCTTTCCAGAGGCACTCTGGGAAAGATGGATGGTGACGATCAGGACTCCACCCCTGCTGCTATGCTGGCAACGTTGCCAGCACAGTGAAAGAAAAGGGGATGAATAAAGAAGCTGTCCTCCACCACTATGGTAAGCTTCCTCACCTCTCCTGTAACCATTTCAGGGGTTGAATCACAAACCCCAAATGGCACAAAAAAAAAAAGCCCTCGGTGAATGGGGATTGAATTTGGGGTGCCCAGTTCTGTCCATCCCTAGGTAAGATTGCAGCCTCTGTGGCTCAAATATAAATATGTACTAAAAAGAAGGGGGGGAGAGAACACATGAGAGAAATCAAATACTGAACATTGCAATGCATTTCCCTAGAATGCAATGACATTCTTGTGTTGAGGAAACAGGAATAAGTAAGCAAGTGTATTTAACTTCCCGACATAAAATAAAGACAAATAGGGGCTTTTCTACTGCTGAGAGAGAGAGAGAGAGAGAGATCACAAAAGCTGGCAAAGCTGGCCTAGGAGGATTTTAAAAAGGGAAATGTGGTTTCATTTCTGCTAAATGGAAAGCCTAAAATAAATGGTAATGGGTGTTTGAAAATCTCTTCTGTGCGCAGAATTGATTTAATTTGTTCTATAAACTCCAGTTTTCAACTACTTAGCACTGGAAAAAAATGAAGTCTTTAACCTAAACTGTAGCACTAAGCAGGATACTTACCAGCTGTGCTAAGTTATTTCTTCTTGTTGTTGCAGACTCTAAAGCGAATCAGGCTTAAAATGCATCATATCTGGACTTGGACAAAATTTAAGTTCGAGGATATGGTGATAATGCTTCAGCTGAGTCATCTCAGCTAGAAATATATATATATATATATATATATATATATATATATATATATATATATATATATATATGATGACTATGAGAAGAAAAAGGAAACAAAACTCTTGAATCCCTGGAAATTTGGACACCCTCACACAGTTTATTTCAGTAATATAGTTTGGGAATAATAAATCCCAAATAAATGTTTCATGCCTCTGCCTCCTACATAGCTTCAAGGCCAGCTAAACCCACGCAGGCTGGGCGATATATTGTGGGCGATATATTGTGGCAATGTGGCACAAGTCTGCTTTTCTCTGCTCCAGACCTCTGCTGTGTCATGCCTAGCTCCTTGCTTTCATTATTTTATTTATTTGTTACATATTTATACTGCCCAACAGCCTAGGTTCTCTGGGCAGTTTACAACTAAAACCATGATGTGACAATCCAATTTAAAACTTTCAAATCACATAAAACCAGAATAAGGGACAATCCAGGGAAGGCTTGTCTAAAGAGATATGTTTTTAGGAGGCATTTAAAAGATATTACATTTTCCACCTCCTGAACCGCATGAGGGAGGGTTTTCTAGAAGGTGGGTGCTGCTACAGAGAAGGCCCACTATCGAGGTTCTTTGTGACAACATTCTCTTCATCTCAGAATGATGAGCAGGGCCTCCTCTCAAAATTGTAAATGTCAACTGGGTGTATAAAAGGGAAGGTGGTCTGCTAGGAATCCTGGTCCCAAGTTTTTTTAGGGCTTTTTGTAAGATAATAGCATGAGCTTGTACATGGCTCAGTAGCTGACAGGCAGCCAATGCAGTTATTTTAACACTGGGGCCATAGCTAGACTTAAGGTTTATCCCTGGATCGTCCTGGGGTCAAACCTGTTCATCTAGGTGACACACAGGGGATCCAGTGCTCAGGCAGGGGCGAACCCTGGATGATCCCAGGATAAACCTTAGGTCTAGCTGTGGCCTGGGACACTGCCACTTTTTTCACCACCTTCCAATCCATTACGTGGCTTGGGTCTCCCAAGCATAGGAACTGTGGCTCCATCTCTGGCTACAGGTTCTACCCCAGTCATTCTCTTCTGGCTTTGGCCATCAGAATCTTCACCAGCTCCTGGCTGTCCAGCTCTTCACACAGATGTTTCTATCCAGTGTTAGTCTAGCTTTAGTCGTATTTATTTCAGTGGATCTATTCTAAGAAGGACTAACCTTGGATACAACCGCCAGAGACCAACAACTGGGAAAACTACAAGATTCTTGATGGGTCTTCTTTCTATATTTTGTTTTTAAAAACAATAACAACAACACCCCCAGCACTTGAAGGAACTCAGGAATTCTTCCTGAATGTCTATTGGAGAAGATGAAGTCACAGGGTCAAACATAAATAGGCATTCAGGAACAATTGCTTGACTCCTCCAAGTACTGGGATGTTTTTTAAAAAAATATTTTTAAAAATATATATAGAAAGAAGACCCATCAAAATGTATATGGACTGGAAACCTCGTCTCCTTCCCCAAGGAGAAAATTCTCAAAAATTCCCCCCCTCTCTGTGAAAGAGGCATAACCAATGTGCAAACAAGGCACATTCTGTCATGCCCGGCAAAGCCTGGGCATGGAGAGGGTTTTGTGGGCGGGGCAAGCCTGAGACGTGGCCGCCCTGCATTGGCAGGGCCTCTGGGGACTGGGAGGGGTTGGGCACCTTTATCAGGGGATGCCTGACCCCTCCAGGCCCTCTTGCCCTTGTGCTCCGCGGCTCCCTCCCTCCCTCCCTGTTGACAGTGTGTTCTTTGGGTCGCCTTTAGGGGGCCGAGTAGGAATTTTTTGCTCCCGCCCTGAATTGGACATGAGTTGTTTCGCCTGCTCCACACTGTGAGACATCGGGGGAGTATAACTAGGTCAATTCAGCTGCTAGCGATTTGGTCACCTACTTCAAGGCAAGTAGAGAAGGCATCCAGAGGGAATATAATGGCGAGATTCCAAGGCACTGTTTCAGTGATTGGTGACTCCCGAGGGCTCCCGGTGTTGAGCCCTATGGCCAGGCCGGGGGATAAGGACCACCTTTGAGGCCGACCTCGCTCACCCCACCTTGAGCCCGCGGGGGCAGGAGTTGGGGGGTGACAAGGGAAGGTCTCCCTACCCCTGGTTGGGGATGGACAGCGGGGTGGCGAAACCGAGCGCCACCTGCTGGACCAGGAAAGCTCGCCCGTTCACTTAGAAAGGCCTGCACGCAGGCCTGGCTGGATGCCTGAGGAGAACCCCCTTTGCAGATCTTGAATAAAAGTGGCCCAGTTTAACTCCAGCACTTGTGTCGTCTCTTATTTCTTGCGTCCGTCCCACAAAAACTCAGTTTTGCTTCAAAATTCTCACTTCCCTGAAAATTCTCACTTGCCAATTCTCCAATATATATATATATATATATATATATATATATATATATATATATACACACACACACACACACACACACACACACACAACACACAAATCATTAGTAAAACTAACATTTAAAATAGATTAGGGAAATTGCTTGCAAAAATGTGTATATTAGGCAGAAATGAATATAACTAGGGGATATGCACAAAAATGGTGTACCAATTTTCCTGTGGATATAAGATTGGAAAAACTGAGAGAAACTAGATTTAACAGTTTTATCCATCCCTACATTTGAAGATTTTTGTTGCTCATGTTGGATACTCACCACAACACTGGGACAGCTATTTTGGGCAGAGTAACTATGAATGAATCACAGCCCTTACGCCTATCTGATATTGCTGCACTGGGGTGACTGGCTAAATCCAGACAGATACATTTGATGTATTTCCTTTTCTGTAAATGTACTACAAGGAAAAGGTAAGCATTTGTGAATTGCTTGATCATCTCATTTCCTCTTCTTGCCCTCTACCTGCTTCTACTGGAATATCTTTAGGCTCTGTTGCTGCCACTAACAGGAAGAGAACAAGGCTGCCAAGGTCAGTGAGGTGTTCCCCAATTAACACTTCAAATTACACTTGTGAGTTCTGAGCCTCTCTGTTCTTCTCTCAGCTGTCAGAAGTGCTTGAAAAAGGACCGTCAAGGAACAGCCTGCTGAGAGTTGTCCGACCTTGGGTGTCATTGATGATGTAAATGTATTTAAAGGTGTTCAGAGGGGTAAGAAACCGACCAGCAGAGTGTTTCCCAGGCTGTGGATGGAGCTGATATCATTAAAAGCAGAGTACGATTTTCTCTCCTTCCCTTTTAACTAGGATTCAGCTGACTGCAAATAGCTCAATTCTTTTGGCAATTTGTTTTGGCAGTGCCAAAGAAAAGAAAATGCCTCCTATTTTGTGCAATTTTGTGCACTTCTTGCACAAAAGTGATTGCTTATTATTTATTTAACATCACCTTGTTATTATTTATTTAACATCCCCTGTTAAAACAGCTTCACTGGCTTTCCAGGCACAATTCAAAGTGCTAATTATCACCTATATAGCCCTATATGACTCGGGTTCAGGTTATCTGAAAGACCACATTCTCCCTTACGAGTCTGCCTGTCTTCTGAGATCTTCAGGGGAGACCCTTCTCTTGGTCCCACCACCATCACAGGCACACGTGGTGGGAATGCAGGAGAGGGCCTTCTTGATGGCTGCCCCAGGGCTCTGGAACTCCCTTCCCAGAGAAGCTAGATTGGCTCCCTCCCTGATGTGTTTCCAGAGGCAGGCGTAAACTTTCTTGTTCCAGCTGGCCTCTGGGGTGTAGTCTAGAGAGAACCTGTGATTGTGTGTTGTTTATATATTGGATTTTTTTAAATTAAAAAAAAATCATATTTTAAATGTTTTAGTATGGTAGTTTGTTTAATATTTTTTAAATATTTTATATATCTCTATCTGTTTTAACTGTAGCTGTTTTAATTTGTAAAGCTGCCTTGAATCCCAGTATTGGGGAAAAGGTGGGATAATAATAATAATAATAATAATAATAATAATAATAATAATAATAATAATAATAATGTATTACATTTCTATACCGCCCAATAGCCGGAGCTCTCTGGGCGGTTCACAAAAATTAAAACCATTCAAAGTATAAAACAACAGTATAAAACCATAATATAAAATACAATATAAAAGCTCAACCAGATAAAAACAGCAATTGAAAATTACAAATTTAAAACAGCAAAGTTAAAATTAATTTATAGACTGTTAAAATGCTGGGAGAATAAAAAGGTCTTCACCTGGCGTCTAAAAGCATATAATGTAGGTGCCAAGCGAACCTCCTTAGGGAGCTCATTCCACAGCCAGGGTGCCACAGCAGAGAAGGCCCTCCTCCTGGTAGCCACCTACCTCACTTCCTTTGGCAGGGGTTCGCAGAGAAGGACCCCTGAGGATGACCTTAGGGTCCAGGCAGGTACATATGGGCCAGATAGCCAAATTGACTGGCTGTAACAAACCACATCCTTTTAGCTAACCAATGTCTGCTGATGTCATCTAATTAGAGCCACAGCGTTATCCAATTGATGATATGAATCAAGACTGGATGGGGTTACTCATCTGATTAACAGAGGCAGGAGAATGAAGCTGCACCCAGGGAAAGCAATAGCACGAAGCAGTTTAAACGAGCTAAGAATTTAACTCTGCCAAAAATGACACATTTCTATTTTTATTTTATTTATTAAACTTAAATCCTTCCCACCAAAAATAGTGCCCGAGGTTACTAACATTAATAATACCAAGACATCAATTAAACTTAAATCAAAATTTAATTGAAACATAGCATAAAAACAAATCTAACTAGAAACACAACAGTAAAAGAAATAGACAGCAATGAACCCAGAAAAAAAAATCCCTTCAGCATCAGACCAGCTTACATGCCAAAGGCCTTCCTGAATAATAAAAAAAAAACGTTCTCCCACTGGTAGAACAATTTTGACCTAAACATTGAAACTAGTTGCACCTCTTCCCTCCCATTCCTTTTTTCCTTTTGTGTTGTGTCTTTTTAGAGCATAAACCTGATGTTAGGGATTGTCTTGGTGTTAAAGATGTGCCAGTCACTCTGGGGGCCTTTCCAACATACGAACAAAGTATGCATACTATCATTATCATCATCATTATTAAGATGTCTGGCTGGCTGTTATTTTAATAATGTATTAGTTTTTTGATGTTTTAATCAGTTTTATGTATTTTATAATATTTTGTATTCCATGTTGTTCCCCACCTTGAACCAGAGGGAGAGCCATGTAATAAATAAATATATCATCATCATCATCATCATCATCATCATCATCATCATCGTATCCCTTGCATTAACCAGAGGAACTACACCATAGGAACATCAGCCAGGGACCAACAAGCAAGACATGGTGCAACAGCACCCTCCCACCCATGTTCCCCAGCAACTGGTACACACAGGCTTTCTGCCTCGAATACTGGAGATAGCATACAGCCATCAGGGCTAGTAGCCATTGATAGCCTTTGCCTCCAGGAATTTATCCAACCCCCTTTTAAAGCCATCCAAATTGTATGAATGGGTGAACATGGAGCCGCGCAAACAAAGTGGAACTGGGAGGGGTAAGTGCCTGGTTTTTGGCTTGTCGTTAACCCCTCCCAGCCCAGTGGCGCCAAACCCAGTTGCCCAGTCATAATTGGGCACGTCTCTTCCCTTTCCCTGCCCACAATCCTCTCCCCATGCCCAGGCTGGCAAAAAGATCATTTTCAAATGGAGGAAAGCCTTTACAGCCCTACGATTTCAGTCTATGTGCACTGCTATAATCTCAGGATGCTTCCATCAGATTCCTTATGAACAAAGAGTCTGCCCATGTGGGGTCAATGTGCCTGAGGATCTTCCTCATTATCTGCTTTATTGCCCAGTTTATGAAAATCTAAGAACGGACTTGTTCAGGGACTTAAATCTGCCATTAGGCAGTTCTGATGGGTATTAGATTAACTTCTTACTGGTGGATAGATTGTGCCAGGTTTCTGAAAAGGTGGCCCAGTTTGCAATTTTAAGGAGAGAAAATTGTGATAAGCTGATCTGTATTGATGAGTAAGCAATTACACTTGGGTTTTAACATTATTTTAAACTGTTGTGTATTTTACTTTTGTTTTTATGTGGCCTGGTTTTTTTTGTAACGCCTTTTGCTACTCAAAATAAATAAAAAAGTTGTTTGGGTGAACCTGTCAGTTTTACTGTCTCACACATTCACATGCACACATGTATGTGTACACACACACACACACACACACACACACACACACACACACACACATATATATATATATATATATATATATATATATATATATAATGCCCCATAGCCGAAGCTCTCTGGGAGGTTTACAAAAGTTAAAAACAGTGAACATTAAAAAGTATACAAAATTTAAAACGATCAAAAACATAAAAACAACAGTATAAAACAACAGTATCTATTTGAACAACAACAGTTCTGGGGTCCATTAAAAAACAACAACTTAGCATACATTGTTAAATGCTGTTAAATGCCTGGGAGAAGAGAAAAGTCTTGACCTGGCACCGAAAAGATAACAATGTTATCTTCACCTTCTCCCCTGAAATGAACTTTATGAATTTTGGTAAAAAAATATATATAAAAAATGAACTCTAATTCTCTCCCTTCTGCACTGGCCAAATTAAAAATGTACAGCTATCCTGACATGGAGAGGACCAGGATGTTCCTGTAGAGCTATTATAGATGACAAGCCTGCCTGGAAAAAAATTGGCAACCCTAATTAAGCATTAACATGGTTGAATGAATACACAGGAATTAAAACCCTGACTTTTAAGGGCAAAGTACTCAAAAGTCCTGGGCCTGGATGGATGAAGAGATCAGTTTCGGTTTGTCTCACATTGCTGTTGTTGCTGTTGTTGTTTTAATCTCACATTCTTCTTGTTCCAGATATGGAGAACTTTGGGAATTCTGCTAAATTCTTATCAAAACTGAACTATAGCAAAATTCTTGCCCATCCCTCTTTGTTAAAAATAAATAAATAATGGTTTTATGGAGAAAGCTATTGCATTTGATATCAGAGCCATGGTGTTAATCCTTTCCCTCAGCCAGAACCTCAATGAAAATTGTCTCCCAAACTATTATTAGCCTTGTGAGGTTCCATAGATTCCAAGAGCTAAATCCTGGCTGGAGTAATTCTGGGAGTTGTAGGTCTTCTATTCTGTTTGAACATGCATAGGAACGTGCCCTTAGAAGAAGAGAAATGAGACCTATTAAAAACAACAGTCGTACATTGATTGCTATGTCTAGTTAGGCTCTAAGGCAGGAATGGTCCCTGGACAGAAAGACATGGTATCAGTACACTAGAAAGTAGGAGCTGAATCCCTGCAGCTGTTTTACAGACATGTGAAAGGATTCAACTCATGAAAAAAAGGCATAATTCAGACCTGCCTAAAACTATGGCTGGCCTATGGCTGGAAACATGATCTGCAAGCTTAAGAGATGGGGATAACATCAATGCACTTATCCAGCACTTAGAAACTCAAACCTCATACCTAGGAACTTTTAAAAAAACAACACTCATCTATGTCCACATGGGTACTTTTGTACACTTCAGGGTGCAATCCCATGCATGTTTGGAAAGAAAAAAGGTCTAAAATTTCCGGTATGGCACAATCAGTAACATGCTGTGATCTGTAGGGCTTTTTTTAATGTCTAAACATGAGTAAGATTGCACCTTTACTGTTCCAAAGAGTTGCAAGGGCTCCCTTTTAAAGAGTCAAAACACTGTCCATTGTGTATAATTGAATAAATGTAGAAAGCTCAGGATTTGTTGAAAATTGCTTTGCAGTTAGATGACATCCCATGCTTTCCAGTATATATAACTTAACGATAGACTGAAATCCACTGGCTTCATGTCAGCAGAAGGCAAGATAGTTGAGGCGCCTATCCCTTTTGGTGGGAGGGCAGGCTGATTGTATTTATTGCCTACTGGCTAAAGGCAGATTGAAGTGGGAATTTGAAGGGTTCCTTGGGCAGCAATTCATAGAGGTCAATGTTCAATATTCCTGGTTTTATTAATCTCAAAAGACTGATATGAAATGTTGCTGGATATTAACTTTCTCTATATCACCTGTCTCTCTCTGCTTTAACATCTCATTGTTGCAGTCCATGAAGTCCAAAGAGAAGTCCTTGTGATACCTTGTATCCCCCTGTGAGGCTGCTGGTGTCTTTGTTTATCATTAGTAGCATAAATATACATCTTACCTCCTGTTCCCAGGGAGATAAGAAAATGCAAATTCATTAATGCATTGGTTGCTGCTGAAGAGCTAATGGACAATAGAGCACACTTAAGCCATGGCTAGACAAGGCCTATATCCCAGGATTGTCCCAGGATCATCCCTGTGCATGCAAATGACACACAGGGGAAACCGGGAGCAGGCAGGGACGACCCCTCCATTTGCCTGGGATAATCCTTAGGTCTAGCTAAGGCCTTAGTCATGAGTTTGTTAGGTTGAAGTTCTTACTGGAAATGATTGTGAAGATAGCTGTTCTGGCATGAAGATGGCCATGATAGTTGGGAATGATGGGAGTTGTAAATTCAATGCATTTGGAGGGCACCAAGTTGTAGTAGGGTGCTCTAGGTTATCCCTACAAGAAGCAAACTAGAGCAGGAATGTTCTATATGTACAGTACTTATGAGCTGACAATAGACCTATAGCGCTGCTGAATGGAACACAAGGAGCCAAACAACATGTTACACTAATTGTGTAAGTGTGTGCACCCATGTTTTCGACTGGGACCATGGCACTCGGAGGAGAGTGCCATGGTCCTAATCACACACTGGTTTCCCCCAAATCCTAGAGCACCATGGTCCCAGTCCAAATCAGGTCCCTGTATGCTTACCTAGGGCCTTAGCTAGACCTAAGAATTACCCCAGGCAAATGGAGGTGTCGTCCCTGCCTGCTCCCGGTTTCCCCTGTTTGTCATTTGGATGTACAGGGATGATCCTGGGATGATCCTGGGATATAGACCTGGTCTAGCCAAGGCCTAAGAGTCCAAACCAAGACCATTTGCAGCCACATGACTAGTAACATATGTAGTTTGGCCAAGAATGGAACACTGAAACCTGGTTCACACAATCACCACAGATGAAACAAGCCACAATGTCTTGTTTAAGCCATGGTGCATCGTGGTACAAGCTGGTTGCCACTGGCATCATTACCTGCCCAATTCGGTTTGTTGTGTATGTAGAATCCAGGTTGCATGGCTTAATGGAGGGTGGAACATCCCTCAAATAACCCAACAACAGGCTATGGGTTATTTGAGGGTTGTTTTCCCCTCCAACAAGCCATGCTACCTGGGTTTGGATGACATGACAAGCTGTATCCAGGATGGGGGTGGGGGAATTAGGCAAATGGTGACTGGCATGCACTGTGCCATAAACAACCCATTGTGGCTTGTTTAAGCCACAGTGATCATGTGAACCAGGCCAGAGTAAACTACACGGACAGTTAGTTATATCTTGGGCTTCCAGTTATTTCTCAGCACCTTATAGATGAATTTGAAAGAAATGTTATGTTCCTCTGATCTAATCATGTCTTAAATGGTTTTATACCTTTTACCTAGGTTTACCCAGGCCGTTCTTAAAACATTCTCACTTCACACAGATTGAGATATTTTCAAAGCTCTGGAGGTCATATCTATCTATTACTTTATTTGGACTCTTTATCGCCTTCTCATCTAGAGCAAGGCGATTTATGGTGAATATAACAGATTGGCCCTGTACGGAGTTTTGCTCACAGTGTCAGTCTTAAATTGAAGGGGGAGATCGCATACTGGATTCCTCCCCAGGAGAGCAGTACTGGAATTCTACCTACTTCTGGCAATCTTAATTACGACTTCTCAGAAGTATATATTTTAAAAGGCATATGCTTGTTGGTTGGTTTGATGTGTGTGTGTGTGTGTTTGCAAACAAGATTGTTTGGGAACTGATGCCTGTCACAAAATATGGAAATCTAAATAAACTTAAAACAAAATAAGTGACATGGAATAAAAAGGATTTATATAACATCAAACACAAAACTAGATAGTAGTATTTATAAGCCTATAAATTTTAAAGCTCCTAGGCTAATTTAAAAGCAGTTTAGTGATGCTAGCGAATGAAGACAGCATAAGCAGAAGGTTCCTTTGATTATCAGAATGTTTGCTCTTGAAAATTAGAACACAGCCATTTATCAGGTTTTGTCTCAAGGCTATAATCAGTTCAAGATATTCAATACCCAAGGTAATTTAGTATGCCGAATGTCAATCAAGTCTGGGCAAAACACAAGGCAATGTGCTAATGCAAATGTGAAATATGCATATGCTAAGGTGATGTGATGTGGGAGCTACAAATAATCACCCATCCAATGAGTAAGAGCCCTTTTTAACAAAGCAGTTATGTACATGTGAAGTGTAAACTCATATCCGTGCAATTTGTTGTGTGTAGTATCTTAGTGTTCAAAGCAGAGAGCAATCTTTATATTATTATTATTATTATTATTATTATTATTATTATTATTATTATTATTATTATTTATTTATTTATATAGCACCATCAATGTACATGGTGCTGTACAGAGTAAAACAGTAAATAGCAAGACCCTGCCGCATAGGCTTACAATCTAATAAAATCATAGTAAAACAATAAGGAGGGGATAACATACATCTGCTTTGAACACTAAGATACTACACACAACAAATTGCACGGATATGAGTTTACACGTCACATGTACATAACTGCTTTGTTAAAAAGGGCTCTTGCTCATTGGATGGGTGATTATTTGTTGCTCCCACATAACATAACATCACATGGGTGTGGGTGTGGGTGGGTGTGCTGTTGCACCTTGTCCTGCTTTGTTGGTGCCTGGTCGACAGCTGGGTGGCCACTGTGTGAACAGAGTTCTGGACTAGATGGATCCTTGGTCTGACCCAGCATCAGGGCACTTCTTATGTTCTTATGTACATTCATTCCTCTTTCTAGTCCTTAAAACATAAGAAGAGCCCTGTTGGATCAGATCAATAATCTATATAGTCCGACATTCTGTTCTCACAGTGGCCAACCAACTGTCAACCGGGAACCCATAAGCAGGACATGAGCACAACAGAACCCTCCTGTCTATGTTCCTCAGCAACTGGTGTACACAGGCATACCGCCTCAGATCCTTGAGGTAGCATATAGCCAGCAAAACTAGTAGCCATTGATAGCCTCCTCCTCTAGGAATCTGTATAACCTCGTTTTAAAGCCATCGAAGTTGGCGGTCATTGTCATGACACAGGCTCTTTACAACAGGCCTGTCCACGGACACTCCCTGCTCAAGCTAAGCACCACCACTTTATGAGCCCGAGGTGAGGGACAAACACCACCTTTCTACAAACTTTGTGGAGAGAGGGGTTAAACAGAAATAATTTCAGGAATAAAATAGTGCGCTGTGAATTATATGTGCTGATTGTGAATTAATGTCAGAACGGGTGTTATATGTATATAACACCAGATGATAAATGCCAAGGAGACACATGGGATTTTTGTGATAGTAAAACAAACTGAATAAAAATTTATTTCAACGTTCACAAACTTTGTTTCATAATAAAACTTTTCAGACCCTTGTTAAAACCTCTCATCCAATACTTTCTCTCTTCTCATACACACTTTCCTTTCTCTCACACCTTCACTCTTGAACTTTCTTTATTATCAGGATTGTTTAATATACACCAATAAGCCTCGTGTGGCGCAGAGCAGTAAAGCAGCAGTTTCTGCAGCTGAAACTCTCCCCATGGCCTGAGTTCGATCCCAGCGGAAGCTGGTTTCAGGCAGCCGGCTCAGGTCGACTCAGCCTTCCATCCTCCTAAGGTCAGTAAAATGAATACCCAGCTAGCTTGGGGAAAGGTAATCATGGCCGGGGAAGGCAACGGCAAACCACCCCACTATAAGGCCTGCCAAGAAAATGTCAGCGAAAGCTGGCGTCCCTCCAAGAGTCAGTAATGACTCAGTGCTTGCACGAGAGGTTCCTTTCCTTTCCTTAATATACACCAACTGACTATCTGCACACTACACTCAAAAGACAACCCTCTTTACCCTGATCCTCTAATTCTCCCCTTGAACCAAAGTACTTTAAAAACACCCCTTATCACCTCAGTCTATATCCTCCTCCCCCAACCTAAGATATTCAATCTTCATCCACTCAGGTCAACATTCTAAACACAATAGACTTATAAATTCTAGACATACATTAGGAAACAGACTTGTGGGGTGTAACGCCACAGTCATCACTTGTGATAGAGAGTTCCATAGTTTAATTATGTGCTGGGTGAAGAAGTATCTGTCCTGAATCTCTCACCAATCAGCTTCTGAGATGATCCCAGGGTCTAGTATTATGAGAGAGGGAGAAAATGTCTCCCTATCCACATTCTCCACAGCATGCATAATTTTTGACACCTCTATCGGGTCTCCCTTTACTCATTTTTCCCCAAGCGAAACAATCTCAGCTGTTGTAACCTTCCCTCATAGGTGAGATGCTCCAGCCCCTTGATCATTTTAGTTGCCTTTTTCTGCACAAATACAGTTATGGTAGGTTGTTATTTTATTCATTTCATAGATGTGTAACCACCAGAAAAAGGTGATATACTCCAATAATAATGTAGGAAGAAATGATAGTAAGCATTTAAGACTAGGGTGAGTAACCTTTTTCTACTGAGGGCAGCATTCCCTCATGGGTAGACTGTCAGGGGTTTCATGTTTATGGTAAATGGGGTGGAAGCCAGTGGTGTACAGGGCCAGAACCAAAAGTAGGTAGCTTACCTCTTTTCTCCTTCTATTTCTTCCACTCTCTTTCCTCCCCCTCCCCTTTGCTTCCTACATAGCAGAAAACTAGGCAAGGCACAGATCACTCTTGCCAAAGGTATGAACTGATCACATGCAGAAGGTTTTGAAATTCGGCTGAGGTCCACATGAACTTAAAACAAGGGCCTAACTGTCCACCCCTGATTTAAGATTTCATTTCCCATCATTATTTTTTTAGAGTACCACACTGAAGGCCCTAGCAACATGCTACATGCTTAAAATCTGAGCCTTATCAACGCCAAGCAAAGAAATGTGCGCCAAATGAGCAGGATTTAGACTTGCAGAGTATAATGGCCCAAGTTCTCCTGCCTTTCCCATTTATTTATTTACTTTTCTTAAGTGGTGGAAATTTTCAGATCGGGATTGTACCTTTACTAGGAGACAGAGGGGATATGAACACTGCAGCTTTGACACTATCAACAAATAGGAATAAAGATGTCAGACTTGACTATATCAACTATATCAAATGTTCATTCATTCATTCATTACATTTCTATACAGTCCAATAACCAAAAGTTCTCTGTTTCAAAGTTTACAAAATTTAAAACCCTAAAAAAATACAAAATAATAACAAAATATATAAAAATCTTTTACATATAAATATCTACAATTTTGAAACACTCAACAATAAATCCCTGGATTTATGTTTGGAAGATATGAACAAACAGACACAAGCCAGCCTGTTCTCCGCTGCTTCATGCCTCAGAGGCAGATGAGACTTTCCTTAGCAGGACATTTAGTGGATTTCTTATTGCTTCTCTCTGCACCTCTTGCTTGTGAATACAAGTGGAAAGTGTTATTAGCACATAGGTAACCGTTTGCATCTTCAAAGAGTGTCTCTGACATAATTGGAAGTGACAAGCAGAGGGGTGAGGGTTATAAAAAGAGCATCCAGGCAAAACTGCACTTCATGCTTCCTTCCCTCTAGATGATCTTTTCTAAAGCGTTTAACATCTTTCGACATGCAGAACAGGGGGGATTTCTTTATGGAGTCCTAGAGTAAGCAAGTACTTCATTAAGAGAGCCCTGAATACAGAGAGCCCTGGGGTTCAGATTGTTTGGATATCCCAAATACCTGCACAAAGAAAGTAAATCGACCCTTAGCAAATAATACCGAGATACAATTTCTCAATCTGTGAAACCACCGAGGCCAGTTTTACACCCGGCTTGGACCAGCTACCCCACTTTCCCACGCCCCCAGATACAGCACTTTTCATTTCAATGTCCTTTACAAAACATGCAAATAGATGTATATACAAGGACGGGATGGAATAAGCTAGTTGTTACTACAGGAAGTGTTTCATGTCCTTCTGCATAATGCATTCCTAATTGCTGTATAATCATAACTGTATAATCATAACTTTCAGAATCCAAGGCTGGCTTCAGACATTACAAAGAATTATTGCCAATGGGATGCACAATCATTCCAACTGTAGGGATTTGCACCAAGAAGTGCGCAGAGGCAATTTGCCAATAGCAGCATCAAAAAGACGACGACGATGCTAAATTAAACAGCATGTGATATACATGTAAAAATGAAGTGGAAGAGCTTTTCTAGTGCCTCAATGCATTTCTAGTTTTGGCATGCAAGTTTGCAAATAAACAGATTGATTACTTAAACTGCAAAGCATGGTTTTAATGACTTTCTCTGTTGTGGCACCCTGACTGTGGAATGCCCTCCCCTTGGAGGCCTGACTGGCACCAACACTGATTTTATTTTGACGCCAAGTAAAAACATGGCTTTTTAACAAAGCTTTTGATGGTTAAATCCACTAAGATGGCACATTGTTTTAACTGCTTTTACTGCTTTTAAATTATATATTGTTTTAACTTGTTCATGGTTTAATTTGTTTTCAACTGTGCACATTTATTGTTTTATACTGTATGCTTTTATCTGAGATCTTAATGATATAAGGCGGGATATAAATGTTTTAAATAAATAAATAAATAAATAAATCCCTCTTAAATTTCAGCGATGTGGTGACATTGATGGGATATGATGATCCTCTCCTTTAGATATAGCCAACTGACAGTCTACAGGCCAAAGCCATCTCCCAAATCAATTTTCTTTGCTGTATTTTAATTGAGGTGTGGCAAGAATTAGACCTAGTGTTTCATGGTTTTCCCCTAACTGCGTGTGTGTGTGTGTGTGTGCGCGCACACGTGTGTGTGTTTGTGTTGGAGAAAGAAAGAGGAAAAAGAGAGACAGAGATTGATAGATAGAAATAATTTCCACACTTTCATGTTACTTGGGATTGTTTATGTAATGCCCTGGCACACTGAACATATATTATCCATAAATGTGAAGCTAATATTACTGTAAGTACAACCATATAAACCTGACTACCTTTGGTCAGGTTGTGTTGACCACTGTCAAGGAAACAGAGATATACCCAGGAATACAGAACTTTACATCTCTCTCTCTCTCTCTCTCTCTCCACCCTTTCAATGAATATTTATACCTGAAGTGGTAATTATCATATACATTCTCATATTGGAGTATACAATCAGGGGCTAGTGGTTATTCCGGATTAATTGTTGTGGATTAAGAGCATATTATCCAATGGGGGCACCATGCTAGAAGTAACTACCATCCTTGCATAAACCAACACTAGTGCCACATTATTAGTGCTTGCTAGTGCAAAGGGGAAATTGGTATATGCTACTGCAAAGTCACTAGCACTAGCAGTAGTGCTGTACCATGATCAGATAGTACGCAGAGAGACTGCTTTATTTTTCCGCTTTATTTCTATTCAGATATTTATTGAGAAAGATTCTATAACCTGCCCCAGAAACCAGCAAGATTGCATAGATAGGTATTTATGACCTTGAATGTGATTTAATTCCCTTCAACATCTTTGCACACTAAGCCATTTTTCTGTGTTTGTTTACTCATCTGTTCAAGAACAGAATGTAGCCAAGGTCACAAACAGAATCTAAAAGTAAGTTACAGTAATTAATAATTGGCCTCTCGATTCAAAGGTAATCAGCAGGCTATAATTTAATCATCAGTGATTAGTTATTTGCCTGCACATTTGATGATTCTAACTTTGCTGTTTACAGATGGGACAAAACAAGACAATAAAGAGCTAACGTCATAGGAAAATTGGTAGTTTCACACAGATGTCAGCTGTGTGTGCTTGGAATTTCATAGCAGACTTGTTTCAGAAACAATAAGTGCTAGAATTAAATTCCAGGAGTGATACTTCATGGTTCTCCTGGGTATATCTATTGAAATTACGTTTTTATGACATACAATATGAAGACAGACACAGTTCTGTTTCTATTAGAAATCAGAATGGTTTGCATTTGGCTTCCAGGTAGTCTCCCATTCAGAGACGACAAAGGGCCACCCCTTAGTTTCAACAGCTAAATTGAAGTATAATGATCTTCCTTCAGCTCCATTGCCACCCACAAAATCTGCTATGCATGGAAGCCATCGGTCCACATGTGGTGATGGCATTAACACCATAATGACATGACTAACACAGTCAGGACCCTCTTCTATGCACACAACCTGACTGAGCACTGCTAATGCCACAGTTTAGTGGTTAGGTTCTTTGGCTTCTCCAAAGCAGGTCTTAGGGTATGCTCACAATCCAGAAAATGACCATTCCAATCTTATCTAGTGATGAGCAATCTCCATCACCATTACAGCCACTGAACTATGTGAGAATGGATGACAGATGGAAGGGCCTTGGGATTTTGGATTGCAAATACATGAACAAAACTTAGCATTTGTTCTTAATTGGCTGATCTGCATGACAAAATGGTCATCATAGGATTGTTTTTGTTGTTGTTTTAAGTCAAGTTGTCTTATCTAAAATTCAATATGTCAAAGGATTCAAGATATACCTAAGTGACTGAGAACTCATTTTGAACTACACTTCTGTAAAAGGTTTTCATGATTTCCTTGGAAAGAGCAAATTGAGGGGGAACAACTTTGAAACCTGCAGTGGACACCGAAATATTGATGACCTCTAAGAATGAAATGTCATACCCCATCACCAAGTTGTAGTTCTTTGAGGGCAAGATTGCTACAGGAGATGAAAGGAGGACACAGTGATCACACGCCCGATCAGACTGATAGTTCATGTTTTGTCAAAAGGTCCAACTCAAAAGCTATTCTCTTTGGAATGAAACTGCTTAAAGGGATATGGGTTATCTCTCCAGTGAAGGTGTCACCACATTGAAAGCAATCAAAGATATGGAGGTGGAGCAATCTGGGCAGTTGAAGGCATCAGAGTGTACTAAACTGTAGAGAAAAGTCACGAGCTCACATTTTTTATAGAAAGATTATCTGTATTTAACCTTGGCACTCCACTTTCCTCTTAAACCACCACAGAGTTCTTGATTTGCCTTTGAACCCTTGTATTCAGTGGAGCACTTGAGGAGTGTTCTTCCCAAGATGCACTGAACATCTCAGTTACAAAGCACACTACTGTTAAGCTAGGAGTGAGTGAGACAGAAAGAGAGTGTGTGTGTGTATACTGAGCAACTGAAAACAAAGTTATTTAGGAATTCACGTGTTGTACTCAGTTGACCCAGGAGTTCAACCCCCTGTTAAGATAGGAAGTTCTTCAGATGATCTTCAGAAGTTCTTCAGTCATGCTCTTAGCCTAATCTACCTCAGGATTGTTGTGAAAATAAAAGGTGAACCAATTTATTCTGTGTTTTTTTTAATAGCTTGAATAAGACTGAAACACACATACATACTAGCAATTGGACCCAGCTTCACACAGGTAGGAATAGTCATTATGATACAGCAAAAACTGTAAGTAAACTTACACAGCTGTCAGAGTTTGACACGTTATGCACACCACAATTATCTCAATAAGCTATCCTATTTAGCCACAGATTCCTTTCATACTAAGGGCCTTGCTAGACCTACCTGAAAATATGGCCGGGAGTCGGGGCGACGGTGCACTACAGCTAGCGTGCGCCGTCGCCCTTTTCCACACGTAAGACGCGACGGGGCAAGGGGAAGCCCCATCGCGTCCGCCATTTTTTTCAGCAATTAAAGGGCCATGTGCGCAGGAGCGCACCGCCGGAGCAGGTAAGTGATTTTTTTTTAAAAAAAATAAAGACTCCCCTGCTCCCCTGCCCCTGCTCCCCCCCACAATTCCTGATGCCCCCCCTGCCGGCTCGCTCACCCATCCTCCCCCCATGCCCGATGCCTTGTCCCCCGTCCTTCTTTTCCCCCCATCCGCCAGGCCCATGCCTGATGCCCGCTCTTCTCCCCCCGCCCCCCATGCCCGATGCCTGCTCTTCTCCCCCCACCCCCCGTGCCCGATGCCCACTCTTTCCCCCCCGCCCCCGTCCCCGATGCCCGCTCTTCATCCCCCACCCGCCGTGCCCGATGTCCGCTCTTCTCCCCCCGCCCCCGTCCCCGATGCCCGCTCTTCTCCCCCCACCCCGTGCCTGATGCCTGCTCTTCTCCCCCCATCCCCTGTCCGCCATGCCCATGCCCGTCCTCCCCCACCCTCTCGCCTGCTGGGTCCGGCCTTCCCCCTGGCCCCTATCTCCCCCCCCCCCCGGTGATCCCCCTGGCCCGATGGGCACAGCGCTCCTATGAGCGCTGTGCCCAGTCCGTGGCTTCTCCCGGCTACTTGCAAGTATGCGAGCAGCCGGAAAAAGCCACGGACCCTGCTAGACCTTCCGTAGCCCGGAAGGTCTAGCAGGAAAAACCGGGCCATAAGTGAATCCGCTTATGCCGGGTTAAGGGAGGCTTTAGCCTGGCCTGACCCCGGAATCCCCTGTGCGTCATCTGGATGCACAGGAGGGAGACCGGGCCTCACACCGGGCTAACACCTGGTCTAGCAACGGCCTAAGAGTTTTGACACTTGAAGAGAATTCTTAGGCTGCAAAACTATAAATGCTAACCTAGGAATAAGTATCATTGGACTCAATGGGACTTACTTTTGACTAGACACACAGAGAATTGCATGGCTACTCTCCTATTCACATTGAGGACATTTTAAGAAGCTTGTTTGAATTTGTGGTTTCACAAAACAATTGGTCATACACATTTTATTTCACAGTTGACTTTTCCCTGCAATGCTTGCATGATGGAGTTAACAGGCCATTTTGGCTTGCATCTGTATATATGTGTGTTTTATTCTGGCTCCCATTTTCTCTCTCCCTGCATGTGGTATACATGGCTTTTTTTTTTTTTTTTCATTAACAAGATGAATGGAGCTCGCAAAGCCTCTTGGGTCACCTTCCACTTTAAGTAGTTTCTTTGCTAGAGTGGAAGAGTCAGTCAGTCCAAGGGGCATTGCTCTGTAAAAGAAGTGTGCAAGGACATGTAATCCTTGCCATATTTTTTTTTAAACTTCGCTGCATTACTTATTCTGTTTAAAGTTTCAGAGATAGTAAAAGATGGAGCACTTTTATCCTTATGTTTGATGAGCTTCCAAACTTTTCATAATTTTCAGAATCTACATTTTTAACATTGACAAATGGATCAAATTTCATAAACCAATATGTTAACATATTTTAGTAATAACCATGTATTGACTGTTTAGGAAACTTGCTGTGAAATTTCAAGCTGTGAAATTTCAATGAGGCAGAAAACAAGATATTATAATGTTTTGATTTTATTCATTAACTTAATATTCATTGAAGACCTTTAAGATGAATAAAATATGTTTGAAGAGGAATATATGTTCAATTTTTTTCTGCAATATTAGATTAGATGTACACAAATTACAACAGACTATCACATTTTATCTTCATGGTACTCATGTTAAAGCTATTGTTTCTTACTCATATGAACTTTTTACAGTTCCTCTGAAGAAGGGTTTTACACCCAAACCACATTGGTCTTACTGTCATAAACTGCTCTCTGAGGGATTTATATAAGAACATAGAATGCCCTGAGAATGAGGCAGAAAAAATGGAAGCCTCTTTCATGAAGACGAAAACTGTAAACCATCCAGAGAACTTCAGCTATGGGGAGGTATAGAAATGCTCATCATCATCATCATCGAGCTGAGCCAAAATTACAGAATAAATGTTTCTCAGAAAAGTCTTTTTTTTTCTCTTGCCCACTAGAAATAAAAGGACACTGTGCAGGATTTTCTCCACCACTTTTTTAAATTATTATTTTGTTCTGGTGGCTGCATTTCCTTCCCCACCCCATCCCATGCTGTAGACTGATGCTAGGGATATGGGGCATTGTGGAGGATGCAAAATGAGGCCCAGGCTGCCAATACTGTTGATGCTGTTGCCACTTGCTGTGGCAGTGCAAACAAACAAACAAACAAACAGGAAAAAGGAAAGAAGCTGTTCTACAACCCTTGCCAATGGTAACGCCTATCTGTGAGAAATAGTTGGAGAATTTTTTTGCCCTCTGGAGAAATTTGGTGGAATTTAGCCTCCAGTTTCTCTATCCACAAAGGGGATGGAGAATTTTAAGAGGCCATTTGCACACAGTTCTAATCCAAAGCATGCACTCTACCACTGAGCTATGGCCTTTCCCATTCTAGTCCCCTAGACTGCTGTGCTTTCTAGGCTACAGGATGTTTTTAGAATGTTTTCAGGAAGTTTTAATAATGTATATTATGTTCTTAATTCAGTTTTATGTATTTTATATTTACTGTTGTTCCCCACCTCAATCAAAATGGAAAGGCGGGTAAGAAATAATAATAATAATAATAATAATAATAATAATAATAATAATAATAATAATAATTGTACTAGAAACCATCAAAACAGCATCAAAACAAAATGAGAGTACAGCAATAATTTTGGCATAATTAGTTCATAATTAGAAGCCGCCGCCCCGCCTTCTTCCGCCGAGCTCTCCGACCCGGGTGGCTCTTTCGCCAGCAGCAGGAGGCCGGCGGGGAGGTGGGCAGCGGCAGCAAGGACTCCCCAGCGAAGCCGCCGAGCCCGGAAACTTTTCGCCCTGTCCCCGCGAGGGGCGATGCGGGGCCGCCTCCTCCTCCTCCTCCTCCGCCTCTTCTGGTCAGGTAGGGCAGGATCTACACAATGAGTTTCGGGGAGCACTGGAGGCGCACACAAGCGCCTTCACGACACTGTGTAGATCCCCTCCTGTTTACAGAAGGGCCCCTTTGGATCCATCCTAATGATCCTTTTAACTCATCCTGCAACATCATTATTGGGACGTGCCAGGCAGATGTTTTACTCCGAAATAAATGAATCTGAAGGCCCTCCTCCTTCAGATTCAGTTCAGTCAACTTAATCTGTGAGAAGAGATGTGAAGATATAGATGCTGAATTCCTTTGTCAATCCCTCATGCCAATCAGCTCTTTTGTTTATTTCAACTTTGATCTCCTAAGCTACCTTACATTCATACACCTTCTGCTCAATCCATTTGTTTCAATGGGTAGTAAACTGAAGTTGACATCAACAGAAGCACAAATATACAGGCTGTATAGATTTTAGTCGTTACACTGAAAGGATAGGTGGCAATTTTCACTTTGACAGGGCAGCTACTTCACATCCCCTGTTAGCTTACTGCCTTTCCACAGCTATTATTTTAATACAATCGGCTTGTATGACTCTTTAAAGGCTTCCCTAATGGGCTATCCAAAAGCACTGATTTAAACTTGATGACAACAATTATTTAGGTCTGAAAGGCTGCTGAGTGCCTCGAAATCAATAGGAGTTAGCAGCTCTCAACAGCCAGGCAATGCCAGTCACTGCTGACATAGTGAGGTATAAACTGTTTTTCTCTTCACGTTCTGTCTTTTCCCCATTATTAGGCATGGACAAAGTTAGTGCTGCTCTAGCTTATGCTGTTGTCCTAGAAACGTTTTAGATGGAATTAAAGCAATGAGGCTTTAAATATTTAAACATAATGATTTCCCATATTTCCCTTTCCAAACATTGTCCAACATGGTAGCATTGGTTCATAACAATCAAAGTGCAAAGAGACAGATCCATTGTCCAGTTAACTTTCAAACTCTTAAGCCTATTAGGAATATTAAAAACAACTAAAATCAGAGTTGAAGCATACATTGCCCCCGTGGCTTGGTTATCTGTTGCACAGACAGACTGTAAATCAGCTCTTTCTGAAGTATCATGGGGGCAGTGCACATACTCAGCTTCTTAGTGAAGTATCTGGACTGAAGTCCATGATGAGTACCCTTAAATCCATGACATCTAGCCTTTCTCACCAATCCTTGATATGGTACAAGAAAGGAAAGACAGCTGCTTATAGTTCACACACACAAACACACACACACACGTTGCCCCTCAAGTTGCCTTTTAGATCCCAATCCTTTATCAGCTTTTCCACATTCCACAAAACAGTTCAAGAACTAGGATGGATTATATATGGATAGATGAATATGAGAAGGACATGCCATTGGCATGTGATCTAATGGGAAGCAGATCTGAGGAGGCCAAACCTAATTGTTCCATTTCAGCACTTCCATTCACGTTTTGCTCATCAGCCCTGTATTTCATTACAACACTTTCTTGGGTGAGGGACAGTGAAACCCCAAGTTGCTCGTTCCCTTACCCTCTTGGAACATCTTGTCATAAATAGCTAGCATGCTGCCAAACCCATGGTCTCCATACTGTATAATATAGTGCTGTGCCAAAAAAAAATTCCACATCCTTTGCAATCATTCTCATTCAATTTGATATAAAAGAAATTGCTTTCAAAAAGGAATTCAAAGGAGAAGAAATTTCAGAGAAACTCTCATGGGTTGGGTTCAGGATTCTTGTGCTTACTTTACTTAAGAGTGGGTGAGGAGTGTGTATGAGTGTCCTGTCACTGCACAGTCATCTCTCTGCACCTGCATTACAGTTACAATGTATCCACAACATCCCTCTGAAATTTTATTCACTTGGAAGCTCTTGGGAAAGGTATGGAACCCTAAAGAATGGTAACTTCAGCTGATTCAAATTTTCTCAGAAGACATTTTTTCTCAGAAATATCCAGATTTCCCCCCTACTAGAAATAAAAGGCCACTTTGTAGAATTTCTCCAAATTTGCTTCATTTTTTGCTGGGTTTCATCCTCCCCCCAACCCCAACCAATGTCCCAGAACAATGCTCGATATGGGATACTGTGGAGAATGCAAAATGGGGGTCAGGCTGCCAACACAGTTGCTGTTGTTTACCCATGAAGTGGCAATCAAACAAAACACAAAACACAAATAAAGGGTGTGTGGTGCTACAACTTTTGCAGTGGTGAGCCCAATCTGTGAGAAACTGTTGGAGAATTTCTCCTTCCATTGGAGAAATTTGGCAAAATTGTCTCCCCAATTTCCCCTGAAGCAGATCAGATTGGGTCCAAATCAGGCTGAGGTGAATTGGGGATGATTTGGAAGCTTCGAATTGGCCTCCAAGGCAGGCTGGGGGGTCTGTGCACAGCCCTAATCAAAATTACATAGGATTAATAAACTCTGATTATTTAAGTGCTGGAGAGGTTGTAACAAAGTGGGGATGTTACTCCAAATGTGGTGGATTTGGGATATGGAGTTTAGTGCTGTCATACTGTCATACTTACCTAATCAAAAACTGGTTTTATTTAACATTTTTGAGGGAAACCTGGTTCACATTCCCTACAGAATCCTTATATGCTTTCCCAGGCTAGCTGTGTTGAATGTCTGTTACTGGCCACAATCCAAGTCTATCTATTTCATTCTGCTATTTGTCTTTTTACATTTATCATAGCTAAACATGCATTTTTTTTATTGTAGCGCATAGGTTGATAAATAAGAGACGAGACATCTACAGTTTGGATTTAAACAGGGTCACATTTATTTAAGATCTGCAAAGGGGGTGATACCCTATAGGGCATCCAGTAAGGCTTGAAACAGGCCCAACTAAGTTGGGCGAGCCATTCATGGCCTGTGGGTTGGCGCTGCCACATTCACCCTCTGCATGGTCCTACCTCTTGTGGGGTAGGGAGACCTTCCGGTGTCAACCCTGACGCAGGCCACATGGCTCTGAGTGGTTGAGAAGACTTGGCTTCAAAGGTAAGCCTTATCTCCCAGCTAGGCCACAGGGTTCACAGCTGAGAGCCTCAGAACTTACCAATCACCATAATAGTGCCTGAATGCTCACCAATCCCAAATTTCTCTCTGGAATGTCCTTACTTAGCTGCCTATAACAAATGTGACCAAATTGAGAATCAACAAATCAACCTATTTAATACTTCCTAGCTGTTTTACAGTGTGGAGTAGGCGAAAAAACTCATGAGCAATTCAGAACATGAGTAAAAAATTCCTACTCGGTCCCCTAATGGCAACCAGCAAGCTCACACTGCCTACAGGGAGGGAGGAAGGGAGGGAGCCATGCAACGAAGTGGAGGTTGGGAGGGGTAAGTCAGCTTTATATATACAAATAGACCCCTCCCAGCCTGGTGGCACCATGCAGTGCTGTGCCAATAGCTGGTGGACACGTCTCCTCAATCACTCCCACCTGCAAAGGCTTCCCCATGCCCTGGCTGTGCAGAAATGCACTTCTGTAGAGTTTTTCTGGCTTTCCTTATTTCTTAAGACATACCCACACCATGGCTTTGATCTATTGTTGCTTCCCCCCACCCCCTTAGTCGTGGGTTGCAGCCACAGGTCTTCCTCTAGTCTTCAGACAAATTATAGTAGGTGCATTCAGTTCCGATGGTGAAAAGCACCATTTGGAGCAGCAAAGAAGGACCTGGGTTTGTTCTCTCCTGCAACCCACCGCATTCCAAACATGTGAGCAGCACATATATTTAGCAGGATCTCAACCTCAAAAACATCAACTTTCTGAGACACAGACTCCAATCCTGGATGTTGGTTGCAGCATCCTTTTTCAACATTGATTCTCCCTTGCTCCTCTCTCTCTCTCCACACACACACACACACACACACACACACACACACACACACACACGTTAAGTGTAAGCTTGATGAACCTTGCTAAATATAGATGTGCTTAATCTGTAACTGAAAGAGATTTTGCAATAAATAAATAAAAATAAAAATAAATCTGCATAGCAAGGTGATTACCCTCCTCCTGGTAAAGTAAATTTGTTTGTTCCCCCTTCTCTCTAATGAATATACATACATATGCTATTACTAAGCTTTCTCAGATATACTCTCTTGGCAAAATGCATCTAGGATGCCTCTTCCAGTCATTCAGTGAAGAATGCTCTTGAATCTAAAAATGGCAGAATATACATGACAGTGTTGCTCTTTCTTGAGGAATATGCCCTGTTGAAGAAAAATTGAGGGGCGGAGGACTGCTTAATTCTTGAACCAAATTTTAGGATGTAAATTGGGCTTCTTCTTCTTTTTTAACCTTCTTTGGCTGTGTATCCACATCGGACCTGTGGGAGCTGCTCTGCATACAATTCCAAAGTCAGTATTAGGACCACTGTATCTCATGCATCCCTGCTTGCTTCTGTGCAAATCACATTTCATAGATCGGAGTGTTAAAAATGACAGTGTTCACCGCTTAAGTCAGCAGCTACTATGAGGTGTTTTTTGTTTTTTTTACAGAACTGCTTACTTTTTTGTGGTCTTTCCTGTCATTAACAGAAGGAAAAGAAAAGAAAAGGAATGAATGATCTTGGATCTTCAGAGCACGTTTAATTATAAGCAGAGTTATGTGAAAATGACATTTCACAGCAACTCCCATGTGACTAATTTTCAGTCTACACAATTTACATGGTCTGTTCTTCCTATTGATCTTCTATAGTGTAACAGTACAGTCCTGTGCATGCTTACTCAGAAGTAAGTGCCACTCTGTTAAATAGGGTTTACTCTGAAGTAAGTGGGCATAGCATTGCAGCCTTTTTTGTGTGAATTCTGAGTATTCAGAATTTTCAGTAACAACCTAAACCATAATTAACTCATTAAGAATACCTCCGAGTAATTGTAGTAATCTCTATGTCATGGACCAACAGTACCGTATTCTGTCAGCGGATGGGAAAATAAACAAATTAGTGTCCCCCCATTCTTTTATGTTCTTCCCTTTCTTGACCCTTTACCACTGCCAATAGGTAGAAATCTTTTTTCCTCTCCTGGCCGCCACCAAGCCCTCCTTAAAATTCTCTGAGTTCCATATCTAATTTATGTAGTGTGGAGGTTGACTATTAGACATATAGTGGGTAAACCAAAAAGAAATGATACCACAAAGTTTCAAATAACCAATATATATATATATATATATATATATATATATATATTTGCTGAAGGAAAACGTTTTTAAATCTGAAAAGATATACCTACACAAGAAAACCGGGGTAAATACAACCAGCTAACCTAATTACACTGTGACCCTAATCAGCCCCCTTATCCAGACAAAATGGTACGTGGAGTGTGTCCTGGACCCCAACAACTGTCACTACTGTTATAAACCGTTTTAAAGCAGTGGTGTAGATCCTACCCTATACCCACCCCCAGTTCACAACAATTAAAACCATAAAATACAAGTTAATAAAATGCAGATGATTAACTGCAATATAAAAGTTTAAAACTACAATATAAAAATAAAAATAAACAAAAAGAAGCTAGAAGCAGTAATTTTTTAAAAAAAAAATACAATACCAGACAAAAACGAATGGAAGAACTAAAATGGCTTTTACTAAACTATTGACTTTTTGGCTGTAACTGACTAGTGATGTAACACACACACACACACACACACACAGATTTAACTCCATAATATTATAAACAACTAAATAAAAAAAGGAAATCAGTTGGGTTCTTTCTCCCTCTGGATTTCATAAATGGCTCAGGAATAATTCAGAACATAAATAACATAAGAAGAGCCATGCTGGATCAGACTGAGGGTCCATCTAGTCCAGCACTCTGTACACACAGGGGTCAACCAGCTGTCGGCCAGGGGGCAACAAAGCAGGACACAGTGCAACAGAAACAGACAAGGATGCAATTACATTCAATCAAGGTATCTCTTGATTCTGCATAAAGCCTGACACAAAGCCAGTGTCTCTGTCAATACATTTCATGAATTGTTCTCTCTCCCTCTCTCCTTCTATTCAAATCCAGACTGAACACTGTAAGTGGAATAAGAGATATCATCAACTTCCTGATTGATTTGCTGCTTTGGACATTTATTTTCTTCTTCATTAGGCTGACAAACAGAATGTCCAAAGGCCTATTACCAAGCTCTGGGTGTTCAAAACCACGGAGCATTTCCCTTAACTCTCAATTTATAATTTATACATTTTTGAGTTTTCTGTTAGGCAGCAGTCTTACAGAAGACTCAAGCAAAATTTCATTTCAGTAAACCTATAGCAGCTCCTTTGATCAGTGAAGCAGTGTGTGTAAATGTAACTGATATAAAACTCCCAACCGCTGCTATTAAGCTTCTAAAAGTGCTGTCTGTTGAGGCATTGCCAGACTGAAAATCTGATCAATCAAGATGAGCAACATCCTATCTATGACAGCAAAATGTTTTTGTACGACATTTTGCTGCTAGACTTGAAGGACAATATGACTATCCCTTCCACCCTCAATTCCACTTGTAAAAGCCCACTCAACTGGCAGTTGAAAATAGGGATGTTGAAGAAATCCACAGCAGATTCAGTTGAGTTTTGGTTTCTATGGATCTGACATGTGGATTGGCTTTTTCCAAGTCATGTAGATTCCATGGTCCTGTGGACCATTTTTTTTGGGGGGGGGGTTGTTTTTACTGGGGGTGGGAGTTGTTTCCACAAATGACATTGCAAAGAGGAGCAAAATTCCCATGAATCCATAAAACATGTGATTCCATCAACAAATGGACAATGAAATAAAAGATGCCTGCCAACCCATGAAACATAGACAGAACAGATTTCACAAAATTCATATGACCCTAGTCAAAACTTATTTCAACGCTGGTGATGGCACAGTATCCTTCACCTCACCTGAGGGCAGCAGGCTTGCTTAAGGCAGGAAGGGTGGATTTCCTGTAATATACAGTTCTGTGTCCCAATGATGGTAGGGTGGGGTGGGGATGAGCCAGGAGTCTGCCTCTGGTGTCCCATCCATACCAGATAGCTTCTGCCACCTGAGGCAACCACCTTATTCTGCCTAATGCTAGTATAGGTCCTAGTCATTAGATCATCCATCAACATTCCTTCCCTGTTAATTGGATACTACACAGTAAACCACTGTGCAGAGACTGCGGGGACAATATCTTGAAGATGTGATGAGATTTGGAAAATAATGCTTCCTTAGCTCCTTTTACTTCTGCTTCACAGGTCTTAAAATGGGCTCCATGTCATGTTTAAGCATAGTGCCATTCCACGGCTGGTATCCAAAGAGTTAGACTAGGTGTGTGCAGCGTAAACATGTAGGAACATAATCACAGGGAAATAGCTGCCACCAACCATAGGAAGTTGACTTATATTAGTTGTTCTTGTCTATTTAGCCCAGTATTGTCTGCTTTGACTCTCCAGGGTCTCACTTACTTTTACACTATTGCCTATCTCAATTGCCTAACCTACGTCTGCCCTAAGATCTGCATCTTCTGCCCATGAGATCAATTAGACTGACAGACATTAGAACAAGGTCTTTTCAGTTGTGGCCCCTCACTTATGAACCCTCTCCAAAGATATGTGTGACTGACCCCTCAGTGATAGGTTTTAAAAGGGCCTTGCTTTTTTGGCTAAGCTGTTTTTAATTAAACAATTGCTTCTGATGTTTAAATTATTTATTTTGATGATTGTATTTTAGGAGGGCTCATAATCATTTAAAGGGTATGTTGCTGTTTTTTAAGCCACCTTGAAAGAACATTATCTTATAAGGTAGCCTAGAAAAATCTTTACATAAAACAAACAAACAAATAAAAACATTGATTAAAGTCAGAGGGGAAAATAGAATTTACTCTTATTAGTAGCATGGTGTTGTTGTCCTAGTAATTAAGCGAAGTACTGTTGATCAATTAAGCGATTGAAGTCAAACTGATTCAGCTTGCTCAGGATAAATCCCCTGTATTCCCATTCATTCAATAAAGCAAATCAAACAGCACTAATGGCTGATCCATGCATTTCAAAAACAACAAGGACAAAAACAACAACAACCATATGGAGAATTTGTCAAGGACTGTAGCACTTCGGACTGCAAGTGGAAAACTAGTTTATGCCCCCCTGCATAAACAAAATAGCAACAACAACCCAACAAATACTACATACATTGCCAAAGTGTTTTTATTTGGTCCCAGTGCCTCCACTGTGTCTGCCTATGGCCATTATCCTGGCAAAGGCGAACTATTCATGGCAATGGTGATTGGTTGTCATGGCCAGTACCCACCCTAAAAATGACACGATGTATTTATTTATCTTATATTGTATGACTAATTTGATTACCATGGTTGTTTTCTTTTATTTGGTATGGCTAATGGGTCATGGCTGGCATCTGTAAGGATGAAGTGCAGATTAGAAATGTTTTAAGAAAGGAAGGAAGGCAATCCCACTGAAATGAAGAAGACATTGAGTGCCTAGAGCAGGGATGGGGAATCTGTAGCCATCCAGATGTTGTTGAACAGCAGCTTCCATGATGAGGGTTGGAACATTGGAGGGCCATACATTCCCCACCTACAGTAATAGAAGTTCAAGATGTATTAATCCAATCTGTCCTGCCCTTCTCTGAAATGCTCTCAGAGTAACACACTTCCAGACATTAATTGACAATGCTGAAATTCCCATGAGCCTTTGTGACCATCTGTCAGACTCCTACCCAACCTGAGTTCTGTATTCCACAGTAATCCCCACTTCCACAGAACATGTGGAGCAGCCTGAGAGTCCTGTTGCAAGAACTCCTTGCATGCCCCCCCCCCCCACAAGAAATCCTTCATCACCAGGACCAGCACTGCCTTGCTTCATGACTCTCTCCACTCATCCCAGAGTTCTTTTGAGCACAGGAGGTGGTAGACCAGGTGGGTAGGTCAACTTGTCTTCAGAATGCCCACCTGGCTACCAGAGGACTCTTTCACCCAAGGTCTACTCAGGAGGAAGGAGGAGGTAGAAATCCCAGATGCAGACAATGAGGAAGCAGACCCAGTTACAACTGCTGATCCAGAGGTAATAAGAGAGGCAGTTTGCCTATGTACACCAGTTGCTAGAAAACATGAGCAGGAGGGTACTTTTGCAGTCTGATTCTGCTTGTGGATTTCCTATTGGCAGATGGTGGTTGGCTACTGTATGAACAGAAGACTTGGTCTGATCCAGCATGGCTTTCCTTCTGTAGGTATGACAGCTTGTATAGGAGTTCTCAGATGACCTTTGCTGGATTAGCACCTCCTTGCACCACCTCTGTTCAATCTGGCCATTGTTCCAGCTCTCTTCAAGTCATTGCTCTGTCTCCTTGCTCCAGCTGTCTCAGAACTATTGCTCCAGCTCTTTGAACGTGGACACCACCCAGCCTCATACTGACTCACCCTCCAAGCATCCACGACCCCACTTTTCAGACAGCTAAAGTCAAAAATCTATAAACCTTCTGATCAACCCAGAGAGCTACAGATGAGTAAACACTTTGAAAGTACTACACTTTGTCTCTAATTCTCTCTTCACAACCCTTGATGTGCTGAGTGCCAGCACTGCCTGCTCATCATTAGCTTTCTACACCACCACTTCTTTGAGCTCATCGTATTTGTAGATTCTTCAAGGGAGACGTTGGAAGTGATATTAGCTTGTCTCATGGAGATCAAAGCAAGAAGCTTTATTACTCAAAGTATTCAATCTACTCCCCCTCCACCTTTTAAGGCTATGCTGTAAATGTGCTGTATTACCTGCCACATGTCACTATAGATCATAAGTAATTTGTTCTGCATTAAAAGTAGAAAAATACAATCATGGTTAAATAACACTTGCAGAAATTAGGTTGACATTGCTTATTGTGGGAGAAGGTCTTTCTTCTTCTTTTACTGTCAGTTCCTAGTGGATAATGGGGGTAATTGGGGAGAGATGGATTAGAAGGCCTTAAATCAGTTGAAAGTTTTTGATGGTATCATAAAGGGAGAGTGAAAAGCCTGAGCAGTTTGTAATGACGCAAGAACCCTATCAGAAGACATAACGAACAATCAGCAGTAAATCCTTCATGTGGCTCACCATGCTGTGTTATATATATGGATGTCCTCATAACAGCAGAATAGCAAAAAGAATACCTACTGGGGAATGAGAATTGAAAAGGAACATTAAGCCATGATGACATACCAGTAAGGGAGCATTCAAAGACAGCAAACAAACTCTTGGAAACAGGACGTTGAAAGCAACAACCTCCCTAAACTCCACGGTAAATCACATAGAAAGGCCAAGCATAGACACATACTCAGCAAGGTGTCTGTCAATATGTGGTGGAGGAGATTAATGTGGATTCCTGCACTGAGCGGGGGATTGGACTTGATGGCCTTATAGGCCCTTTCAAACTCCACTATTCTATGAAAAGACACACACCCATTCTCTTCACCCACAGTGTGTAGGGTACACCATGAGGAAGCTGGTACTAGGGCTGTGCTCCACTCTGATTCGGATAGCGAATCTGGAGCGGACCAACCTGATCTGCCTCCGCCAAAGGTGGATCTGGATTGGATTGGGGGAGCTGTTCGCCTCCATCCAGAGCTCCAAACACAGGTAAGGGGGAGGGGGCTTACCTGGGGGGTGGCCACAAGGGAGAGGGACTTCTCACCCAAATTATGGAATCTACTCCCCAGCAAAGCCTGCCTGCCTGGCACCAACATTGTTGTTCTCTGCTTTGCCCCAATATTCTCTTGGTGGCCCTGGGCAAGTTGCTATTTTCTGAGAATTCCTTTATCCCTGTTCCAGTTTGCTATGACAAATTGTAACAGAGAACTTCACGTCTCCAACCTACAAGATGGAAATATTATCACCTTGTACTAGTGCTGGCAACAGGCCACAGTGAGTAGGGAACGGACTTGACCCTTGCTGACAACACAGAAGCAGCTGTCACTGGGTTGGGGGAAAGATTGAGAGAGAGAAAAATAAAAACTCTTGAATTCTTGAGTTGGTAGTAACAAGAAAACACCTAGTTGGTAATGGTGTTTTATTCTGATTATGATCAGCATGTCCTCACTGACCAAACTTTGAACGTATACTCTTGAGACTTGTGTTGACATGGTTTCTTAAAATGTGAAAAGCCTTTTTTTCTTTCTTCAAAAAAGAAAAAAAAATGGACTGAACTGAAAGTAACAATAATCATATCCCAGATCTTTTGATCCTTCAGAACATGTACTCAGTACACTTTCTCAGCAAAGCCTTAAGGGCTTTAACGTATTAGATTCTAGAGGTCAACCTACAGAAAATCAAAGTAACTCATGTGTTGTGTGTTTTCTTTTCCATTTGTGTAAGTACCTGAAGGCCATTAAAAAAAGGAACATAAGCATTTTAAAGTATGATGAAAGCAGAAAACAAAGGTAGTGGTTTTTATCTGTGGGAATTCTCAGACTGAAGTCACATGGAGGGTTTTTATTGCTGTTTTGTTTTGAAAGTCAAGGTATTAAGGAGTTCAGTTAGGATTAGAAAACGCAGCTTTCACAAAGCCTTGCTTATTCATATTATAACATTTTACTATGAGAATAGACATATTTATACATATTAGGCAAGGAAAATGCATGCATTTGTGGGTGAACTTGTTATCAGAAGATGCTAAACATTTGCTGTACGAGGTAAACATTGCTATCTTGGACCGTTTAAAGGAAAAGAGTTTCAGTATTGCTGCAAACAATACTTAATTCCTTCCAACCCTTGGGTCTGATTTAGAAAACCATCACTCACAGGCTTTCAGATAAAATGTTTTCAGAAAAAGCCCCTAAAAATACTTTGAATTCATTAAAAGCTGAAGCAAGGGCATTTTTGTAATTGCCAGGGATGGGGAAGTATTTTGTCCAGTTTGCCTATTGATAAGAACTTATTTATTCATTCATTTGTTTATTATTTAAAGGGACATGGTAGTGTCCCTTTTGTTAAGGTTGGACAGTAAAAAAAAAGCATTCTACCATAATAAAGGGGTAATTTTTTTTGGGGGGGGGGTCATTCTAATATTCATAAAATTGAAAATGTTTCACCAATCTTCCTGAACTTTACAAGTGCAGAAAGAAATGTCCTGAACATTTCATGACAATAGGTGGAAGACTGAGGGAAGGAGGGTGGTTTAAAGTAGAAAAGAAAAAGAAAAAAACCTCTCACACTCACTGTAATTACTGAATTTAGGTTGGCAATTTTTTTATCAATAAAATTTGGGGGAATGAGCACCTTACTTAATAATCCAGTAATGGTGTCTTCTTTCTCCTTCCTTCTAGTTGGTGGAATAGCTTTTATTTTTTTTAAAAAAAAACCTTTGGTCGATTTTTAATTAATATTTATTCATCCTATTAGAGTGAATTCATTAAACAAAAAACCTACGGTTTACAAAACAATGTTAAGGCTCTACAGTTTTCAACCAAGCACCAAAAATCAGGGAGATTGGGAGTTAAGGCTCACCAGCCTTAATGCCACATCCTCCCTAAGGAGGATGTGTAGTGAAATTCTCATTCTCCCAAAGCAGATAAACCACAAGGACAGGATGGAGAAATGATATGCAGAGATGACTGTGGGGTTGTGGAAAACTGATGACAAACAACTTAGGGCCACCTACTTCTCTTTTTTTGTTTAGAGTAGCCCTTCCCGAACCTGGGACACTTCCACACGTCGTTCTCAGGGCGCTTCCATCCGCCCCCAGTGCACCCCGAAAACGATCGTGTAACTTGCCTGTAAAAGAGATGAGGAAGAAGCGTCCTTGCCGCCGGCGCCACCCAACTCCCTCCTCGACGGCCGGGACGGAGAGCTCAGCGGAAGAAGGCAAGGTGGAGAGTGGAAGAAGCTCTCCACCCCGCCTTCTTCTGCCGAGCTCTCCGAGCCGGCCAGCAAGGAGGGAGTTGGGTGGCGCCGGCAAGGACGCCTCTTCCTCGTCTCTTTTACAGGCAAGTTACACGATCGTTTTCAGGGTGCACTGGGGGTGGATGGAAGCACCCTGAGAACGACGTGTGGAAGTGCCCCTGGTGCCTTCCAAAAGTGCTGGACAAGTCCCATCATTTCTGACCATGGGACATACTGACTTGCAATGATGGGAGTTGCAGTATAACACCTTTGAAGGGCACCAGTGTCAGAAAAGCCAGTAAGGGAAGCATATTCAAAGGTGAGTTTTCATTGCCTCATGCTAATTCAAATTAACAATGACAGTAAGAATATATAATTTTCACTAGGGGTGTGCACTCTGCACTGTGAAGATCTGATGACCACGAACATCTGCAGAGCATTCGACCTTCCAGATTAGGGATTAGCCGCTTCTAAACCCATAGAGTGGAGACATGCCCAATCAGAGCTTCTAACATCTCTGAAATTATTCCAACGTTTAGTGTGTGTGTGGTATGTCTAATTGAAAACCTCCCATTAAGGAACATGGGGTGATGGGGTGGTGTAGTTTTGATAATTGATATTGACATCTGTGGCTAACCAATTAGGAATTGCCACCGTGCTGTCTATGACCGTGATCTGCTCCAATTGCAGTGTTCGGGAGAGAGAATGCCAATAATTTTTCCACGCTCATTGGGGTTCTTCATCTGGTACCATTTGTTTAGGTCAGAAAGTGTGTGTGTGAGAGAGAAAGAGACAAACCATTTGTTTAGCATTTGTTGCAAATTGAATTTGCAACAGAGTGGGGATCTCTTTTCTTCATTTGGCTGTCTTTAATGCTTCGTTTGAGCTGTTCCATCCCCAATGTGTGCACATCCTTTTAACACTTTTTAAAAGACTTATTTGAATTGTTCCTTTAAATATTCTTTTAAGTCCATTCAAGGTAGCTGTATGCATGTGTCTGTTCTGTTCTTCAACTTAAAAATCAGAAAAAAAGAAGCCGTTTCAACTGGAATCCTTCAAGCCAGCCCACTGTGACTGCTGTTTGATTAACCTCCCCCATTAAAAAATCTTCTTGTTTGTGTGTTTTAGGGTTGTGCAGTGCACACAAGCAGTACACAATTAATGAAACACACTTTAATAACATTCCATGAGGCATGGGGAACATCAACTGCTGGTGGTGGTTCTGGCTATGGGGGCAGAGGGGGAGTGCAGGGCTGGTTGGTTGTGTGTTTCTGCAGACTCATAGAAGTCATTCACAGTGTGGAAGTGCTGATGGACTGGCATTGTCAGTGAAGAAGCTTCGACACCTGGGTCAGGCAGGCTCTTTATTTCAGTTAAACTGTTACTCCTATTGCCTGGCTGGGCTTCCAGTGCAGGGTGGGTCATCCTCCTCATTGTCCTCCTCCTCAAAGCCATTGTTGCCATGACTCAACTCGCTCCAGTGTGCCTCACCAACATTGGGGTAGGGGTGATGCCTCCTCCTTGTCCTGCAAACCTCCTGTCCTCTCTGAGGATGGGCAAGCTGTGTGCTACTCTTGTGGCATTTATTAATTTATATTTACTTATTTATTCTTCTTCTAAGCACTTATCATGCTGCTTTGTTTCCCTTTCCCTTGCCATACAGATCAAGCTATGAGAGGTGCCTAAGAGGACATTTGAGTTTGGACTTTAAAATTCCATATAAATCATTGCATGCAGGGATCTGCTCCAAGCTTGGCAAGCTGAAAGCCCTCTTTAAAAGCTGTCATGGTGCCAACTTTCATGTGTTTTTCTTTAAAACTGAGGGAGCTGTAAGCATTTCTGTTAATTCCCAGGATAATGTAGCTGTTACCCAAAAAACAGAACGGTTCTTCATTGGGTAATTTGATGGCGTGGAGAGAGGTACCTGCTCCAATAATCGGGGCAGAGAATTGCCTCAAAGAAGCTCCACCCCAAATTTTGGGACAGAGAATACCGACACTGCGTAGGGTCATGTAGCTCATAACCCTATAACAATTTTGGATGCAATCCGGAGAGAACTTTGTTTGAACAAGCTCCATGGAAATGCATAGTATGTATATAAATGCAGAGAAGCTCATTTTTAAATTATTTTTGATCAGGGCTTATGCCAGAACATTTCCTGATGGGTTGGTCTCATGAAGACACTGATTGGATTCTGGACTGTGGAGATAAGTTCTGGCTAAACATCTCACTTTGAGATATATCATCAAAGTGGACCAACATTTCATAAAGGTCAATCTCTGCTATTTAGGACAAAATATCTTAGCTCTTGGAACAGAAATGCCGTTTGAAAACCATGTGATGGTTTCCTATCTGCTCAATTGCAGCCGCTCTTGCCACAGTACTTTTGCAATCCATTCCTTTTCAAGTGCATTTTTTCATCAGCATCCCATCTCATCACTTAAGATCAAACATTTTCCAGTGACCCATATCCCAAAGTCCATCTCTCCCATCGCCTCTTTCTCAGCACCTGCTCTTTAGCTTCAGTAGCAAATTGATTTCTCACATGCCTTTCTGATCCACAAACCATGCTAAATTCTTTGAAGGCTTTTTAAAGTTAGATTTTAAGGAATGGGGTTTAAACTGAAGTTCCAATTCAGGAGGGGGGGGGGAAAGGTAAGCAGAAAGGAAAATGTAGAGTCACTGTTGAAGTTATGTCAACTGTTTTCTGCTTTTTGAGTACTATCCTTGCACTGAAATCTAAACTACAGTACATGTCTTAATTTTCCTTGTGTGCTACCATCATACTGTTAGGGAGAACTGATAAGTGAAAAGGAAACAAATCATCCAAGTATATGCTTTCCTCTGGTCAACTACATTTTTTTCACCCCTCAGATAAAGATGGGAAATAGTTGTTGTTGTTGTTGCTGTTGTTGTTTGGGTATGTGTGTATGTTGGCTTTAATATCTGACTTGGAAAAAACAAACTTTTTAAAAATACATCAGGTGTTGAGAAAGAACTGGCTAATAAAAATAAATGGGAAAATTAACCAGGAATGGAAGGATATGGAGTACAGAGTCTATTAAAGGCCACATTCAGCTTTTCTAGCTGTGAGGTGCAAAAAAATAGCTAAAACCAAACATTATGTACAAGGCATACATATCCTGCAAACACATATTGGTTTCATGCCATTTAAACTGTCCTCCAAAGAATCATGGAAAGTGTACTTTGTTGAGGGTAGAAAGACTCTTAGATTGTCCCACAGAATTATTGGATCCATTTCAGTTGGAATTTGGCATAAAAAGAACCTTGGCCACCCTGTATGATCACCAGGGGGAGTGTGACCTTGTTGATTCTCCTTGATCTCTCTGCGGCTTTCGAACCATCAACCATGGTATCCTTCTGGGACAACTGTTGGGAGTGAGAGGTAACTCCTTGTTCCTGCTTAGAGGATCTGCTCCAGAAGGTGGTGCTTTGGAAATATTGCTCAGCCCCGTGGATGCTCCAGTATGGGGTTCCACAGGGATCCCCCATGCAGTTCATCATCTACATGAAACTGTTGAATGCAGCCATCTTCTATTCAACTTCATCAGGTTAGGCTGTCGATGCGCTAGATTAGTGCCTGGCTGCAACAATGGACTACATAAGGGCATAAAAACAAACTCAATCCAGTCAAAACTGGGATGCTGGTAGTGCATAATTCTTCTGTCTGGATGGGGTTCCACTTCCCCTGAAAGAACAGGTTTGTAGCTTGGGGGTTCTCCTAGAACCATCTCTGTCACTTGAGGCTCAGGTGGTCTCAGTGGCATGGAATGCTTTCTATCAACTTAGGTTGGTGGCCCAGCTATGCCCATATCTGGACAGAGAGAGCCTCTATCAGTTTTCTATGTTCTGGTAACCTTCAAGTTAGATTACTGCAATGCACTCAAGGTGGGATGCCTTTAACGATAGTTCAGAAGCTGCAGCTTGTGCAAAATGTGGTGGCCAGATTGATAACAGGGACCAGAAGATTTGAATAGATAAGACCAACTCTGGCCCACTTGCATTGGCTACCTGTATGTTTCTGAGCCTGATTCAAGGTGCTGCTTTTAACCTATGAAGACTTACATGGCTCAGGACCACAATACCTGATGTAGCACCTCTCCCGACATGACCCTACCCGTACACTACACTCAACATCTAAGGTCCTCCTCCAGGTGCCTACTCTGAGGTAGCCTTGAAAAATGGCAACAACTGAGAGGGTCTTCTCAGTAGTGACCCCCAATTATGGACTGATCTCCCTGACAAGACATGCTGGGCACCAATATTACTATCTTTTTGGAACCATGTCAAGACTTTTCTCTTTTCCTAGGCATTTAGCAGCACGTGATGACTTTGACTCAATCCCAGATTTGTTTTTACATTTTGGCTGATTGCTCAGAGTTGTTTTTAGATGTGTGTTGTCTCTGTTTATATTGTCTATCGTGTGTTTTTTATGTTTTTAAATTTTGCATATTGTTTTTAACATTTTAATCTTTTGTAAACTGCTATGGGGCAATATAAAATGTAATAAATAAATAAATTTGTTCTCAGAATTCCTTGGAGAATGCTAATGGCTGTCATAGCAGTTTAAGCTACACTATGCTCAATATCTAAGTTCCTCCTCCGGGTGCCTACTCTGAGGGAAGCTTGGAGGATGGAAACAAGGGAGAGGGCCTTTTACTGTGGTGGCCCCCCAATTATGGAATGATCTCCCTGATGAGGCCTACCTGGTGCCAACATTGTTATCTTTTCAGTGCCAGGTTAAGACTTTCCTTTCCTCCCAGGCATTTAACAGCATATGTTGAGTTTTTAACTGACTCCAAAACAAGCTTTGGCCTGGCTGAGTGTTTAAATTTTTTTAAAATTTTTTAGCTGTTTTTATGTTTTTGTTTTTAAGTTTTGTATATTGATTTTTAATGTCCAGTCTTTTTAGACTAATCTTTGTAAACCTCACAAAGAGCTTTGGCTATGGGGTGGTATATAAATGTAATTAATCATCATCATCATCTAGTCCAGCATTCTGTTCACCCCATCCTCTACTGCATCTGAACGTAGCAGGTTCACTTTGGGGACAAAGACTAAGCTGTACAGCCCTTGCTTCTAGTCCCTGCCCTCCAACATCTGTCACCTGAGGTTGCTGCTTCACTTTGCCTAATGAGCCAGCCCTGGGGAAGAGAGAGGAGGAGGAGGAGAGAGGGGAGAAGAAGACATTAGTATTCTGTATTGTTAGGAAATGAAGTGTAACATTCATTGACAAATCTACAATGTCTCAATCTGTATGAAAAGTTCATTACTAACTTATTGATTACTAATAAGGTTCTACAAGTCTGATAGCAGACAGGCTGCCTGCTAATATCCTTATAGGACAGGGACAAAGATCTAATGACTATGATGATAAAGGATTTTGACTGCAGCCGGTTTCAGTGGCAATCTACAGAAAGCTGCATTCATCCTTACAGGATTCAATAGTGATTAGGAAACCAGTGCCAAATGTTATCCACTATTTAGAGTGACATTGTAAGCAGATAACAATTCAGCACCTCTTAGAAGTCTTTGATAACATTCTGAAGGCATTAGAGTTTAAGGAAATCTTGTTAGAGGGCTGGCATGCCTGCAATATGAACGATGCTCATTAGCACTAAGCAAGCCATCTGTGGTGAAAGATTTAGTCAAGGAATATTGCATCTTTTCTATGTCCATTGATTCTAATTCTCTCGAATATATTGGTGACTTACAATTATTCACCAAATATTTACAGTGCCAGTGGATAATGCACTGTAAATAAAGTCTGAAGTTGATTCTATAGAAATGCAGTGTAAATCCAATCATATGCACACATTTTGAAGTCTTGAGTTTGCTTCTCTTGGTGGGAGCATCCCCTAAGTAGAGTACTGCTCATGGAAACTTCCACAAGTAGAAGAGGGAAAGTGACTTTCACTAGTTCCCCCTTTCCCCCACCGGACAACCTTGATGAGCTTGCGTTTGGCTGATTCACACATCCTCTGCACTTGGAGTATGCTCTAACTGGATCTTCTTATGAAGCTAATTTGGTATTTCCCCCCACACACAAAAAAAAACCCCCAAAAAACACTGAATATATGAAGAATCATGTCTAGGACATGAAGGTGCAAAGTGACAAGGGGCTTTAAAAGCAGACACCCCTCTTTCTCTGTGTGAGCTGTCCAGGGGCCTAATTCTCTGCATCTTTCATGCAGACAGGTATGAGAATATATACAGGTGCTGTGCAGCTTGAAAAGCATGGAAGTATCCATGTGCTAGTTTTGAGGGCATGACTTTACAGTCCTTGTTGGAAAGCTCAGCAAAGAGCTCCATCACAGTCAAGGTGATGGAAATCTGCCATTTGTTTTTCCTGTGGTGACAAATGATGTTGACAAATGAGACACATTAACAGAATGTTATAGGATAAGCTACACACTGCTTATATATATGCGATACCTTCTCTGCTGAATAAAATAGAGACTTTGGGGTTTTCAGGTCTTAGTGTAAAATTTATACACAACACAACACACACACACACACACACACACACACACACACACACACACACAGAGAGAGAGGGGGGCCTTAACTAGACCTACCTTTTATCCCACAATGGAGGAGATTTAATGCAAGATCCCACCTCCATTTACACACGATGCATGATGACCTCACAAGGAGAGGCGTCACGCCCACCATTGGTTTTATTTTTTAATGACGAAGGAGCGCACGAATGCTCATTTGCTAAAGGTAAGCTTTTTTTTTTAAAAAAAAAAATCCCGCTCCCCCCACCCTACCCCCGATGGGTTCAGCGCTCCTGAGGAGTGCTGCACCCTGTGCATGGCTCCCAGCTCCGCACAAGGAAGCTCATGGAGCTGGGTCAACCCACAGCAATGGGCCACATGTTCCACAGTCTCAGGCTCAGCCCAAGACTGCGGAAAAAAATAGGGCCAAAGTGGAGGGCTCTATCCCAGGGCAAGAGAGGGATGATTCCTCCCTGATCCCAGGATCCCCTGTCCATCATGTGGACCCACAGGGATGATCCCAGGGTTCGCCCCGGGGTAAAGCCCCATCTAGCTAAGGCCAGAGAGAGAGAGAGTTTACCAGGTATTTTATAGCTTGTAGGCCTTTCCCTAACCCCCAATGCTTTATCCATACACTGGCCCTGTTCAGAAGACACCTTAAACCACAACTTTCACCACAGTGGCAAAAAGTCACAGGGAAAATTACTCAGCTAATCTTCAAGGATCCCAAAAGTACTTTTGAGGTGTATTGCTATAAATGGGCAAAACTTCAGCAGTTGCCTTTTTGAGTTGAGAACTACCGGGGGAAGGGAAGTTCCTTCAAAGGCCACTGCTATATTATGAGAATGCAAAAACTAGCAAGGACAGCAGAAGGGAAAGGAGGCAGAATAAATAAGCATGCCTTTGTTGAAAGCATTGAGTCAATATGTTCAAAATGATTGTCACATCCAGTTGAAAAACATGCATTGGGCACAGCCAGACGTGGTGTGATAACAATGTTGTATAACAGGGGATTTTATTCAGCAGAGAAGATACCTTTCCAGCCCCGAAAGCTGCATTGAGTGTCTGCTGGGGTGACAGGGAATGTATGTACATATATGTGCACACACATACACGCATGTATGTTCAGATACAATTCTCTCAAACATGCCACTCATACTGACACAAGCACCTCTCTGTCTCTCTCTGTCTCTGGCCTTAGCTAGACTGGGCGAAATCCTGGGGCAAACCCCGGACACACAGGGGATCCCGGGATCAGGGAGGGATCATCCTTCCCTTGCCCTGGGATCTCGCCCTCCACTTTGGGTCTGCTTTTTCCATGGTCCCGGGCTGAGCCTGAGACCGTGGAACGTGTGGCCCGTTGCCACGGTTTGACCAGGCTCCGCACGATTCCTCACACGGAGCCAGGAACTGCGCCCATTGGGGGTAGGGTGGGGAGGGGAGTGGGAAAAGTAATTAAAATTTATTTTTTATTTTTTTTGCACATGAGCATTCATGCGCTCCTTTTGCTTTAAAAAAATGTTTAGAAATGGCGGGCGTGACGCCTCTCCTCCTGAGGTCATCGTGCCTAACATGTAAACAGAGGAGGGATCTCACGATAATCACATTGCGGGATCTTCCCTCCTCTGTCATATATTAAAAGGTAGGTCTAGCTAAGGCCTCCCTCCCTCCCTCCCTCCCTCCCTCTCTCTCTCTCTCTCTCTCTCTCTCTCTCTCTCTCTCTCTCTCTCTCTCTCTCTCTCTCACACACACACACACACACACACACACACACGGCACATCTGCACTATGTGTTGAATCATTTTGATCTCATCATGACAATGCTATGTTGCTTTTGAACATTTATACCTCTTAGGAAACAGGCCAGATCTACACACATATATAAAATGTCATTTTTTGAGTCATTAAATGTATTGTTTTATTACGATTTTATACGTCCCTGGGCACATGTATTTATTAAAATGTTTCTTACTGTTGTGTTGTCCATAGATATGCGCTGATCTGGGCCACACAATGTATTTTTAATAGTTTTTTTCCCCCTCAAATCCCCTGTCTGCAGTTTGTTCCTCCCGCTTTGTGTTTTCTTCCATGGCCCCTCCTCCGAGAGGGAGGGAGGGACGGAGAGAGCCTCCAGCAGGGTTAGAGGATTTACGGTAAAGCAAATCTCATTGATTTAAATTGTTTACATCACATACAGATCCTGGAAAGGGGAAGGGAAGTTGTCGCTGCAAAGAGGAACACAAGGCAAGAAAGAGTTAAAACGGCTGCTACTTTGGGCAGGAAACACAGGAAACACCCCCGAGGAAGGTGATTGGCTAAGGGAAAGCATTTGAAAATAATGGAATGCTTCTTAACGACACAATCGGCCACATTACAGAAAATAAAGCTACTTATACAGGTAAGATCAGAAAATATAACGACAGGAACAGTAAGTGATAAAACGATAAAAACCAAGCGTCATTTGGCGGGATAAGACGGAAAACACAATTAAAAACGTTAATAAGAGGTGTATTCACGTATGTGTAGATCCACTCACACACTGACATTTGTTGCAGTACTTTGGATAATGTGGAATAAAAGGCAGGAAATGACTAGTGCTGGGCCGAATCCTTCCCCCTATTTTCAGGAACTTTCTCTCTCCTCCTGCAAAAGAGGCGTTGGTTTTTTTCTGCCTCTTTTGCTGGGGTGGGGTGGGTGGGTTTCAGTGAATTTTGTCCTTGGAGAGAGGGACAGAGTTTCCACATACCTTTTTAAAGTGTAGCTGGTTGTTGAGGGGAGTTTCCCCCCCCCCCCCGCCGCCCCCAAATACACCCCTTCCCTCAGCATTTGGAGATGACCAGCAGTTCTAAGTGAATGTTATTGGAGACTATGTGACCTTGCCTTTTCCAATAAGCACTCAGGAAGAACTGCTGGGCTCTGAAAACGCTGGGGATGTTTTGAAAAAAGAAAAAAAGAAAGAAAAAAAGACCCCTCAACAACTGGCTACATTTAAAAAGGTATGTGGAAACCGCGTCCCCTCCCCAAGGAGAAAGTTCTCTGAAATTCTCCCAGCGTCTTTTGCCTGAGTTTTCATTTGCCCCACCCCCACAAAATACGAAAAATGTAATGGTTGAACTTTTCTGCCCAGCCCTAGAAATAACACTGAAAGCAGTGTAATTTGACCCAACAGAGATCAGCATGTTTCAATATTGCTATAAAAAAGTAGTGTAGAACTAGCTACACACATCAGTCTTTCTCGCTCACACATACATACACAAGCACAGACCTCACTCTCACACACATACACACAAGAGTTGCTGGTGGAGGGAGGAACCTATGTTTTGTTATTGTTGCTATGTTATTATGTGTGTGTGTGTTTTTTAAATTTGTTTAAAGCATTTTTGACCCCTTTCTTAATATCTCAGAGCATCTTACAGTGATCAACAATAAAACTGTCCTCAGGCTTGTTAGCAGAAGTAGTAGGAAAGACAGACTGAATCCAGAAAGTGAAGGGCTTAGCAAACTTCACTGAATCATAAATAGATAGCCCCTGGCTAAACAGCCAAAAGTATAGAGATACAGAGCAGAATGAAACCACTACTTCTACAGAGCATACTGAACATTCTATTCCTTTTATACATAAGCCAGACTAGAAGGAAATCTATTTGGCACTAGGGGGAGGGGCCAGGCCCTGTCTACACCTGAGGTGCGATGGGGCCGAGGGAAGCCCCGTCGCGTCAGCCATTTTTTTCACTTAAAGGGGTCGCTTGTGCAGGAGGGCACCAATGAACAGGTAAGCCGGACATGGCGACAGCACGCATCACTGGCCAGACATGGCAACAACAGGAAATGCCGGCTGGGGACAGTGACGGCAGCAGCAGCAGCAGCGAGACAGAGTGACTGGGGACATCGGCGGCGGTGGTGGCAGCAGGACACAGCAGGTGGGGACAGGGGGGTGGCGAGACATGGACGTGAAGATGGGGGATCAGAGGTCGGGGGGAAATCGGGGGATGGAGTGGCGGGAGCACTGTGGCCCATCCACCACTTTTCCCAGCTACTCGCACGTAAGTGCGGTAGCCGGGAAAAGCAGCGGAACGGTCCACACGCCCACGGTCCTGGCCTCAGCCCGACTTGAGCCCAAGACTGCAGGGAAAACTGGGCTAAATGGGGTTTCACTTACCCCGCATCCAGGGAAGTTTCACCCCTGCCTGACCCCGGGATCCCCTGTGTGTCATATGGACGCACAGGGGCGAGCCCAGGGTGAGCACCGAGCTAAACCTCCATCTAGCAAGGCCCTAGCTCACTGTTTCCCCCTTTGTGACCCCTGTTTGCACCCAAGGCTCTCTGATAAATCCAGCTCTTAATTGGCCATTAATTAGACCTCTGTGACTGCACCTTATATCTGCTTTAAAATCTCCCGTAAAAACAACAACCTCTAACTTAAACCATTATTTGGTGTGATTCCCTTCTGGTGCTTTTCCAATGACATGACACAAAAGGAAAAGGAATTGGGAGGGAGGAAGAAAAAAATAAATGCAGTTACTGGTTAGCTACACAGTTCTTATAAGTGATTTTTTTCCGGCAGAGTTGATGGAAGTAAGTTCCTTGCAGCTGCTCTCTCATTGGATGATTCCTTTCCCCCTTCTTCCTGGGAGGCAGCGGGAGCAGCATCCCCATGGTTTTTGGTCCCCTGACTAATGACAGAGGCCATTACACGCTGCCCTTCAGTTCTGCAGCTCTGTAGTCACAGGGTAACTCAAGATCTAAAGTGTGTAAAGCTATTTGCTACCAAGTGTTTCATTTAAAATCCTCGACACCTTACCTGGGTACATTCTGTATAGTTGAGGATTCTTGACAGCTTCATGCCATTCTACACAAAAAGACAGAGTCTGGTCATTTCCAATTAATGGTTTTAAACAAGGTGATGATCCATACTAAGGAACAGGTTTCTGAGAGGCATTTTTGACTGAGATTTCAATTCTTATTCATGGGAATCTGGCTCAGGTTTAGAAGGCTTTCACTTTTGCAGAAATAGAGACATTTATGTGTTTTTCCACATTGCTCGAAATGGAGTCAATATTGCTTATAACGTCTTTGAAAAATGATAGCACTGTTTCTATAATTTTCTGCACATTGGATTGATGCTCTTTTGAGGACAATGACATCTTGCCATGAGATGTCAGTTCCATGAAGAGCAATTGTTAATCGCTTACCTTACAACAGAGCACGGTTATAGGGACTGTTTTTGAGGAGGGAGAGAAAACTGCACATGTTTTTATCTTATACTATATATTTTCCTCTGTATCTTTGCCCTCTGTCACTGATAATCTAATGAATGGATTATTTGAAGTCGTTACATAAATACTACTACAATAGGCACATTCCAAAGTACAGGCTAGAGGCATATAGGGTGGATTACTGCAGTCTAGGCCCTGCCTATGAAAAGTGTTTGGAAACAGGAAATGGTTCAGAATGCAGGAGCCAAACATTTAACAAGATCTTGCTAAGCACAAAATGTTCTGAGCTTTGTTGGCTCCCAGCTAGTTTCTGGGGCCAGTTCAAACTTAAAAGATCTGTTCTTGATCTTTAAAGGCCCAGATAGTCTGGACTGGGTCAGGGATAGCTGAGTAAGCACTTTCTCCTGTATGTATCCTATTGGGCTTTAAAACCTTTGGATGCAGCTGCTCTGGATTCTTTGGGAATCTGTTGATATGAAATATGAAAATATGACTACTTTGGCAAAATAACAAGCCCTTAACATATTTCCTCCTCTTCTTACCTTCAACTTCTTACCTTCAACTTTGCATCCAATTAATATTATTACATCACATCGTCTCCACCTTCCACAATGTTCAGTCAATGTCACAAACTCAACTTGTGCCAAGCTGCTGCTTATAGATTAATTTACTACACCATCTGTCTAGTTCTTTGTTGATGTTGAGATGCCGCATTTCCAGGTTGTATGACACTGCAGTAAACCATTGCCTTTCAATTTGAAACATTAGTTTAATCTGTGAAAGATGGAATGATTTGCCTACAAATTCAAGCAGGATTAATGCAAAACTTCCATGGTGCCAGGCAGATGATCTTTTGATCCATACAGAAGGCAGTAATCCTCTTTGTTATCCTTATTTATGCGTTTATTCTGTATTTTATTACTTTATTACAGAATTTTAATATTTGTCTTCTAGGATACTTAAAGCACCATAGGAAAACTTAACTCACACTAAAAGGAGTTTTTAAAATGTGGTGTCATTTATTTTTACTGTGTTATGACAAGTGTTGAGAACATGTTGTTTTCTTGTTGAACATAATGCTTTCCTTACTAGCATGTGATCAATATCAAACCAAGTACATTAGAGGAAAAGATCTGTCACTAAAAATCTAGAGAGACAACACACAAATTAAGAACGAGGTACCAGATGACACATAATAATGTGCAGTTGCGTTCCATCTCTCTACAGATGGATGAAGCAGTCTATTTTCAGTCCATGTGACGTTCACAACTGTCCACTACACACAAGTCCATGCCATTTTGTTTTTCTATGAAAAAAAAAATCTGCAAGGAAAATAATATAGCATGTACTCTCAAAATACACATTTTCAACAGTGTAGTCCTATACATAGAATCATAGAATCATAGAATCATAGAATAGCAGAGTTGGAAGGGGCCTACAAGGCCATCGAGTCCAACCCCCTGCTCAATGCAGGAATCCACCCTAAAGCATCCCTGATAGATGCTTGTCCAGCTGCCTCTTGAATGCCTTTAGTGTGGGAGAGCCCACAACCTCCCTAGGTAACTGATTCCACCATCGCACTGCTCTAACAGTCAGGAAGTTTTTCCTGATGTCCAGCCGGAATCTGGCTTCCTTTAACTTGGGCCCGTTATTCCGTGTCCTGCACTCTGGGAGGATCAAGAAGAGATCCTGGCCCTCCTCTGTGTGACAACCTTTTAAGTATTTGAAGAGTGCTATCATGTCTCCCCTCAATCTTCTCTTCTCCAGGCTAAACATGCCCAGTTCTTTCAGTCTCTCTTCATAAGGCTTTGTTTCTAGACCCCTGATCATCCTGGTTGCCCTCCTCTGAACACGCTCCAGCTTGTCTGCATCCTTCTTGAATTGTGGAGCCCAGAACTGGACACAATACTCTAGATGAGGCCTAACCAGGGCCGAATAGAGAGGAACCAGTACCTCACGTGATTTGGAAGCTATACTTCTATTAATGCAGCTCAAAATAGCATTTGCCTTTCTTGCAGCCATATCGCACTGTTGGCTCATATTCAGTTTGCGATCTACAACAATTCCAAGATCCTTCTTGTTTGTAGTATTGCTGAGCCAAGTGTCCCCCATCTTGTAACTGTGCCTTTGGTTTCTATTCCCTAAATGTAGAACTTGGCATTTATCCCTATTAAATTTCATTCTGTTGTTTTCAGCCCAGCACTCCAGCCTATCAAGATCACTTTCAGAAGTAAGTTCCATACATTCAGAAGTAAGTTCCATTGAGTTCAATGGGTCTTTTTTCCAGGTGAGTGTAGGGTTGCTCTGTTAGGCTGCAATCTTACACCTACTTTCAAAGGAGTATGTCAGGAATACCATCAGGATATTTGGGAAATGCAAAAGCTAATGGATATCTATGTTTTGATCCACACAATGTCTGGAAGGTATGGATCAAGTCAGTTCAAATTAGAATTCACAAAGTATCAAATTAATCAAACATGAATCTTTGGGCGTTTTACTGTGGCACCCACTCGCCAGCATCAGCTTGTTGCTTCTCATTGGGTCTACTGACTCTAGACTTAAAATGGCTCGATAGTTATTATTTCTCCCTAGGGAATCGTGGGATACTGTTGTTTAGGCACAGCACAAGAGATCTCTAACTGAATTATCCCCATCCTGAGAAATTGCAATGATTCTTATGGGGGAAGCCATAGCAATTAAATTGCAATTATACTGGTATAAAACATTTGTAGTTTAGACATGCTGAAGGGTGGGAGTGTACAACGCCAACAGCACCAACATTTTGACTAGAAAAAAACTTTACAATAAAATGAAGGCAGTGACTACATGGACATGGTTATCCTCCTGAACTAGGTGAACATCACTTAGTGACTAACAATGTGTCCAGATGTCCACAGAGTCCATAGATTCCTGACAGTGACCATATTTACGGGGGTGGGGGGTGGGGGCATCTACGCAGAGTCACTTTCTAACGCAATTCTGTTTAAAATTGTGTTTTCAAGACATTGGATTTGCTCTTCCTGCCACACTGCAGCCAATTAAATCAGGATATACAAAAGGGGTGGGAAAGGGGGAGAACCACATTTTGCATGGCAGCCAGCACAAAAAACAGCATTAGTCCAAGCATATGTGGGTGGAGTCTTGTGGCATCAACAACCTTCCCTTAAAAAACAACCAGTGAACTTTTAAAAAGCTCTGATTTACACCATAAATTCCCCCTCTCTGGTCCGTGTTTAAGTGCAGTCAAAGTCAACACCTGTAATGTATGCCTGCCTTTGTGTACCTTCATTTCTCCTAGCAGCTCCAAGCAGCGTACTCAGCAGCAGGAGCAGCTGGGCCACGGGGCCAAGTGGGCGGTGCTATGGATGAGGTGCTTACCTCCGGAAAAGTAGCACTCTCTCCTCACAACGGCTGATTTCTACCATAGGCTTTCCCACCTCTTTTTTCTGCTTAAGTGCAGTGGAAGTCAATGGGGATTATTTCAGAGGAGACATGCTAAGGCTCATTTAGGGAAGATGGAGCACAATTGTTCGCTGGTGTGCACCTACAGATAAAAAACTTTTGACACAACTTTCCCTTCCTCATATCAGCTTTGCTCCCCCACAGCCGGCCAGTTGGTATCGCTAGTTGAAGTCGCACAGATGCCCAAAACGTGCAGAAGCCAGCAGGATGGGAAAAACCATCACAAAACGACTTTGCAAAACTGGATTTTCCAGCATGAAAACCCAAGGATGGTACAGAGAGGAGGGAACATGATGTGCAATGAACACCTGTGAGGTGCAGTAGAACCAGAGTAAGTACCCCGTGTAGATGGGGCCTGGGATATTGTGGGAAGGGAGTCCAACTTGTTTTCTGTTTGCAGGTGAAGATCAATGGAGGATTGGGGTCTTGGGGAGGAGATCGGATAGGGTTGGTGCCTCTTCAGCACTGCTGACTCTGATGACCATTAAATCTGCAAGAAGAAATGACATTAACAGCAGCAAGCTCTTTCAAAGCCCGGAAATAAAACGGGTACCTCATTTTTGCTCGCAATGTACACTGAGGGGGACATCGGATGCCACAATTTCCCTCCATGTCCTCATTGCTCTCTAAATTCTCAGTATGATTATATGAAAGGTAAGATTAACATTTGAAACTGATACTTTCTCTAACACCATGCCCAGCTTGTAATGCCCTGCTCACTTCCATCAAGCCTTCTTTTTGCAAATCCTAATATTCCATTCAGCTGAATTTACTTTTTAAAAAAGTTCACAGGCTTCCCCCACCCCCTGCCAGCTTTTTCATTCTGAAGTACAGCCTGATATTGGGAACAGCAATTTTATGATCTTTTGAATTAGCATCATTGAGATAAATTTCTACCATTCTTCCCCCTTCCTTGCATATATTTTACCTGCCTTCTCTGTTGTGAATGTAATGGATGCAAACGAAATTCAGAACTTCAGAAATGGTGCTTTTTTCTTTTTCTTTTGCCTGTGAATCCTTTGAAATGTGAATCCTTTAAAGCACCTGAAGGCTACAGTTTCTTTATTCATTTTCAGGTGATTTTTTTTTCTTATTTATTTTTTATTTGCCTTTTGTTAATGTTTGAAATGGCTAGTCTCACTTTCCCCCCAGGAGGGAACAAATCGTTCCAGTGGTAAAAAAACCCTGGAGAACATCATCCCTAAAATATAATGGCATGACCCTTGTATAAATACATTTCATCTTCAGAATGTAATTATGGGAACGTAATGGGAATAAAGCCCAAATTAATTGCTTTTTCTATTATTCGTGGTGTCCTTGAGGGTTCTTCATGTGGTATTAATGGCAAAGAGAAGAGAATTAATTACTGTAGTTTTCAAATGGCCCCTTTTTTCCTGATGGCTTCCTATGGAGGTTCTTCCCTTTTGTACATACATTCTATTGCAGATCTCTCGATACTGTTAAATGTCAGCTGTCCCCCCGCCCTTTCTTTTATATTATTCTGGAAGTCCTTTTTTTCTTCTTCCTCTATTTCTGTCTAACAAACTACTGACTGGCTCCTGCACATAGAGTTGCTGGTAAGCAAAGAGACATTTCTTGTCATGGCTACTGAGACAGTTTGCTATGTGAAACTGCTGATAGCTGCGGTGTAGCAACAGAGGGAGGAGGAGCTTTCCTGCTGTTGTATTTCTATTCCTGAAGGCAATATCAAAGGCGCTGGTGGGGTGGTGATGGTGCTGAAGCCCACAACTTTCACCCTCTCCCGTAATGGCGAGATCTCTCCTAACTTAGCAAATCCTTTGTCAGACAGGAATTGTAGGGACTTTGGCAGCCCAAGAACCAGCAGACTGCCAATGTCTTGGGTCCTCAGATACTAAAATGCCTACCAGCCTCTTAATGCCATCCTCTACAATGGCTGTTCATTACATTGAATAGGACAGGAATTAAGAGGTACAGTGGGGGGCAGTTTGTGTGGGGTAGTCTTTCTCAATGGATTTTGGTGCCACAGCATCTTTTACTCATCTCCATACAAACAAACATCACCACTACCTACCATTTAACTGTTGTAATCAACTGTTGTTGCTAATGGACCACTTTTCAGAGGCGACTGAGGATAGGGCTTGCTGCTAAAGTTCATCCTTTCAGCCTGTGCCATCACCACACTCATTCTTGTTGCTCCCATGCTTCTGCCTCTTCTCCTTCTCTTCTTTCTACAAGGTGCCTGTCTAACAAACTACTAAATGGCTCCTACACAGAGCAGGTAGTAGTAGTAGTAGGCTAAGGAACTGTAAACATGTGAGGTCAATGATTAACCACAGCCTTCTTGTGATCTTTTTTTGCTTCCAGATAAATGGGAAACAGTAAAGGGTTAAGTGAGGCTGTGGCTTAGCAAACTGTGGCAAATGCCATGCTCATCATGGTATAAACCAAAACTAAAAATAAAACCGACAGTGGCTTGCCATATATTCAATAGTTCTGTTAATCAATTATGTTTGCTCATTACATGGGCCCTACATTGCTGGATTAAGAACATCAGAAGTGCCATGCTGGATCAGACCAAGGGCCCATCTAGTCCAGCACTCTGTTCACAGCAATAGTTTCTATACCAGGGATGTGTAATGTTGGCACATCCATTTCCCACACCTGTATCCTCTGCCCACCCTACCCCTGCCAGCGGCCACACCTGGATCCTCCACCCACCCCACCCCGCCAAGTGCTGCACCACTGAAGTTTGGCGCTGATAAGCCTGGAAATTTGGTGACAAAAAGAAAAGAAAACACAGCTGTTTGCCACTGAGTTGCAGCAGCAAATCACAATGAAGGCTGAAAAGAGACAAATCCAGCTTGTTTTCAAGCGAAATTTGTCCCTTTTCGGAATCATTGGAGTTTGCTGCCCAAAATGCAACAGCAAATGTCGCTGATCTTTTTGCCACCATTGTGCTGCTACATTTCTGGGTTTATTGGCAGTGAAATTTGGTGGCTCAGGTTTTACTAGAGGCTAAGAGTGTGCATGCGGCCATGAGGAAAATGATAAGTAAAACAATGTGGTGATGGGTATGTATGTGGGGGGGGGGGGGAGAGGGAGAGGGAGAGGGGGGAGAGAGAGAGAGAGAGAGAGAGAGAGAGAGAGAGAGATTCCAATTCAACTTCCCAAACTATGTTTGCAAAAGCAATGCATATATACTGTGGTTGTGGCTGAGAACAAGGTCATGATTACTGTTGAACAAGGACAAGATTAACCTAGGACTTAATGTGTGAGTCATGCACCAGAATGCTTTGCTGCATCAGATTTACATTGTTTGCAGAATGTTCATTCTGTTCCTCCGTATTGTACATTCCTTTATGCCTGCCAAATGGCTTCTAGGAAGGCAGAAAATTAATTCATCAGATTCACGAAATGGTGCTTATTTTCTGGAGATGTGCTTTGCATATACTGCTACAACCCATCTGGCAGAGAGATCATATATATCCTTATTAATAAAAACACAAATTTCTCGTCATGTAGAGGCACATTATCCCATCTAGATTTACAGCTATATATAGAAAAGTTCCAATCTCACCAGCAGTCAGCTTCCAAACATAATGTTCCTGAAAGTGAAAATTTAAAGGGTAACAAAATAGATGCCTTAAGCAGAAAGGGTAGGAGTAAGGGGGGGAGTTAGTTTTCTATTTCTTCCCACACAGCTGATCTGGGTGAAGAACCTACACAGATTAAATCAAACTAATAAATTGTCAGCAAGGACTTCAGTGAGGCAGAATATCCTTGCTAATTGGGAAATAAGGTGTCTTAATTAGCTATCTTGAAAATGCAATAAAAAGGGAACTCTGCATGCTTTTATCCAGCATTGCATAAGTATCTCATTACCACAGGGGCAGGTACCTTAACCCAGCATGTGTTCTACTGTATCTGGAAAGTTGATTCATTATATTTTATTAAATGAATTAGAACGCTAGACTGTCAGATGAAGTATGCCTGGTTTACGATTGAAATCATGTTTAAAATTGGTACGTTTTGACCCCATGCCCAGTGCCCCAAAATATATCCCTGACTTAGACTCTCATTGATTTGCTAATTAAAACCCTCATCACACTACATTTTCAAGGTCATCAAAATCCACACACCTGCTGTGCTTGAGGTAGATGGACCCAGACTTGAATGGTATCAACTGGATATTATCTTAATCTTTAAAAAGTATAAGACTTGATGTGTGTGTGTGTGTGTGTGTATGTGTGTGCGCGCGCGCTTTTAAATAGAAAATGTGCAGTGTTCATGAGAAAAAAAATCTTGTAGGATTTATGCCCAGTAGCACAGGAAATCACTGTATTGGATTACACTATAAGGCTGAAACCCTATGCACAATTGCCTCCAAATAATGCCTATTGAAATCAATAGGTAATAGTCAAGAATGCATAGCTAAACAGAACTTATATGTGTGGTATAACTCTTGAGTACAAAATACTGAAGACAAAGAAGAGGTTGGTTGCCATCTTAGAATGTTTTTATGCAAGCATTACATAACTTCTAGGCTTGCCTGTTTGTTTATTTGTTTAATGCAGTTTTATAGCTCAACCTTCAAATATTTCAAAACACAGGTGGCCATGGGGCTGAATTTACCCAAAGATCAGAAAGGAGGTCAGGGGTGAAATTTTGGATAGGAGACAGTAATACCCCTACCCTAATTGTGGTACAATTCTTAGTACTATAAACACAACCCCAAAGTACTGAGAATTTACTGAACTCTCTCTCTCTCTCTCTCTCTCTCTCTCTCTCTCTCTCTCTCACACACACACACACACACACACACAACTCTAAAAAGGTCCCAGAGAAGTTCACAATGAAACAGTAACAACAGTTTCTGTCCACAGGCTCACAATCTAAATCAAATGACAGGAAATGGAAATAATGAATAGGGAAGGAAGAGTAAGCAGCCAAACTCAGGCAACCATTTTTTTAGGATGCAAAGTTCTTAAAATGACCAGCTTGAATGGAAACAATTTAGGGAGAGGAGGAACCAGAAAGAGCTGGTGTCTCGGTTGAGCTGGTGGAATAGACCTCATTGTCCCACCTTTCATGGTGGGACAATGGTAAGTGTCAGCTCAGGAAATGGAGGAGCCAAATGGACCTGGTCTCTCAGCTGAGTGGTTAGAAAGGGCTCTGCTGTGGTATTTCTCCATCTGCTGCAGCCAGATGCACACAATCATAGAATCATAGAATAACAGGGTTGGAAGGGGCCTACAAGGCCATCGAGTCCAACCCCCTGCTCAATGCAGGAATCCACCCTAAAGCATCCCTGACAGATGCTTGTCGAGCTGCCTCTTGAAGGCCTCTAGTGTGGGAGAGCCCACAACCTCCCTAGGTAACTGATTCCATTGTCATACTGCTCTAACAGTCAGGAAGTTTTTCCTGATGTCCAGATGGAATCTGGCTTCCTTTAACTTGAGCCCATTATTCCGTGTCCTGCACTCTGGGAGGATCGAGAAGAGATCCTGTCCCTCCTCTGTGTGACAACCTTTTAAGTATTTGAAGAGTGCTATCATGTTTCCCCTCAATCTTCTCTTCTCCAGGCTAAACATGCCCAGTTCTTTCAGTCTCTCTTCATAGGGCTTTGTTTCCAGACCCCTGATCATCCTGGTTGCCCTCCTCTGAACACGCTCCAGCTTGTCTGCGTCCTTCTTGAATTGTGGAGCCCAGAACTGGAAGCAATACTCTAGATGAGGCCTAACCAGGGCCAAATAGAGAGGAACCAGTACCTCACGTGATTTGGAAGCGATACTTCTATTAATGCAGCCCAAAATAGCATTGGCCTTTCTTGCAGCCATATCGCACTGTTGGCTCATATTCAGCATGTGATCTACAACAATTCCAAGATCCTTCTCGTTTGTAGTATTGCTGAGCCAAGTATCCCCCATCTTGTAACTGTGCATTTGGTTTCTATTTCCTAAATGTAGAACTTGGCATTTATCCCTATTAAATTACATTCTGTTGTTTTCAGCCCAGCACTCCAGCTTATCAAGATCACTTTGAAGTTTGTTTCTATCTTCCAGGGTATTAGCTATCCCACCCAATTTTGTGACATCTGCAAATTTGATCAGCGTTCCCTGCACCTCCTCGTCCAAATCATTAATAAAAATGTTGAAGAGCACTGGGCCCAGGACTGAGCCCTGCGGTACCCCACTTGTTGCCTATCCCCAGTTTGAGAAGGTTCCATTGATAAGCACTCTTTGAGTCCGATTCTGTAGCCAACTGTGAATCCACCTAATAGTTGTTCCATCTAGCCCACTTTTAGCTAGTTTGTTAATCAGAATATCATGGGGCACTTTGTCAAAAGCTTTGCTGAAGTCAAGATATATGACATCCACAGCATTCCCACAGTCCACAAGGGAGGTTGCCCAATCAAAAAATGAGATCAAATTAGTCTGACAGGATTTGTTCCTGACAAATCCATGTTGGCTTCTAGTAATCACTGCATTGATTTCAAGGTGTTTACAGATTGACTTCTTTATAATCTGCTCCAGAATTTTCCCAGGGATGGATGTCAGACTGACCAGTCTGTAGTTCCCAGGTTCCTCCTTTTTTGCCCTTTTTGAAGATAGGGACAATGTTAGCCCTCCTCCTCCGGCACCTCACCCATCTTCCATGATTTTGTACATGTACGTCTTTGTCACAGAGGTGTCATTGAGACCACAGCTAGACCTAAGGTTCATCCTGGGATCATCCAGGGTTCACCCCTGCCTGAGCACTGGATCCCCTGTGTGTCACCTAGATGAACAGGTTTGACCCCTGGACGATCCAGGGATAAACTTTAGGTCTAGCTATGGCCAGAGTTATCATTGCTAGAACAACATTAGCTTGGGTTTTTAATTGTTTCTCTGTACCTTGGATTGATACAGCTCATCACTGGCAGGATCTACACTACTGCTTTAAAATGGTTTATAACAGGAGTGACAACTACTGCAGCCCAGGATACAGTCCATATACAGTTTTCAAACTGTTTCACTTTTAGTAATTTAGAGCACAATCCTAAAGGATTGCCATTCTTTGGATGGAGGGCTCCAGAGCCCTCTGCCCATCCAATGCCCTCCTGGCAAGAGCCATGCAGGGCAAGAGGAACAGCAGAGGCTTTTTATATAGCTGCAGTGTCCTCCTTTAGAAGAATTTCTGCTGAATGGGCCTCTGAGAGGCAGGGCCAGCCCTACCATGAGGCAGAGTGAGGCAGTGGCCACAGGCAGCAGATTGTTAGGTGTTTACTTTGTTATTGTATTTTGACAGCAATGGAGGGTAGAGGTGCTTATTTTCTGCCACATGTACCAAAATAATTCAGCAAACTATGGGTACTTCAGTGAGTGGGACACCATTTGCTGCTCTCCCTCAGGCAGCAAAATTTCTTGAGTTAGCACTGCTGAGAAGCCCTTGGATCTGGCTTATTCTTGACCTCTCTTCTCTCCTTAATCTCCTCCTCCACTCCAGAGCTCTGTCTCTGACCTCAGAGGATGGAATGCTGGCCCAGGCACTACCTAGGGGCCATAGGATGGCCCTGTTACCTATTTTTTTATTATTATTATTATTATTATTATTATTATTATTATTATTATTATTATTATATTTATATAGCACCGACAATGTACTTGGTGCTGTACAAAATATACAAATAAAACAGCAATACCCCGCCTAGAGGCTTACAATCTAAAATCACATTAAAACATATGAAGGGGGGAAAGGGGTTCACAAAGCAGAAATAAGAGAATAATCATAGTAATAAGAACAGTAAATCAAGCTAGAAATCAGTAAATCAAGCTATTTGTTTTAATTTATTGTTGTTAGCCTCCGTGACCTTTCTTTTTTTATTTTATTTTTAAAGGAATACATGTTTGAAATAAATACAGAACAACAGTATTAATTCACTCCTACACACCCATTCTTATCTGAGAAGTAAGAGAACCAACAGAATAACCACATCTCAAATTGTCCTCTGTTAATCAAAACATATTATTTCAGCATGCCTCAGTTTCCTCCTTGGTCAAAGTGGAAACTAATGCATACTTCAGACAGAAACTAAGGAAGACCTGCTAATTACTGTTTTAAAGGAATGCTGACGGCTCTTTAAGTGTTTTTTTTTTTGAAAGGCACCACAGTACATTTGTGCAAAGTGCTGCTCTACTAATTGTTTCATCACTGAAAAGTTGCAGTTATCTGTCAGCCTTCAAATATAATTGGACCCATTGCTATTTTTAAGGCCTTCTTTCCATTTGTATGGAGTATAGAATTGCACAGCATTGGGAGAAAAATGCTTTTCTAATTGAATCATTACTTACAAAGACAAGGCAATGGGACTCGTTTTATGCAACACTGTGTGCATTATGCTCCTATAGCTTTCATTTGTTCCTCCATATGTGTTTTTATCCTAGTGAAGGAAACCAGGTTCAGGACAGAAACTTGTACAAATAAATGGACTGTCATAAAAGCAAGGCTATTTAAAACCTCACAAGTTTCAATTCATGTGGAGGTTTGCAAACTGAGCTCTGTAGTTGGGTTTAGAACAAGTCACTGAATTGAACTATAAAACTGAGGGTACAATTAGATATGACAGCAGAACATCTGTGATTGCATCTCTCACTTTTTAAAAAGTTTAATAGCAGCCATAGCTGCCCCAAATCTGATTTGGAGCACATTGTACGAGGAGGGAGCTTTTTGTAACTCTTTCCACTGCACTGTTTTCTTGATGAAAATGGTCACCTGATGCTATTTGCCCCTTGATGGAAGACATGTAAGTAACAGTGGGGATATATATTGTGCAAAGCAAATGTTAGCTCATCTGTATGGGTATGTGTGTGGGTGCAGACATTTTAAAGAAAATGGTGCATGAAGAAAGAGCTAAATCCTACGGGTGTGCACTCCGCACTGAAAATCCAGGGGTCCAACGGACCTCTGATGGACTTCTAAAATTGTGGTGCAGCTAGGGGACATTTTTAAAACTGCTAGAAACTATTAGAAGATTGTTTAGAGGCCTGAATGGATCCATAGGTATCCAAAGTTGTTTTAGACAACGTTGATGGACAACTAACTGAACACTTCCGTATTAGGAAGACACTGTGGCTGATGGGTGAGGGAGGGGTAGTTTTGAGATTGATATCTGGGGCTAAGCAACAGCCACAGACTCCTCCCTGTCCCCATCCCCACTCTATTCACAGTTGGCTGAAAGGAAGGATTTAGGAAAAATGGCTCACATTATGAAAAGAATGAAAACCATTCCATGCAGGCAGTGTAGATCCACACAGTCTCACAAACCAATATTAGGATATGGAAAAATTCTTGTGCCAAAGGCTGATCTGTGTACTGCGAGTATGGACACAACTTGGCTGGGTGTAACGTCAAGAGAAGAAGGGACGGTGAGAGAAAAGTTTGCTCATGTATCTCCTGGTTTGAAGACAGGACTCAAGTTTATATGCTTTGAATATATATATATATATACACACACATACATAATGTTTGTTCATGTCTGACCTCTCACATGATTAGAGCAAATGGTCAGGGAACAGATCTCTGTTTTTATAAACTGAAGCAGGTCTCTATTTTTATAAACTGAAGATGCATAACTGAGCATCAGCAAAGTAAAGGATAGAAGGTCCTGTGCAGTTTAGTGTGTGTGTGTGTGTGTGTGTGTGTGTGTGTGTGTGTGTGTACGTGCATCTGTGTGTATGGGGAGTGGGGTATTGAAGGGATTTTTTTTTTTAAAAAAACAACTTTAAAAATCAAAGAATGAAGGGATCAGGTTTAAACTTGGCATGGCTAAAGCCCTACTTAAGAGCTACTAGGGTGCCAAGTTTCATCTCTATCTTTAAAAAAATAAGCATTTTTGTTAATTCCCGTTGATGAAAATGGAGCGGTTTTCTGATGAGTAATCCAGGGGTGCAGGGAAACCGACCCAAAAATTGCCTCATCAGAGCTTCACCCACTCTGCACACCTCTACTAACTTCCCTTGCTAAGCAATGGAGTCCCAGGCCAGATCTAACCCAAGCAGGATATGATACTTTGAAAACAGTTTGAAAACTCTATATGGAGTGTGTCCTGGGCTCCAACAGTTGTCACTACTGTTATGAACCATTTTAAAGCATTAATATAGATCTGGCCAGATCCCCGAACCCAGCTGATGTTAAATTTTCTTAAAACTACAAATCTCTTGCTTTTATGCCTAGTTTGTTCCTGAGGCACATCTGTCCTTGGGGAAACCACCTACCCATTTTCCAAAAGGGTTTGTTAAAGGCAAATTCAAATCACTTATTACGGTCTGAGACCAGCACGTTTGTTAATTGCATGAATAACATCTGGAAAGGGACAAGGCCTGTGTTTGATTATGCTTCCTTTGTTTATTCCGTTTTATACCCCACCTTTCCTCCAAGGAGCTCAAGGTATCCTGGCTAGGATTGGGCCCCAGGAAAGCAGCCTCTTGGGTGTTTAAGGAGGATTTTGTCAAATGACACTATGACTGACAAGGCAAGCGTCATGTTCAGTCAGCAGTTATGACCAGTAAACATGGACAGAAACTGCTTACACCTTGGAGCTGCTGGCTGGGGTGGTTACTCGTGAAAAGAGCTCTTGTTCCAGTGAGGAAATAGCTTATGAGCTAGGCTAGTCAGCTCAGGTCTCCCAGGTCTTAGGTAGACTTACTTTATAGTCCACGATGGAGGATCTCATGATGTGATTAACGTGAGATCCCTCCTCCATTTACACGTGAGGCGCGACGACCTCAGGAAGAGAGGGGCACACCAAGCAGGGTATGTCTCTTCATTAGCATTTTGGTGCTTTTGAAACATTTCAATTCACCGTTAAAAGGACTCTTCTTAAACAGTATTAATACATGTGTGGATTCTTCCCCTATATGGCTTGGGACCAAACTACCTTCTCTTATAAAAATGTTCCTGGGCTTTAAGACCTTCTGGAGAGGCGCTTCTTGGAAAAGACCACCTCGAGCGCCCCCCTCCCTCTTAGTGTCCCCCTGCTGCCCCCTTGCTTCTTAGCACCCCCTGCTGCCCCCTTGCCTCTTAACGCCCCCTATGCAATCCCACTGCCCCCAAGAGGGTGGTACCACTTTGGGGACCACTGCCTTAGATCCTAACATTTTATTCCATGAGCAGAAGGATCTTCTGTTCAAGGAAGGAGAGTAGCCTTCAGAACTTCGTTGCAACTCTATTATTATTATTATTATTATTATTATTATTATTATTATTAATGTATGCACTGACTTCCTCCTACACACCTTTGCCCTACACACAAGCAGGTGGATGCCTGTATAAGGCTTGACATTGTACGACATGGTTATAGCCAGGCAGGATCTACACTATGGCTTTATACCAGTATTGAAGTACACTGACAACTCTTGGGGCTCATGACACATACCATATACTGCCTTCAAACCACTTTCATAGTGTTACATCCTGCTTGGTGTAGATCTGGCCCCACTAGTTAGAGAAGTGTCAATAAAGAGACATTTTCTTCTGTCATAGAAAATATATCAGTTTTCTTTGGAGACGAGAAGAAAGCCTCAGCCACTCTGTAACCCATGATTTCACTTATTAAATGTTACAGGAAGGGTATAATTATTGAAGCATTAGGCAGTTAGAGAAAAAGCTGAAATACAGGGCCTTCTTCAGAGTGAATGCCTTGTGGATTCTTTCAAAAGAATGGAAAATGCTGTGTGTTTCCTTTTAGAAATATATCCCCCAAGGTAATAAAGATACGGCAGGAGATCAGCAATAATAAATGGTATTTGCCTCCACACACCCCACACCTCTGTTTGCTACCCTACTATCACATCTGCCAATCAAACATAGTAGAATATAAGGGAACAGCCAGCAGATTATCATTGATCAGAAAGGTGATACCCCATCCTCAAATATAGTATGCATATTCATAAATATCATGGCTCAAAATGCCAGAAAAAAGTCACTGGGCAAACAGCTTCTGATAGATGAGATTTGTTAGAAGGGTAAAGTTTAGCTGAGCATAACATTTTTCTCTGCTGTTCCTAAAATGTAGTGATGGTGATGATGTTGATGAAGATGTTATAATAAATGTTAGTATTAATATTTTCTTCAGGAATGTCTAATACGATAACTGATTTGAAATTTTCATTATCAAGTTAGATCATTTGATTATTTTTCAACAGTAAAGCAAAAAAGAGAAACAACCATGTAGAAAAGCCTATTGGTATATGAACCCTAAACTATAATGTTATCTAGAGCCCAATCTTGATGTGTTTCAATGACTAGGATCCAGCAGTAAGTAGATTCCAGAACTACAGTAGGCTCACTGTACCCTTACCAAACACATGGTCTTGGTGGGGAGGGATGGTTGGTGCATGCATCATTGGGGAGCATGGCTGGTGGGTGTCATCCCACTCATCTCTCAGCACCCCTTATCGCAGGAGTGCATACTCTCTTTCAGTCTGAGGACTGAATTCCATATTCCGGGGGTAGGGTTTGGAGAATCTCACAGGGCCTGCCCCATGCGTTCTCCCTGCAAATTCAAGGAGCTGGGCCATGGATGCCTTTGCCATGCACTCAGGAAGCTGTTCAAGCTTCCTGAGTCCTTGGAAAAGTGCACTTTCTGGGGCCTCTAGAAAGTGTGCGATTCTCCCAGCCATGTCATTAGCGTGGCCATGGGAATTGCACACTTTCTGGAGGCTCCAGAAATGCACTTTGCTGCCCCCCCCCCATGCCAATTGGGTCCTGGAAGTCCCTCTTATGCAAGGTTACTTTGCATTAAGAGGGCCTTTAAGGCCCCGATTGGCTGGGGGGACACAGCAAACATGCTTTCTGGGACCTCTGGAAAGTATGCAATTCTCCTGACCATGCTCTTTGCTGTACCCTTTCCGCACCAATAGGGGTCTTAAAGGCCATCTTATGCATTGCCTTTAAGGCTCAATTGGCTTGGGGGTGGGGGAGACGTGATTTCCCCAAGGCTGGATGCCATTAATGCTGGGTGCCATTAATGGTGGCTGCCATTAATGCAGCAGGGGAAAGGGACAAAGGGCACGGGTCAGGGTGGAACCATGCCCTATTTCCCTAGAAGGCTCAAGAGCAGTCATCCTAGCAGGCCCAGTTGGATTTTCAACATAATGCTATCTGGGCAGGGGGAGCTATGTCAATATTAGGGTGGGAGTAAAATACCCTAAAACCAGCATATTTTATCTTAAAGCCTTTATTGCCAGTAATTAAGCCTTAGGGGAGACATTTCAACCATTTAGAATGGAGGGGAAACTGCAAAAAAAGCTGGAAGACTACCAAACCATCCGTGGTTGGGGAAAAGCAGCGTGGTTATCTGGGGAATTTTGGAGGGCCAGATGTGGATGCCAGGAGACCTGGATTGGCCTCCAGGCCTGAGGTTCTGCACCCCTACCTTTTCAGGTGCTGGCATGATGGCAACAATTCTCCAATTTTCTTGCAGCCCAATCATTTGGTATTTTCTACCTGAGCAAAGAGGGTCACAGAACTGAGGCATGCATCTTGGGAATGTTCCTTTCATAACATAACTTCCATTATTTTGACCATTTGGGAAGGATCACTGACAGTTCTCTCTACTTCCTTATTTTCTTGAACCTCTTTCCTAATTCCCAAATGATTCCATCCTGTCTCATCCTCAAGGTCAATAAATCATCTGCAGAAACTCCAAACCCCCTGACTGAAGCAACCATGATCTCCTTGAAAGCACACAAATGGCCAGACCTTTATCAGTTCCCTGTGTTACATAGTCAGCCTTAGCTCAGCACTGCAATTGATATCTTTGCTCTGAATAAGCAAGGCTGTAGCCCTATGCACGGAACACTGTGGGACTTAAAAACATGCCTAAGGTCATACTGCAGGTCTGACATCTGTAAAACCACTCACTTGGAAATAGAAGTCCCATTGAGAGACACAGGCCATTGCTAGAAGAGGGTTTAGTCCAGTGTGAGGCCCAGGCTCCCTGCTGTGCGTGCAGACGACGCACAGGGGATCCCGGGGTCAGGCTGGGCTAAACCCTCCCTTGACCCGGGATAACCAGATCCACTTATGGCCCGGTTAGTTCTGTGGCTTTTCCCGGCTGCTCGCTTACTTACTGTGCCCATCGGGCTGGGGAGGGGGGAGATCACAGATGGGGGGGCAGAGGGGGCATCGGACATGGCGAGCGGGGGGGGTGGACATGGCAAGCGGTGGGGTGGACATGGCAAACGGGGGTGAGCATGGCAAGTGGGGGATGGACATGGCGAGTGGGGGGTGGACGGGCGAGCAGGGGGGTGGACATGGCAAGCGGGGGTGGATTGGTGAGCGGGGGTGGTCAGGTGAGCAAGTGAGGGGGCGAGGGGGGCGAGCGAGCGAGGGGGTTAGTGGTAGGGTGAGTGGATGGACGGGAGAGCGAGGGGGTGAGCGGGGGGCATCATACATTGTGGGGGGGAATTGGGGGCAGGGGGAGCAGGGAACCCTTTTTTTAAAAAAAACAAGGACTTACCTTTTCGTTGGTGCGCTCCTGCACACATGGCCCTTTAAGGTTTTTTTTAAATGCAGGACGCGACGGGGCTTTCCTTTCCCCGTCGCGTCTTCCGTGTAGAAAAGGGCGATGGCCCACGCTAGCTGTAGTGCGGCCTCGCTCCTTCTCTCCACATTAACTGGTAGATCTAGCAAGGCCCTTACTTCTGAGCAAATGTGCATGGGACTAGGCTGCATGCCTGAGGAAGAGTTTTGCAGAATTTGGAAGCATGCTTCTAGAATTTTCGAGGTGAGTTTGTTCAATATAAAGTACATTCCCTCTTGCATTTCAAACGTAGCTGTTAAAGGATCACGATTCTTCCGAATGAAGGTACAATGAATAAAGTATAGCATCTTCCCCTGATATATTGCCACATAAAAAATCTAAATAAAAATATTTTTAATGTATAAAAGCAATTTAACTTTACCAGGGCTCCAATGCTGCACATCATTTTAGGATGCATTAAGGGTCATGTTGATGTACTACCTGAGATAACACTACAGGCTTTACTACTTCCTTGCATTAAGATCACAGCATTACTTCAAATTACTTTCCTAACTGCATTTGGTAGCTCATAAATTCCCAAGACAGGGATAATAGAAAAGTTTTATAAAGCATACGAAGATCAAGTGTCATAAATAATGAAATTATTTCCTTCTAAGTTCTTGAGTGTAAAGTTAGCATATAGTACTGGAATGAAGTTGTGTGTGTTTTTTTTTTAAAAAAAACTCAACCTATCAAAGTTCACCAAATTTTGCAATGATTGTTTTTATGTACCATGATGGTTCCATTAGCAGACATTACAGTATTTGCTTTTCATGATTTTGCTTCTGCATACAGGTGTTCTCTATATCCTTCAGATAAAGTTGACTTTTTCTCTATGGAAAATACTAGGACTTGAATGCTATTTACACATAACAGGAGCCCCTGGTGACTGCCAGCTCATACAACAAGCATAATAGCAATGTAATAAACCCCAGAGACAATTGACCTGTTGAAATGAAATTCTGCTTCCAATCTCATATGTTTTATTTAAGACACGTTTTAAAGTATCCTACAGCTGATATCAGCGCTAGACTAAAAATGGCTAGGTTGTAGCAGAGTTGCCCAATGACTGACAATTGCAACTGAAAACTGAAACATTTCATCCCAATGTTGAAAATATTTGGGATGTATGTTAAAATGTACTTCTCAAAACTAGACTTAAGTTATATTGAAGCTAAAACAATATTACAGTGAAAGTATGGATGGAAACTCAACTTACCTTCTTGGAATGGGGGAAAATAATGGAATCTATAATCACAGGTGATCAAATTTTAAACCAGATGAAATGAGGCTACAGGAGCATAAGATTGGAAATAGGATAGTAATATAACTGAAAATTAATTGGTATGAAATGTAGGTAAATGTGGTAGACAGAAAATGAATATGGAACAATATAAAATTAACCTAAAATATATAACTGAAACTAAATGCATTTAAAGTGATTTGATCATTATAGCAATTAGATCTGAAGAGATGGGGATAAACCTGAGATGAAGCTTTTGTAGTAACTCTGTCTGAAATGATTGTGTAAAATTAGTTGGGCAAAGTTTGCTAATATAGACAAACCTCAAACAATTGTAAGCTGAACCTTATGAAACTGGTAGACATTAGCACCAAAATGGGATTATGTGATCACTGGATAATGTGAATTGAATAGACGTATGTGGCAATTAAAAGAAATAAAAGAGAAACTGAGTCTATATTACAAGACAATAGTAGATGATCAAACCCCAAAGAAATTGATGCAAAGTAAGATTGATGTATTGTGAACGATGCAAATGAAAACACTGATGATAATGGAATCCAATTTTTTTTGTGTGTGTTTTTTAAAGAATAAAATTGAAATGGTGGTAGCCATACACTCAGTGATGGGTGTTGAACAAAATTATCTGAAAAGATTTGAAGAAGATGGGAAATGATTTCATAATGATTGAACTGGAGTCAAAGACAATATGAGACCATTCATCAGTGTTATAACTATAAGTGAATCAGAAAGTGTAAGGACATTTTGTAAATTTGCAAGGACAGATCTAGATTGAAATGTATAATGGAACAATAATACTGAGAGCTACACCTAAAATGGGCTTAACAGATCCCAAAAGGAAAAAAAAAACTGAAGAAGGATGTGTTAAATTTCAAAGGGTTACAAACAGGCTACTACTAAACATAGATCTAAATAATAAGAAACTTAATTTAAGACAATTATTAGGGATGTGCTCCGCTCCGATTAGAAGCGGCGAATCAGAAGCGAATTGGCGTGCTCCGCCTTGCCCAGAGGCGGAGTAGAAGTGGACCGGGCACCCGTAGAAGCAAGGCGAAGAGAAGCGGCCATTGGTGGAGCGCTTCTCTTTACGCGGAGTGATCCGATCGCCATTTTGAAAAATTTCGCCCATAGGATTGCATTGCAGAAAAGAATCGGGGATAACTGTGTTGTTTTTTAAGCTATCTTTCTGAAACTTATTGTGCTTAGAGAGTCATGGATGGGGGTCATTTTGAGCCTACTCTCAGCTCTCTGCATGCTGCGGTTCGCTTGCTAGAATTTTTGGAAAAGTCGGGTAAACAAACAGGGACAGCGGGTAAACCTGCGGGTTTGTTTGTTTTTTTTTTTGAAGTGATGACAGGCACATTCAACTCCCAATCCTGATGAGAACTGATCACCTCATGAAGCATCCTCCAATCCCAGCGTTGGAGGGGGGGGACTAAGGCAGAGGTCTCAGCGTCTTGTGGGTTTTGCGTTCGTGGGGAGAGGAGTTAGTTAGCTGCTGCTGCTGTGTTTGGAGATAGATTAGATTTAGCTTGTCGTGTGTGTGTGTTTGTTTGCTTCTTTCTGACTTTTTGCTTAGTTTGCTCTGTGTTTTTCCCTTACTTTGATTTAATATAAACTTTATTTTTAAATTTTGGAGTGTTTGTTTGTTTGGTTGGTTCCCCCCCCCCCCGCCTTCCCTCTCTTAAAGCCTGACTGTGTTTCATCTTCCTTCTTTCTTCTAAATAAAAAAAAATACATATATATATATATATATATATATATATATATTCTCTATTTCTTCTCTCTGTTACTTGGACTGTGTATGTGACTGTGTTATTGTGTGAGTGTGCTGTGTGCACTGTTTGTGAAGTGCAACAGCCACAGATTGAGCATTTCAAATCCTGTTTGGGCAAAGCATGCACACTTCTTGTCCCATTTCCATACATATAGTATTAGTAATATTCTTATACATATTATTATTAGTATTAGTATATTCTTATACATATTATAATTAGTATTAGGGTGGCATCTGGGAGGGTGCCCGCTTCAATTTTTTTTTATCTGTCGGAGAACAGCCCATGTCTGTAAATGGGGTGTCCGATTTTCATAAATTCCCCAAAAATCAGGGGATGATGGGATTGGCTTGAAACTTGGCATCCATGTGGACACATGGATGAGCTGTCATGGGACCGAACGTCAGGTTTCTGACATGCAAATTGACGTAGTTGTAGCATGGGACTTGATTTGGGGTGAGTTAAAAGGTTAGAGCCCTTCCAAAAATCAGGGGATGAGGGGATTTGCTTGAGTCTTGCCATGAATGTGGCTCTAGATGGCATCTGTGAAGGTGCCTGCTTCAATTTTTTTTATCTGTCAAACCGTCAGAGAACAGCCCATGTCTGCAAATGGGGTGTCCGATTTTCATAAATTCCCCCAAAATCAGGGGATGATGGGACTGCCTTGAGTCTTGGTGTGCATGTGTATCCCTGGATAAGCTGTCATGGTGGTGAGTTTGAGGTTTCTAACATGCAAATTGACGGAGCTATTGAAAGGGGTGTGAATGGGGTGCCCGATTTTCATAAATTCCCCAAAAATCAGGGGATGATGGGACTGCCTTGAGTCTTGGCATGCATGTGTATCCCTGGATAAGCTGTCATTGTGGTGAGTTTGAGGTTTCTAACGTGCAAATTGACGGAGCTATCGAAAGGGGTGTGAATGGGGTGCCCGATTTTCATAAATTCCCCAAAAATCAGGGGATGATGGGATTGCCTTGAGTCTTGGCGTGCATGTGTATACATCCATGAGGTGTCATGGTGCCAGACTTGAGGTTTCTAACTTTAACAGAAAAAAAGTTGTATACTTTTTTAGCTTAATGCAAGCATATGGGGGGGGGGGAAACGGAGCTCCGATCTGGATCTGGAGCTCCGCAGCGGAGCGGAGCGGACATAGGCGGAGCGGGGGTGGAGCGAAGCAGCCCGATCCACAAATCGCGGATCTGGAAGAGAAGCGGAGCGGGGGGTCCGTGCACACCCCTAACAATTATAACCCATAGTAAAAACATTCAGCATCTACAATGGAGAACCAATTTCTTGGCTGGAACCTAAGGAACATTATTTTTCTTCTTAGTGGTAGAAACAGGGTTGGATGAATCTGTCAAGTTCAATTCCATTCAGTTTCTCATTTTTTTCAACATTAAGTTCATTCCATCCCATTTACATTTCAGCAAATTAAGTAAGTTTGCATTAAAATGTGACCCAATGAATTTCTCACTCATCACTTGAACAGAGGGTAAAGTGAATCTGTTCAAATGTGCATATCTGGCTTGAAATGCCACAATCTGATGACTTGATGCTATACCAATATGCAAAAGCAAGGCTTAGAAAACCTAAGCCCATAGGTACACGAATTCCAGTTAATTCCTTTCTTGGAATCCAATACTGCATAGCAACATGTAGACACAGAAAGCAAGTGTGTGTGTGTGATCCTGTTTTCTCTTATAGCAGGGGTAGGGAGCATGTGATAATTTGCATAAATTGTGATTTTAAGATGGGGTGACACCGAAAAAGTTCTCAGATTTTTTTTGGGGGGGGGGAGCCTGCAGCACATCTCATAAATGCAAGCTGAGCCAGGGGCTCCAGGGAAACCTGGCAAGCTGAAAAAGTAACATCTCTATCACATCCAAAAGCCAAAGTTTGGAACAGAGACAATCACGTGGCTTGCATATGGGGGACCTTTGTTTTCCAATTGTTGGGGAGCTGCTCATTTCAGGGGGGGGAACGTTGATCATGTTCAGTACTAGAATACTGTACACAGTATTCTAAATGACCATGCCTTAAAAAAAGATTTTGTAGAGCTGAGAAAAGTGCAGAAAAGTACAACTAAAATAATCAAGGGACTGGAGCATCTTCCATATGAGGGAAGCTTACCAGAGCTGGGATTGTTCAGCTTGGAAAAAAGGAGGGTAAGGGGTATAAAAAAGTATGCATAGTGTGGCTAAGGAGATGTTTTTCTCCCTCTCTCATAATACTAGAACCTGGGGTCATCCCATGAAGCTGATTGGTGTGAGGTTCAGGACAGATAAAAGGAAGGACTTCTTGACATGTTGCATAGTTAAGCTATGGAATTCGCTACCACAAGATGTAGTGATGGTCATCAATTTGGATGGCTTTAAAAGGGGGTTGGATAAGTTCTTGGAGGAGAAGGCTATCAATGGCTGTTAGTCCTGATGGCAGTGTGCTACCTCCAGTAGCAGAGGCAGTAAGCCTGTATTTACCAGTTACTAGGGAACATGGGCAGGAGGGTACTGTTGCACCCATGTCCTGCTTGTTCATCCCTTGCTGATGGCTGGTTGGCCACTGTGCGAACAGAGTGCTGGACTAGATGGACCCTTGGTCTGATCCAACAAGACTCTTCTTATGTTCTTGTAATTGTATATTCTTCTCCATTAGTTCAGCGACCGTTGGGCAATCGGTGGTCTTTGATCTTATTTCATGTAGCCCTCAGCCTAAATTCATGTGGCCTTCAGACTAATTTCAAAATTGTTTAAACAAATTCAACAAACTCTGCATGCAATTTGTTTAAACCTCCAGGGCAAGCTATCAGTCCTTTCCTGGCAGCCTGTTGGGTGACATATCCACTTTGGCTATTGCCTAGGGTAAGGTCACCATATGGAAAGGAGGACAGGGCTCCTGTATCTTTAACAGTTGCCAAGAAAACAGAATTTCAGCCGGTGTCATTTGTATTCATACAGCACCTGGTGAAATTTCGTCTTCATCACAACAGTTAAGGCTGCAGGAGCCCTGCCTTCTTTTGCATCTGGTCACTCTACAAGAGGGCAGGGCTCCTGCAGCTTCCACTATTGTGATGAAGAGGGGATTTCACCAGGTGTTGCATGCATACAAATGACACTTGCTGAAATTCCCTTTTCATGTCGGAGGAGCACTGCACCCTGTACAGGTGGTTGATCAGTGCCTTCAAGGTGGCCCTGTTGACCCACAAACCAATGGAGCCCTTGACAGAAAATACTGTTGCTCACGCCTGGCCTAAGGCGTGAACATCCTGTTAAAACTGGCAGGGCTGGCCCTAACTTAGGCAGAATGAGGCAGCTGATTTTGAGTGCCATGATGTAAAGGCAGCCACTGTTGTTGTTGTTTTTCTTGCAAAGTTGGGGAAGAGACACTTGAGGGATTGTCTGCCTCAGATGCCCAAATACCCTGACCAGCTGTTTGGTACTATTCACCTTAACTGGAGGAAGGGGAAAGTTGCTGCTCCCAACTGTAGGCAGAAAAATGTCATGGACGAGTCCTGAGAGGAACTGTGGAGTTTGGGGAAGGCCTTACATTGAAAGGCAATAGAGAAACAGGTAGTTTTTCCAATATGAGCAAGCAGCTGTGTTAGGAACATATGTAAGATGCTCATGACATCCCTAGCTAATCTGCACACCTTTTTTCTTAACCACAACATTTTTAATGTCTCACTTTAAAGAGAAATGGGTTGTTTGAAGGTCAGAAGTGGGTAAGATTTCAGTTTAAATTCTATGCATCTTAGGAAAGTATCAGCAATGTTCAAAGGAATAGAAGATTTATCTGATGCACGTACAGAGTAAAGGTTCAATAAATAGATTTTTATATTTGAGAAGTCCATGAAGGCCACTGATGGACAATTAGGAAAAGCTGTTCAACAATCAGAGTTATGTGTCAGTACATTTTTCTGATATAGATTATATTTTTGAATGTTTATCAAAAGTAATTTAGATCATGCCTGATAAGAACCACATAGTTGAATGTGGTGCAATATCATCAGTTTGACGGATGTCAACATCCTCATATCTTTCTGTGTAATAGAAATCTTAGAGATGCCTGCTGTCATTGTAAGACAAATGTTCGCTTTCACATCACAGTGTAAGATCTGATTCCCATTTCTTGCCTTCTGACATTGCAACGTAATGGAACATACTGAGGAATAACAGACTTTCTAGTATAATATAAACCCACACTAAAAGAGATGCACCCCCCTCCCCACCCATACATGAAAATCTTTATAGTGGTGCAATTGAAATTACTTAGTTTATTAATTTACATGCATGCATAATTTCTTACACTAGAAATAACATATGTCACCCTGCCCAACCAGGAGCCCCTCACATGTCTTAGGGCATGTCTATGCCATACTTTTATCATGGGGTTATCCCCAAATCATCCCTCTGCGTCCAAATGATGCACAGGGGATCCCAGGGGCAAGCAGGGACAACCACTCCATTTTCTTGGTATAACCAAGACCTCGGTTATCCCAATTTTGCCCATGGTCCCGGGACCATCCCAAGGACTGCAGGCAATGTGGCTGCCACTCCTTTCTTCCCTGCGAGTAGCAGGGCTGGGCATGGAGCTGTGTGGGGAGGCTCCATGCTCGTGGGGTAGCAATTTTGCCATCCCTGGATAGTGGGGGGCAGTTGGGGCAGGGTTTTTTTTAATTATCTTTTTTGCCACGCATGCACATGGCTCCTCTTCTCAAAAATAAAATAAAATTGGTGTCCGCAACATCCCTCTTCCCTTCCAGGATGTTACCCAGCCATCTAGATGCTGGGGGAGGATCACACATGCTTGCTACTGCCAACTTACGGATATTTGCGCATCCTTTAGACAATGATGTCTAAATTCTGCAAGCCTTCTGCTCCTTCCACTTGTTTTTCTGTCACAAAATAGACCCTTTTAATCCGACGTTTTAAAAATGGAATGTGCCATGATTTCCTGTTTTGTCTACTTCCTCTTTCCTCTCTGTGAAGAAAGAGGAAGTAATGAAGGACAAAAACGAGAGCAGAGAAGCGACGAGAAGGAAACACGATTTCCTCCCATGTGATGATGCTCCAAAACTAACCAAAATGTGATCTGACCATGACAATGGAGTCACGTGTAGCTGCTGCACCTTTGGAGTACCAAATCTACTCGAAAAGAGTATCAAATCAAGAATGTGTCCTGCCAGAAGTAGCTCTCTCTCTCTCTCTCTCTCTGCTTGTTAATATTTAATATAGTTTAAGCTAATTGCTCTTTACACACATAGCCTTCGAGGCTTATTTAATTGGCTTGATTGACAAGTGCAGCTCATTCGCCAGCTGTGTCAGTGAAGCAGCTTTGAGTACAATCCTATGCACACTTACCTGGGGTTAATGGCATTGAAATCAGTGGCATTTATTTGGATAGGCTTGGGCTTGCTTTCCAGGGGCCAGTTCCCAAGCCTCTCCACCACCACACCTTTCATGCTTGAGAAGTACACACAATCTGGGCTTGCCTATTCAAAGCCAGTCAACTAATAAAATATATGTTTTAATGGCAGCTGAAGAATAAATTCTCTTCAGGTCTCAAGAGCTCATTTATGTTTGCTTCTCTTCCACGAGCCGTTTGAATGAAAGAGATCAACTGAGCCTACTCTATGTGTATTGTATTATATTTTGACATTTAACTCACCAATATTTATGCTCTCTTAGGTTTAATTTAAGTATATTTTATTCAAGGGACTTATACTAGTGATTGAATGGCCCCAAGAGAGGAATAAAAACTTGTTATCTCTTACATCTTTTTCTTTCTTATTATACAGGCTTAGAAACTTCAGCACTCATTTTCCCAATGTGCATTTCTACAGTTTGATTTGGGTATCTATTTCAATGAATGCAGGGCATCATCTGCATTCTCACTGCCTAGAAATAATTCTTCTGCAGCAAATCCCAGGCATACATCAGAATCTTGGTGTACACCATGGCCCAGAAGCCATGCAATAACCATAGAAGCCGTTGAAGCGGATGCTGTAGACTAACAGAGATCCATTCCATACAGAGCTATGCAGGAAACTGGCTGAAAATTCTTCTAATTACTTTGGGACATCCGCAGAAGTCTCGGGGGCTGTTGCATGGCTTGTGGGTTTCCCATGGGCAGCTGCTTGGCCACTGTGTGAACAGAATGCCTGACTAGATGGACCCTTGGTTTAATCCAACATGGCTGTTCTTATGTTCTTATGACTGCTGGGCCATGTGTCATCCCAACTCCCAGTGTGCCCAGGGACTAATGGAGCCCAGCAGCCTGCACTGGTGGAGGTGAATTATGTTACCCTAGTGCAGTGTGGTTATTGATTTCAGCATTACAGCCCAATTCCTGCAAGAGGACAGGCAGCTGCCAAATGCTCTAGAGGCCTTGAGGGTGGTGAAGCTGGTCCATGCTTATGCCAGGAAAGCCTGACTGGACATGAGGTGGGGGTGGGGCGCTGGACTCCCATTCAGACCCATTCAGGTGCTTGCAACATCCCTGATTGTGTATACAAAAATACGAATGTTTGCTTTGCATTCATGAAGTGGTTCACTTAAAGCATATGGTGGAACAAAGAGAAATAGAATAAAAACAACGTAAGGGGGGGGGAAGGATCAATGAGCTGAAATGTGTGCTAAAAATGCCTTATTTAGCTTTAAAAATGCTTTATTCACCTGTGCCACAGACCAGCAATGCCCTTTTCTCTGAATGGAAGGGAAATTAAATACCCTAGGTCCTTTTGCCTTTGCCTTCCTGTGACTTTTTTTTTTTTACTGCTATTTTTTTTTTACTGCTATTTCTTCTAGCTGTCTTCATCAAACTATTCTTATGACTCTCTGGATCTAAGTAACTACTTTAGGTAGTGTAGGGGTTGGCTGCTGGATGTGGGGTAGATAACCCTCCCCCTGCCATGAAAAGAGGCCACAAAGTTTCAAACAACAAAAAAGCTTACTGAAGGAAAATGTCAATAAGAAACCCACAACACATGCACAACTATTTGACCAATAGACTATAAGCAGGGATACATGCATCTAGCTAGCCTAATTTGGCTGTGCCCCTATTTTATCCAGGTTCCTTATCTAAGCAACACCTTACTGTCAAAAGTCCAACTCAGGGCCTTGCTAGACCTTCCTGAAAATCCATCTGGGAGTCAGGGCGATGGTGCTCTACAGCTAGCGTGCACCGTCGCCCTTTTCCACACGTAAGACGTGATGGGGTAAGGGGAAGCCCCGTCGCGTCTGCCATTTTTTTCAGCAATTTAAGGGCCATGTGTGCAGGAGTGCACCGCTGGAGCAGGTAAGATTTTTGTAAAAAAAAATTAAGGCCCCCCTACCCCTGCCCCTGATTCCCCCCACACAATGCCTGATGCCCCCCCTGCCCACTCGCTCACCTGTCCTCCCCCCGTCCGCCAGGCCCGTGCCCATTCCCGATCTTCTCCCCCCGCCTGCTTGCCAGGCCCGATGCCCGTGCCTGTCCTTCTTCCCCCACCCCCTGTCCGCCATGCCCGATGCCCGTGCCCATGCCTGTCCTTCCCCCCCTCTCCTGCCGGGTCCAGCCTTTCCCCTGGCCCCTATCTCCCCCCCCCCCCATGATTCCCCCCCGGCCCGATGGGCACAGTGCTCCTATGAGCGCTGTGCCCAATCCGTAGCTTCTCCTGGCTACTCGCGAGCGAGCAGCCAGGAAAAGCCATGGACCCTGCTAGACCTTCCGCAGCCCCGGCCTCAGGCCGGGGCTCCAGAAAAGCTGGACCATAAGCGAATCCGCTTATCCTGGCTTAAGGGAGGCGTTATATAATACAAATGGCAAGGTTTTATAGAAATTGCTCAGGGTTCTACTTTGTAGAACGAAAGAAAGAGCAGCCAAGAATGTCCATAAGAATTTTGGGGAGGGTTATGCAGCATAAAATGTTGATTTCACCTACACAAAGCTTCCCTTTAAAAAGATTAAATTCACTCTTTCTTGTTGTTATGCCTTTGAGATATATGTAGGCTATTACACTTCATTATCATTTACTGTTTAATCAAGTCATGCATATTTAACTCTTTTATCTATGCTCATAAATAAACCTCTCTCACTCTGCTCTTTTAGCAACTCCCTGCTGCTTAAGAAGTTTCAGAGTAGGATGTAGCATGGAACACTTGAGAACCAGAATATACTTGCCCCCATCTTTTAGTGGGTAATGACATTACCCACCAATTTTGTTGGCACTTTGCATACATCACTAGCCTTTCACAGCCCTCTCACAAACAAAGTCCTCTACTTGCAGGAAAGCACCCAACCGGGCAAAGGAGGAAAACAAGTATTTGCAGTGCCCTACAGATATGAGAGCATATGAAGGAAAAAGGCAGAGAATTTCATTTGCTTCCCTTTTTCTGAAACTTTTTTTTTTCAGGTTTTCCATTACCATTTTAGGGATGTGCAAATCAGCAGAACTCAAACTCTCTGAATTTCTATGAATTCCATGTCTAAGTACATTCCAACTCAAGTCTATATCAGATTGTGAGCTCTTTTGGAAAATTTACACATGAAAATGTGTGGATATTTTTTTGTGCTTTTTGCCAAATGCATGCATCAATAATTTGCATTTCTGAAACGTACACATTCTTCTCCCATGATTAAAGCATATTTGTGTGCATTTTTGAAAGTAGTCATTTTGAAATGTACACGTGCTCTTGAACACATTTAATTTTTGGTCCATGAATCACATTGCATTCTGAGATGGACTTAGATCACAGATTGCATCTGAGTCTGTGTTCAGTCCAGAGAATGACAAAAAAATGGCCTGAAACACATTTCTTATACATCCCTAATCCATTTCCTTTTACTCATTAAAGAGGTAATGTGTGACACCATTTTTGGCAAAGGTTCAAATCCCACAGTGAAACCATAAAGTAAGGTATAGTTTCGCACATCTTATTCATTAGATAATAGCAACATCAATGGAATCTGTAGTTGGAAGTTTTCAAATACAACAGGTAGGTGGGCGGGTGGGTGTGCACGTGGGTGTGTGCACGCACATGCAATTGTGTATCTGCCCTCCTCTCACAGACTCCCACAATCCTGAACTTTAGCCTTCCTGTACTTATCCTTGGTTATTATATCCCACTTTCCTTCTCCTAACATGTAGATTATACATGCTCTCACATAGAAATAGGTGTGTGTGTGTATGATGATCATATGAAAAGGAGGACAGGGCTCCTGTATCTTTAACAGATGCATAGAAAAGGGAATTTGAGCAGCTGTCATTTGTATATATGGAGAACCTGGTGAACCTTTTGTGAACCGCCCAGAGAGCTCCGGCTATTGGGCGGTATAGAAATGTAATAAATAAATAAATAAATAAATAAATAAATAAATAAACCTGGTGAAATTCTCTCTTCATCACAACAGTTAAAACTACAGGTGCCCTGTCCTTTTTTAAATCTGGTCACTCTAGTATAGCTCCTGCACTTTAACTGCTGTGATGAAGAGGGAATTTCACCAGGTTCTCCATATATACAAATGACACCTATTGAAATTCCCTTTTCTATGCAACTGTTAAAGATACAGGAGCCCTGTCATATACATACATACAAATTAAAACACAGGATTTTAAACCATCGAACAGGACTTCTCTTTAACTGTGTGCCATTGAAATGTTGCTGCTGGTTGGAACTGAATTTCTTTTCTAATGTATCAAGACGTGTGAATCAGTGTTTCTCTCTCTCTCTCTCTCTCTCTCTCTCTCTCTCTCTCTCTCTCTCTCTCTCTCTCTCCATTTGCAGATTAATGTTTAGTATCTTTGTATCACATTGTCTTTTTGAAGTAGGATGCTAGAAGAGCAGAATACTATCGCCCAAAGCAGCTTTTTCATGCTTTGTTTTATATTGTTATTTTCACTACAAATAAAACGTTGTTCCAAACTTCCTATATGACAATGCAGATTTCAGCACAAAACAAATGGCTGCTGCTTATGATCAAAGTGAAGTTGAGAGAAATGTCCATTCCTTTCTTATGCCATATTGGTTAATTTGCTGCTTTTTCTTCCTTGTGGTATGAAAAATAGGAACATAAGATGACAGCTTAGACTGGATGTGTTTATGTTCTGCAGTTTTCCCTGAGCCACTTTCAAACAATAGATGGCTATCCTGTAGCACTGGCGCCAACATCTTCTCACATATGACAGGAAAAATATATAATGTGTTGGATCCAGACTTAAAGTAAGAGAAAGGGGCGGATCGTATCACTATCCGTGTTTACATATACTACAAAGGTGGATAAGTATTATAAAAGCCTTTCAATACATTAATAAGTTTCATTAGTGCAGAAAAAAAGTATATTGCCACTGTAGGGCTGTCTAGTCTGACATTAAGAACTAGGGATGTGCTCCGCTCCGATTAGGAGCGTAGAAGCAGTAGCGGATTGGCCTGCTCCGCCTTACCCAGAGGCGGAGTAGGAGCGGACCGCGGACCCCCTAGAAGCAAGGCGAAGAGAAGCGACCATTTTTCGGAGCTCCGAGTTCAGGCGGAGCGCTCCGGTCACCATCTTGAAAACATTTCGCCATAGGATTGCATTGCGGCAAATAATCGCGCATAACTACGTTGTTTTTGAAGCTATCATTCTGGAAATTCTTGTGCACAGAGAGTCGTGGATGGGGGTCATTTTGAGACCACTCTCACCTCTCTGCGTTGTCCGTGTCGTGTGCTATATTTTTTTGAAAATCGGGTCAACCGCGCGGCTCAAACTGCGTTTCGGCTTTTCGCCCATAGGATTGCATTGAGGGAAAGAATCGGGGATAACTGGGGGGGGGGTTTAAGCTATCGTTCTGAAAATTCTTGTGCACAGAGAGTCGTGGATGGGGGTCATTTTGAGACCACTCTCAACTTTCTGCGTGCTGTGGTTCACGTGCAATATTTTTTAAAAAATCGGGGTTTGGGTTTTTTTTATTTATTTTTTTATTTTTTTGGAAGCGATGACAGGCACATTCAACTCCCAATCCTGATGAGAATTGATCTCCTCAGAAAGCATCCTCCTCCAATCCCAGCGTTGGAGGGGGGACTAAGGCAGACCCACCCTGACAACTTTCTGTTTTGTGTCTCTTTGTGGGTTGGCGTTCGTGGAGGGAACACTTAGTTAGTTAGTGCTCCTGCTTTGGACTTTGGAGATAGATTAGGATAGGTTTAGTTTGGCACGTGTGTGTGTTTGTTTGCTTCTTTCTGACTTGTAGCTTAGTTTGCCCTGTGTTTTCCCCTTACTTTGATTTAATATAAACTTTATTTTTGAATTTTGGAGTGTGTGGTTGGGTTGGTTGCCCCCCCCCTTCCCTGTATTAAAGCCTGACTGTTCTGCTTTTGTGAAAGCTTTCTTTTGAAAGCATACACACACTTTTTGTCCCATTTCCCTACATTTATATTCTTAAACATATTTTATTATATTCTTTCACATAGTCTATTAGTATATATTCTCATAGATATTATATTAGTAGTATTCATATTTTGTTCTTCTTATAGTAGTGGTTGGTTCTTTTCCCCCCTCCCCTCTCTTAAATCCTGATTGTGTTTCCTTCTATCTTCTATATACCAAATATACCAAAAAAATTGGATTCTCTTTTTCTTCTCTGTGTAACTTGGACAGAGTGGGCTGCTTTTGTCAAGTTCAACAGGCAGCCACAGATTGAGCATTTTGGGGAAAGCATACGCACACCATTTCCCTATTCTTAAACATATTATATTATATTCTTTGACATAGTCTTAGTATCATAGAATCATAGAATAGCAGAGTTGGAAGGGGCCTACAAGGCCATCGAGTCCAACCCCCTGCTCAATGCAGGAATCCACCCTAAAGCATCCCTGACAGATGGTTGTCCAGCTGCCTCTTGAATGCCTCTAGTGTGGGAGAGCCCACAACCTCCCTAGGTAGCTGATTCCACTGTCGCACTGCTCTAACAGTCAGGAAGTTTTTCCTGATGTCCAGCCGGAATCTGGCTTCCTTTAACTTGAGCCCGTTATTCCGTGTCCTGCACTCTGGGAGGATCGAGAAGAGATCCTGGCCCTCCTCTGTGTGACAACCTTTTAAGTATTTGAAGAGTGCTATCATGTCTCCCCTCAATCTTCTCTTCTCCAGGCTAAACATGCCCAGTTCTTTCAGTCTCTCTTCATAGGGCTTTGTTTCTAGACCTCTGATCATCCTCGTTGCCCTCTTCTGAACACGCTCCAGCTTGTCTGCGTCCCTCTTGAATTGTGGAGCCCAGAACTGGACGCAATACTCTAGATGAGGCCTAACCAGGGCCGAATAGAGAGGAACCAGTACCTCACGTGATTTGGAAGCTATACTTCTATTAATGCAGCCCAAAATAACATTTGCCTTTCTTGCAGCCATATCGCACTGTTGGCTCATATTCAGCTTGTGATCTACAACAATTCCAAGATCTTTCTCATTTGTAGTATTGCTGAGCCAAGTGTCCCCCATCTTGTAACTGTGCATTTGGTTTCTATTCCCTAAATGTAGAACTTGGCATTTATCCCTATTAAATTTCATTCTGTTGTTTTCAGCCCAGCACTCCAGCCTATCAAGATCACTTTGAAGTTTGTTTCTGTCTTCCAGGGTATTAGCTATCCCACCCAATTTGGTGTCATCTGCAAATTTGATCAGCGTTCCCTGCACCTCCTCGTCCAAATCATTAATAAAAATGTTGAAGAGCACTGGGCCCAGGACTGAGCCCTGCGGCACCCCACTCGTTGCCTCTCCCCAGTTTGAGAAGGTTCCATTGATAAGTACTCTTTGAGTCCGATTCTGTAGCCAACTGTGGATCCACCTAATAGTTGTTCCATCTAGCCCACTTTTAGCTAGTTTGTTAATCAGAATGTCATGTGGTACTTTGTCAAAAGCTTTGCTGAATTCAAGATATATGACATCCACAGCATTCCCACAGTCCACAAGGGAGGTTATCCTATCAAAAAATGAGATCAAATTAGTCTGACAGGATTTGTTCCTGACAAATCCATGTTGGCTTCTAGTAATCATTGCATTGATTTCAAGGTGTTTACAGATTGACTTCTTTATAATCTGCTCCAGAATTTTCCCAGGGATGGATGTCAGGCTGACTGGTCTGTAGTTCCCAGGTTCCTCCTTTTTGCCCTTTTTGAAGATAGGGACAACGTTAGCCCTCCTCTAGTCGTCCGGCACCTCACCCGTCTTCCATGATTTTGCAAAGATAATAGACAAAGGTTCTGAGAGTTCTTCCGCTAGCTCCTTCATTACTCTTGGATGCAGTTCATCGGGCCCTGGGGATTTGAACTCATTCAAGGAAATTAGGTGTTCTTTGACCATTTGTTTATCAATCTCAAACTGCAATCCTGCCCCCTCAACTTCTGCTTCACTTTTTCCAGGGTGGTCATAGATCCGCTTTTGGGAGAAGACCGAGGCAAAGTAGGAATTGAGCACTTCAGCCTTTTGTTTGTCGTCTGTTATCAATTTGCCATCCTCATTAAGCAGTTGAACCACCATTTCTTTCCTCTGTCTTTTACTACTCACGTATCTGAAGAAAGCCTTTTTATTGCTTTTAGCATCCCTCGCTAATCTCAGCTCATTCACAGCTTTAGCCTTCCTGACGCCATTTCGGCACTTCTGCGCCACTTGCCTGTACTCTTCTTTTGTAGCCTGGCCTTCCTTCCACTTCCTATATGTATCCCTTTTTGTTTTCAGTTCATCAATAAGCTTTTTGTGGAGCCACATTGGTTTCCTCTGTTGTCTTCTATCTTTTCTCCTTGTTGGAATTGTTTGTAACTGTGCCTTTAAAATTTCATTTTTTAGATACTCCCACCCATCCTGCACTCCTTTTCTTTTTAGGCTCCCTTGCCACGGGACCTTACTTATTATAGTTCTGAGTTTATTAAAATCAGCTTTCCTAAAATCCAGAGTACGTGTATGGCTACGCTCGACTTTTGTCTCCTTCATAATCAAGAATTCAAGTATGACGTGGTCACTTTCCCCCAGAGTTCCCGTAACTGCCACTTTATCCACTAAGTCATCCCTGTTGGTCAATAACAAGTCAAGGATTGCTGACCCTCTAGTTCCTTCCACCACTTTCTGTAGGAGAAAGTTATCACCCATACATGTCAGGAATTTCTTGGAAGGGCCGCTTTTGGCAGTAATGGTCTCCCAACAGATATCAGGGTAATTGAAGTCCCCCATCACTACTACATCACACTTCCTTGAAACACTGGCAATTTGTCTCTCAAAAGTTTCGTCCTCGTCTTCTCCTTGATTGGGTGGTCGGTAGTAGACTCCGATTATCATATTCTTTTTATTCCTAGCCCCATTTATTTTAATCCAGACGCTCTCGACGGGGCTCTCAATCTCATCCGCCTGTATTTCTGTGCAGGGATAGGTATTTTTAACATATAGTGCAACTCCACCTCCCTTTCTATTTCTTCTGTTCTTTTTGAACAAGTTATATCCTTCAATTGCTATATTCCAGTCATGGGAGTCATCCCACCAAGTTTCAGTTATACCTATCAAGTCGTATTTGCCTTCATGTAATAAGAGTTCAAGTTCATTCTGTTTGTTTCCCATGCTCTGAGCATTAGTATATAGACATCGAAGACCATGTGTTTTATAGTCTGGCTTTGTTCCTACCTTGTTGCAGACACTATTTTGGGACTCTGTTGGAGCTGTTCTCTGTACTGTGGTGCATTGGCCTTCATCCATTGTTGCCTCAAAATTTACATCTCCCACCCCCGCAAGATTCAGTTTAAAGCCCTCCTGATGAAGTTCTTCATGCTGTGGCCGAACTCATTCTTTCCAGCCCTTGTGAGGTGCAACCCATCCCTTGCCAGCAGTCCATGTTCCAAGTAGCGTAGCCCGTGGTCCCAGAATCCAAAACTCTCACGACGGCACCACTTTCGAAGCCAGTCGTTCATCCGGAGTATTTTTCTTTCCCTTTCTAATCCTCTTCCAAGAACCGGGAGGATGGATGAGAAAACTACCTGGGCCCCAAAGTTCTTCAGTTTCCTTCCCAGAACTTCAAAGTCTGAAATGATTTCTTTGTAGCTCTGCTTGGCGACATCATTTGTTCCCACATGGATGAGAAGAAAGGGGTATGTGTCCGTGGGCTTTATGAGCTTCGGTAACCCTTCAGTCACATCTCTAATCTGTGCTCCAGGGAGACAGCACACCTGGCGAGTCCATGGGTCTTCACGACATACTTGGGTTTCAATCCCACGCAGCAGGGAGTCTCCCACAACGACTACTCTTCGCTTCTTCTTGGTTGACCTACCTTCTGTCTCTTGGTCACTGTTGCATGGTGCCTCCTGTACTTCTTCCTCTGCAAACTGTCCTTCAGTCTCATTCTCCAGAAGCTGAAAGCGGTTGCTTAACTGCAATGGCTCCACCGGTGCAGAACGCCCTCTAATTCCTCTTCTAACTGTCACTCTTTTCCAGGGAGTTTCCTCTTCATTGGCTTTCCTCCCCTCAGCATACTCCACTTCTGCTTCAGCTGGCTGTTGTTCTTCAATCTCATGTGCTTCTTGTTGCTGTTGCAGTTCCACCGTTCGGTCTAAGAACTCCTCGACTTCTCTTAGTATACATTCTCATACATATTAGTAGTAGTATTCATATTTTGTTCTTGTTATAGTAGTGGTTGTCCCATTTCTTGTCCCATTTCCCTACATTTATTAGTAATATTCTTAAACATATTATTATATTCTTGTAGATATTCTTAGTAGTATATATATATATATATATATATATATATATTAGTATATTCTCATACATATTAGTAGTAGTATATTTTATTGTTCTTGTCCCATTTCCCTACATTTAAACATATTATATTCTTCTTATACATATTCTTAGTAGTACCTTATACATAGTATTAGTAGTATTAATATTTTGTTAGTCATCATGAAAAGAGGAAGCAGGAGTGCTGAAAGCAGCAAGGCTCAGTCTGCCAGCAGTAAGCAGGCTTCCTCTCCTCCTGTGAAACTCAAACGGGCAACTCCTTGGCTGACTGCTCCAAAACAGAAGCAGGACAAGCAGCAGGCAGAGCCACTCTCTTCTGCAACTTGTGCCCGGCATTCTCTTTTTGAGGGTGGGAATGGGAAAAGTGCCCGTTTGCAAGAGGCACGTGGCAGCAGTGCCATTAGAGGAGGAGGAGTATCCCCAACTCCTTCATTCTCCTTTCAGCCCACGAGCCCGCTGATGAACCTAGACGAGGTGGAGGGGGAGGAGGAGGAGGCGGTGGGCCTCCAGGATGTGGGGGCTGAGGAGGAGCAGCAGCAGGCCGAGGCTCTCTCCCCAGTCTCATCCCACACCCCTGTTTCTGTGGCAACACCAGAGAGCTCAGGCGGGCAATTGGTGGTGTCACCACGGAAACGAAAGACAAGCATCGTGTGGGACCACTTTGAGTTGGGAGCGGATCCCCGCTTTGCTGTCTGTCGCCACTGCAAACTCAGCCTAAGCAGGGGTTCATCGACAGGGCATTATGGAACCAGCAGCATGAAGATGCATCTTCATAGGCAGCACCAGGCGATCTTGCTGGGGAAAGAGGCGGGCAAGGCGACTGGTTCCAGGGGAAAGCCGAAGGCTGCTGCTGGCACTGCCACTCTAAGCTCTCCATCTCCCATCCCCACAAGGGTTAGGCAGGCAACCCTGCAGGACATGGGGTGGGGGAAGTATTGACCCACAAGATGGCGTTTTCCAATGCCCACCCAGGGTGCTACTGTGTTGGGGCATCTGCCGGGACTGACTCCTCCCCAATACTAGATCTATGACATGTCACTCTGCCTGCCCCTCTGCTAGCCTGTCCTCCTCGGTGACCGACTCGCTGGGATGGTTTGCGTTTGCAATGCGTGACTAACTGCAATGCTGGCTTAGAAACCAGCCATCACTTCCTTGTGCCCCCAGAAATGCCCGCAGCCTGCCTGCCTGCCTGCCCGCCTGCCCGCCTCCCCCGGGGTGCTGCTGTGGTGGGGCATCTGCCAGGACTGACTCCTCGCCTACTCTGCCTGCCTCTCTGCCCGCCTGGTGCCTGGTTTGCTCCCAATCGTCCTCCTCTGTGCCCCTCAAGGCGTAACTGCTGGCTTAGAAAGAAACAACCAGCCATCTTTGCCTCACTTTGCGCCCACTTATGGGTTGGTTTGCTATGCGTTAGTGCTCAAGCCATCCTTGCGGCACTACAATGCATGCTGCCTGCCTGCTTTCCCTCCCTTCTCCCCTTCCCGCCTTGCAGCGATGGTGTATGTGTCTTGCTTTGACTAAGGGGAGAAGTCCTTCCTGCGCTCACTTAGACTTTATCAAATTCAATAATCCCTTTTTCAAATGTGCAAGAAGATTTAGGGTTATCTCGTGGCATGTTGGGATTGCCTTGGAACTGGCCCCATTGAGCTGTCTGCAATTGCAACTTTAAATCCCTGACATACTGGAGTGTTCAAATTTCAAAAGTTCCCCTAACATCAGGGGATGATGGGATTGCCTTGAAACTTGGTGTCCATGGGGACACATGGGTAAGCTGTCATGGGACCAAAGGATAGGTTTCTAACGTGCAAATTGACGTAGTTGTAGAATGGGACTTGATTTGGGGTGAGTTAAAAAGTTTAAGCCGCGCCAAAAATCAGGGGATGATGGGATTTGCTTGCAACTTGGCGTGCATGTGGACACATGGATAAGCTATCATGGTGCCGAGTTTGAGGTTTCTAACATGCAAATTGACGGAGCTATCCCAAGGGGTGTGAATGGGGTGCCCGATTTTCATAAATTCCCCAAAAATCAGGGGATGATGGGATTGCCTTGAAACTTGGCGTCCATGTGGACACGTGGATAAGCTATCATGGTGCCGACTTTGGGGTTTCAAACATGCAAATTGACGTAGTTGTAGAATGGGACAATTTGGGGTGAGTTAAGACATGCCAAAAATCAGGGGATGATGGGATTTGCTTGCAACTTGGCGTGCATGTGGACACATGGATAAGCTCTCATGGTGCCGAGTTTGAGGTTTCTAACATGCAAATTGACGGAGCTATCCCAAGGGGTGTGAATGGGGTGCCCGATTTTCAAAAATTCGCCAAAAATCAGGGGATGATGGGATTGCCTTGAAACTTGGCGTGCATGTGGACACGTGGATAAGCTATCATGGTGCTGAGTTTGAGGTTTCTAACATGCAAATTGACGGAGCTATCTAAAGGGGTGTGAATTAGGGTTATGGGTGGTGCGTTAGAGGGTAGAGCCGCGCCAAAAATCAGGGGATGATGGGATTTGCTTGCAACTTGGCGTGCATGTGGGCACATGGATAAGCTGCCCTGGTGCCGAGTTTGAGGTTTCTAACATGCAAATTGACGGAGCTATCCCAAGGGGTGTGAATGGGGTGCCCGATTTTCAAAAATTCGCCAAAAATCAGGGGATGATGGGATTGCCTTGAAACTTGGCGTGTGTGTGTATACGCCCATGAGGTGTCATGGTGCCAAACGTGAGGTTTCTAACTTCAACGGAAAAAAAGTTGTTTACTTTTTTAGCTTTCAATGCAACCCTATGGGGGGGCAAAAACGGAGCTCCGGATCCGGATCCGGAGCTCCGAGCGGAGCGGAGCGGAAGTGGGCGGAGCGGGGGCGGAGCGGAGCGACCCGCTCCGGAAAATGGCGGATCTGCAAGTGAAGCGGAGCGGGGGGTCCGTGCACACCCCTATTAAGAACACACTAACAAATACTAAGAACCCATTAAAAACACTCAAATCCAAGGAATTTATTTATTTTTTAAAAAGAGACCAAACGCATTTCGACCCTAAAGGAGGGTCTTCCTCAGTGGTCACTTATAGACACCCTTGCTAGACTTGCCGGATAATCCGGACGGGAGTCGGGGCAACTAGCGTGCGCCATCGCCCTTTCCCACACGTAAGACGCGACGGGGCAAGGGGAAGTCCCGTCGCGTCTGCCATTTTCTTTAAACCTTAAAGGGCCATGTGCGCAGGAGCGCATCGCCAGACAAGGTAACTTTAAAAATAAATAAATATAGGGTCCCCCACTCCCCCTGCCCCTGATTTCCCCACACACAATGCCTGATGCCCCCCTGCCCACTCGCCCGCCCTCCCCCTTCTGATGCCCTGTCCCCAATCCTTCTTCCCCATCCCCCTTCCCCGATGCCCGTGCCCATCCTTCTTTCCCCATCCCCCTTCCCCGATGCCCTGTCCCGCGTCCTTTCCCCCATCCCCCTTCCCCGATGCCCTTTCCCCATCCTTCTTTCCCCCCATCCCCTTCCCCGATGCCCGTGCCTGTCCTTCTTTCCCCCTTCCCCGATGCCCGTGCCTGTCCTTCCCCCCCTCTCTTGCCGGGTCCGGCCTTTCCCCCGGCCCCTATCTCCCCCCTGTGATTCCCCCCCTGCCCGATGGGCACAGCGCTTGTATGAGCGCTGTGCCCAGTCCATGGCTTCTCCCGGCTACTTGCGAGTAAGCGAGCAGCTGGGAAAAGCCACGGACCCTGCTAGACCTTCCGTAGCCCGGAAGGTCTAGCAGGAAAAAATGGGCCATAAGCGAATCCGCTTATGCCGGGTTAAGGGAGGCTTTAGCCCGGCCTGACCCTGGAATCCCCTGTGCATCATCTGGATGCACAGGAGGGAGACCGTGCCTCACACCACGCTAACGCCTGGTCTAGCAACAGCCTTAGAAATATTAAGTAGTTATTTACAAATTGCCAATACCACTAGATGTTATTGTCCCTTGTTTTCTAAAATAGTTATTGGGCTAGTATATTTCAGCCAGTATCCCAGGTTTGGGATACAGCCTCCTGTTGCAACTGCCAAGGTGGTGTTCTATCTAGGTGACCATATGAAAAGGAGGACAGGGCTCCTGTTTCTTTAACAGTTGTATTGAAAAGGAAATTTCAGCACGTGTCATTTGTATATATGGGGAACCTGGGGAAATTTCCTCTTCATCATAACACTGAAAGCTGCAGGTGCCCTGCCCTCTTTTAAATCTGGTCACTCTAGTATAACTCCTGTAGCTTTAACTGTGGTGATGACGAGGGAATTTCACCAGGTTCTCCATATATACGAATGACATCTGCTGAAATTCCCTTTTCTATGCAACTGTTAAAGATACAGGAGCCCTGTCCTCTTTGTCATATGGTCACCCTAGTTCTATCTGCAAGGAGCCTCTTTATTACGTTCTGTAGTGAAAGCTGGCCCCAATTTCACTAGTGAAACGTATTAATGTATTAAAAGGCTTTTATAATACTTATCCACCTTTGTAGTATATGTGAACACGGATAGTGATACGATCCACCTCTTTCTCTTACTTTCCTTTCCTTACTTTAAGGGGCCTGGATAGCTCTTTTGCTTTTCTTTGGATCCAGACATAGGCCACAGCTAGACCTAAGGTTTACCCTGGGATCATCCAGGGTTCGCCACTGGCTGAGCACTGGATCCCCTGTGTGTCACCTAGATGAACAGGCTTGACCCCTGGATGATCCAGGGATAAACCTTAGGTCTAGTTATGGCCTTAGTCATGATTAGAGTAAATCATTGAAATCATTGGGACAGGTTAGGCATCACTAATATATCCTGTTGATTTCAATAGTCCTACTTTAAACATGATTAAGTCTGGATCCAACCCAACACATTTATATCAGAAAGAGGTGTTCCCCCCTCAAGTCTAAAAATCATTAGCAATCACAGAAAGTACAGTATTACAGAAGGATTCCTAACCCAATGAGTTAAAGTCCCTCCAAGTTAAAGCCCCTCTGACAGATATCAAGGGGGAACATAAGATTCCAACATAAGATTGTTACATTCTCCACTTCCTGTTGAAATGATTGTCCTAATATTAATGCTAAATATATCTTACTTCAATTTCAATCCAATTTCCTCTCTGTTTACAGTGTATTTTCCCCACTTGGCAATAAATCAAGGAATTACTTTTAAAAAAATCAAATCTTGTTGTATTGAACTGGGTTTGCAGATACTCCAGAATGTGTATTACATAGGATGACCATATAGAAAGGAGGACAGAGCTCCTGTATCTTTAACAGCGGTATAGAAAAGGGAATTTCAGCAGGTGTTATTTGTACACAGGCAAATGGTGAATTTTCACCTGGTGAAATTTCCTCTTTATCACAAGCTGCAGGAGCTGTACTAGAGTTACCAGATGCAAAGGAGGGCAGGGCTCCTGCAGCTTTAACTGTTGTGATGAAGAGGGGATTTTACAATGTGCTGCATGCATACAAATAACACCTGCTGAAATTCCCTTCTCTATACAGCTGTTCAAGATACAGGAGCCCTGTCCTCCTTTTCATATGTTCAACCTAGTATTACCACACCTTGGTTTAACTAATTTTCCAGTGTTGTGTAAGGATGTACATAATGCCATGATATGAGACTCTCTCCAAAATCTTTATGATACTGACTTCCTGTGAGTTTCAACAGAAGATGAAATGTGCCACAGTGTAGCTAACAGAATTTAGCTGGGCTAAGATTTCTTTAAAATTCATGACACCCTGAAACATAAGATTTGATTATTCACTGTTATCTTAGCAGGCCTAAGTACAATTATTATTAATCTAAAAATTATGTAGCCCCCAGTTGCCCAAGGAACTCCCAATAAAAGACTTGATGGAAATCAAATTAAATGAGAGTACCTTCATAATTAGTTACTAAAATAAACACACTCAGTAGGCGATTAACTTTGTCATACTTTACTCCAGAGTCCCAACATGGTAAACAATGTGCCAGCTATTCAAAGGGAATATTACTGAGTTCAGTTTCTGTTGCCACAAGTAATTGGGTGAAGTTCATTCCCCTTTCATGCTTACTGACTTTGTCATATCCCCAGGCCATCTACCAAGGCTTCTACATGGAAGATAAAAGGCTCTCCTCTCTCAGAACTATGGGAGAACCAATCATTTTCAAGAAAGAGCTAACTTTAAATCTGTCAAAAACCTCTGGCCCTCAAGAGCCCATCTTACAGGCCAGAATTTAAGTTTTAGCAATCAGTTGGGCCATTCTTTTAACTGGCTTTTTTTTTTTAGGGATGGAGGGGGGGCTTGGTCTCAGGAACTATTTAGACAAATGCTGCCGGGACTTCAAATGAAGTGTTTATAGACTTTGAAATGGAACAGAGGTAGATCTGATTTACAGATCTGTGACTGAACTGTTTCTACTGCATTCCCAAACAGTAAATAAAAAAGGTTCATCTCATTAGGAACCACTGTTAAATTGTTCATAGATGTAATTTCCTAGAAAGTAAGCTGTGTGTTGCACCTATTAACTGTTATTCATTGTCCCAACAAAAAATTATAATTAATGGAATGCAGTAAAGAAAGGAATAGATAATCAGTATTTTTGCAGCACAACTTAAGGCTCTAAAATAGGCCTGGCAGCAGCAGACAGGAGCCTCAATAAAATGCAACTAGGCCTGGTCTTGGTCCCCACTTTTTCTTCTCAGCACCAGCAGTGCCTGTACTCCCTGATGCTGGCATTTTATGCACATCATTTTGGAGTGGCAGATGGTGACAAAGAGCTGTTTAGGCTAGTGCTCCTGTCAACACCTGGTAATCCTGGTATGGGGAAGCCAAGGCTTACCTGGAGGGAGGAGGATGTCCCACCACAGGGTTCTACCTAAACCGGTGGTGGCCATGGTCCAAAGCACCTCACATACATTATGTTCTTAATCCTTACAACAGTCCTGTAAGTAGGGATACCACTTAGACATCACCAAAAAAGAAGAAATGCATCACAAAAAGGAGGATAAAAGAGGGCATGTAATTACATAAAGTTTAGGGTGACCATATGAAAAGGAGGACAGGGCTCCTGTATCTTTAACAGTTGTATTGAAAAGGAAATTTCAGCAGGTGTCATTTGTATATATGGGGAATCTGGGGAAATTTCTTCTTGGTCACCACAGTTAAAGCTGCACGTGCCCTGCCCTCTTTTAAATCTGGTCACTCTAGTATAGCTCCTGCAGCTTTAACTGGTGTGATGAAGAGGGAATTTCACCAGGTTCTTCATATATACAAATGACACCTGCTGAAATTCCCTTTTCTATGCAACTGTTAAAGATACAGGAGCCCTGTCCTCCTTTACATATGGTCACCCTAATAAAGTTTGCACATGCTGGGCCTGTTCAGACAATAAGCTAAGCCATGGTTAAGCTGCTAACCCTTTTGCAGCAAACGGTTAGTGAGCATGTTTAAACCAACATTAGAAGTAATTAATATGTGAAATTAAAAAAAAGAAAGACCACACTTCTCACCAGGATGGGGAAGACTGTGATTAGGTGGCTTGTGTGCCTGTTCGGTCTACTGTCCAGGTGCTAACTGTGGGTTAGCATAAGGAACCATAACATTGTTATGGTTCCTTATACTTATACCATACTTTGACTGAACAGCCATTCAAATAGAAGACACAGAGGACCATCCTCTGACAACCTATCAAATAGAGACCTGTATAGCCAGACACATGACCACCCTGGCTGTAAGATGTAAGTGGGAGCTGAACTGAAGCACACTGTGTCTTGCTGAAGGGTACTTACAAACTAAGCCTTGTGTCTGACAGGTATGGTGTTGGGTGGTTTACTCGTTATCTACTACCTCCAGATTTTTAAAATATTACAAATGACTCAGTAACAGTTCAGTGCTAAGGCCTGTAAAGAATCTAGTCTAATGGCTGTGTGTGTGTGTTGAACACACAGACACCATTTTTTATTATTTATTTTTTTTATTTATTTTGGTAGTAGCATGCTATCATTTTCTGCAATGCTTCATAGATTACAGAAATATTTGGGGTTGAACTGGCTGAACAGTGCTAACTTTCCCAAACTTTTCTGGGAAGCCTCATGGCTACACAAGAATCTGAACTTGTTTCTTCTCCATCCTCATAAACCTGCATTCTGTACCCATACCACTCTGAGATGTTAGACAGCCATGAGTCACCAGAGTCATGTACAAGCAGAGCAAAAAGTATCTCAGTGCTAGCAGCTGAATAAGCTGTCCTGACACAATTGGGACAAGAATCACAATGTTGAAGGCATTATGGCACAACCTGCATGATAAAAAAAGTGTGCAAAGCAACAGAATAAAAGCCAATTCCTGGAGTACTGGTTTAAAGCTAGGCTAGATCAAGAAGGCATTCTTGATCAAAAGGGAATCTTGTGGTGTTTGTTCAGTGATTGTGTTTCCAAGGCCACAGCTAGACCTAAGGTTTATCATGAGATCATCCAGGGTTCGCCCCTGCCTGAGCACTGGATCCCCTGTGTGTCACCTAGATGAACAGGTTTGACCCCTGGACAATCCCGGGATAAACCTTAGGTCTAGCTATGGCCCAAGTTATCCTACTTGGCAAACAATGTAGATGTTAATACACATGGATTGTACTTAAAACTCTAACAAGTGCTAGGGATTGTCTTCCCAGTGCCAAGTTGGCACCGCCTCCCTCCAAACCCCTGCAGTTTCCCTCTCACAGGGTGGCATCTGGTAATCCCAATACCGAGGAGAGAGAGCAGGGTTTCTGGGCAGCCACCTGGGTATCGGAGCCACCCACACCCTCTTCCTTGTGGAAGGCGAACAACCCCTGGTCACCTTCCACCAGGCACCACCCCTGGATGCATAGGTATGCACAAGGGGTGTGCCAGCTGTGCCCAGACGCACCCTAATATCTGAAGCAATAAGCACCAAATTGGGGGGGGGGAGGCATTGAGTAGGGCTTTAGAGGGGGATCCAGATGTGGCAGGAACAGTCCTCCAGCTGCCCTCTGGCTGTTCCACTGCCCCCAACAGTGCACCATTGCTCCCAGAAGCAGGAGCAAAAAGGAATCGCTCTACCAGGAGACTCTCTGCCAGGAGCCATGCTTCAAAGAGGCCAGGAGGAAGGGCCCCAAAGACTAATATCACCTCTTAACCCCTTCCTCTGGCCAATGTCACTACAAAAGCTCACCAATGCTGGGACTTGAGGACCCTCTTCTCATTTCCCTTCCACCTGCAACAGCCAAACACAGAGTAGGGCATCGGTGTCTACAGTGCTTAATAAATAAATGAGTAAAAATAATGTCCTTTGTGATTGAATATTCAATACATGTTTGCCTTTAAAAAAGAAAAAAAAACTGGGTGCACTCCCTAATGAAATGTGCTGCACAAACCTATGATCAGATGGCAGAAAGCCATGCTGATGTTGCTCAGATTAAAAAAGTCAGGGTAAATCTTTCAATCCACAGCTTCACAGGAAAGCCCCGCAGTGGCTGCGAAGCTGCGCCTGTGTCTACCAACTGATGCAGTGCAGGTCCGCAGCCCCCGCAGGGCTTTCCCCATGTATAGAGAACCCCCTAAACTTCAAGAAATATGTCATCTTCAAGAAATACTTGTTTTGGGACCACAATACCTGATGGAACGCCTCTCCCGACATGAACCTACCCGTACACTGCGCTCAACATCTAAGGTCCTCCTCCGAGTGCCTACTCCGAGGGAAGCTCGGAGGATGGCAACAAGGGAGAGGGCCTTCTCAGTGGTTGCCCCCCGACTGTGGAATGATCTTCCCAATGAGGCTTGCCTGGCGCCAACATTGTTATCTTTTCGGCGCCAGGTCAAGACCTTTCTCTTCTCCCAGGCATTTTAACAGCATTTTAACAGCATTTAATAACGTTAAGTTTGTTTTAATGGACCCCAGAATTGTTGTTTTAAATGAATACTGTTGTTGTTTTTATACTGTTTTCATGTTTTTTAAATTTTTTGTATACTTTTAATGTCTACTATTTTTAATTGTTGTAAACCGCCCAGAGAGCTTCGGCTGGGGGGCGGTATATAAATATAATAATAAATAAATAAATAAATAAATAAATAAATAATCTTCCATGAGCTTGGTTTGAATTCATGTTTTCCACTTGCTGATGCAGCAGTCCTAGTCACACAGCTGCTGGCCTTAGGAAAGATGGAAGGAAGGAAAGACGGAATAGTGTTAGTAGTCATAAAACCCTGACACTGCTTCACAGTATGGCATTGCTTCATGGTGATTGGTGCTTTCCAAGGAGAGCTGGTATCTGCAGTTGTGATAAATGGTGATGTGGGACCAAGAACTGTTGGCATCAGTGGCAGTTGCCATAGTAGCATTTTTTCTTTCAACAGTGGTCCTGTAGCATTTCAAGTAGTTAAAATGCTTCTAAGATGGAACAAGTGAGTAAATGTGGGTGACACCAAAATGCCCTCCATGCCTGTGTTTTGCATTTCTCCAAAGGGAACAACAGGGACTGGCCGGCGAGACCACATTACGCCAGTTCTTTTACAACTTCATTGGCTGCCAGTCCAGGTCCGGGCCTGATTCAAAGTGCTGATACTAACATTCAAAGCCCTAAACGGCTTGGGGCCAGGTTATTTGAAGGAACGCCTCCTCCCATATGTACCTGCCCGGACCTTAAGATCATCTACAGGGGCCCTTCTCCGTGAGCCCCTGCCAAACGAAGTTAGGCAGGTGGCTACCAGGAGGAGGGCTTTCTCTGTTATTATTATTATTATTATTATTATTATTATTATTATTATTATTATTTATTTATTTATATAGCACCATCAATGTACATGGTGCTGTACAGAGTAAAACAGTAAATAGCAAGACTCTGCCGCATAGGCTTACAATCTAATAAAATCATAGTAAATCAATAAGGAGGGGAAGAGAATGCAAACAGGCACAGGGTAGGGTAAGCAGACACAGGGTAGGGTAAAACTAACAGTATAAAGTCAGAACAAAATCAAGTTTTAAAAGCTTTAGGAAAAAGAAAAGTTTTTAGTTGAGCTTTAAAAGCTGTGATTGAAGTTGTAGTTCTCAAATGTTCTGGAAGAGCGTTCCAGGCGTAAGGGGCAGCAGAAGAAAATGGACGGAGCCGAGCAAGGGAAGTAGAGGCCCTTGGGCAGGCGAGAAACATGGCATCAGAGGAGCGAAGAGCACGAGCGGGGCAATAGTGTGAGATGAGAGAGGAGAGATAGGAAGGAGCTAGACCGTGAAAAGCTTTGAAGGTTAACAGGAGAAGTTTATATTGGATTCTGAAGTGAATTGGAAGCCAATGAAGAGATTTCAGAAGCGGAGTAACATGGTCAGAGCGGCGAGTCAAGAAGATGATCTTTGCGGCAGAGTGGTGAACAGAAACCAACGGACTGATGTGAGAAGAAGGAAGGCCAGAGAGAAGAAGGTTGCAGTAGTCCAACCGTGAAATAACCAGTGCATGAACAAGCGTCTTGGCGGAAGAGACAGACAAAAATGATCGAATCCTGGCAATATTATACAGGAAAAATCGACAAGATTTAGCTACTGCTTCAATATGAGGAATAAAGGAGAGCGAGGAGTCAAATATAAAGCCAAGGCTACGAGCTTCCTTGACCGGAGTAAGCGTAACATCATTGACAGTAAGAGAGAATGAGAGATGAGGAGAAGGTTTAGGAGGAAAAACGAGCAATTCAGTCTTTGCCATATTGAGTTTCAAACGACGATGAAGCAGCCAAGTTGAGATATCTCAAAGACATGCCGAGATACGATCGTGAACATCAGGAGAAAGTTCCGGAGATGACAGATATAGTTGTGTATCATCGGCGTACAGATGATATTGGAGGCCATGAGATTGAATAAGCTTGCCCAAGGGCAACATGTATAAGGAAAACAACAACGGGCCAAGCACCGAGCCTTGCGGAACCCCTACTGAAAGGGGAAAGGAGGAAGACGAGCTGCCATTAGCCAACACGCTGAAAGAGCGACCCGCTAGATAGGAGGCAAACCAGTTATAGACAGAGCCACAAAATCCAAGGTCATGAAGGGAATCTAAGAGAAGATCATGATCAACCGTGTCAAAGGCTGCAGTTAGATCAAGGAGAATTGTGGCATCCTGGCTGTGGAATGAGCTCCCCAGAGAGGTCTGCCTGGTGCCTATACTGTACTCCTTTCGTCGCCAGCTTTTTATTCTCTCAGTATTTTAACAACTAATTTTAACTTACATTTAAATTTTACTGTTTTAATTCTGTATTTTTAATTTTATTTTAACTTCTGCTGCGTGGTTTTATCCTGGTTGTGCTTTTTATACTGTATTTTGTATTTGTGTTTTTAGATTGTTGGCTGTTTTATTATGTTCTTCATGGTTTTAATTTTTGTGAACCGCCCAGAGAGCTTCGGCTATTGGGCGGTATAAAAATGTAATAAATAAATAAATAAAACAAATGAAACAATATTTAAAGAAAATGCCCCCTCCTAGATCTTTAACAACATTTGAGGCGAAATGCATGCCTACAAGGGCGGGGGGGACCTGTGGACTGATTTCTGAATTCTACTGAACTTCTGTGGTGACTAGCAGATATGGTGGTTTGCAATGGATCAAAGTAGCATGTAGTAGTGGGGAGAAGTAGCCTGGGAAACTCTGTGGAACAGTCATCCTCTCCATGCTGTTTCAGAGAGAAACTGATAATCCATGTTGTAATTATTTTTCCATTAGTAATACACTCCACCAAAGCTGAACTGCATCAATCCATTATTGATTTCTTGGTGCTGGAGATAATGTGACGTGCAAGGAATACGTCATGCCCCTACTGGAAAAATCCTCCTCTGAGGAGGAGCTAGAGCTCCCAGAGACAAACAATGCCAAGGAGCCACTAAAGTGAGGAGACCTGGGGGAGCCTAGGCCTTCAGGGAAGACGACTGCAGGTCACTGAGTTCGCTAGGGCTTCCTCCCAAGTGGTAAAGTGTTGCAAACTAATTTCATCTGAAAGGAGTTCAAGACAGCCAAACTAAACCTTCTCTGCTCCTCTGTCATGTTGATGAGATGATATATCATGGAGGGATTGTGGGGAGTGAACACTGTATTTTGTATCAACACATTTTAAGGAAGAACTTCGGATCTCTGAGGGGCAAGATATTGACCAAAAAGGGAAAGAGCCTGTCACATGCTCTGGTTCTAGATCTGTAATGAATAGTGCCCCTTTTGTTATCAGTCATGCTGCTATATGGGAGATGGGGGTGAGAGAAAAGTATTGGTCAGACCTTGCATTTGGTAAGGATATAGAACAGCGTTCCCCATCCTGATGCCCTCAAGATATTTGAGATTACAAGTCCCAGCATTCCTGACCATGGGGCATACTGACTTGAAATGATAGGAGTTGTAGTCCAACCTGGAGGGCGCCAGGTTGGGGAAGAGCTGCTCTAAAAAAAAGAGAAAGTAGGAGGCCTTAAGTTGTTCGTCATCAGTTTTCCAAAATCCCACGGTCACCAGTGCATATCATATTCTCTATCCTGCCTCGTGGTTTATCTGTCTTCGGAGAATGAGAATTTCACTTGCACTTTCTGCCTCCTGAGGGAGGATGTGGCATTAAGGCTTGTGAGCCTTAACTCCCAATTTCCCTGCTTTTTGGTGCTTGGTTGAAAGTTATAGAGCCTTAACGTTGTTTTGTAAACCATAGATTTTTTGTTTAATGAATCTACAAAGGCTTACTCCTGCAACCCTGAGACCATAATTCAGAGGGCCATCTGAAATGTTTGTTTGAATTAGTTAGTTATCTCTTCCCTACTGACCAAAGTTAAGTCTTTTTTAAAATGGGTAATTAACTGTTTTCTAAAGGATGTCCACATGAACCTCCCCACATGCATTGAAAGCATGCACAGGGGCTTGTGGAGTAGCCTGTCCCCATGCCCACATCCCTCACTGGGCACACCACATAAATGCTTCTCCACTGTCTATACATTCAGACAGTGTGGAAAAGGACGCTCAGTATGAATGTAGAGCTCTTTCTTATGACTTCAGAACACATGGGCAGTGAAGAAGCATTTCCGTTGCAACACAGCCATGGGGATATTGCTATGGTACAGAGAGCTAGCCTACATAGCCCACACTCATACCTTCTTTCAATGCAGGGGGGATTTATGTGAACTCCCCTCCATTCAGGAATAATTACGCAGAGATGCAGAACCTTTGGTGAACCAGTATCTGAATGGTTAAGAAAAATATGGATTTCACTCACCTTTTTACTTTTGTTTGAGTATTTTCATTTCAGAAGTTCTGTCACACTGGATCCAGATAAACCTCGTTTTCCCTTGTTCAGCTTTGCACTTGAAGCAACCTGCTGGCTGCCACCTTAGCTGTGTTTACCATGGGCCTTGCTAGACGAGGCCTTAGCGCGCCTTGAGAGCCAGTTTCCCTGCTGTGCGTCCACATGACACACAGGGGAATCCGGCCCCAGGCCGCACTGAAGCCTCCTCTAACGCGCCATAAGCGAAGTCGCTTATGGCACGCCTTTTCTGCAGCTCCGGCCTGAGGCTGGGGCTGCAGAACGTCTAGAGACTTCCGTGGCTTTTTGCGGCTACTCGCTTGCGAGTAGCCGCAAAAAGCCACGGACTAGGCACAGCGCTCAGCGCTGTGCCCATCGGCCGGGGGGGGGACACACGGAGGGAGAAGGGAGCACAGACGACACGGGACACACGGAGGGAGAAGGGAGCACAGACAACACGGGATACACGGAGGGAGAAGGGAGCACAGACGACACAGGACACACGGAGGGAGAAGGCATGGGAAGGGATCAGGACCTGATGGGGGGGTTTAAGTAAAAAAAAAGGGCTTACCTTCTCTGGAGTCTTCGGGCCGCACGTGGCCCCTTTAAACTTTTTAAAAAATGGCGGATGCTGCAGGGATCCCAATGTCCCTGCGCATTCCGCATCTGGAAGCCGGGGCGGCGCGCGCTAACTTCAGCGCGCCATCGCCTCGCCTCCCTGCCGCTTATCCCGGCAGGTCTAGCAACGCCCCATGTGACCATAAGAGGTTTTGAGACTAAGATCTCACACAGAAGATTAAACACTGAAACAATGCTTTAAGGTTCAAACAGGTCAATAGGTGGTGGTTTTAAAAAATCTGCTTGGAAATAGACTTTACAAAAGAAGAAAGGATTATTTTGCAGGTTTCCAGAAATTAATCATAAATCTCAAGTAGACATGCTGGGGAAGGAAACTTCAAGATGATGTAAGGTCAAGTGGAACGAGAATGATCTGTTTTTTAAAAATGCTAAGAAGGAAGCGATGATCTACGCTTCAATCCTGACTTTTTCTTCAATGGGACACTTAATACTGATTGTGGCAAGATCCTGATTAAAGTCATGCATCTTCAATGTGCTTGAAATGATTAAGCTCTTATCCAAAAGATGTGATCCATGACAATGAGACTTACTTCTAAATAAACATAAAGGTGTCACCCAATGGGATGGTCATTGCCAGTTTGTTATGGGGGAAATAGTGTTATATATTAAGTGGCATGTGATACCATCAGCAATGCTTTGGCAGCACTAAAGGGTCCTTGTATGGAAGAAAGCTATGCACGTTGTGCCTTGTACTGAAAATAGCTTCTGGGGTGATTCTTTTATGATGCCCTAGCCTGACACAAATATTGTCCTAGGTGGGAGTAATAGAAGGCTAACATACCTACTGGAAGGGGAGCACTTCTGTTAGGACTCACTACTAGAAGGAGATGAGCAGGTAAGCACTTTTATGTGTGTTGGGGCGAAGTACTTTTATGAGGAGCTGACAGAAAAAAAGAGGGGTTAAACTAAGGACATGTCTACACCAGCCCTATATCCCGGGATCATCCCATGATCATTACTGTGCATCCAAATGGGATAACCCTTAGCTGTAGAAAGGGCCAAGGCCATAGGACCCTAGCTCAAAGGAATTCTTGCTGTGCTCCGTTTTCCTTGGGGTTTGAGCTGTGTGGTTGTTGTTGTTTTTACTATTTGTACAGAAGAAATGTCTGTATGCTATGCATGTGACTCCATTGTTTTCGGAGAAGTATTGACCAAAGTGAATTGAAGAAAAGATGAGCATAGGCAATAAGTAGTGGACCATTGAGAAATTGTCGCTGAAAGAATATATCCCAGAGCTTAGTTGTAGGGGAAGTTTTGTGGTGTTGCTATCAAAGGAAGGGGATGAATACACAAGAGAAATTTTGGAGATGGTGTATCAGATACCTCAAATAAATGGACAGGAACCTGGAAAACGGTTTCTTAATTTTATATATTGATTACTCCTTTTAACAGTCCAAACTGACTGCAGGCCACTAGTATATGTTGTCATTCAGCACTAAAGGAAGCCAAATGCTCGACATCAGTTTCTCAGGCTTTTAGAGTAAGGGTTATTATTTCTTGGCATGTTTACAAGCTGTTCTGGTGAGTTTGCACCAGCTGGGGCAGTTCAGATGTTTCAAAGCAAAAGGAAACTGGGGAATCATTTTGAGTTGCCATCTCAAATGTTAATCTTTGTACATATACATCTCTGTTGATGACCTCCTGTTACCCAGATAAAAGTAACAGATACCTAACAAAATCAAGACAAGACATACTCTTCTTCTTTGAAATGTCTGTCTGACATATCAATGTATAATCTAAGCCACACTGAAGAAGGAAATAACTGTCTGTTTCCCTCCCTGAGTTTGTTTGGGAACAGAAAACAAACAGATGTGCTGGGTTTTATTTTTTGATCTAGCATCTGACTACCTTCAGAATTTGCTGGCGCCTTTACCATTTAACAATATCAAATGAAGAGTGCTTCCAAAGGAAATGCAAAGAAAGCATTAATAGTCCCAGAAATAAAGAGAGGAGAATCAATGGATGGGATTGAATGGGAAACAACTTTATTTACTTTACAAAAGGATTGATCTGCATATTCTAACATTCAAATGATTAACTAATTAATTCTGTAACTAATTAACTTTCCTTCAGCCCCCAACGGGCTGAATGTAAGCATAACGTTTCTGTCTTCTCAGCCTTCTCTGGGTAAGCTCTCCTGGCTCAGGCCAATTGCTAGCCTCTATTTTAATACTGACCTTTCCCAGCTGTCACTTTTAAGTCCTGAGGAAGTTCCTCCTACATCAGCCCTGCACAAGGCCTTTAGCTTTTCATAGGTGAGTCAGACATACCTCAAATGCAGGTTATCATGACCCCTCCCCTCCAGCCATATGTCCTGAAAGGAACAGGGTTCAGAAATCCTCCCCTCACCTAAAGGCTACATCAGGGTACTCACTCAAACAATTTCAATCAATCAATTGGTTTATTTTGATCTACAGACCATAAGACACACACATATAAAATACAAATATATGCAAATACAGTGCATTGTTTTAATGTTACATTGATTATAACTAAAGAAAGAGTACTATCTAATTAAAACTACAAAATTAAATATTATATAGAGGCTGTACCCATGGTCAAACTAAAAAGCTAAAGCTACATAAAATCTCATACACAAATAACATCCATGGCTATCCATCTTTAAAATAGTGCTCACATAGCTTATCTCTGCTTTAGCAGTTTCAGTCTGCTTTTAATGGCCACAGATAGAAATTTGGCTACATTCAGCACGACCCCAGGTTTAACCTCTGCCAACGAAGTAGAGGCATACAGCTCAGCAGTATTTCCCGGATAGGAAAAAAGGACTGGGAAGATAAAGTGGACTCTCAGGTCTCTATAGAATTCTCAATAGAGTAAAACATGTTTCAACTTGGCCAATTCCACAAGGGCAAAAACTCAGATGTTGAGGAGGACCTGAAAATGACCTTCTGACGTTGTTGATGGTAAGCCGTTTAGTCTAGCTGGTGTAAATACTATCCTGTATTGGAGATATTTAAAGAGGCTAGGTTGTTGCCAGATCAGTGGTTCCTGCCTGGTTAGAGGTGCAGCCACACAGAGAGGGAGGAGGGGGTTGACACATGGTTCAATGGAACCTGCTGTCCTTCTGGTTGGACTCACTGAGTTCAAAAACAGTATAGTAGAGGTGCAGAACCTCTTTCAACCAAGGGCTGAACAAATTTCAGCGTGGGCAGGGCCAAAAGCAAAAGGAGCAGGGCATGTTAGCTTCATGCTCTTACTGCCAGTAACTAAGCCTTACGAGAGGCATTTCAACATTTATGGATGGGGTAAAATGGCACAATAGCCAGGAATCCAACAAATAATTGGTGAGTAGAGGAAAGACTTTTGGGCCAGGGAAAGGGGTCATGGCCTTCTGGGGAACTTTGGAAGGACAGATTAGGTCTGCTGCGGTGACAGATTTGGTCCCCAAGTCTGAGGTCCTGCATCCCTTCATCCACTATTTGTGTACTTCTGAGAGGCAACTGTCCAACTATTATTAGAAGATGCTGGACTCCTGTTCTGATCTAGCAGGGCTAGTTTCTAAAGTTCTTGCCTTCTCCTGTTTTCCCTCGCAGGGGTCTTGCAGTACTGATATTACTTAAAATGGGAGTAATACTGTCTATCCTTGCCCCCAGGGCCCTGGTTTTGGAGAGTCTCATTTTCAGCCATTTTAGGGATACAACATCCGCTAAATAGATTTGGGGTGTGTGTGTGTGTTTTACTTTGCAAAAAAGAAAAGAAATAGCTATCTTAGCTTTTCCAGTCTAATTTTCCTGATCAATGTTTATGTGTTTCATGACTTAAGTAAATATTATCAGTGAAATAATACACACATTCAAATAACAGCATCCCATTTTGTGGTAAAGCATGTATTACACTGAAATGGTCTCATTCAAAATACATTGGTGTTTGAATTGGATTAATCATTACACTGAGTAAGATGTTGCACATAAAATCGGCTAAATGATTTATGGTCACTTCTTACATTATGAGAGCTGTGTCATTGCCACTTCTGTCATTGCAGCTTTTCAGTGCTGTTTCAGTAAAGCCAGAGCAGCCTTCTTCAACACGGTGCCCTCCAAATGTTTTAAACTTAAACTCCCAGCAGCTCCACCTCAGCGTGACCAATGGTTAGGAATGCTAGAAAATGAAGTTCTGAAAATCTGGAGGGCACCAAATTGGGTAAGACTGAGGCCATAGCTAGACCTAAGGTTTATCCCTGGATCATCCAGAGGTCAAACCTGTTCATCTAGGTGACACACAGGGGATCCAGTGCTCAGGCAGGGGCGAACCCTGGATGATCCCAGGATAAACCTTAGGTCTAGCTGTGGCCTGAGTTAGAGCATAAAGAACAATGAGGGGCCAACAATGTGGCACTTTCCAAGAAACCACCAGATGCTATACTGTGTTACACCAAATGTAAACAAACAAACAAACAAACAAACAAACAAATGCATAGATTGTCCTTGTGTGTTTATTCTTTTATTGTAAAGTAGCAGCTGTGGTGGTGGCATCGGATGGCCAGATCTACACCTTGTGTCAAATCATTACGAATATGGAATAAAAAGCAGGATATAACACCAGAATGTGGATGGTGTCCCAACAGTTATCACTGTACTTCAACAATACCACTATGAAGCAGTAGTGTAGATCTAACCGGTGTCAGGATCTAGAAAGCAGTTTTGTTTTGTTTCCATCCCAGGCTGAGGACAAAAATATCTCTTTGGGAGCTTCCATCCCAAATTGCACCTTTGAAGGACTGATTCTCTTTGTGACTGCAGAAGGAATGGGTTAACCGCTATGGTCTCAATCCTGATTGGGGCCTCACAGAGTTACTATTTTAAAGGGCTGGGGAAAACAGATATTCAAGGACTAGCTACATGTTTAATGTAATGTGCCATTCCACCCTGAGCCTTACATATTTAATACCTGTGGTCATTTTCAAGACCTTTATCCAACCTAATTTGGAATGCCTGCATTACTAACCATAAAAAAACAGCTTAAAATATCATTAGATACAGTAGTTCCCACCCATCCTGCCCTGAATGAATATTGATTTGTCTCAAATATTTTGATTGCCACTTATACCTGCTCATTTAGTGGATTTTGGAGTGAAAAGAAAAGAGCTGTGTGTGCCACCCAGCCTGCTCTCTGCCCCCTAAACAAGCCTGCTGCCTTCAGGGGCCGCTGAGGATGTTGACCTATCACCAGTGTTGAAGTAAGATTCAGCTGCCCAGTCTAGCTGGCTTCTGTATGTGGAATGGAGATAGCCGTGGGAGAGGAATCGTGCCTTTCATCTCAGGCAGCAAAATTGTATTGGGCCAGCCCTGGTAAATACCATTGAGTCCAATAGCACTTACTCCCTGGTAAATGGGTATAGTCCCTCACCTCACAATGTCTTTAATTAATAAACTTCACAACAACATAATTTGAAAAGGAACTTGAGCAGACTGCTTGGACAAGAAAGACTGTTGAATATCTGCAAGTTTTAGCTAGTACAGGGAACAGAATTAGTTTGAATCTTGCTTCTTCTTTAAAATCCCAGTGCACCTTAAATAAGACACACTGCTTTCATTTCCCACCACAGCCAATATGGGAAATATATTGACCTATTGTATAAGTATGTTGTAACAAAAGAATCTACTTGAAGCATTTTGAACACTCTTCTTAGCACACTTTAAAAATGCTAATAGTTGTTTTTATTAAGAGTCCCTAATTTCAAAAATAGATTCATATGACTATATCTGAATGTGACTCAAGGAAATCTGTTTTTCAGTTATAAACTACTAAATGGGGCAGTTATAGGGAGTATGTGACTCCCTTATTACAACAGCTTCACTGACTATCAATCCATGTCTGGGCACAATTTGAACTGCTGGTTTTATAACCTATACACAATCCTACATGGCTTAGGACCAGGATATTTGGAAGACCACCTTCTCCCTTATGAGCCTGCTCTGGTTTTAAGGTCCTCAGGAGAGGTGCTTCTTTGTAGTCCCCTTCAGATGTTCAACAGAAAGGATTTTACTATAACTGTGAACTCCAGCTCCTCGTTGATGGAGAAGGTCTGCAAAGGCAGAGTTAGCACTTTTGACTGAATGTGCTTACACCTCTCCTCATGGCTGGGAACCCTGGCTTATCGAGGTTCACAATTGTGTGGGGCTCTTTAACCACATTTTGCCTGATATCGGAGTTGACTTCACGGTGCCGAGTTGGTGCTGCTCCACCACCAAACCCCAAACCCTGGCTGGTGTGTGGTGGTGGCAACTTGTCCTAACGAGGGGAGGCAGCGAAGGCTTTCTGGCAGCTTTTAGGTTTATTGGGCCATCCCCCTCCCATGGCTTCTGGTGACCAATTGGAGGTCACCTTCCATTTGGGAACATTCCCAGAATGGCTCCAAGGAAGGACAGGCTGGTGGAAGAGCTGGGCTGACCTCTCTCAGTCATGGCTACCATACTACCTATGAGGTCCTTCTTTTGCTATTATTTTTATTGTGAGAGTCTCTCTCTTCCTTTTTTGCTGTTTAATACCATGGGTGTGGGGAGGCTATTGCAGGTGGGGTGGGAGATGAGGCGGGAAGGCACATCATAGGTAGCTTCCATGTGGTGCCACTGGAGAGGGGAGGGGGAATCAGAGCCCATATATTGGTATTGCCCCTCCCCTCCTCCTCTTCAAAGTGTGGCTCCCTCCCGCCCTCCCTGTAGGCAGTGTGGGCTTGCTGGTCATCCTTTCGAAGGCTGAGTAGGAATTTTTGCTCATAATCTTTCTTTGGTTATGAGTGGGTTTTTTTGCCTACTTCACACTGGGGAGAAATAATTAAGTTGATTTGGCGTTGTTAACAATTTGATCACATTAGCTGATAGGAAGGTATGTGCTGGCATCTTGAGTAGTTTATTTATTTATTGCATTTGTATACTGTCCCATAGCCGAAGCTCTCTGGGTGGTTCACATAAGATAGAAACTCTTAAAAACAATATACAAAAACTAAAAGCCACAAAAACATGCAATACACACATACATTTAAAACCACTATAACAACTTTAAAAGCGATGAGCCAAAAAACAGACCCAGGCTCATTACATATTGCTAAATGCCTGGGAGAAAAGAAAAGTCTTGACCTGGCGCCAGAAAGATGACAATGTCAGCGCCAGGCAGGCCTTGCCAGGGAGATTGTTCTGCAGTTGGGGGTTAGGGTCGGTGAGCATTCAGAGGCACCGTTGCAGTGATGGGTAATGCCTGAGGCTCCCCAGCTGCAAGCCTTGTGGCCCAGCTAGCAGAGGTAAGGGTTACCTTTGAGGCCAACCTTCCTCACCCACTCGGAGCCCCATGGCACAAGGGGTGTGTGTGACATGGAAGGTCTCCTTAACCCAAAAGGGGAAGCCTGGGAGATGGCAAACATTGAGGCGCCACTCTCAGGCTGTAAAAGTCTCACCCAATAAAACAACGGCATGAGGCCAGATTAGAGAAGAATCCCGCTTAGGGTTACCCTTTCTGCTGATCTATTAATAAATGTGGTCCTGTTCAAATCCCAACTTTGTGTCCACCTCATTATTCCCTACTCTCCACGTTCCCGCAATGGATAAGTCGGGGTATGTCCTTGACTTTTCAGCTGTGCATCTTTGCCCCGGGGTGGCTTCGAATCTGCGGCTCCGTCACCTAACCGATGCAATGTGGATTCAGAGCCACCCAGGGCAAAGATGACATCAAGACAGCCTCATGGTTATAGCACCCTTCCTCATCTATATGAAGAGATCAAGAGTGGAAGGTGTAGGGCTATAGTGCACATTCCTGGCTCCCTCCATTGTCACAGTGACTTCCACACTCTGTCCTGCCACATTCAGAGACATATTTGGCAAGAACTTGAGAGAAGGTGGTTGCTGTAGAGCTCCCTGTCATGGTTGGCCAGGCAACCTCTATCTCTGTTGTCCTTCTGTAGGTCGGTAAATATTTTTTTATTCAGACAGACATTGCCATCTGATACGTTGCTGAAGTTGATTTTCATCTGGTGTGTCCTGCTATTTCTTTCTTCGTGATGTGTTTTTATTTGTGGTTTGGATGATTTTTTATTTGATAATTTTAAATTTACAACTTTGTTAGTTTATCTGTATCTGATTGCTGGCTTCTTTGGGAATTTTTTTAAGTGGAAAAGAGGGATATAAAATCAATAAAAAATAAATAAATGAGATTTGTTACACTTGAACACATTTGCTGCCCAACAGAACCAGCGTAACCTTGTAATACAAACAGGCAGGCATGATAACAAGGTGATATTTTCACATGTATTATTTTGTGATTATTTTCGTGATTTCTAGGTCATCCTTAAGTATAAATATTCTTGGGGCTGCTCACAAGAATAACTCAAGTGCAGCAACAATGAGGATCTCTTCGTGTATAAGTGATTAGTGAGTAAAAAACAAAAACAAGGAGAGTTAGATATTCTGCATATAGGGTTCCAGAGAAGAGGTCAATTGTAATTATTTAGTTTATGGTTAAAGCAGTCTATTGCTTCAGTTCAATAATCTTTCCATATATCATTACTCAAGTGAATACATGGAAGGGCTTGAATGTAACATGCTGAGTCTATCCCTGCTTTCCCCCTTTTTATGCTAACAGCTTCTCCTTACTGAGAGGCTATTTCTAAAGTTACCCTGGAATGTGGGTCTAAACATGGTGGGGAAACTCATCTGAGCATTTTGCAGAGGTTGCTGGATTCCGACCATTGATGATTTCTTCAGACTCTTAAAAAACCCAAAAACCATAGATAAATATCCATTCTAATATCCCCCACCAAGGGCTGTAAGAATCCAATTGTGTACCCTTTAATAACAGAAGGATCTTTGATTTGGCAGAGACTTCTGCAAATGGAAAGGGTAAGTGAGTCAATTTTCATTAGTGCTGTGCCAAAAATTTAGACCATTCCATTTTTGGCATTTTGTAGTGGTGGAAAAAAAAAGAAAAGAAAACTTGAGTGAAAGAGGCTGGGAGAGGTGAGAATTTTGGAGAATTTTCTCCTTGGGGAGGGGGACAGGGCTTCCACATACCCTTTAAATGTAGCCAGTTGTTGAGAGTCTTCTTTCTTTCTTTCTTTCTTTTGTTTTTTAAAACACCCCCCGAAATTTTCAGGAGCCCAGGAGTTGAAGATCACATGGTCTTCAACAGGCATTCACTAAGAACTGCTTGGCTTCTCCAAATGCCAAGGGAAAGCTTTTGTTTGTTTGTTTTTAAACAGCAACTAAAAATAGGGAGAAGTTCTCTCAGCAATCGGCTGCACTTTAAAACGGTATGTGAAAACCCTACCCCCACAAGGAGAACATTCTTTGAATTCCCCCGCCTTGCGAAAGATGCAGAAAAAACAATGCCTCTTTCATAGGGAGAGATAGGAGTTCTTGAAAATAGGGGGCAGGATTTGGCCTAGCACTGATTTTCATTGATGGCCTCTATCCTCTGCAGCCACCTATGCCTCCCCACCTCAAAATCTGCTCCAGAGGGCTGGGAGACTTTTTGGAACACTGTGGGAGACTGCAGAAGGTAGGGGTTGCTGCAAAAACCACCCCCTCTCTTTTCTGTTCATGGAAGCATCCACTGGATAAAAGAACCTTCCATCAGCAGCGAGACACAAATGATTACAACCCCAAATATCTTATCCTGCCCGCTGAAGCTTTTTAAAATAGCTCTCCAGTAAGGAAAGACGGAAGAACAAAAGACACATCAGTTTATTCATCAGGATAAACACAATGAAATTGTTTACTGTTTCCCGTGTCAAAGCAGATTCCCTTGCAAATTCACATCTGCGCCGTTCTCCCGACAGCACAAAAATAGCTGCATTGTTTCAGCTGAAGGGGAGAAAATAAGAGAGGGTATTAGATGTACAAGAGCATTGGAAATGTAGGATACAGGCTTACTAGAGCAAATGATGGCTATCAGCAGTCCCCATGCCCTGTGGAGAGAATGCAATCTACAAAAAGGAGCTTATCTAGATTGTCAAATCTTTTATAATGTTCACTGGAAATGAAAGTACGTGCACTTCTTCGATCCCCATAGCACTGCTTCCTTTATGTCTTTGTAGCAATGTGGAGTGAAATGTTTCGGGGATGTTTCTCATGCCATCATAGACAATTACTAGATTCTTAGTTGTAAATTGTCATTTACAGAATCAATTTCAATCCTTATATTTTATTGGGTCATTCAAATCCAGGTTTGGATTAATCTGTCAATTTCAGGTTCTCTTCATCCTATCCCCATTTTTCCAGTCTTACATTCATTTCATTCCAAACTCAGAGAATTTTTATTTTTATTTTGCATTAAAAAATGTTTGTTTATTTGTGCACATTTCCCCTAATATATGCATTTTATGCAATTTTCCCCGATGTACATATTTTTGCAAGCAATTCTCCGAATATAATGCATTTTAGCACTATTTTCAGAAATATGTGCACATTTGTGTGCAGAAATATCCCTAGCATACACACGATTGTGCACATATTTTGATTGGAGAACTCCATTGCAAAATTCAGAGAACTGTGATTTTGGAATGATAGCTGTGTTTCGGTTTGCATGTTGGTTTCAAAGTGGAAAATTAGGTAAGTTCACATTAAAATGCAAACCAAATGGATTTTTCTGTAGTTTTTATTGCATGTCAGCGGAGGGAAAATGAAACAGACTTCACAATGTTCCTTGAGGCAGGGATTCTGAGCACACTTGGAACCAAGTTCCATTCATTTCAAAAGTAATCGATTCTAAAAAATAAAAGGGCATAAGAGTTGTTCATTCTCTTATACCATCATGAATTGAAACACAGAGGGAGCTCAAAAATCTCCTGTGTTTTGGAAATGTTAGCACTGAGAACTAGAAAGCAATTTAAATGATAGCATGGACACGTGGTACAGTCCTCTCATGACTCATAGGAATAGAAGCAGTGGGGGCTGGTGTCTCTAATTTTGGAGCTAACCAAGGTGCTCAACCCTAGCCCCAAAATATGTTCAGCACATTGGATAGTTCCATTAGAGTTCTAGGTGGTTCTGACTGAAACCTGAAATGGATTCATAGCACTACCGAAATCAGAGCCACCAGCCTCTACTGATAGGAAGACACTGTGTGTCAGTTCAGACTATCCATCTCTCATAGGCGGAATTTTTCACATCATCTGGCTGCTCCCCAATCCTTTCAACTGAAATTGCCAAGGACTGAGCTTGGGACCTTCTGCATATGACACATGTGCTTTACCACAAAGATGTGGCTCTTCATCTCAGCTGTTCATGTTGAATATCACCTGTTTAATGCTTTCCCCCAAATTAAAAGCTTCCTGTCTGTGCAGAGCTTAACATTTCCCCTGACATGCAAGCTTTTCCTTTGTTGGAAGTTCTGCATCATCGCCTGAACTGGGACAGACTGCACCATGCAGGCAGACTATGCCACATACTCTCTGCCCAACACTGGGATGAACTTAGGGACAATTCTTGCATTACACTTTTTGTAGGCCAGCATGCATACCAGAGTGCAAAATGAGCACTACATCTTAAGTGTTCACCATTGTATTTTTCAACAAGTGTGATCCCGATCCTTTCTAGACCATTGCTAGAAGGGAAAGTAATAATTCTCCCTCAATAAATGGTCTAAGGGGCTGAGTTATGACAGCACAAATAACTTTGGGATAGGAAGAGGTGTAGGCTAAATTCACATATTTGAGTTGACAAGCCCTTGATACTTACTGTAGCTTATCTGTTTTTACATGGAATTATTGTTTAACATAACTCCTTCTCCATGTGAAGATGAAGTGATTAAACATGCAAACCATGTCTAATAGGAGCAGTGGAGTGTTTTATCTTCTTTTCCTTTGCAAGATTCTTGAGCTATGATTTGAAGCAAAATAAGAAAAGGAAAGGCAGAGCAGCTTACCACCATATCCAACTATTTTGCCCAGTGTTCATATTAGGAGCATCATCACACAAGGGAAAATCACGTTTCCTTACTGTTGCTTCTCCACCCGCATGTTTGTCCCTCTTTCAAAAGAGGAAGCAGACAACATCCACATGGCCCATTCAGTGGGCCATTTTGATTGCACTGCTTCTCCTGGACACAGCTGGAGATAGCGGCAACTTCTGTCTTTAAAAATAAGTCAGACTTACTGGGGTGTTTTTTTTATGTGGCACAAAGAAGGCTAGAAGGGGCGGGAGGCAGACAACATCATGAGAGGGACCCACGAAAATCCAAGAGTAGCCAGTAGTGAGCGTATAATAAAACACTCATCTGATGGAGCTCTAGGTTACCGTGTCAAGGTCTCCAACCAAGTCACAGGGCTGGTCCTACCATTAGGCAGAGAGAACTGGTCACCAGGCATTCCCCAATGTTGGGAGAAATGTGTGTGTGTGTGTGTGTGTGTGTGTGCGTGTGTGTGTGTTATGTGGCTCTGGACCACTTTACCTACTTTGCCCATGTTACTTTCCACAGTTACAGTAGAGGATGCCAGTGTGGTATAGTGGTTAAAGTGTTGGACTGGGAGTTGAGAGATCTGGGTTCTAGTCCCCACATGGTCATGGAAACCCACTGGGTGACTTTGGGCCAGTCACAGATGTTCAGCCCAACCTACGTCACAGGGTTGTTGTTGTGAGGATAAAATGGAGATGAGGAGGATTATGTACACTGCCTTGGGCTCCGTGGAGGAAAAATGGTGGGATATAAATGCAATAATATATAAATATCTCCAATGTTGAAGCTAGTAATGGACAACAAATGTGTCTGGTTCACTATTATTATTATTATTATTTATTTATATAGCACCATCAATGTACATGGTGCTGTACAGTTCAATGTGGATTTACTAAATTTTGCATTTTCAAATTCATTTTCAACCAAGACTCAATTATCCTTTGAAAATTGCACTGATTCGAATTTTGCAATTGAGTGCTCCAATGAAAAGGCTATATTGGTGAAATTGTGTACAAAAATGCATGGGTCAGGGGAAATGCAAACCAAAATGCATACAAATTTTCATGAGAACTTTTTTAAAAACACACAAACAACAACCTCAAACTGAGACAAACTGAAAGTAAGGCTGGAAAAATAAGAAAGGCAGAAAAACTGAACTGGAGAGGTCCACTAATTCCTAACTAGTCCAATTTGTTTGTATTGTAGAACGTGCAGGGGTGGGGTTTCCCCCCAACACCTTGTTCTTTGCTTTAGACAGTAAAATGCCTTCAGTTGGCCCTCGAGATATGGTCCCTAGAAGAATTTTTACATAATATCTATTAAACTTACTTTAAATGTTCACTGGAAAAATAAACATCTTGTGCAGGACTTAGAACTCAATATTTATTTCTTCATATAGTCTCTTACGCAGGTATTATGACAACCATTACCCAGAGGACCTTTTCTTCTGTGGCTCCCAGACTGTGGAATAGCCTGCTGGAGGAGACTCATCAGCTTGACAGTCTTTTAGCATTCAAGAAAGCTATCAAGACTGATCTCTACCGGCAGGCCTATCCAGTAGAATTTTAGGATACTTTTAATATGCTTTTAGGATGTTTTTAGGATGTTTTTAACAGTGTATGCTATGTTTTTAATCAGTATTTTGTGTATTTTAGGATTGTTGTTGTTCCTGGCCTCGATCCAATCGGAGAGGCGAGTAAGAAATATATTATTATTATTATTATTATTATTATTATTATTATTATTATTATTATTATGGGTCATAGGTTGCATGCTGATGGGCAAGAGCAGTGAAAACCTGGCCTCCCATCCCTACAAAAGAATATGGAGGGTTTAAGCTGATATTTGAGACATCCCATTTAAGGCATACACCTCATTTCAAGGCATTACTGGCCCATAGAACAGGATAAACATCTCTTTCAAAATAATGTACTTCTATAGAACTGATATCACATTCCTCCATGCTTTAGGCTTTGGGTATTTTTTGACATGACAATTTCTAGCACCCCTCAGAGTGACAGAGGCAACAGGATTCACAAATACGTTAAGGTATGTAGGAGTTGAAACCTGGGGGAAACCATAAAAAAAGAGGAAAATGCACTTTCTGTAGATTACTTTTTCTGCATTTCAGATAGAGTCATCACTTGCACCCTGTGAAACTGTTGGCGGTTTCCCTGACTTATGATTGCTTTGAACAAGATGGGAATAGATGAGCCTAAGTTAATGTGTTGCATCATCTTCGAAGATAACAGGTCTTGGGGCACCTTAAAGACTAACACATGGTTTGCGGCATAAAGTTTTGCTAGCTAGAGTCTGTTTCACCACACGGATGAAAACTTGGTATGTGTCTGTAAGCAACATAAATAGATACAGTGCAATTTGGGCAAAATGTTTTACCCTAAGGAAAAGAAAACACAAGGCAAGCAGTAATGGGAGTGCTACATTTCTATGCAAAGCAGTGTGTAGTATTGGGACGGGTGAGAAATTTATTCCATTGAGTTGTTGTTGTTGTTTTAAAAAATAGTAATTTATCCATTTTGCACCTCCCAAGCCTTTAAGTGAGTTAAGTTGTGTACTGAAATGCACATTTCTGTGAGCTAGCTGAAACAATGCAGTTCATCTTAGTAAAAATTCTCACAGAAAAGTGCATATTAAGGGAAAGTGCACATTAAATAGTCGAAAGGTGGCTTCAGTCTTGATCTTTAGATGCCTGCTTAAGTGCCACCTCTTCATGCTGGGTTTCTGTGAGTAGGGGCAAGGTTAAGCATGGATGTCAGGGCTACATTTTGGGCCTCTGGACTGATAGGGGTCCCCAGAAGTCTCCCCACCCTGCAATCCTGTCTTTGCCCCCTGCTGCTGCACCTGCTTCAAATCACCATTAGAAATCATGTATCCCCCACATTGCCCTGCCAGGCAGGACCAGACCAGCTCTGAGCATCCAATCAGCAGATGATTAGGTTCCCTGGGCTTCCTTTCTCCTAGCAGGAACCAGGAAGCTTGCTGCAGGCATGAATGTATGCTTATGCACTGGGTGGACACACTCAACAGTGCAGAGTCTCAAAAGAGCCTACAAGTCCTGCAGCAGTAGCTGCTGCCGCTGTGCTTTTATTAAAAGATTTTATTTCCCTCCCTGGCTCCCTCACCCCATGAGAGAGCACATGGGCCCAGCATTTTGTTCCAGCTAGCCAAAGCCAGTCTGGAAGGTAGCAGAAAAAGCAAAAGTGGGGTCAGGGGACAAAGCAAGAGAACAAGAATCATCAAACAAACAATATATTAAAGCCTGGCATGCAGGCTTTAATATATTAAGGAAGGCCATCATGGGGGAAATTTGGGTGTCTGTTGCCTTGCTCCATTTCGGCTTGACTTGTGTTTGTGAACAGAGCTGTGGGCATGTTCACGAAATCTGGGAACCTTTGTATTTTTTCTCATTAGATAATTGCAGCTTCAACAAGGCATATTTATAGCCACAATTTGCACAAATTATGCACATTGCAGCCAAAATTTGCATCTCTGCACCACAGCCTCGTGTGGCGCAGAATGGTAAGCGGCAGTTACTACAGCCGAAACTCTCCACGGCCTGAGTTCAATCCCAGCAGAAGCTGGTTCTTAGGCAGCCGGCTCAGGTCGACTCAGCCTTCCATCCTTCTGAGGTTGGTAAAATGAGTACCCAGCTAGCTGGGTTAAAGGTAATTGCGATTGGGGAAGGCAATGGCAAACCACCCCGCTACAAACCCTGCCAAGAAAATCTCAGCAAAAGCAGGTGTCCCTCGAGGAGTCAGCAATGACTCAAGTGCTTTGCATGAGAGGTTCCTTTCCTTTTCCTATGCAAAGTGTTGCAGTATGTTGCATAAATGATGTTTTTATGGGGAAAACATGAAAATCTGTGATCTGACCCAACTCTATACAGATCAAGTTGGGCCAGCTCACAGGCTAGCAAGCTGGAGTCCGGGACCAGATCTACACCTAGCAGGAGATAACACTTTGAACACATTTAGAAAATGGTATATGGGATGTGTCCTGGGCCTTTGACAAAAGTTGTCAAAACTGTTATAAACCATTATAAAGCAGTAGTGTAGATCCTGCCTTGGAGGCTGAGCTGCTTAAAGCTTTCCAAACTTGACCTCCTGAATGGATTCCTCCCATGTCCCTATAAACAACCCAGAGAGCTTCAGCTATGGGGTGGTATATAAATGTCATAAATACCTAAATAAATAAATATGTTCAGGTTAGGGTGAGTGACTGTGTGTGTATGTGTGCCTGTGCTTCAGGGGCGGGACAGAAAATGCATAACACAATGTCACACTGAGTTGAGCCCAAGTAGCCCAGTCTTCCACGCCAACCAGTTCGATCCCAAAGAGCTGGGATGCACGAGTGGGCAGGATGTTCTGGAGGGAAAGGGCAGGTGAACAATTCAAGAAAGCGGCACCCATCACTTGCTCAGTTCTTCCTGCTGAAAGAGAAGGAAAAGCAGAACAATTTGGGAAAACAGCAGCAGTTAATCCTTCAAGAAGCAGCTCTTGCTTCTCTGCAGTTCATGCCTCTGGGGGCGGGCAGGAGAATGTGGAAGGACAGGAGACAACAGCTGATTGAGCCTCTCCTGTCCTATTTACCATCTCCGGGTACTGCAGTAGAGTAGATTGGGCTAGGGATGTTTGAGAACTGATTTTGAATATGCTGTGTTCAAATACCTGAATGCGATCATGAGCATGTGCATGCCAAATATGCTCATAAATTGCCAGGCATGCGCTCGCATTCAGTTTGAGGAATTTGTGCAAATTTCCCTGTAGACTGAATCAGCCCCAGCTTAATCTATGGAACAGAAAGTTGTACAAATTTGGGGAAATGGGCGCAAGTTCCACATTCGATTGCTGCTCGATTTGGGCAATTCATGCAGAGTGAGCAGCGACTGCAAATGTGAACAGGAATTTACTGAATCAGGACACCTGAGGGGAGGGACATAAGGGGGAATGCAAGCAAAAGGTTAATTCATGTCATACCAAATTAGGCCTTGGCATCACGTCTGAACCAAGTCATAGTCTGCTTCTTTATGCATAATCATATATATTTTTCTTGGCAGAATGATTAGATTTATAACACTAGCTAATGTAGAATATTTTTCAAGAAGAGCTAATAAATCTCAATGAAGGTAAGCTATGCATGTAATAGCTATGGTTTATTTATCTCTTTAAAATCCATATTACTTAGTTCTTTGTATTGTTACTTTTGACACTGACCATTTTTGATATGTCCAGTAATCATCCAGTAATAACAGTCCTATTTAAAAAGAAAATGAAGTGGGGGGAAATCAATTGTCCATAATCTATACATAAGAACATGCTCGTTTCTTTTCTCCCTGCCCCTCTATTTGAAAAGGGGGAAGTGAGGGGATAATATTTAAATATTTCCCCCCTTCATTTCCAAGTCTAATTTCTTGCAGCAATGTCATTTGTTTTTGCTTTTCTTGCATATGGATAAATTCCCTCAGTTAATGAGAATCATTCTACTAGCAATATGCTGCAATATTTGTTTGCCTCCTTGAAAAAAAACACACCTTTGCTCTCCAGACAATGAAGAAAATGACTTTCTCCCCATCTCTGAAGATTTTGAAAATGTGAAGAGTATTTAATATTTGTCCAGCACACCATTCTATTATTGACTAATTCTTTTGAAAGATAGCTTTACGTGCCATCCTGGAACAAATTTGCCCATGAGTAAGTCTCTTATAAAGCCAAAAATGTGACTGAGAATTGTTTTCTTTACTGTTATTATTCCGTGATCCTGTATTATGCTGTAGTTCTGTTATGGTGGGGTGCTGTTTTCAAGGTGCTGAATATTTGGGGGATAGGGTTCAATACCTTGGATAGCTCCTTTACAGTTCTGACTGAAATCTGGAATGGATTCACAGCCCCAAAAGGTGTAGTGTAGGGGTGGCTCCCAATGCAGTTGGTTTCCCCTTGCTTGTCCTGGGGTGGAGATTCAGAGAAGGGTTGTGGTCTGTGTCAGGGTGTTAGCAGGCAAGACAGAGAGGTTTTAAAGGATGGCAGTTCACAACCCTTGGTAGATGTTTTCGAAGGAACCTCTTTGTACTTTGTTCTCTGCATGTGCTGGGGGTCTGGGTTGAGTCCAGTGATATTCACTTTGAATTTTAATCTCTAGAAATCTGTTCTGGGCAGTGAGGACTGTGAATCCATTCTGGGTTTCAGTCAGAACCAGTTAGAACTCTTCAGGAGCTATCCAAGGTGCTGACCCCTATCCCCAAACTGGATTCAGCACCTTGGAGATCTTCTTTAGAGTTCCGACTAGTTCTGACTGAAACCCAGAATGGATTCACAGCCCCACTGACTTCAAAGCCACCAGCCTCCACTGGTTCTGGATCTCATTGAATAGATGTTATGGTTATTTGCAGTTCAGGTCCTTAAAATGGCACAAGCCTACCTTGAAACTTTGGGACAGGATAGAATACCAAACTCAAACAAATACATTGAAAGAGAAATCCACAGTGCACCCTCCATTTAATTCATTTCACTGGCTTGTTAGGTAGGAACTTTGGGGATTCATTGCATGAAATAAATGCTCCCACTTGATTTACAAATCTAGGAAGAGCTATTACTTTTTCCATTCTGTATTGGATTTGTTTGCCCAAAACTAAATATCTAGAGAAAAGCAGCAGGTGGACAACAAAGTAAAAACAAAAACAAAAAAGAATTTTATTTTTAAGCTCAAAGAATGAAATCAAACCCATGAGACATCTTTGAGATAAAGAAGTGAATCACAATAGCCAAAAAAAGAGAGAAAAAGAATCCACTATCGCTTCATTTGGAATTATGCTGCAGTGGATTTCCCCCCATTGTTTTGAGGTTTAAGATTATACTTCAATGTATAAAGCCTATTCTACAAGTGTTCTTTGCAGAGGCTGATGTGTAACGCAGGCAGAGAATGTATTTCCAGCATGCCAATGATGTTTGTGAAGTGTCTGCATCTTTGAACACTTAAAATGAAACAGCACACTGAATCACCTTGAAGGAGGAGGAGTTGGAGGAGGAGGAGGAGGAGGAGGAGGAAGAAAGCAACAGTGGCTTTCTGATGATCTTGTCACTGAGAAACTGTAGCACTTGGGTAGGTCTACATCTAGCTATTTCTGACCACAACAACTGACAGCCAATAAGAGGGTGGGATGTATTGTGCACCTACTGACCACCATTGCTAAGTGAAAAATGTGAACGTAGGAACAAAGAACACGGGGAGCTACCTTACTGCAGCTCAGACCATGGGTGCGGTGCATGCAGATGTTTATATCTCGGCCTCATAAGCCTTCTGGCTGCACATACAGCCTCTTTATTACACCCTTTGGTATGGTTAATAGCTTTGGAACAAGCCAGGAAATGAAGCCTTCCAAAGCTATCCCAAACTATTATTCTTTCAGTCTGCTCCTCATGGTGAAAGGGGGTGAGAAGGTCTCTAAAGGTGCTTGGTAAAATGTAAACCACACCAACACCATGCTGCTTTTCAGTAAGGCTGGTGGAGGAGGGCAGCAGAAGCAAGAAGGAGGGAACAGGGCATGGGGCAGACTGGCAGAGAGGCAGCAAAAAGGTAGATAGCTGTACATATCATCGAATTGCTGTTGGATGCTATACATGTTGGTTAAATGATGTCATATTTTGAAAATGGTTGAATCTCTCATGTAGGTGTTGATACTATATAGGATGATGGTCCCTGAAGGGATTGGAGGAGAGACAGAAAGAGAGGTGATCCAGTGAGAAAACAGGATCTAGAGATGAGAAGGGAGAGTAAAAGAGACAGCAGTTGCACGTGATGCAGCTCAAAACCAGAGACAGAACCTCTACCAGAGGCCAGTGAGTAACTAACTGAAGGCCTTTCACCTACAGTACATCCAAACCAGGATAGGTCTGAGGGACTCAACCTAAACTTTTTTTAAAAAAGTAGTTGGGTTGTCAGAGGTCTTCATAATATGTAAAGAAATACTAAAACTGAAAGAAGAGATCTCTATACTAAGAGAAAAGGGGAAAGGAGGATCAATTCTGCAAACCAAGAACATTGCAGAGACATATTTGTAACTGCCAGGTCAAAAATCCACCTTGCACGCCAGAAGTTGTTTACCTTTTGTTCTAAGGACAAAAAAGTCTGTAATGTGAACAGTTTTGTTGTTGTTGTTGTTTATTCGTTCAGTCACTTCCGACTCTTCGTGACTTCATGGACCAGCCCACGCCAGAGCTTTCTGTCGGCTGTCGCCACCCCCAGCTTCCCCAAGGTCAAGTCTGTCACCTCCAGAATATCATCCATCCATCTTGCCCTTGGTCGGCCCCTCTTCCTTTTGCCTTCCACTTTCCCTAGCATCAGCCTCTTCTTCAGGGTATCCTGTCTTCTCATTATGTGGCCAAAGTACTTCAGTTTTGCCTTTAATACCATTCCCCCAAGTGAGCAGTCTGGCTTTATTTCCTGGAGTATGGACTGGTTTGATCTTCTTGCAGTCCAAGGCACTCTCAGAATTTTCCTCCAACACCACAGTTCAAAAGCATCTATCTTCCTTCGCTCAGCTGTCCTTATGGTCCAGCTCTCGCAGCCATAGGTTACTACGGGGAATACCATTGCTTTAACTATGCGGACCTTTGTTGTCAGTGTGGTGTCTCTGCTCTGAACTATTTTATCAAGATTTGTCATTGCTTTCCTCCCAAGAAGTAAACGTCTTCTGATTTCCTGGCTGCAGTCAGCGTCTGCAGTAATCTTTGCGCCCAGAAATACAAAGTCTGTCACTGCCTCCACGTTTTCTCCCTCTATTTGCCAGTTATCAATCAAGCTGGTTGCCATAATCTTGGTTTTTTTGAGGTTTAACTGCAACCCAGCTTTTGCACTTTCTTCTTTCACCTTTGTCAGAAGGCTCCTCAGCTCCTCCTCGCTTTCAGCCATCAATGTGGTGTCAAAAAGTATTTCATAGTCAATCAGATTATGTATTTTGTGCTACTCATGATTACTCATCAAAACATAAACCAAAAAAAACACACATGTAAAAGTAAGAACATCAGTTTGTTGAAAGTATTACAACTACCTCTAAGTGATGTTATGATGAATGGAGAAAAAATAAAGTATTAGTTGTCCATTCTTCATGGAAGCACAAATCTTCACAATAGAAGACATATTCTACAAAAGTATGCAAGAAATGAACATTTAGCCAAAACGTTGACTATGAGACAGCCAAAGAACTGACAAATGACAGCTTAAAACAATATAAATATTTACTGTAAAAGTTTTTAACATGTGTTGAAATAGAAGTATATAGCTAAAATATATTTTTATAATCCCTGAAAGCTTCCTAGATTACAACTGAATAATAATTTTAATGCATTTTTTCATGATCCCCAAATGGTGCAGAGAAGGCAAGTGCTGTTCCTTATATGTACAAAATGGAGTTATACTATATGTTAAAAATACATGCTAGATATTTATTTATTTATTTGTAAAACTTACACCCCGTCTTTGTTCATTGAGTAAACTCACAAGTGACCTTACAAAACATAGCCTCATAATATCATTAAAGTCAACGAATTAAAAACTATGAGGGAAAAAACAGGCTGGCTCTGGTGCTATAAGATATGAAAGGAGGTTTTCTTTATTTTCCTTATCCAGAATTAAAAACATTCCAAAAACTTTCAAGTTAACTTGTACAAATGCTCAGTGTTTCAGATCTGGAGATCCTTTGTCAGGAGCTGTACAACAAAATGAATTCCTCTTTGAAGCAATTATCAATTTTAAAACCTTTTAGGTATTTTTAAGGACAGTTACAGAACTGTTTTACTGCCAACAGAGGCAGAACGAATATGACTATGGTCCTTAAAAATACCTAAAAGGTATTTATTTTGGATAAGAAAAATAAAGAAAACCTCCTTTCATATCTTATAGCACCAGAGCCAGCCTCTTCTTTTCCTCATAGCCTTTTCACAGTGCTTTTTCCCTCTTCCTCCACATCAAATTAAAAACAACATAACATAAAACACAACCAAAAATTGTAAAAAAAAGAAAAAAGTTTAAAAATAACAAGCCAAGTGATGCCTTCTCTAACAGTCCTATTTTTAATCAAATGTCTAAAAGAGCATAGAGTGCATCTGACAAATCACTCCTGTAATAGCATCCCAGAAGGTGGGCGTGACCATAGAAAAGGCCCTGTTCCTAGTAGTGATCCCCATTCCCCATACTTTTAAATGGTGGGGAAGGAAGGCAAATTGTAGAAAGACAAATTGTAAAAAAGCAGGAGGGAAAGAGTTTTTAAAGGGGCTGAAGTGGGGAGAGTTGAGGGGAGCCTTCACCTAGGGCTTTTCATCCTGCTTCCTTGTTGCTCCATCATCCAGAAAGCTCACAGACTGAGGGAAGCCATTCAACACCGAGAGAAATTCCAGACTCCTGGCCAGCATTGTATAGCAGAGCAGATTGAAAGCATGCCACAGCTGCACCTGGTGGTGACCTGGGGTGCGGTGGTAGAGAGGACAAAGCACTTCCAGGTCCACCAGAATAAACAGATGTTGTGCTTACAGGTGAAGGTGGGAACTGGTGAGGCAGCAGGAAGTGGGGTCCTCCTGGGAAGTGCCTACCACCCAGTGCTGGACATCCTGGATCTCCAGCCGTTGATGGGGCTCCATACCACCTATGGTACCTCAATGGTGGAGGCTCTATGCCCCTTAATTAGCTGCCCTCATCACTGAAGGCGGAACATCTCCAACCCACCCACTTCCCCCTTTTTTCTGAAACATATGAGATGAGTGCTGTTTCCCCTGCCAGGACTATTTGCTAAAACTGTTTTCTCTTTGTTAACCCATTACATCCCCATTAAAGCAGAGGCTTGACTCTGCCAGGAAGGGCATGGGTTAGAGCCACTTTTACAGAGGAACCCCACCCAGCTCCACCCCTACAGTAAAACCAGGGCTAAACCTTCTCTCCTCTGTGGGATAAGCACCATAGGCCCCTGGCAGGGTCAGCCCCAACTTGGGCCAGATCTACACCAAGCAGGATATGACACTTTGTAAACACTTTGACAGCTCTATATGGAGTGTGTCCTGGGCCCCAAGAATTGTCATTACTGTTATAAACTGTTTTGAAGCAGTGGTGTAGATCCTGCCTTGGATATGAGGGGGTTATTACTGTATGGTGAACTTCACGATGTACTATAAGTGTATGATGGATAGTCTATATGTTAGGGTCCTACTGCACTGTATTCAAAAGTATAATATTTTATGCTCTCCCACTAATCTTGGTTTTCTAAACCCTTTTCAGGCCATTGTTCATGAGCAGCAGCGTTTTTGTTCTGCTGCGTGATAACAAACACGACAAATTCTACCAGCTTTCTCACCAGCCTTGTTCTTTTGCCGTCTGTGCTGAATTAAATTGGGTTGTCGGTCCCCCCATTTGGCAGGATCTACTATTCATCAGTGGCCTCGGGCCTAAATCACACTTGGTTGCACGCTGTTCAATTTCCCAGTGCCAATGCATGATCATTTTCAAGGCAGTTACTTTGCTCAGCAGCAACTGCAAAATGCCTTGTGAAACACAGCTTTCCTTATGGAGGGCTTGTCTTGACAGGAATCATACTTAACTGCATGCTTCTCTGCTGAGAAATGCAAAGCAAGATGGCTAAATGAAAGGGGAATGTACAAACCACAGCTCAAGACAAGAGCGTTGCAAAATGACTCCTCCTGTCCATCAGTCTTTAAAGGTGCTTAGTGCACCTCAGCCTATCATCACTGGAGTGGTTGTAACAGATTAGTTTATCAGTGGGACAAAAGACAATGTTTCCAGAAAGCATCTTAAATAATAGCCAACTGAAAGCACCAAGCAAGCGAGCCATAACAGGGATTTATCTGAAATAAGATCTGGCAGAACACCGCTAATATTTCACAAGATAAAAGTTCTTTTCTTTGCTCACCTTAAATTGCAGCAGTAATAGAGGTTTAAATGACATGGCTATTTAGTTACAAACAGAATGCTTCCCTTTTAGTCAGTATTAAATGCAAAGAAAGAATCACACTTCATTCCCCGCAGGGCTACGAACAAAAGATAGGAAGAACAGCAAATCTGCTTCTCAAAACCGCATCTATGGCCGGATAAACACTGCAGTTTGGCTTTTATGGGGAAAGAAGAAGCAATGTGTTTATGGTTGTATTCACAGTGGATTAGCCAGCCACAGTTTCTGTGCAATCTTTTTTAAAAACAAAAAAACCTTTGGGCTTAAGCAAGCTGCAAAAGTTTGGAAAGTTTGTCGTTCAAAGTAAACCAACAAAAACTTGGAGAAATCAATGGCTGTTTTGTCACTTTGTGCAGAATCCGTGAGTGTCATCAGATGTGTTTTATCACACACCCATTACTGCCCACTTAAGGTTTTTTCCGCAGGTCCTTTTGATGATGACGTCCACCTCCCATGCTTCTCCTGCTCCCAAAAAACAGCTGAGGAAGGGATGGATGAGTCCCTCTACTGGCAAAGAGGAGAACTGTCAGTAGGGGAGGAACACATCTTCCCTGGCAGCTCCTCGTACAAGTATGGAAACCTCACTTCTCCCACCACCCACCCTGGCTGGCATGAGCAAGCAAGACTTTGGAACTGGAATTGGAAATGGCAGACAAGCTGCCACTTCACTCCATCGTTTGCCCATGTAGGATTGTTATGAAACCCACTGCAAGCAACAGGATTATCAACAAACTCTGAGGATCAGACAATAAAAATCTGCCAATCTCAGTCTCAACAAGTCTCATCATTTATTTATTTTAAAGTCAAGCTCTTTCCATCCTGTTTCTACAGGATCTAGCAATCCTTTTTAAAACCTTCATCTGGAAATGTGTAGACATTTCTGTAATGTACACATTAATGTATGTTTCCCCCCCCCCCCCGCATGTATTTTAAATTGCTGAAATTGTACAGGGTTTTGTTGTTGTTGCAACCATATGCATTTTGTTCACAACTTTTCCTAATAGGCACATTTTTGTGCACATTTTTGCTGACACATCCTGCATCGGAAAAATACAAAAATACAAATATCAGAACGCAACTCTGTTCTGGCTTGCTGAATGACTCAGGAGATACAAATCGGGCAAATTCATATTTAAAAGACACCCCACACACCCACAAAGCTAATTTCTCACCCTTATAAACAGTTATAAATGCATGACTAAACAAAATAGTTTTAATTATCATTCTGACGTCTGGGAAATGAGGGGTTAAATGACAACAGCCGACCAGATCCACCTAGAGAGACCAGGGATTGAACGTAGGCCCTCCTGTATGTAATGGCCTTCCCTTTTAAAACTTTATATGCACTTTTTGGTCCTGCTAGTCATATTCTTCCATATTTTTTATTCTTCCTTTAATTAACCTGGAGGTTTCTTCATACCATGCTAGATCTTGTATTTTGCTCAGTGTTGACCACACAAGAGCATTTTATTTTAACCTCAGTCTTGCCCTACTGCAATCTAAATAGTAATTAGCTGTTGTTTTTTCTGCCATTCATGGGCTAATGACCTTACTTTCATGTTCTCTTGTTTTCATGGATTCCTATATTCAGGTTAAAGAGGCTTTAGATTAAATTAAACCAAATGATGGTTCTGCTTGAGTAGAATGTTAATATGCCTTAATTGAAGTGCTTTGTTATTATTTTCAACGTTATGTTTCTTGCACTGACATTGGGAGGTTTAACAGGAGTGACCTTCCAATAAATCCACATGAAATCTGTTCATATGGGAATGGATAGTTTTCTTTAAAAAACGAATTATCACTCCAAATTCACTCTGTGGTAGAAAGCCAAGAGGAATGTTTCCCATCTCACTTAGAGATGTTCTTTCTGAAATATGTGTTCTTTTTAGAAAGGAGAGGCTTCCAGTGCCAGATGGTCAACTCTTTTCTTCTGAAAAATATATTCTGCTCTCCCCAAATTTCCATTAGAAGCTCCCATTGGCAGGGTTAATAATAGCAGCTTTGGGGAGATGTGGTGGGGGGAGACGGTCCTCATGACCAGGATGGAAGGCTTAAATTTCCCTCTTTGTGTTCCATGGCTGCAAACCTGCTCAGACCTTGCAATAGCTGCTATTTAACTGTTCTATAAAATACCCCTACAATACATGTTACTTTCTCACACACAATAAAGTTTATGTGAATTCTGGCCCATAGTCTAAGACAGGGTTAGGTGACCTTTTGGGGCCTGTGGACACATTTTGTCACCACAAAATGGCTGCCGTGGGAGTCATAGGTAGTAACAAAGGACAAATAAAGCTGCCGAAAAATTTAAGTACAAGGAAGGGGTGGATCTGAGCTACAACATACTAAATAATACATTTGAACCTACAGCCTTTAGTGCTGAGAGAATTCAATTCCAAGACGAACAGAATGCAGTGTCGTCATGAAGAACCTTGACGGCAGGTCTTCTCTGTAGTGACATCCACCCTCAGGAAAACCCTCCCTCGTGCAGTTCGGGAGGCGGAAAATATAACAACTTTCAAAATGCCTCCTGAAAACACATCTTTTTAAACAAGCTTTCCCCAGAGTATTACTTTTTCAAGTTTTATGTGATATTTTTAAAAGTTTTAAATTGATGTTTGTATCCTATGGTTTTAATTGTGAACTGCCCAGAGAGCCTGGGCTGCTGGACAGTATAAATATGTAATGAATAACAACAACAACAACAACAACAACACACCAGTGCATGGAGAATACTAGGGGTGTTGTAGACCAGTTCATGGAGAATAGTACGGATGTGTGCTCTGCTCCGCAAAACCAAGAGTCTGTCAGAGGTCTGATCTCATGGAGCAGATAGTGGCCATTTTCAACACTGTCTGATCCCCATGGTGTGGCGTGAAGGTCGTTTGGTGATCCAAAGGAATCTGAAGCATCCAAAGGTTTTTTAGGATTCGTGAGATCTATTCCAGGGCTTCGGTCGAAAAAGGATTGGATCCATTTTATGTTCCGCCAGTACATTGGGTGTTGAACCCTAAGTTCCGCTCACACCTAAACCTGTCTTTAATAAGCTTCCTACTGATCTCAGACACCCAGGTCATAACAAGTGGAGTTCCCACTGAAAACTGCTCAGTTTTAGAATTTGTCTTTGAGCAGAGTCCTTATCCAGTATGTTGCATGTACAGTGGTGAAAGGCATGGGAAAGGAGAATGAATTTGCAAATCCATCCACATTCAGCAAAGTCGATGAATATGTAATACAGTATGTAATAATACCTAAGTAATTCTTCCATTATGAACTCAATCCAATTCCATTATTTGATTTGGGAAATGGATTTTGAACATGGGCCTGTTTGACTAATCGGATCATCATTTTTCCTATTCTTTTCTATTTAAATTGCTGAGTGACATTGTTGTCGTTGGGGAAAGGCAGTGATTTTGTTACACCAACAGAGAGGACTGTCATTCCAGGAAAGTGACAGGAGCCAAATTGGCCGGGGTAAAATGCTTCCTCATAGACTGGAGAGAACCCACGGGAGAAATGCAGGCAAAAATGTCACCCCTCAAATACAATGATAACAGGATTACAGAAATCTAATTAGCTGTTTCATTAGCCGAATCCTATCTATGAGGACAGCAAACAATAGATATTCGGAAGCTGTCCATCCATTTTAAATGCAGGAGCTGTCATGGAGACACTCTGGCTAATTTATTCTAGGCATTCCTTCTGATTGCTGAGTGACTTGAAGGAGGCATTTTGTCTGTTTTAAAAAAAAAAGAAAGAAAAAGAAAGGAAGGAAGGAAGAAGGATGTTTAAAGGGCCATCAGCACCTGCATAATAACATGCTGCATGACTCCCAAAGAGCTCTTTGTGTCCCTTTTCTCCAGGAAAATATAATTGAATGTACTCATTGTACAATTGTTGTGAATTCAGGCATATGAGTAGTCAAAAACAGTCTTCCTGGATTTTGGTTTGATAGACACAGACACAGTTCCGTGACCATTTCAAAAGGAGTAACAACTAATGCAGAAATACTGAACAGGTAAGGACTAAACTAGATGATCATCAGATGCATGAATGCATTGATGTATCCTTCTTTACAAAAGAAAAGAAAAAAGCAACCATAGAGGGATCTGAGCAGAACCAAGCGACTGTATTTTTCAGTGAGACCATGGTGCAATTGCACCATGGTCTCTCTGAAAAATACCATCAGCTCCTAAAGGGGCATTTCAACTGGCACTCATAGCAGTTTTCCCTTCAGCATCGGGGAGGGAGAAATTTTGTTTGGGATCAAGGAACAGAGGGAAATAGTTCATACACCCCTCCCTGGCAATGTGGCATGGTCCTGCACCTAGTTAGATCCTCCAAGACACATATTAATACCCTTTGACTTCTCATCCAGAATCACACAGCAGGAGAATAGAATGTGAGTGTTCAATGGCTTATTTTTGGATCTGAAGAATCCATTGCTACTCCCACTCAACAGTGCTAGCCAACTTTCAGTCACAGCAACAGCAGCTTGTCAAGCTTTAAGCAGGATTGACAGCCATTTTTCTCAGCTGGCTGTAATTGGCCTATGTACGTGAAATTGAGAATGAGCATGGAGCCAGAAAAGTCTGTCAATAAAAGAGGGGGCAGTTGTTGCCTGAGGTGGACCCATGTGTCTCCTGATTCCACATAAACAGACAGGCCTAAGTAAGGCTTATCTAGCTTCCCAGTCCACATCTATGTGGTCCAGTCCACATCTTTGCCTAGGCCTCATATTATTATTATGATTATTACTATTTATTTATTTATATAGCACCATCGATGTACATGGTGCTGCACAGACCACACAGTAAATAGCAAGACCCTGCCGCATAGGCTTACAGATGAGATGATAAACCTATTTCTGGACTGTACTATTTCAGACTGCAGGTCAGGGCTCAAATGATTAAATGCTGCTCAGTCCACTCCCTAAACTAAACTAACAAACTACTGCACACAGAAAACTGTGTATCAGGGAGGATTCTCTTCAGCACTATATTTTTTAACATGAAGATGAATGTGTCTGTGGGAAAGAATTAACATCATGTGAGTTGTTACCTGCAGTCTGAACTGGTATAGTCCATAAACAGGCTTGCTATTTCATTTGTATATAACAGCTTGGCCTATATGGCTCATGCTTCCCATATGATGATAGTGTGTGTTCAGTTGTTTAACATCAAAGGCATGGCTGAGCAGATTTTCTTATAGCCTTCTTGATTCAAGCCCTGTCTTCCGCCGCCCCCTGTTGTACACACAATCTTCCTCTCTGAGTGCTCAGTGAACTGGGACTTGCTCAGTAAGAGGAGTAAATTTGGCTATTCCGTGGTTGCAATTTTGTGGTTGTAATAGATCAAGGTATGAGCCAGTGTGGAAGAGGTATGAGCATTTTAAAATGGATAAGACTATTCAAGGTAACGTAACCTTGTAATACTGGTGACACTTGAAATGGGATTGAGTCACTGACATCTGCTGTATGTGTAAGAAATGTGGCACCACCACTGAATAAAACAGCAGGAGTCTTGAATGGATTTGAAATAGGACAAAGTACTACTACATTTATTTATGTATTTATTACATTTCCATGCTGCCCAATAGATGAAGCTGTCTGGGTGGTTCACAAAAATTAAAACCACAATGTTTTATTATTATTTAATGGCCCTCTGTCAAGCAATTCCACTATATTAATATATGACCCAGATATTGTGTGGGGGGGGGGGGCAAGATTAGTTGCTTTGAATTTCATTGGAATTACAGTTCTCTGGTTATGGTTGAACATATTCTTCTTTGCCAGTTATTTCAAATCCAGTGGCACTTGAATATGTGGCATGCGCGCGCGCGCACACACACACACACACACACACACACAGAAAGAGAGTTTGATTATCTGATGAGTACATTAATATGCTGTTTGTGTGTGTTCTAAAGCATAAATGGGGTTGAAAATTTGTGTAGACACTTTCCATTTAGCAAAATAAATGTAATAAATTTAATAAACAGGATATGAAGTCCTGAAAATTCCTAGAATACGTTCGGGAGATCATATAAAATGCAATTCAAATTCAGGTAAATTGCAGGCATATCCAGTAAACGAACTCATAATCTGATGACTTCTCTGCATTAAACAGCTTTGTATTCTACAATATTCAACCCTTTCCCATGAAACATTTCATTAGGAAATCACTTGAGGGAATAGAGCCATAATTGTACCTGCAGCATTTTCAGACATTGTCTTGTTACCTACTGGGTTGAGGTCAAGAATATACTTTCCCCACTGTAAGAAAAAAGAAACATTTGTTGAGACCCCGGAGGAACTGAATATACTCTGCAAAACGTTGTCAGTTAAGCAGAAGCATCAAGTAACATATCTTTGAAATGAAGTTTGCAGCAGTAAGGAATGGTAGTCCTTCCTAATTGTTTCCATTCATAATCAAATTAGTAGCTCAAAGTAGGGGTAGAAAATTAATTCCAGAATGTATGTGATCTGAGCATCTGGGCAGATTCATGATCCTTTATTCTACCCTTTTATTTAGCAGATAATAATTACATATGGTTTGGAATTGAATATAATACAGTACATCATAGCATCGTTCCAAGATCCATAAGAAAAATAATTAGATCCTCTGATAATATTTGACACCATGGTGTTAGAGACCCTTATTAAACAAAGAGAAAATGAAAATAAAGGGAGGGAGTCAGAGTGAGAATGTGATGAGTTTGTCAGCTTTATTGGAATCCAGAATGAAATCCCATCTTTAAAGAGATACTTGAGAGTTTTATTACCTAAACTATCTAGGGACATGCTCAATTTCTAGCTCTGATTTTTGTCCTTAATAACCTCACATTTTCCCCTACTCCACACATGGTTCTTATAACATTTTGTGTTTGATCAGGCAAATGCAAAGTGAAGTTTATATCATGGAAACTGAAAATTGCAGACAACATTCTGAAGAAATCTGCAATGGAAACAAAACGTTAACAGGTAATGATTGGACCTTTTATGTTTTCATTAAATAACAGAGCAATTCACGGTATCCTCAAAATTCTAACCTGTATTCTCTTGGCATTGGATATACTAGTTAGCCGACAGTACCTGGTTAGAATCTGAGGACTTTATTCCATATAATGCAAAGATGCCTTGTTTTTAGTATTTGGCATTCCCTCCAGTGACTTTCCAGCTGAACATGACTACCTTCTTTGTAGTCAAATCCCAGGGCAACTAAATACTTGGCCTTCAGGTCTTAGGGATTTTTATAAGGCCATCAAAGCCCCCAAAGGATACATAAGAGAACATTTGTCTTAGAATGTTACTTCCATCTGAGTCCCTGCTGCATATTACTTCTCTTTATGCCCTGCAGCCATCTTTCTTCTGATGGGCATTGTATAAATTCCATAAATAAATAAATAAATAAATAAATAAATAAATAAATAAATAAATAAATCCAGAGGACTGTTAAGACTGTCATATGCAATGTTTTTTCTTCACCAGATGATTCCATTCTGGATGCATTTTTTCATTGGGAATTTATAAGAACATGTAGTCCTTCCAGGATTTTGTTGATTAATATGTAGGTGACAATGTCTCCAGATTTCAGCCATGTACAATTTACAGTTTCCTTTCTCCACACAAAAAAGTGCCTGGGAATAAAAGACATCACAACCTTCCAACTAGCAGTGCTGTTTTGTATTAAGGGACTTGGAGGGTCCCCTCCTTCAGTCTCTACTATAAAAGTCTAATCTCAAAGCACCCTGATTCCTTGGTTAGAGGATATTTTTTGTCCAAGCAAATGTAACATGTAAGAAAGAATAAATATTTTTCAACAAAAACTAGCAGATTTCAGTGCCCATACACAGTGATGGGCAGGACTGAAGTTGAACCCTGGCATGATTGAAGCCTTGTGGGTGAGTGTTTCCTGAGTCTGGGAGCTATACTTATTTGCTGTGGATTGGGTTGCAGTCCCTCTGAAAGAACAGGCCCATAGTCTGGGAAGTACTCATGGATCCATTTCTGCCACTGTACGCCCAAGTGGCCATGACAGCTTGGACTTCCGTCTAACAGCTTTGGCTAGTATGCCAGCTTTGGCCTCTCCTGGACAGGAATATCTTGGCCACAGTGGTACAGGTCCTCATAACTTCAAGACTGGATTACTGCAATGCCTTCTATGTGGGGCTGTCCTTAAGGTTTGTCTGGAAGCTACTTCAACTTTTCGTCAGAGTTAGCTGGGGCGGTGAAGGTGCTGGACCATGCCTGGATGCTGTAATGGGCTGGATGAAGGATGATAAACTGAAGCTGGATCCTGATAAGATAGAATGTCTGCAAATTGGTGATTCATGGGAATTGGGCATGCCACCTGTCCTGGATGGGGTTGCACTCCCTACGAAGGAGCAGGTGCATAGCTTGGGAGTACTCCTAGATCCATCATTGTCATTGGAGGCCCAGGTAGACTCTGTGGTCTGGAGTACTTGGGCCAGCTTCAACTGATCCATCAGCTATGGCCTTTCCTGGACATGGACAGTAGTGCATGCAGTGGTAACTTCCTGATTAGACTACTGCAATGCATTTTATGTGGGGCTACCCTTGAAGGTGACTCAGAAGTTGCAGCTAGTGCAAAACGCAGCAGAAATGGAATGCAGCAAAATAGATCACATAACACCAACCTTAAAGGAATTGCACTGACTGACTGCATGCTTCTTGTCAGAATTCATTACATTTAAAGCCCTAAACAGTTCTGGACCTCAATACTTGAGGGACCGCCTCTCCCTATATATGACTGCTCGAGATTTGCTATCTGTTGGTGGAGCCTTCCACTGTGTCCCACTAATGTGAAATGTAAATTAATGGCTTAATACGTTTTTAGCTGTGTTCAATATTCATTGCTTTATACTGTATGATTTTATATGTACACTGCCCTGAGATTCCAATGATATAGGGTGGGATACAAATGTTTTAATAAATAAATAAGCTGCAGCTAGTACAGAATGCAGCAGCTCAGCTATTGTCAAGGTCTGCCCCTTTTCAGCATGTAACACATTTGCTGAGGGAATTGGACTGGCTATTTGCTACCAGGCCAAGTTTAAGGTTTTGTATAAAGCCTAAACAAGTTAGCACTAGGATTCTTGAGAGTGATCCTTCTCTCTTATCAGCCCACCTAGTCACTGAAGTCATGAGATGATGCACTCCTGGGGGTTCCACATTGGTCTGAGGTTTGTTTAGAGTCTACTCAGAGTAGAGCTTTTAGTATACTGGTTCTGTCTCTGTGAAATTCCCTGACAGTTGATATCACGCAGGCACCAACATCGCTCTTTTTTGGTGTCTCTTAAATACATTTTTATTTAAACAGACCTATCCTGATGAAAAGATCAGCCATAGTTTTATTGGTATAATTTGATTTTACATATTTGTCTTTTTATATTTTGATATCCCCTGCCCCACCTCTGTTCACCACTTGGGAACCTTTTTTTTTTTAGCTGTAGAGCAGTTTATTTACAAAATGTATACTAGAATTGTGAAAGTTGGTAATAAATGCAATAATAAAAAAATGAGACAGACCCTTCCCCCTCCAGAAATACGAGATATATCTGTAGAAACATCTTCACATTGAATGCTTTTTTTTTTAGGCCTCAGGAGATCCCTCTGTTAAGGAAGCCTGTTACAAATTATTCCCGCTGCTGCTTTGTAACCTTCATTTCTTCTTCACAGGGAGCTTTGTATGAAGCACCTTTCTCTCTTTTAATTGATATGGGATCTCATAGCTTCAACTGAAATTCTGATCTCTATTTAAGTTTCTTTTCTTTTTTTATTCCGTGCAAAGCAGGGTCATCTAGCAGACAAGATGCTGTTATTAAAATCTGCGGGGGGTGGGGGGAGTAACGAAAGTTTATTTATTTATTGTTTTAAAAAATCATGCTGTGAAACTGATGCTTATCCTTCTTCCTTTACTGTTTTTCCTCCTTAGACATTGACTTCACATACTTGTTTTCAACTACAGATTTTCTTAAATGGTGAGGGTGGGGCTAATAGCATGACCTTGTTCCTTCTTACCTACACTGAGACCATGCATGTGATTAACACATGAATGGGGCTTTAGGCATCTATTAGATGTTATAACAGAAGCATGTGAACCTGCTTTCTGTTACATATGCTGGCCAAACCCAATGGCTTCAGGAGTTCATAATGTGCACCTTATAAAAGAAGTGAACATTTCAATGCCTCAAATTGATATCAAACTAGAATTAAATTCTTTTTTAAAAAATTACTGATTGTCTTAAAGGGAGCAGGGGGAGGATATTGAATACAGATTGGCTCAGAAATTAAAAGAGACATTTCTTGATTTAATTATTTAGAGCTGGGGCAGGGGGAGTGGAATAACTTGACTTATTTCCAAGCCAAGCCAATGTCAACTACATGCACATCTCTAGTAGATTCATTCGGTTGCAATCATGGAATATTTGAAGGCCCACCACAGCTTAGATGGGTTTAAATACCACAGTCCCTACCCACAATTATCAACCCAACTGGCATGAAGGAGCACTGATTGGATGGTGAAGATCTGCACAATTGGAGCTGTCTACATATGTTACATCAACACGTGGGATGAAATCATGGAAAAGCAACTCCTACACTATTCTTAAAACTCTAATGGGGACTTTACCTTTCCACAAATCAAACACTGGCTGAAGACTAGCGCAGACTCAAATGAGCTACAGTATATTTAATGATCCTTATTTATTTATTTATTTATTTATTACATTTCTATACCGCCCAATAGCCGGAGCTCTCTGGGCGGTTCACAAAACTCTCTGGGCGGTTCACAAACTGAACATGGCCAGATACAGGCCAGTAGTTAGAGTGTCAGACTTGGGAGACCCAGGTTCACGAACCCATTTACCTATGAAGCTTACTGGGTGACATTTTGGCCAGTCATTATTTCCTAGTCCAAGCTACTTCACAGGATTGTTGTGAGGGTAAAATGGAAAGGACAAACATGTATACCACCACTAGCAGATATTCCTGGCATTTCTTAGGTCCCCTACTAATGTTAATTCAGCGCTGATGCTGCTCCTCGCCACTCTTTTGAGGAATAACATTGCTGAAGAGTGGGAGAAAGTGGCTTTCAGTGGATGTGCGCAGCTCTGGGCAAGGCCTACTGGGATGTGTAGCCATTTCATAGATTTAGGGTGATTATCCATGTGGCCATGTGTGATCCCCTGAGATCTCTGAAATGCCTACATCTCCCAGCATGCCTTCTGCATTCTGCAGGTGGCCTCATCCTCCAAGATGCACTTACTCAACAGTTGCTGGGAGTTGTAGGCATGCTGGGACTTTTAGGCGTCAGCCTAGGATTTGTTTTTAATCAATTAAAAACAGTTAAACTGCAGACATTCTGGTTTTTGGAATTTTGGGGTGTGTGTATTTTACATGAAGACCTATCAGCACCCCAAATTTCAAGGCTGTAGCTCATCTGGAAGTGGGTCAACATTTCTGGACAAACAAACCCACACATATACTTTTAGCTTTATAGGTAGAGATGAACTCCTGGGAGGAAAAGTGGAATATAAATATGTGTTGCACACACTCAACACAACGTGCAAAACCATATCAACAATAGGGTAATCAAGCAAACTGGGATAAACACATCCAGCTGACCTCACTAAACTGGGATCATATTTAATCAGGGTTCTTTATCCAAGCAATATTTTATGGTCATTTTCTAGCCTTCCAGCAGTAGCCTGACCATACCCACCGGAGAAGTCCGAACCCCTGAGGGAAAAGAATGCCAACCGGAGCAACTGGAGTTGAGGGCCAACTCACCGGTAAAACAGGGCACCTGGCTCTGCAGTTGCGTTAGGCCTTCTTTTCCCCATCAGCCTGGCCTTCTTCCCCAGTAAATTGGAAGTCTCGCGAGACTTCCGGTTTCCCGTGAGACTTCCCAGCTGAGATCTCGCGAGATTTAGAGTGCACTAAAGACCCGGCTGGCTGGCTGCTTCTGTGCCACAGCAGCAGCAGCCATTGTGGTGGGAGCGGCAGGCAGCGGGCAGTGCGGTGCAGCTCAGCATACAACGATGACCAGCAGAACCAAGAAGGTAGGTGGCTGAGAGTGCAACAATCCTCCACCCCATTTTCAGGCGTGGGCCGGGGGCAGCTCAGTTGTCCAGGCTGGGGCCTGGGTGTGGGCCAGCAGCGCGGCCATCCTATTCCCCCCCCCTTTGCTTGGGAGCCAGAGGTGTGTGTTTCCAGCTTTCCCTGCCTGTGGCCTCGTCGTGGTTTCTATGGTGCCCTGAGGGGCTGCTACGAAGCCTGGTTAGGGTGGGTGGATGAGTGAGTGAGGGGATGGTAGGTGGGTGGATTTTCCAGAGGTGAGTCTTATGGAGTCTCCACCTCCATAAATGCCTCCTCTCAATCTAACAGTCCCCCTTAAAAGTCTTCTCTATTGCCCTCCTTTTTCTCCTTCCCCCCTTTTTTTCTCACCCCCATTTTCTGGCTGTTTCCTTTCCCTATTTTCTCCTTCCCCCTTTTTTTCTCACCCCCATTTTGTAGCTTTTATTTCCCCATTTTCTCCGTCCCCCCTTTTTTTTCACCCCCATTTTCTAGCTGCTTCATTCTGTTTTCTCTTTTTTTCTCACCCCCATATTCCAGGACACATCGGAAGAAAAGTCTTAAAATTTGTACGGTAAATAAAAATAAATGTTAATTTCTGAAATGTTGAATGTCTCACTTGTTCTTTATTTCAGTGATTTTAATATTAAGATTAGGGTGACCATATGAAAAGGAGGGCAGGGCTCCTGTATCTTTAACAGTTGTGTTGAAAAGGGAATTTCAGCAGGTGTCGTTTGTATATATGGAGAACCTGGTGAAATTTCCTCTTCTTCACACCAATTAAAGCTGCAGGTGTCCTGCCCTCTTGTAAATCTGGTCACTCTAGTATAGCTCCTGCAGCTTTAACTGTTGTGATGAAGAGGGAATTTCACCAGGTGCTGCATGCATATAAATGACACCTGCTGAAATTCCCTTTTCTATGCAACTGTTAAAGATACAGGAGACCTGTCCTCCTTTTCATATGGTCACCCTAATTAAGATATAATGTAGAACACTTTTGTGTTAATTGTAAGGTGTAAAATTAGACATATGACTGAGGCCATGCCCCCTTTGTGTGCTGGACATGTTGAGTTGGTCCCACCTTGGGATGGGCATGTTGGGGTGGCCACACCTCCTTGAGGGCCGCCATATTGTCCTACTTATTGGTTTCAAAAATATGGTCACCCTATCCAGCAGTATTCTTTCTTTCCTCTAGGACTCTTGGTTTCTTCCCTTCTCTCTCTCTCCCCTCCTCCTCCTCCTTTCTGCCCCTCTGCCATTTTGCCTTAGACTGTTATCTCTTTCTCTCCCTCCCAAGCTCCAACCAATCAGTAGGGTAGTTCCCTTACAATCCTCTGTTCCCTTACTATCCTCAAGCTCATATAAGTGTGTATTTTTGCTACATAGTTATGGAGTTTTGTTTAATGTCTTTGATGAACTGCATCAATTTACATTAACTGCATGATAATTTTTTTATAAAATACAAATTACTTTGCATTATTTTAGCAGCTATAATCTAAAAAGAAAAGAAAAGGAAGAAGGTTGCCTTCCCTTTCCTCAATTGTATGCCACACACTGTAGTACAAACTCTATCAGGTGTGTTTTCCATAACTTTTAGAACTGCTAAGGGGCCCATTTTTGCACCTGTCGGAATGCAAATCAAGAAAATTCATATCACAAAAACCTTCAAGGCTATTCATGAAAACTTTCCAGCTGCAAACTTTAAAGTGGAGTTAACACCAACCCTTTTGCCAAAACTAAAATGGAAAGCAAATATTGGGGTTCCTCCTCAAGGTAAGCAGTGTCTCTGAGACAAAGCACTAGTGTTTCTCCTCAGGGTGAGCGGTTTCTGTGAGACAAAGCTCCATTCATGTTAGGGAATGGCTGGATAAATATGGAAGCTGCCTTGGGAGAAATACATGATATATGAGCCTAGTCCTACATAAACACAAAACAGGCTGTTGCTTCAGAAATAAAAATGAAGCAAATGCCCAGGGCCAAGTGCTGAAAGAAACATGAACAGAAGCTTCTACAGGGACTTATTTTGTCTTATATGAAATGCTGGCTTATAAATGGCTGATATTGGGGACTTATGCTGGGCAATTTAACACCCCCTTCTCCACCAATAAGCTCTCTATGATGCATTGGCAAATAAAGCCCTTCTCCTATAGATACATTTTAAAATATACATCACTATTTGCTTAATGGCTGACAGCAGTCTGGATGAATAAAGAGTACATAGATCTTGTTCTAGGGTTAGTAAAGGTACCGACTTTCCCCACACCCCTACAAGCACAGAAGAACTTTACAGACTATTTCATGGCATGGGGTTATGAAGTCAAAATCAGCCATAGGAGGTAGCCATGCACCATCAAGCAAGCACATTAACAAGGTTTTCTGCACATGGGTGGGATGCTGATACTGGGATGAGTTGGCAGGGATGGAAAATTGCCACGCTCAAAGCTGAGTGAGCAGGAGTAGGTGGTGGTGGTAGGGGCAGGGTATACTGGAAGACAGGAATGATCATTCAACCCAGTGTTTGAACCACGTTTTACAATCTCTTGTTACTGGTGCAAGGCTCAGTTTCATTTAGATATTTTCTCAAGCAAATACAACCAGAAGGAATGCTTATGCTTCCATTATTTCCAATTCAGGTTTTCTACTATCATTACATTATTAAGTAATGCTATGATTGCAAAAAAAAAAAACAGAAAAAAAGCGAGGACAAAGTCTTTGTCCATGACAGGGAACAAAGGAATGGTATTTAGCATTCATTTCAGTATAAGAAATAAAAGTTCTGTATAACCATGTTGTTGAAGTTAGTAGTGATAAATTAGTGGGTGTTGGGAACTTTGAAAGTTAGAGAGAGGAGTCTAAGGGCCTTGCTAGATGGCAGGTTAGCCCGGTGCGAGGCCCAGGCTGGTCCCTGTGTGACCAAATGACGCACAGAGGATCCTGGGCTCAGGCAGGGCTCAAGCTGCCCTGGCCCTGGGATAACCTGCACCTCTTTTGGCCTGGTTTTCCCCGCGGTCTTGGGCTCAGCCTGAGACTGCGAGCGTGTAGCCCATTGCGACGTTTTTCCTGGCTACCACATTTTCGCCCGAGTAGCCGGGAAAAGTGGTGAACGGGCTGCAATGCTCTCGCCACCACCATGTCCCCCGGCCTGCGAGCCTGGGGACATGGGGGGCGGGAAACGGAGGCTGGTGACATAGGGGGCGGGAAACAGAGGCTGGGGACATGGGGGGGTGGGAAACGGAGGGTGGGGACATGGGGGACGGGAAACGGAGGCTGGGGACATAGGGGGTGGGAAACGGAGGCTGGGGACATAGGGGGTGGGAAACGGAGGCTGGGGACATGGGGGGTGGGAAACGGAGGCTGGCGACATAGGGGGCGGGAAACGGAGGCTGAGGACATGGGGGGTGGGGAACAGAGGTTGGGGACATGGGGGGTGGGCATCACAGGCCGGGGGACATGGCAGCAGTGGGAAACAGAGGACATGGGGAGGTCAGGGGGGAGGAAATCGGGGGAAGGGGGGAGCAGGATACCCATTTTTTTAAAAAAAAACACACACACACCCTACCTTTAAGAATTCAATTGTATTCACACTTACCTATGATTAAATATAATTGATCACAGTGGGACTTCTCAGTAAAGAATCATCCACAGAATTACATTGTATTACAAAGAGATTTAGAGTTGGTCTAAACAAACTTTTAGGTATCCCTTACAGCTGGTGATCATAAAAAGATTCAAGATTAGTGGGAGGCCAAAACCATTTGAGTAAATTTAACCTAGCAGATCCTCAGGGCGACGTTCCAGTAGTGAATGGTCTTCGCTTGTTTTGGACTTCTGTGCCATATTTGTCTGCCTGGGTATATTATGATATGGGGTTTCTGTATTTAGCTGGATACTTGGATCAGCAGGTAGCATGTCCCATGCCATATTCCAGAGCAGATGCCCCTGTGTCCGGCCCTCTCAGGCCCACATGGACGCACCCAGCGCCAGGGACAGGCCCATGCCTGACTGGTTTTGAGCCTTTGAGAACAGTTGGGTGTGGTTCTGTCTTGAACTGCACCCTTTGCCTTTCCCCCTGCTGCGTTAATGGTATCCCCCTACCCCTATTGGTTTCCCCCCTCCCTCCCCTGTCTGTTATGGTGAGTTTAGATTGTAAGCCATATGGCAGATTGTCTTGTTTTGTTTTATTCTGTATAGCGCCATGAAAATTGATGGTGCTTTATAAATAAATATTAAAAATAATAAATAATAATTAACACAGTGGGGGGAAATACACAATTCCCCCCGTACTCATGGGTGTGTTTCTTCCAGAAACACTAAATCTCCATTACACAAGTGCTGGGCATGCTTGGACAACAGAATTTGTGGGGCTGGCCACTTTCATGCAGTATCCACCAGTGGATACTGCCCACTAAGCCTCCAGTGACCTCACTCAAAGTAACCAAAACCCTGGGTAATGCACCCCTAGAGTACTCATCACAGAGAATTGGGGTATGAGGTATGTTTCTGAATAGGCAGGTATGTAGTTATTTTGAGCAATAGTTAATCAAATTGGTACAATGTAACAGGCAAGGCCTGGGAGTAATATTTGAGATAGAAGTGTTTCTGAATATCTCAGTAGTGCAGCCCATAAACTTTCTGGGTCAGCTGCAGGATGCAAAAAGGAGCAGGATAATGTTGATAAAGAGTGCAAAGGTTTCTTCTATTCACAGAAACCTGAGAATAAATATATGAAACTTACTGTGGGTGCCATGAGAAATATATTACTATGACCTCAGTTGTCTTCACTACTATATTAAATTGCTCCCTTCTTCTTTTTTCTGTTAAATTGATCCACATCTCATGGGTGACTGAATGAAGAGTTTAAACTAAAGAAAGAAATTAATAGAGCAATTTTGTTTACAAGCTACCAGTCAGTTTAATTTTCTGGTAGCTGCAACCACTAGGGATGTGCAAATCAGCAAAATGTTGAGGTTCTATGAATTGCACATTAAAGCTCATTCTTAGTATTTTCATGCACCATTTTCTAAATGTTTACAGTAATTTTGCACATTTTTTTAAATATATGCAGTTTTCTCACATTCATTAAAACTTGTTTGTGTACATTTTTCAGTAGTACACATTCCTTTCAGTGCATTCAACGTCAGAAATTAATGGACTACAACCAGAGATTGTGTTTGGGTCGATGTTCAGGTCTAGGAAGCAGTGCGACGGTGGAATCAGTTACCTAGGGAGGTTGTGGGCTCTCCCACACTAGAGGCCTTCAAGAGGCAGCTGGACAACCATCTGTCAGGGATGCTTTAGGGTGGATTCCTGCATTGAGCAGGGGGTTGGACTCGATGGCCTTGTAGGCCCCTTCCAACTCTGCTATTCTATGATTCTATGATATTAGTTAAATACTGGTCAAAAACGAACTGAAATGTACAGTATTTCTCCAACACTCCTAGCAACCAACATGGGCTGTATCCAGCACTGCCCTTGCACTAGTGGGAATGATGGCTAGCACAACTGGAAGCTAGTGTTTGATTGCACAACCAGAAACTTACTGAAATTTGCACTTCTGAGCAGGACAAGTCGGTAGAGCTCATGGAAGGAAAGTCAGCTGACTTGGCCTGTTCTGAAAGTTCTAGGTAGAACAAGTTTCCAGGGTTGTGCTATGAAATGTTCCCACTAGTGCAACATGATTAGCGCTGGTGGACTGCCAGCATTGGATACTGCCCCATTGCTTGCTTGCTTTTTTCTAGTTGTTGTAAGTAACCGACATTTGGGTTGCCATTACTAATTCAGCCCATCACAGTTCATTCATTCTTAATGCAAATATGAAACATAAAGTTGGACATAACTGCCGAGTCAGTGTTGACAAAGGTCCATCAATTGTTAAAAATTGCAATGAGAAATGGCAGGTAATTTTTCAGCATTGGAGTACGAACAGTAAACAAGTTGGGTAAGTGCTGTGACCTCTAAAGTCAGATGAAAGTCAGCATTGATTTGTATTGTTGAGCTATTCTACGAATGACCTCACAGAAGAAGGAGTTGTATATTACAGTGCCCAGTCTAGATATATCTGTGTAAGGAGCAGACACGGTGAATTCTATTCTGCAAAAAATATTTGAGCTTGCAGCATTTCTTAGCAGGCAGCCCTGGGAGGGAAGCAAACAGCCACACACAGCCCAGACTGGTTTACAAATGGCTACAGTTTTATTGGTTACAGATTACAGAGTTTGGAATGGAATAGGTCAAGGTCTGGTCAGTGGACCGTACACATAGTAGCCAATTCTCAGCCCAATGAGATCCAGCCTGGTCCCATTATGTTCCCAACTGGCAGAGTTGTGACAGCAAACAACCAGCAAGATAATGCTTCATACAATTGAAATTATGATGAGGAAGCCAAAATCCCTGTGGGCAGCGGCCAATCAAGTCCACAGCCCCATCAACCAGTGGCTAATCACAGTCTATAGCAATATGGAACATTTTGGGGAGGGTGGGTTGGGGGAATGCACAGTGCCTCCACTTATATCCTGCAGGGGTGGACCAGAATGAAGACTTTGCCCTTCCTTGGCCTGCTCTGCTGATTGGTTCCCAGTGTATCCTGCAGTGAGCCGAATGTTCTCCTGCATCCTCCGAGGTTGCACAGTGTGAGAAGCCCATTCCAAGCCCAGAAAACCCCTCTTACTAGAGAGGTACCCATGCAGTGGTGCAAAGAGGGACCCCAGGTAAGCAGGGGACCCAGTGTGTGTGTGTGTGTGTGTGTGTGTGTTGACTGCTTAGCCTCTGAGTATATAATTTGAATGCTATTGAAATGTTTGGTATCTGTGAACGGCTAATCAGAGTTCCCCTCCCCATGGACAAGTCTAGTGCCACGCCAAAAATCTGTCCCCCAATTTCCTGAAAGTTTTCATCATCCATAAAAGAGGATTTTGTTTTTCTCTGTCATTTTCAGGGTGTGCTAGAATGTCTTTCGGTGGTGTTTTGTTATGAGATGGCCATGCTATGTCCCCCCTCCCTCTTTTCAATGATACATTTCTGGCCCAGCTGCCTGCACTTCCTGGCCCAGGGGAGCAGTTACTTCCAAGTATTCCCCTGGGTTTTTATTGGAGTGCAGGCACCCAGGAAGGCTCCAAGGAGATGGTAGTACAATGAAACACAGCCCACAGAACCCTTGGGTAAACACAGGAACCCCACACCCCGCTCATGAGGATTTCACCCAAATGGTTTTCTCCTTTGATTTTTCTTTTAAAAAAACAAAAACCATTTCCTTTGCAATGAGAAATGCTGAAAAAATATCAGATGACGTTTTGTGGCACAGCACTAGATCAAACCCTATGTGTATTGAATGTGCCCCCTTCAGATTCAGGCCCTTTCCACACCTAAGGATTATCCCAGGAAAATGGAGGGATCATCTTTGCCTGCTCCTGGGATCCCCTGTGTGTCATTTGGATGCAGAGGGATGATTCTGGGATGATCCCTGGAGGAAAAGACAGGTGTAGAAACAGCCTAAGCTAATCATGCTTTGGCCAGAGTATACCTTACGTTTCCCACTTATTCCTTCATACATTCAAACTAGTGCTGTGCTGAAGGCCATCTCCTACTTCCATGAAATTCTTCACTCTAGGCAAAAGAGGCATTATGGGGTGGGGGGTGTTTCTTCCTCATTCTTTTGCAGGTAGGTGTAGAATTTCAGTAACATTTCTCATTGGACTGGTGGAAGAGAGATATGTGCTTTCCTTCTTAAGGGTACAAGGAGCCAAGAGGGCTTCCACACACAGTCTTCGGGGCGCCCCGAAAGCGCTTCAGGGCGCCCCGAAACTCCTAGTGTAGCTACCTGGTCAGAAGAGACGGAGGAAGAGGTGGCGGTGGCGGCGGCGGCGAAAACTCCCTGTCAGCCTCCTCCTGCTGCCGGCGAAAGAGCCCCCCCCCTTGGAGAGCTCGGCGGAAGAGCCCGCCTTCTTCCACTGAGCTCTCCAACCCAGGTGGCTCTTTCGCCGGCAGCAGGAGGCCGGCGGGGAGTTGGGCTCGGTGGCAAGGAAGCCGCCGAGCCCTGGGAACTTTTTGCCACTGCCGCTGCCTCTTCCTCCGTCTCTTCTGACCAGGTAGCTACACTAGGAGTTTCGGGGCACCCTGAAGTGCTTTCGGGGCGCCCCGAAGACTGTGTGTGGAAGCCCTCCAGGTATTCCTCTCTCTCTCTCTCTCTCTCTCTCTCTCTCTGGTTTTAATGTGGCCTGAATATCCTCATAGTGGAGTGGGACTCTCCTCATGCAGGCTTCCATTCCAACAGCCCTTCCTGGAACCCTCTGAGTTTCTCACTGGCTCCCATTTTGCATTTTTATTGGGTAGTTTGTGTTATTTACGGTTTCATCAGGAAAGGCTGAGTGGATTAAAAGTTCATCATGCCTCTGCACTGAAGCAAGCTCCTTTACTTATGAGAGCTGTGCAAATTAAACCACATAACCTAAATAACATGAACTAAAAACAAGAATGGCCAAAGTGCACCATACCAATCAAAGAACACATCAAATTGTCTGCTGAGCAGATTGCTACAGATTATTTAAGTATTGGCTCCATCTCCAAGGATGACAGTCAATTTGACCTAAGGAAACCAGGTAATTTCAAATAGGGGAAGGTTGTAGTCAAGGGGAGAGTGGATGCACTGTTCCAGTTGAAGAACTGATGGGGCCCACCTTCATATTCAAAAGCCCTTTACATTTGTGAGGCATGATGACAGCTTCGTTTATAAAAAGAGAGCTAGCGAGCTTGAATTTAAAATAGGGAAATGTCTGGTGGCTATGGGGATTATAGATATTTCTGTTGGTTTTGAGAAAAGAACTGAGATTCCATTAATGTCTTTGAAGTTCCACATTGGAATGTGAAGGCCTCATCTAGTAAAGAACACTAATTACTGCCATGAAATTGCATGTTTTATTAAAACCTTGCTATTTCATTCAGGGCTGGCATCAAGGGTAAGCACGGCCAAGCACCTGCTAACGTACCACACTCTGACAAGAGCCTGCTGGATTTGCTCCTCCTCCTCTTCATCATCGCAATTGGCTCATTCACCAGTTGTTGGTTCTTCTTGAGTCAATGGTAGTGGGAGAAAAGGAGGAGCAACAGATGGCACTGCTCAATTGCACCCTGGCTCTCTGCCTGTCAAGCAAGCAAGTGGTAATAATGATGAAAAAGAGGATGAAGAAAAGTAGCAACTGGTGACAACAGTGGTGAGAAAGTTGACTCACTGAGGGAGGAGGCCCATTGAGGGTGTTGTGTCTTCAAAAAACCTGGCCCCGTCACTGACTTCATATACCAGCTTTTAAATTATTTTTGTATAGATAATTTTTAGCTTCTCTTCTGTGGACCTGGATCACATTGTACTCATTAAATTTCGCTTTAACTTCAGTTAAATGCTGTTCCATAGTTTTTAAATCACCTCATGCTGCTGTTAATAATGGCTGAGGAAAATGAGCAGTAACAGGTAGCCCAGGTCTGTGATCTGTTGCTCGTCGGTCAGAGACCTTGGATAAGCTTGGATATCAGCCCACCAGTCCATGTTTTACATTCTTTCACTGACACTTGGCTTTGATCACAGTCCCAATGTAGCAAATATTGATGCAACTAGTGATTAACATTGTCTCATGCTATAGGCACAATCCTTTCCCACTTAACTGTGCAGTGCCTGAGCTAGGAGGGATCAGCACCATAGCTAGCATGTAGTGCGAAGGTATTTGGTTCCAGTATATTTATTGGTGATGGGCAAACTCACCCTATTGGAAATTGAAATTAGCTTGCCATGTTAGGAACCTAACCTTACAAGTTCTTATGAAACTTCTCCATTAATTCGAATCTCAAAAATGTGTAAATTCTTGTTTATCAACAAAGTGCATCTTGGGAATGCACCATGCATAATATTTATTCATTTATTCATTTAATACATTTATATCCCACCTTTTTTCCTCCAAGGAACCCAAGGCAGCATACAGTACATAATCCTTCTCCTCTCCATTTCTATCCTCACAACAACAACCCTGTGAAAGGCTGTGACAGGCCCAAAGTCACCCAGTGAGCTTCCATGGCGAGTGGGGACTAGAACTCGGATCTCCCAACTCCCAATCCAACACTCTAGCCACTATACCACACTGGCATCCCCCTCCTTCCCAAATCCATGATTCACAATGTTATGAATCAACATGTACCCTGATTGGCTGCTTTCATGTGAACAGTGATTACTGCAGTTGAGCAATACAAAGCCACTGGTAGGGGCAAAGTCAAGGGCTGTAATGCTATGACCAGAAGCAGAAAGTAAAATCATGCCACATGGATGTGCATTGAAATGCAAAGTTCATATTTCCTTCAGAAATGAAGGAAACCAATAACCAGAAAGTTATAGAAATGAACATCAGAGCATGCACAAAGTGACAGAGCATATAATGAACTTCTAATTTATCTCAGTTTGAATTACAATAAATAAATAAAATGTAATGTTTGTTCCTTCAGGCCTTAGCTAGATCTAAGGTTTAATACAGGATTGTCCCGGGTTCATCCCTGTTCATGTAAATGACACACAGGATATCCCGGGAGCAGGCAGGGACGACCCCGGGATGATCCCGGGATAAACCTTAGGTCTAGCTAAGGCCTCAGAGTCCAGGCTTGTTATACCATGAGGAGTTATGGATTTGACCCACCAATTCTGCCTTTTTGTGGTATCCCTAATATTTACTAGCCTTTGTGGCTAACCAGCTTCACCCACTCAGAATTGCGGGGCTATGGGAGGGGATGACAGGAAGGATGTCTTAGGCCTTTGCTAGACCTAAGTGAAAATCTGGGGGAGAGGAGGGGAGACCTCACGTTATGAATAACGTGAGATCTTGCCCTCATTTTCATGCGAGTTGTGACGAGCTCAAGAAGAGAGCTGTCGCGCGTGTGCCATTTTTAAAAAAAATCTTTAAAGGGCCGGCTGCACGAGAGGACAAGCGGCAAGGTAAGAGTTTTTTTTCTAAAAACAAACAAACAAACTTGATTTCCTCCCTTCCCCCACCCTAGCCTCGATGGGTGCAGCGCTCCTGAGGAGTGCTGCGCCCCGTGCGCGGCTCCCAGCTACATGCGAGTAATCGCGCGGAGCTGGGAAAAGCCGCGGAAATGGGCCACATGCTCGTGGTCTCGGACTCAATCCGAGACTGTGAGAAAAAGCGGGCCCAAAGTGTAGGGCTTTATCCTGGGGCCAGGGAGGGTTGATCGCTGCTTGAGCCCGGGATCCTCTGTGCATCATCTGGATGCACAGGGACGATGCCGGGTATCAGCCCGGGATAACCACTGGTCTAGCAAAGGCCTTAGTCACCTCAGAATGTGTGACCTGAATGACAAGTGATCAGCAGCAGCAGCAACATGATTTATTTATTTATTACATGCCTTTCCCTCTGGATCAAGACGGGGAACAACATTAAATACAAATACTGTAAAATACATAAAACTGATTAAAACGTATAAAACTTATACAATCTTAAAATTACAGTCAAATATCTTAAAATTCAACTGGGTAGGCCTGCCAGAAGAGATCAGTCTTTATACCCTTCTTGAATTTGAAAAGACTATTAATTTGACAAATCTCTCCTGGCAGGCCATTTCACAGTCTGGGAGCGTCAGAAGAGAAGGTCGTCTGGGTAACAGTTGTCAGCCTAGTTTTGGCTGACTGTAGTAAATTCTTCCCAGAGGACCTGAGTGTGTGGGGTGGATTGTACGGGAGAAGGCGATCCCACAGGTAACCTGGACCCAAACCATGTAGGGCTTTAAAGTTAATAACCAACATTTTATACTTCGCCCGGAAACTAATTGGAAGCCAGTGAAGTAATTTTCGAGTTTGTGTAATATGGTCACCCCTAGGTGTACTGGTGACCAGCCTGGCTGCCATATTTTGAACTAGTTGAAGTTTCCGGACTAGGAACAAAAGTAGCCCTATGTAGAGCACATTGCAAAAGTTGAGCTTCAAAATTACCAGTGCATGCACTGCCATCTTTAGGTCTTCTAACTCTAGGAAGGGGCGCAGCTGGTGTATCAGCCGAAGCTGATAGTAGGCACTCATAGGTACACCACTCACCAAATGCCAGGGTAAACTCACTTAAATAAATCACAAGTTAATTGCCTGATGGACCTAATTCTTTGTTTCCCATGCAGACACTCTCCAAAGATCTGATTTTATTAACAAATGTGGCCCTAGTTCAACACCAATGTTTCTTCTTGAAATTATTTATTATTGCAATTCCCTTTCAGTGAAATCTGGTGGCAAATGCAAATATCCTAATGCCATCCCATTAATAAATGTCACTATGTTTTTGCTTTCCCTCACAATTAAGGCAGATATTTTGCTTCAATTGAATCTTCTAAAGGTGGCGTGCTGCCAACTCTAATGTCATCTATATATTCAGAATTACTAAAGTGAAGTTTATTACAATTCTGCTTGTTAAAATACTAAGCATATACTTAGCTTTGGGCATGAGATTCTTCAGACAGACAATAGGCCTGTTCTTAAGTATTAATGAAATGCAGATAATTTTTAATAGTTCAGCTGGACTGAGCTTGGCGTCTTCTGCCTACAAAGCATATATTCCATCACGATGCTATGATCTTTCTCCAAGGGGGAAGTAAAGAACATTAACATAAACATGTTTATGCATGTCTTGTCTGCTCTTTAGTGTTTACTTTAGTATTCATTTACTTTTAGCTGTTGAGATTGGTCATAAATTTTAATGGCTTGTTTTAATTTTATGTATATTGCAAAATCTATTGTGATCTGTCCCGTGCCCTAGGAATGGGTCAAGCAACAAATATGAACACATAGTAAATACTGACTTTGTTTAAGAGATTTTCTCCATCCTCTTCTAAGCTCTACATTTACAATGGAATATTACATAAAAGTAGTGTCCATGAGAAATGATATGTAAATCATATCCCCCTGACTGCTTTTCAAATCTTGTGAAATTGTAATCAAGTTCAAACAACTTTCCTTCAAGTACTGGTATGTGTAACCTACTGGGTTTCAGTTTGATGCCTTGCATTTGCTCATATTCCTCCAAACAGATCAGGAAATAAACTTAAAACACCGAAGATAATGTCTACTATCTATTATTTCTCTCCTTCTAATCCACAGAGGGTGGAAATGATTTTAATTATCAATTTATACAAGAAGCACATTGCTTCCAAAAGTCAAATGGGCAATAGATCTTTAAATCACAATCTGTCTTTATTTTGCATCATTTGTCCCTCTCAGGATTTCAAAGAAATTACATGAGGCCTCAATAATAAATTTGAGAGAAATGTTTATACTGGCCATAGCTTTACATTCCCCTGATTTTCATTTAACTCCCAGGCCCTGACATTCCTTTGAAGCCTATACCAATTTCTAATTAAATGTTAAGGGATCTCAAGATAGCCCAAGAGATGTTCTCCCTCTAGATGGAATTTAAGAGGAACAAACCCATCACACGGAGCAATAAACCTTCTATTATAATGCTGTGTTTATTTCCACTGGGATATTCTTGATACCAGTCCAGCACAGCGAATGTGTCTCAGGGCAGGCAATATGTCTTGCTAAACTTTCTTTAAGGAAGATCTAAGATGTGGGAGAGGTAATAACACTCAGCTGTTATGTTTCACTTGCTGTAAATATTGCTGTTGCCTAATCAGGATCTCATTTCAAATTGAATTAAATACGACCTGCTTCTTCCAAAGGTCAATTGGCCTTCTGTTAAAAATCTAGAAACTCTTCTGAAGCTGCCTTTTACTATTAGACAGCTAATCCATTTAGCTCACTATTGTCTAAATCAGTTGTGTTGAAGATCTTTCAATCTGAAGGTTGGGTTCTATTTCAGAGAAGCTCTCAGTAGCCACTTTCCACTGTTGGTCAGCGCTGAAGGTTAAAGGGATGAGACCAAAGGACAAGGCAAATATACCAGCATATTTTAGCTTAAAGCTCTCACTGAACTTCTCTACTTTTTTAAAATGCTACTTTCTGCTTCCATTTTCATTCTGGGATTGCAATAAATTCACTTACATGGACAGCCATGTGGTTTGGATTGAATACTTCCTATCTCTGTATCCTCCATTCAACTCAATAAAACAGCACTATCTAGTGGCAAAAGTATAGTTCAACACCACATTTACAGAGGTCCAATTTTGAGGATTTTTTTTAAAAAAGCTGATTATTTGTGTGTTTTCTGATAGTGTGATAAGGGGAGGATCGCGCAGGAGATGTCCTGGCTGTTGACGATGTCATATAATCAACCCACAAACTTCCATTATTTATTTTATTTATTTATTTAATTACATTTATATACCACCCCACAGCCAAAGCTCTCTGGGTGGTTCACAAAAGCTAAAAACAATAAACATTAAAAATATACAAAATTTAAAAACCATCAGAGACATGAAAACAGTATAAAAACAGCAGCATCCATTAGTGGCCAGTAATGAGTGTGCTATAAATCACTCATTTGGAGAAGTCCACTGTTAGTAAATAAGTATTAGGGAGGTGTTCTTTATCTTTTAGAGTGTGTGGGGGGGGGGGAACTGTGCAACAGCTGGGAAACCACACAATGATTAGTGGTTGGGGAACAGAGATGGGGTCAGAAGAACCCTCGTAGCACTGCATTGGGACCCCAGGTAAAGCAGATTTGGCCCCTGAGGTTGTGCCCCCCATTGAATTAAATACAGTCTGTGGTCAACATCTGTACATTTCTGAACTTGCAATATGATTTGCTGACCTAAGAAAAATGTGTTCAAAAATGCATACGTTTGAAAAATATACATGGGAAAGTGCATACTTTTGAAACATGTGCACAAACACACTTTACTCAAGGAGGAAAATATGTACTTTCAAAAATGCACATAATTGATGCATACATTTGGGAAAATGCACACCAAAATATGTGTGAACTTGTGCTAATAACAAGAAAAAGCTCACTATCCGATGTGGCTACAAGTTGGTATGAGCTTCAAGGTGCAATTTGGATCCCTTCTATGAGCTCAGGTTTTTACTGCTTTGTACATGCCTACACCAGACAACCATAATACAATACGGCAAATTAAAAACAAAAGTGTGAGGCTTACACAAATTAAAATAATTGGGAAAATAAAAATGTTTTAATTTGTTACTGAAAAGATTGTAGGGTAGGTGCCAGGCGTACGTATTTGAGGAGGGCAACTGAAAGCCAGGACACCATCAGTACAAAACCCTTCTCCTTTGTAATTAGATAGATAGCATACTTCTGATGAGGAAGACACTTGGAGTATGGCATCTATGGGGTGGGGGGGGGGGGTCTAACTGTTATTATTATTATCATTATTATTTCCATTTATATCCTGCCTATATACAGAATACCCTGTGGCATACAATTTAAACAAGATTTTAAAAAATCAATAAAATTCCATAGGTAGCTAAAAACGTTAAAAACATATTTAAAAAGATAAAATAACCAATAAAACCATACAGTGCATATGTCAGCAATAGGATTCTAAAAAGGGAAAGCCTGTCAGAATAATAAGAGTCTTTAATGCTTGCTTAAAGACATTCAAAGAAGTCAGCAAATGCGTTTCAACCAGCAGGTGGACAGAACAGAGTTGTTCCTTAATGTAAAATGTATTATCTAGCTGTCATTCCTTCAAAATCTGACCTTGCTCTGTGTCCAGCTCATTTGCACTTAGCCTGGGATGGCAGAGCCCTATCTGACTTCAGCTACAGAGACTGCTCCTGTTATTAAAGGTGTCTAGAGAGACCATCAGAGTTTCCTGGACATACTATGCATTACTTTTGCTGCTATTATTACTGTTGTCTATTCCAGCTGCTTGGCCGAGGACAAATCATCAGTGAACTATTTAATTTTAGTGTATATTTGTGTAATTATTTCAATTTTGTCTTGTAATGGTTCCTGAAACTTTCATAGATGTTAGATTTTATTATATGAAGTCTTCTGAGAGTGTCAGATGCTTTGACTATGGTTTACCATAGAAAAACAGCATACAAATAAATCAATGACTTATGATCATATTGCTATTTGCATCGTAGTCCTACACCTCAAGGGTTGAGCAAAGTTAAAGATAGATCCAGGTAGGATCTACACTACTGGTTTAAAATGGTTTATAACAGTAATAACTGTTGAGTAGGGATGTGCTCCGCTTCTAATCGGACCGTAGAAGCAGGAGCGGAGCGGGGGGCTTCGCCTGCCCTTAAGGCGGAGGCGAAGAGGATTGGGGGGCCGGCGGAGCGTGGCGAAGAGGATCGAGGTGAAGGCGGATCCTTCGCCTCGATCCGGAGCTCCGCCGGAAAGGTAAGTGGGGTTTACCGGGCCCTGCCGCTGTCGCCCATGCGGCGACGGCGGCAGGGCCCGGTAATCCCCCCCTGCCCTCCTCTCCCTTACCTGCCTCCATCTGCGGTCCGTCAGCTTGCGGCCCAGACTTCCTGGCGGAACCACGGGCTCAATTGAAGATGGCGATGGACCGCAGATGGAGGCAGGTAAGGTCCCCCTCTCCCTTGGTCCCTTACCGGGCTCTGCCGCCGTCGCCGCATGGGCGGCGATGGCGGCAGGGCCCAGTAACCCCCCCTATGGGGGGGGGGAACGGAGCTCCGATCCTGATCCAGAGCTCCGAGCGGAGCGGAGTGGGCACAGGTGGAGTGGGGGCGGGGCGGAGCGGCCCGATCCGAAAATGGCGGATCTGAAAGTGAAACGGAGTGGGGGGTCCGTGCACACCCCTACTGTTGAGGCCCAGGACACACGCCATATACCATTTTCAAACTGTTTTCAAAGTGTCATATCTTACTTGGTGTAGACCTGCCCCCAGTCTATCTTCAAACACCAGTTATTAAAGCTGCAACTCTAGTATCAAAGGCAATAAGTAAGCCTATATACACACCTGTTGCTGGGGAACATGGGTGGGAGGGTGTTGTTGAACCATGTCCTGCTTGTGGGTCCCTTGTCGACAGCTGGTTGGCCACTATATGAACAAAGTGCTGGACTAGATGGACCCTTGGTCTGATCCAACAGGGCTCTTCTGGTGTTTTCATGTTCTTAACACTCCCCCAGCCCCATTCAAGGATTTGATGTATTGAGTTGATGTATTGAGTATTGATGACTGCTTATAATATCAGTCCATACATTATTAGTATTTTTTTTAAAAAAATAATCAGTTTATGAGGGAGCTCACCTCAGCTTGATTCACAATAGGTGTGGATGAAATAATTTAACTTGGATGTGCCTCTTGACTGTGAGTTCATGTGTTCCTCACAGGGATGTCTTACAATGCTCAACAGGATCAAGAGATTTCCCTGCCCTGACATCCCCTATGTCAGGCTGTCTCCCTTTATGTCTCCCCAAAACCCACCTGACATCAGCAATGGGGAGGTCTTACTCCAAGATCTTGACATGCAACTGTGACAGTACATATGCACATGCAGGGCATCAAGACACTTAGGATCCATACCAGGGATCTCAGGAACAATAGCATTGTGCTTTCTGTGGTTCTTGATGCCCTAGATGCTCCTGCGTATAGGGCCTAATGGACAACCTGGTACAACACTCAGAATAGCTACTCCAAGATGAGTGTGGGGAAAAAGGAACGGGGTGAGGTGACTTGATAAGCAGGTTGACCCCAAAACTGGGGCATGTCTTCTAAGCCAACAAAAAAACACCCATCATGGCAAGACACTACATGTGAACTAAAGCGTTTAGAAAGCAGATAGCCTGTGCTGCATGTTACATTGTGCAGATAAATAAACCCTTGATTTATATGCAAGTCAGAGCAAAAACTACTCAAGACCAAAAGCTCAGGGACTGCCTAGCCTGCGGCAGAAAATGATTTACTGAGATTATTTGCACACATACACACTTTATAAAATAGGAAGGAATGTGCAACATCTGTCTCTGTATTAAAACTCAAGAGATTTTTTTTACAATAAATAAATTTCTGGTAGCACAAAAACTTCATTTAAAAAGGAAAGAAAAGGAAACAAAAGAGCGAGTTATTTAAGGAAAACAGATGCATTGAAAATACTTAACACGTACAAGATTGCTGTGCAATTCTGGCACTCAAGGCATAATCAACAGGAAACTAAAAAGGTATTTATGAATCACACAGAACACTTGGTGATTTTGAGCTCAGATAAGAGCAGGAATAAGGCTCAGTGAAGTTGCCACAGCTTAGTAAGAGGAAAGGATTTAAGAGAGAATATTAAAAGATTTGACTCAAAAGTCAGGCATGAGACACTCTTCCGATGAAGTGAGGGAGCTTTGTGAATCAGGAGCAAATGGCTTTATCGATCAGAGTCTTTGTTCCTGGCATTATAACTCTAGCAAAGCATGACTCAATGCTGCCTGCGACGACGCTGAGTCAGCTCAGTAATTGGCGAGGAAGTTATGTTTCAGGGCACTTGCTGCGTGTCATGATAGTTTGACAAAGTGCCTTGATGGGAAAGAGTCAAAATGAGGGGGAAAGGTAAGTGATCATCAAGCACTTGCTGCAAGCTTTTAAATGACTTGACACTCCTCATTAAGAACATTTAAAGTCAAACTGGGGATAAATAGTGACCTACCAGGATTTGGAAGAAGAGAAGGATGATGCTATTGGTAACGGGAAAACTTCATAGAATCACAGAATCATAGAATAGCAGAGTTGGAAGGGGCCTACAAGGCCATCGAGTCCAACCCCCTGCTCAATGCTTGTCCTGCCCTAGATTAACCCAAGTGACGGAAATAGGTAATCCAAGCTGAAGTCAGAAACTAGGCAGCTACTGCTGAGATAACAGGACAGAGCCAAAAGTGAGAATCCAACTCTGGATGGTCAGAATTTCATTTCAGATAGGTTTATTTATTTATTTATTTATTTATTACATTTCTATACCGCCCAATAGCCGGAGCTCTCCGGGCGGTTCACAAAAATTAAAAACATTCAAAGTATAAAACAACAGTATAAAACCACAGTACAAAATACAATATAAAAGCTCAACCAGATAAGAATTTTGATAAGAATTTGCCAAAATTCGCAAAGAACAAAAAGAACTTGAGATGCTTAACAAAAATGAATGCAGGAGAAACTAAAATTGACAGATTTATCCATCCAGGCCCAAGGCTTTGAGAGATTTGCCCTGTACACTCAACAATATTAGTGCTGAATTAGAGTTGTCAACCCTTTTTTCTGATAGGTTCCTCATCTATAAAGGCATATGGCAGGCAGCTGCATGGAAGTCCTCTCTATGCTGGGAATAGCAGCACCTATTGAATTTGGCTGGGTCAGATGGGTTAGAATTAATAAATAAAATCGATATCTTGATGTCTCCTGTCTATCTTGGAATGAAAATATCAGCTGAATATGTATTCTTCCTGCTCTGGTCTACTCAAATGCAGACATCAAACTTATTTCAGTAAAGGCACTGAATTAGCTCTGTATTATCAACAATGACTGACAGTGACTCACCAGAGTTTTAAGTAGGAATGGCTGGATATGTCAATTTGGTTACTTTTAGTTTCTCATTTTTTGAATATTAAATTCAGTTTGTCATGAGTTTGTTTTTTGTTTGTTTGTTTTGGTGAACATTTCTCCTAATAAATATATTTTGTGTACAATTTCATCTAATATACATACTTTTGCAAATAATTTTCATATTTTATTTCATTTTAAACATTATTTTCCTGAATACACACGTTTTGTCATATATATATACATACATACATACATACATACATATATAGTCATATTTCCCTCATATATGCATTTTAATGCATTTTTTTAAATTGGAGAATATGACTGTAAAATTTGGAGAAGTCCAAATTTTGAAAGCTAAATGAGTTTCAGTTTGTGTATTGGTTCAAAAGTCTGGAATTAGGTAAGTGCTGGACAAATTTCTCCCCCATCCCTAGTTTAGGCTGCCCCCAGATGAGTTCTTTTGTGCAATTATCCTGCCTCATGCATGGAATTTTACCAGGGATAATGGGGAGCAGTCTTCTAACCCTCCCATGTTTCCCCACCACTTTCCTATCTTTTCTCTCCCTCCAGCCAAAAGATTGTTAATGTGGAAGAGATGGCATACCCATACAATGTCTTTTGATTGGTAGCAATAGGAGCCATCAATTTGGAACAAGTATCTTTTTCAGCCCTAATAAGCAAAAGAACATAAGAAGAGCCATGCTGGAACAGACCAAGGGTCCATCTAGTCCAGCACTGTGTTCACACAGTGACCAAATAGCTGTCAGCCAGGGACCCACAAGCAGGACACGGTGCAACAGCACCCTCACACCCATGTTCCCCAGCAACTGGTGTATATAGGTGTAGTTCTATATATGTTTCTTATTGCTCTTCCTGTAGTGAAACACGTCTCATTCTTCCCCCCCACAAAAAATAATACCATTTATTGAAACTATAAAAAGATGCTGCTGACTTGATTCTCTATATCAGACACTATATCTTTGGAAATACAATTGTTAGGTAAAATAATTTCCAGGGATGGGAGAATTATTCAGAGTAGCCAGCTAAGAATCCAGTGCACATAAGTATTCAATAAATAATAATAATAATAATTTAAATAATATTTGATGTGTATTTTGCACATAAGATAAGCATGAAGGTATGCTTATCATCATTCATATGGCAATATAATTTTGAAATAACAACAACAACAAATGTCAGTTTCTTGCTCTCCCAGTTTTTCTGTCCACTTTTCAAAATGCTTAGTTATCTGAGATAGATTTTTTCCTGGAGGTATGAAACAATGTAGAGCTTTTGAGAAAGTTGGAAAGAAATGTGGTCCCCCTCCCCTCTTCTTCATGAGATTGGGCTGTTTTATCATCTCAGCCTTCAAACTGATTAATACAGATTCAATTTTGTTTTCAAATCAGATAGTTTGCCAGCTTTAGTGTTTCCATGATAGGGATATCCTGGCTTTGGTGACTATGCTTTTGTAATGTGCAGGTTGGATTATTGTAATGCATTATATGTGGAACTGCCCATGCAGATGGTACAGAAACTTCAATTGGTGTAATATTGAGCAGCTAGGGTTCTGATTAGTTCTAGTAGGTGAAATCATAGTACCCCAACAACTTTTCTAGATAAGGCTTTTATTGTGCACTCACCAAAGGCAAAACTGAAGTACTTTGGCCACATAATGAGAAGACAGGATACCCTGGAGAAGAGGCTGATGCTAGGGAAAGTGGAAGGCAAAAGGAAGAGGGGTCGACCAAGGGCAAGATGGATGGATGATATTCTGGAGGTGACAGACTTGACCTTGGGGGAGCTAGGGGTGGCAACGACTGACAGAAAGCTCTGGCGTGGGCTGGTCCATGAAGTCACGAAGAGTCGGAAATGACTGAACGAATAAACAACAAAGAGGACAGTGTCATCCTCTAGTTTCACTCCTGTGTTTTAAAGGCATTTTTGCATTTATTATTATTATTTTTTTTTAGGGTGGGAACAACATGGTAACTTTTGGCATCACAAAAGAAAGCACAATTTTCTGCCAGTGTTGTTGTGTTATTCTACTCTACTACAGTGACACCTAGAGGTTATGTAGCAGTTAGTACGGAAAGGCAAGAAAGAAAGAAAAAAACCCAAAAACCCAACAACTGGGTTTTGGGATCTGAGCTTAAATCTGCAAAGAATCTGGAAGCAGAAGCAGTGGGTTAAATAGCCTCATCTAGTAAAGCTCCAATTCTGAAAGAATTACATTGGCTGCCTATTCACTTCTTAGCCAAATCCAAGGAGCTGGTGTTTGCCTTTACAGTCCTAATCATTCCTAAGCACCTTAAGCAGTGTCTCCTCCCATACCAACATGCCTCTACATTAAGTTAATTGGATTAAGCCCTTCTCTGAGTGCCTTTGGTGAGAGAAGTGCTCTAGGCAGAAAGGAGAGTGTTTTGTTTGTGATGGTGCCCCAACCCTGGAATGCTCTTCCAAAGGGATATCCATCTAGTGCCAATGCAGAAGCTTCCGAATGAAAATATTTTTATTTACCCAAGCATTTTAATAGCTGATGATAAGATGTTTTACGCCTTTTATCTTTGTGGTTTAATTTGTACACTGCCATTGGAGGCCCTTTTTTTTCTATGAAGGATGATATAGTTTTTTATTAAAATAAATAAATAATAAATTCAGCAGACAATTTCCCCAGACCATTCTTCTATCCCATTTGTACATGAGCCATCTTGTTGTAGATGCTATCTAAAATAAATGGTCAGAGCTACCACCTTGAATAGCAGCCAACAACTAATCCCACTTTCCACATTCTTAGGGATATTCAAGTATTGCAAAATGGAGAACAACTCTACTGTTATCTGAGCAGTACAGTTTCTGTATTGTGGTTGTTTTTGGAGTTAAACAGGGTTTTCCTCCTATAGTTCTTGTATTCCAGGATGATATTTGGTAGGATTTGGGGATTCTGATTAACCTTATTAATGGGAAACATCAAGGCCAAGGCATGCTGGTAGTTCCTCTCAAAAAGCCATGCAATGAAAGTTAAGTGGAGTATTACAAGGTTACCTTCCAGTTAATTAAAACACTGTATCAAAGTCCTGCTTCTTCAACTTCAATTAGCAGTGATGTTTCTATTCTTATAGGTTGTTTTACGCATTTATCTTCCATGCTTTCTGTAAGCCTATTCAGCAATGGTATCTCGAGGAGGAAATTTTAATCCCACCATTTTTAGTTAACCTGTCTATTAACTATTGACAGCTAGTATGGTGTTATGGCTAGTGTTGGACTGGGAGTTAGGAGATCCAGGTTCTAATCCCCACTCAGCCATGGAAGCTCACTGGATGACTTTGGCGAACCACAGACTCTCAGACTGATCTATGTCACAGAACTGATGTTGTGAGGATAAAATGGAGGGAAAAAGTGGAATAATAATAATAATAATAATAATAATAATAATAATAATAATAATAATGGGACAGATCATTTGAAGTTTTGGAGACGCTGACATACTTATGACTAGGGATGTCAGAGGAATTAATATGGAGGTGAAGTTTGATAAGATTTTAGAAAATCAGGCCTGAACACTTGTAATGTTGCAAACATCACCCCCTTTAGGGCTGCCATTTGCAAAAATGGGACATTTATGGAGAAGAACGACTTGTCATTTCTACGGAAAAAGGCAGCTCTCTGAAGGAGTGGGTGCTTGCTCACCACTGCTGAATGCCTGCAGTTTGCCTAGATGTTCACCCTGTACCACTTGCTGGAGTCAGATAAGTTGTGGGGGATTCAGTGCTCGGCGTGCAGAGCAGGCATGGGGTAGTCCATTCATCCCTAATACACACCACCCTAAGTTCCTTGTTAATTAAATAACATTGAATCAGAAACTACTCTCAAACAACAGCATACATTTTTGATTGATAAACAATTTTTTTTGAAGTTGGCTTTGTTATTTAAGATGCATTGGGGCCGCTTCCCACAAATGCAGTTTAGAAATGAAAATGTCTTTCACTTGCACATTCTTGTGTGGCATGTTTTGCACCTGCACCTGGTCCTCAATTCTGCTGGTAAAGACATAAGGCCCTTCGGTAGTTGCAAAATACCATCCTTCCAGCTGCAGCCTAGCAGATTCAACACTGTGTAATCATCAGGATCCAAGAGGGTGAGTGACAGCCAGGAATGGGTTTTTTTGGATGTGTGCTATGATAGAGCTAAAGACTGGTGGACGATCAGCAAGAAATGCAAGTTCACATATCATCTTTTATCCAGACTTCTTGTAGAAGAACAGATCCCCAAGCTCCTGGCTGCTCTGTGATGATACCATCATGTCCCCCAATATCTCCCTGATACTCTGCCTTCCTTTCAACATCTAGTCTTATAAATCTTCTGTGCCATTCTCACCAATCTTCACACTTGTACTATTCATAAAAAGGAGAAAAGAGAAAGAAAAGGAAAGAAAAATCCCTCAGTCACATCACTTGAAACTCTGTTTGCCCCATCAACAAAAGATGATTGGAAACACTCGGGGAAGGGGACCCCCCTGCTTCCAATTTTGAACTGCTGTAACTGAACCATTTTTCATCCAGTTCTGTAAAATTCAGGCAGACTGTATTCCTCAATCACCTATTCTAAATTTCACTGATAGAACAAAACATCTTGATTTTATAAGGTGCAATATTTTTGTTGCATATAAGAGATAATGCTAAATGCCTTAACTACAGCCACTCCTACAGCTTTCTTCTACTTACCTTTTCCATCTCTCCTAAATGAATAACATGGGGACTGAAAAATGTCATCACATTAAATGAATACACAGCGGATTTGCAACATGCAGATGAAAGAGCCGTTTTCCAGCAAGGCCTGGGCATGGGGAAGAATTTGCAAGTGGGGGAAGGAAAGAGACGTGCCTTGCTGAATTGACCAGAAGCGGGTGGAACCACTGGGCTGGAAGGAGTTTACTGCGGGCCTATAAATTGGTTCTTACCCCTCCCAGCATCCTCATTGTTTGCACAGCTCCCTCTCTCCCCATAGACAGTGTGAGTTCTCTGGTTGCCATTCAGGGCTGAGTAAGAATTTTTTGCTCATGTTCTAAATTGTCCATGGGTTTTTTCACCAACTCCACACTGTAAGACAGCCTGGGAATATAAATAGGCTGATTCGGCATTGCTTGTTTATCTGGTCACACTTGATGATAGGCAGGAAGGAACAGGCATCCAGAGGGATTTTGTAATGGTGAGCATTCAACGGCACCATTGTGGTGACTGGTAATTCCTGAGGGCTCCTAGTTTTGAGCCTCACGGCCTGGCTGAGGTTACCTCTGAGGCCAACTTTTCTCACCCACTCATAGCTTTGAGGCATAAGTTGGGGGTGACACCAGAAGGTCTTCCTATCTCTAAAGGGGCGGCCAGTGGGAGGGTGAATTATACAGTGCCAACCCACTGGCCATGAATGCCTTGCCCTGCTCAGAAAGTTCTAAACCAGGCCAGACTGGATGCCCCTTTAGGTTCCCCCTTTGCAGATCCTTAAATAAATGTGGCCCTTTTTATACCCAAAGTTCTGTGTGTCTTCTCTTTATTTAATGACCTCCGTCTTGCAAAGCACACCTTGGTGACACATTTGCATTTTCTAAAACATCTACATCTCCAACAGACTATCTGAAAACAATATTTTCAACAACAACAACAACAACAACAACAACAACAACAACAACATGGTTGTAAACATGCAGGCAGGATTGTGTGGGGTCTGTGACTTTTAAGTTTGAAAGTACTTATAAGTGAGCCATTTTAATCCATTTCCCCCCTGAACTTTGGACAGTTTGTAAATAGCTTCCAAGTGATCCTCAGTATCAGAGAGAAGAGATCAGACAAATCCTCTTTTTAAAAGGAAATGCCTTAACCCCACACCTAGCAAAGCCTGGGCGTGGGAAGGCTAATTGCGGGTGAGGGTGGTGTGATGGGACGTGGAGGCTAGCCATTGGCTGCCTCCGTTTGGCGCCACTCATGTTGGTAAGGGGTAAAGGGCTATATAAGCCAGCTTACCCCTTCCAGCTGCCTCTTTTGTTGCGCGGCTCCCTCCCTCCCTTCCCTGTAGACAGTGTGGGTTCGCTGCTCCTCTTTTCGGAGGCCAAGTAGGAATGTTTTGCTCATAATCTAATTTGGTTATGAGTTTTCTTTCACTTACTTCACACTGTAAGACAGGCAGGGTGCATAATTAGGTTGATTTGGTTGCAATTTGGTCACATTTGTTGGGTAGGCAAATAGGAGCGAGCATCTGGGGCGAGGTGGAATTGGTGAGGATTCACAGGCACCATGTTTGGTGAGAGATAATCCCTGATGGCCAACTACTGGGAGCCCAGTGGCACCAGCTGGTGGGATAAGGGTTACCTTTGAGGCCAACCCTCCTCAAACCACTCAGAGCCCTGCGGCATGAGGGGGGTTTGACACTGGAAGGCCTCCCTACCCCAGGAGGGGGAAGCCTGTCTGGTGGCGAATGAACAAGCACCACTGTACGGGCTGTGATTGCCTCGCCCGATCCCAACAATGGCCTCTTAGGTGGCCAATAGTTGATGCCCACTTAGGCCTTCCCCCGTTTTGCAGATCTTTTAATAAATGTGGCCCATATTTAAATCTACTCTTGTGTCTTGTCTCATTATTTCTCACCCTTCACTTCCGCAAAAGAATACTCATGGTTTGAACAGATAATGTGACAGTTGGCACTGCAATAACAAAACGATGATGGATGTGTCCCGTCTCTGTCACCTTTGCAGGTATTCACTCATAAGTCTGCTCCATCCTGTTTCTGTATTAATTTTCTTTTAAAAAAATCATTACAAAAATCCCTTTTAAATATACATTGGAAATGCATTTGTTCTCAGAACGTGCATTTTGTTCCATTGTTTTTGTGAGGAGAACTGTGTGCAAAGCTAATGAATAACAAGTTCTAATTCACACACTAGTCTATGATGTGCAGGCCATGTCAGAATTCACAAATAACAAATTTCTGAAGCATCCCTATGATAAAACATTTCCACAACTACAGTATTAAAATGATTACTAATACATTTCCTATACCTATAAGAACATTGATCTCTTCATTCATTCTTGACAGACAAGCAAGTGAAACATAAGGTACAACAACATGAGCACCTCACTACAAATACTCTGACATCATGCTAAGAAGCAAGTTATTCCCGGGGCAATCCATATATGCTGAGGTCAGTTCTGCAAAACTAAATTTAAAATAGAAGTTAGGAAAACAGAGAAACATTCTAAAACCACAATTTATATTTCACAGAGATTGAATCAAAGAAGCAAACAGCCAGCTAGTTATAGATTTCATTAATTTCAGTGTGAAGTTAAAATTCATAATTCCAAAATATTTGATTCCAATTTTCAATCTAGGAATTAATCTTGATTTCATATATTGGCCATTATATTAATAAGTATATTACTATATTAATGCTGAATAAAGTATTCTGAAATAATTTGGACACTTTCCTTCTGATCCTTCAATCAATTTAGAACCCGGGGTCATCCCATGAAACTGATTGGTGGGAGATTCAGGACAAATAAGAGGAAGTACTTCTTCACACAGCGTATAGTTAAATTGCAGAATTCACTACCACAAGATGTAGTGATGGCCACCAATTTGGATGCCTTTAAAAGGGGGTGGTGGTGGATAAATTCCTGGAGGAGAAGGCTACCAATGGCTACTGGGTGGGAGGGTGCTGCTGCACTGTGTCCTGCTTTGTTGGTCCCTGGTCAATGGCTCGTTGGCCACTGTGTGAACAGAGTGCTAGACTAGATCAAGCATGACACTTCTTATGTTCTTAAAACATAGCAAGAGCTAAAGCTTAATTTCAAAAATTATCAAAGATTTACAGAACAATTCTATGATCCCTGGGAGAGTGTTCCAGGAACTATAGGATGTGTCAGTTTCCCTCCACCCCAAGGCCATAGACAGACCTACAACCTTGGGAGGGGGAAGCTGAGATACTTCCCCCTCGTTGCCACTACAGAAAGCACAGCTCTATTGACAGAACTCTAATTCTCTCTTAAGCCATCATTCTTAAGGCTACCACATCCGTTGGCTAATATGATTAAATATTGACTATCAAATGTCAGCTACTATCAAATTCTGGCTACTGCATCTTACCACCAAGCGCTGACAAATGTCAACTACTACTGTCTAATCTTTGAGTGTGAAATGCTGATGCTGGATATCAAATATTTGCCAAGAATATTCACCAGCAAGATTTTCTGAGGGGGAAATCTGCTTTACTATTGAGCAGAATGTACTGGGGAGTTGTCTGGCATAAACGTCACTAAAATAAATGTCCTGGGATCCCCCCCCCCCGATATTTATGTTCATTTGCTGTAAACTTTGCTAGCAATTTCTAGTAGAGCTGGGCCAACCCCCAACCCCATTTTGCAAAATTCTTTGCACCCTGTGAAAGTGAGGCATATTTTTCTGCTGCTTTCATGGGCTAGAGGAGAGAAATTCAGAAACATCTTCACAGCTAGGAGCCAGGTGATTTGAGCTTACTTTATTAATTCTGCAAAGTCCCTGTTTAAAAGTCTTTTTAAAAGATCCATGTTACATTGCAGAGGCCGGAAGCTCTTTCTTCGTAGGTTTTCAACCAGGCAACACTTACTGGAATGCCTATAGAACTATGAGATCTCCCACAGTCCCATGGCCTTCAAAGAAGTCCTGCCTGGCTGAAAGCCTAATGCAAAAAGCTACACACCACTGCTATCAGCTTTTATCAGCTTAGGCTGATATACCCATTACTGCCCTATCTGGACAGAGTTAGCCTAACTGCAGTTATCCCGGCTCTTGTAATTTCTAACTACAGTTATCCCAGCTCTTGTAATTTCTAACTGCAGTTATACCGGCTCTTGTAATTTCTCGTTTGGATTACTACAATGCGTCATATGTGGGGCTATCTTTGAAAATGGTCTGGAAACCAATTTGAAAGGTAGCAAGATTATTAACAGGGACTTGTTGATATGCTCATCCTACACCACTGCTTTGTGATCTGCACTATCTTCCAGTTTCCAGGCTCAATTCAATGTGCTGATATTAACTTTTGAAATTCTAAATGGCTTGGGGCCATGTTATCTGAAGAATTTTCTCCTCCATATATATATTCTCCTCCAGACTCTAAGATTATCTTCTGAGGCTCTCCTCCAGGTTCCCCCCCACACACACACACACAAATGAGGTGAGGGCTTTTCAGTGGTGACACCCCAGTTGTGAGAAAACCTCCCTGGAGAGACCTGCCCAGTAACTACATTGTGGACTTTTGGGTGCCATGTGAAGACCTCCTATTATTTTCCCAAGCCTTTTAGGCCTTCAGTTTTATTTTTAACTTTGTTATTGTGCTTTTAAATACTGCTGCTGGCTTTTACTCAGATTTTCATTTTTTAAAAAATCTTTTAAAAGTTTATTGTCTTTTAATTATGTTTTATCACATTGCGTATTAGAGTTTTGTTTGTGAACCACCCAGAGAGCTTTGGGTATTGATGGTATTGAAATATATGCAGAACATTTTTAAAAAGTTATAAAAGCAGTAATTTTCAGAGTTTTTTTTAAAATTAGTTTAACTATGAAAGGCCGCTTAGCCACCCCCTAGAATTAATAAAGTAAACACAAAACAGCCCCTGCCTCCTATGTCCCACCCATGACAAATTCTCTGATTTTCTCCTGCCCCTACATCATTTCAGTTTGCCCTCACAATGTCATGAATAGTCAGGAGGGGAAAGCCATCAAAAGTGTCAGGCCAGCACTAATTTCAAGCCATCTCAATTTGATCTCACTGGCTGCTGTATAAAAGAAAGCGTTTTTTCTACCCACTCCTGATACAAACATATCATATTACAGTCCCGCTTATCCTGGCTGGAGAGGCCTAATGTACCTTGAAATAAGTTTTGTTATGATGAAGGAGTGAATTCCACTGGGAATATTCCTGCAGGCCAAGGAAGTGTGTAAAGGTTAGTCCATCATGAAGGATGAAATTTAAAATAAAGGCATAAATCTCAAGGGATTATAAATATTGCCTCCGCTGCTGAAACGGAAAGGATTTTCTTTTAATTTGTTTGCACTTTTAAAAATGATAAGTCCTACCTCCCCATTCCTAACAACCAGCAAAGGCTTCTCTAATTTTCAATGACATTTCCTAACAAGGCCACATGTAATCAGCTTTGGGCTCCCTATCTCAGATTCCACTCTTGATTCAGGCTCATAAACTAATTTCCTGGTACACGTATTATTGAAAGAGATTGTCCTCTTTTCTATAAAAACCAGGACACTGATCCTTCAATGTTCTGAAATATGGAGGAATGGGGCGGGGGGAGAGACAGCCAATCTAATATTCCAGAAATGAAATAAGACTTTACTACAAGGTATGCTCCCACATCCTCGGTTCCTGAGCAAAAATGAAAAAGAAAGTAATGCTTAGACACATTGAAGAAGTTAAGAAATACCAATCTCTGCAAAGGAAATGATTTTAAGCTTATGACGGTATGACGTCTATAGAATACCATTAATATCTAGGTTAGACTTCACCACAGTTACATCAGTTAGTCCAGAGTTGGGTAACTTGTGGCCCTCCAGATACTTTGGCCTACAGCTCCCACAGTCCTTTACCATTGGCCATCCTGACTAGGGCTGATGGGAGTTGTATGCCAAAACATTTGGACAGCCACAAGTTATCCCTCCCCTCTAAAATAGTCCTTGCAATATAGATTAAAACACATGAAAACATGGTGATGTTGTCATACACGGCTCTGTATGACAAGTGTGACTTGCCTGCTTTGGATGTATAGCAATACTTGAAATTCAACATTTGTTAGAATCTAGGTTTGGCCCTGCTGCTTTTGAGGCTAATCAGTTTGTTTTTGATCAGTATTTTACCCAGTTTACACCATATGGACGGAACATGGACTTAGATGCAATCTGCATTCAAAGTCTGCACATTTCTGAGCTTGCATGTCATTTGTGAGGAGGTGGACAGCATTTTACAACATGCATACATTTTTTAAAAATGCATACATTTCAAAATGTGTACATTAAAAATGCATGCAGTTCAAAGATGTGCACAATTGATGAGTACATCTGGGGAGGGGGAATGCGCACAAAAATACAGATGGATTTTCTTGGAGGGGGGGAACCCACAGCTCACAATCTGATATGGATTCAAGTTGGAATGAGCTTCGTGAAGCAATTCTGAGAACTTTGCTGAGCTTGATTTTTGCTGATTCACACATCCCTAGGTCAGGGAATGTAACACTTAATTGGACAGGTACTGCGTAAAGATAAATATGGTACTTCTGCTCTCTTATTATGTTCTGCACATAATAAGAGAGATGCAATGTAAAGATTGATGTGACGGTCAAACTATACATTACTGCTAATTCATAGTGTGCTCTTTTTCTTACTCAAAATTAGCAGAGGCAATGATTTGGATTTGGACTGCAAAGCGTGGGGAAGAGAGATTGGCTCCCCCCTCCCTCCACATTCGGCTCTCTCCCTCCCACACCCCATGTGGCAGTCAGGGATAGTGAAACATTCCCATTGAGACTGGGAGCTCCTTTACTGTCCATAACAGAAGTATGGGTAGGTGGGAACTTGTCTCCCTGCATGTTGTGCTCCCAATCCAATTCGTGGTCCCCACCCTTACTTCTGAGTAAGGAAAAAAAATATGCAAACTATCTATTAAACGTAATGTGTAATTTGGAACTCAGGCTCACTCTTTCTCGTACTAATTTTTCTATGTCTTTTTAAATAAACAGCAGGTACATTTTCTGTTTTCTCCCAACACATATATTTTGATGCATTTGATTCATTTTTAAAGCAATTTGAATATTTAAGTCATCACCATTCCACATAAAAGAAAATTCATAGGATTCAAGCATAAATATGTTGAAAATTAATTTACTGCAAATCCAACTCACTTTAACAGCAAGCCAGTTTCAGCAGGATCCTAAACAATATGTTTACTTATAACATCTGGCTTGTTAAATAAAAATAACCATCTGTTTGTTGGCAATTACTTTTAATATTGTACACAATATGGCAACCCTTATAAATGCATAAGTTGACAGAGAAATGACACTTCAACAGTACATCCACTGCGGCTTTTAAGAGCTGCCTACAGTGTGCATGGATTGTGCTTTTTAGTCCTACCTCTGAAGTTTCTTTCACACATATTACTAGGTGCTAGCTTACACATGGCAAAAATTTCTTAAGTTCCTTAAACGTTGCCAAAGAGACAATTAAAGCTGCCTGAAACATGAATGGTTTCCCACATTTTTTAAATGATGTTCTCATG